>NC_072401.2:45676250-46370000 GCF_028858775.2 Pan troglodytes
ATTAATAATATATGCAATATGCTAAAAGGTAATATTAATATATTTATTTGTTAGTAGAATATATATAAAATACATTAACAACTGATTTACATAAACATTTGAGAAATATATTTTGAACATCTTTTCAGTGCACAAGGATCTACATCATTATTTCTAACAACTATATTCTGTTATGTGTAATTAATTTCCTATTTTTTTACGCATTTTATTATGAATTTTGCTGTGCTAAATTTTGTTGTGTATATTTTTATGTTTGCACATCTTTCAAGTATATCTATATGGTCAACTATTAGAAGTAAAATCAGGCCGGGTGCAGTGGCTCACGCCTGTAATCCCGACACTTTGGGAGTCCGAGGCAGGCGGATCACAAGGTCAGGAGATCGAGAACTTCCTGGCTAATACGGTGAAACCCCGTCTCTACTAAAAAAACACAAAAAATTAGCCAGGCGTGGTGGCGGGCACCTTTAGTCCCAGCTACTCAGGAGGCTGAGGCAGGAGAATGGTGTGAACCCAGGAGGAGGAGCTTGCAGTGAGCTGAGATCGTGCCACTGCACTCCAGCCTGGGGGACAGAGCAAGATTCCGTCTCAAAAAATAAAATAAATAAATAAATAAATAAAATAAAATAAAATAAAAAGTAGTAAAATCACTGGGCCAAAGGGTTAGCACATTCGAAATTTTAATAGAATGTATCAAATTTCTTTCTTAAATGTAAAGATGTGTACTTCTCATAGCCTGTAAACATTTCTCCACATTCTTGGATATATTTAGGCTTAAAATCTTTTGAAATGTTTAAAATAAAAATTCTATTATTTGTTTTAATTTGTATTTTAGATAAGTTTGAGCCAGGTTAATTGACTATTTGTAGCTCTTCTTCAGTGATTTCCTGGTCATTCTCTTTGTCCATTTTTTTCCATTTTGTTTTACCTACTTTTGTTGCTTTGTAATAACCCTTTTGTGTAGTAGAAAGTTTACTCATTGCCTGACATATGTATTAAATATATATATTTCCTATCTGTAGTTTAACTTTTACTTTATTTTGTCATCATCATTGTTGTTATTTTGCTCCCAATTTTAAAATTTTACTGTCTTTATAAATCTGTCAGTCTTTTATCATTTTCATGATAAATATATCAGCCTTTTATTTTTAGTTTTCATAAAATGTGTAAAAAAGGCTTTCCTCACCCTGAGATTATAAAAAACTTCACTCATATTTTATTTGAGTATTTTTATGCCTGCACTTTTTGCATTCTGATCTTTGACTTGGTGTGGACAGTAAGTTCTAGGAGGGTAATTGCCTCCATATCTTCAGGGCCTAGTTATCAGGTGATGCATGAGTGCGTTTAGCAGACAAATTTAAATTGTCTTTGGAAAATGAACTCCATAGTAGCATGAAAGGTTTAGAGAAATTCTATCTCTATATTTCTGCAAAAAATTTCTACATGACAAAAAAGTGGACTCTAGGAGTGTGGAAGGTGGAGTAAACTATTGGTAGTTTGGGGAGGAGGAACCTCATCATCACAAACACTTTGTGCTTCACCAGTCAAGGACTGTCTACAAGCTCTAATGTCTTATGATTTCCTAAGCACAGTGCCAAAAACTCCTGGGGAGTTCCTCAGCAATTGCATAAATGGTGAAGATACCACCACCAGTTTGAAACTAGGGCCACTATTCTTATTTCCAAAATTTAAGGCTCCTTTTTTGGATGTGCATTGATGTAAAACATTTGTGTAGAGAAATAAGAAGCAAAAGCTAAAATGTAACCACTCCCTCCTTAGTCCTTCATCTTGGAGACTGGGTCACTTCTGTGGTGGGAATTAGGCTGTTTCTTTCTTTGGATGTTTACTTCCAGTAATTTAGACATATTTGTGTATCTTAAAGGGGAAAAGTCAGGCTATTCATTGTCCCAGTGAGACTTGGAGATTGGTGTTCTGCCATACAAACAGGTTTTAGGACCCGGGATATTACTCAGGAATAGAAGTCAAGGCACAGCTGTTAATTATGTTTTCTCTTCCATCTGTACTCAAATTGTGGAAGGACCCAAGACCTGACGATAGACTCTATGCAGCCTTAGCTGGCCTGAACAAAGAAGAGAGCTTTACTTTCCTCCCCGTTTTCTCCAGTTTCACGGGCATTCTAGGAGTTGCATAATAATCTTCTTCGCTTACGTTTAACCTCTTTTTTGTTGTTTTTGTTATAGATTCCATGGTTTTTCTTCTCCCAATTTTTCAAAGAAGTAAACATCTCAATATTCCTTGTATTTCAGCCTGTGTTGCTCTTAGAAGTACCATAGAATACTTTCTGGAGGCAAGGTATATCTGGATTACATGGAGGAAAAGAGCAAATTGTCATTTAGCTATGCAACTGTGAAATAGGCAGTAAAGTATGAATATTTTGTTCAGGGTTAAAAGGTTGACAGTATGTTATATAATGATTTTTAAAAGTGCACAGTCTGTCCAGAATTCTCTCACTTATTCCTTCTAGTGGGTCTATACAAGATTGTAGGCTTCCTGAAGTTCTTAGCAAGTGAATCACTAGCTATTTTGCAGGCATTATGGAGAGCCCTGGAGTGAAGGGGTGTGGAGTCACCAACGTAAGCCAATTGTAATCAATGTTTTGTAATTAATGCAGGGACATGTTTCTCCATTCTATTTAGTATTGATGGGGGATCATGCTTAGTACATGGAGAGATGGATGATCTCTCAATATCTCAAATATAGAGATGGATGAGTTGGTTCTCTTGGAGGTATCATAGATATTTCTAATTTCCATTTATGCCCTTGGCTTTACAAAGCTGTATATCCTTGTAGGCTTTACTATGAGGTGATGTGAAATGACAGCAAAATTCATCACCTTGCTAGACAGCATTGCCATTATCTCATGGCAGTAACTAAGCGTTACACTTAGTCTCTTAATTTCCCGCATATTTCTTTTATTGTGAATCACCAACTTATATTGGCTCTACTTCCAAAACATACACGGAATCCACCTACTCCTTTCTACCCCACTGCCATCACCTTAGTTCAAAACTCCATCCTGTCTCACCTGGACATTGCCACAGCCTGTGTTTTGTCTTCTTAATTTCATACTCAATCCTTTACAATCCCTTCTTCACCCAGCTGTTGTCGTGAGTGGTCTTTTAAAAACCTAAAGCAGACCACATCATCCTCCTTCTTAAAACCTTCAATGATGTCTTATTGCTCTTTGAATAAAACTAAACCCTGTACATTGGCTTCTAGGTCCCAGATGATCTGGCTCCAGTATCCCTCTGTAATCTCACTTGATACTTCCTTCTGCCTTTCTCATGGCACCCCAGCCACACTGACCTCTGTGCTGGCCCTCTGAACCACCAGGCCCTTTTGTGCCACAAGGCTTATCCCCTCAGCCTGCAATGCACTCCCCCAGCTCTTTGTATGCTAGTGTTATCTCACACTTCACTTTTAGCTCAGTGACGCCTACTCAGAGAAGTTTTCTCTGACCACTCAATGTAAATCGGCCACACCTAGTGACTATCACATCTCCTTATTTCCTTCATAGAACCCAATCCTTCATAGCACTTAGGATTTGTATGCATATCTTAAAATTTTATTTAATTGCTTAATTCCTTTCTCCTCTACCAGAGTGTAAACTCATGAGGGCAGGAACTTGTCTGTCTTACTCATGCACTGTTCCTAATGCTTAGTAAAGTGTGTGGCACATAGTAAGTGCTCAATGATTGAATGAATGAATGAGTTCAAATGTGTTTTATTTCATCAGTGAAATTTGCTGAATGAGCAAGGAAAAGCAATAATAAAGTGATACTTAGCTAGACTTGATGAGAAAGTGATGTGGAGGAGTGGAAAGACTTGTAGATAAAGACTCAGATCTTATTTTTAGTATCGACTCCGTCACTAACAAGCATTAGGACCTCTCTGTGCTGTATTTTCTGCATCTGTAAAATAGTTTCTGGGGTGTCCTCAAGCTCTGGTGTATATAGCATTATTTAGGTACCTTGGAAGAGACTTACCTGTTGTAAGGTGTTCCTAAGCTTTTGCAAAGTAGATACCATTAGAATTTTATGGCAGCCAATTAATGATCTTTAGAATTGGGTGTTCTTTACAAGAATTGAGAAGTGTAATACCAAGGCTGTGACTCAGGATTTCCAAATATTACTTCTAACCTCAATCCTTTAGTGATTGATAGTAAGAAGGGGACATCTGCCTGTACTATGAAAGGATCCTGAGGAATGAGAGTTATACATACTAAGTGGAAATAGAAGGATTGCCTAGAAGTTTGCCTGTCTTTTTGGTTAGCCTCCTAAATGCACACCTAGAGAGTTTTGAACAAATTTCTTAAAGCAAAACTCTTTGAAATAATTCAGAAGCCTTTTTTATATGTGTACTGTGGAATTTGAATGCAAAAAAGATACACTCTCTTCTAGCATTCTTCAAAGAGTCACATCTTATTATCTCTAAAGGGTATATTAGAGTAAGATTTTAGAAATTCTTAGAGATCCTTGCATTGCCAATTTCAAAACTTCATGAATTTCTTGAAGATAAATCAAATTGATAGTAAATAATTTCATACACTCTTGTAGTATTACCAATCTAGACATTTTATGATGATTGGGAAGGGATTCTTGCATTATGTATAAACCATGTCCCAAATATTTAGTTGCCCATTCTTTGTTGATCATCCATTACCCTATATCTATTAATGTTTCCCCTAAGCTAATACATTATTAAATAACTAAAATTAGCTTTAATGCTTATTATAATGTTAATTAGAGGCATCCTAATGTCTCAAAGCAGACTGCAGTCTCCAGATTAGGTCTTAACAAAATCAATGGCAATTCTGTTGCTCCCATTTAATGGAAGAAGAAATCGAGGCAAAGAGAAGGTATATGACTTCGTCCATGTCCCCGAAGAATGTAATAATAGAGTGGGAACAAGAAGTTAGGGCAACCAGAGCTTAACTCTTGTTACAGCCATCAGCCTGAGTGACTGAGTCACTCCTACTAGACTTCAGATATTTTACACTTATGCAGTAAGGAATTAATTCTTTGGCATCGTAGATTTGTGGTCTTTTGTTCAGTAAGAGAGAAAAACAAACATGGGAACAAATTCTTGCAGAGATTTACTGGAATAATAATAATAATTTTAAAAACAGCATTGAGAAGGATAGGCAGAGAAGGGAGCCGTGAGGGGCAGGAAATGGAGTAAGCAATGGTAATCCTGCTTCAAGCAGTCATGATTAATCTTGGAGAAATGGAGGTCCAGAAAGGATGGTTAAAAAAAGAGGTAGAGGAAGGTGAAGTAAGTCCTGAGAGGGGACATGAGGTCTTCTTACAGAGTATGTTTGGAATTTCTGGGTGATAGTGAAAGAGGTTCTCTACTTGCATGCACCCCTCAAATGCATATACACCCTTCTGAACCATCTGGTGGCCACTTTACCTGTTATGTACTTATTCCAGTGTGGTTTTGCTTCCTCAGCTGGTTGATGCATACCCACCTAGTTCTAGGCTTGTTCTGACGTAGATGTCAAATTCATGTTGAACTACAGACAAGATAAAAGTCTCTAAGAAGGGCCAAAGCTAAAATAACATTTATTGGGTCCTTTGGAGGTAAGACAGCCACTTTAAATAACTCTGTCTATTTAAGAAAAAATTACTTTGCACCAATTAGAATGTCTGTTATTATAAAAAGAGATCTAAAAGAAAATAACAAGTGTTGGTGAGGATGTGGAGAAATTGGAATCCTTGTGCACTGCTGGTGGGAGTGTAAATTGGTGCAGCTACTGTGGAAAAAGTTATAGTGGTTCCTTAAAAAACTAAACATGGAAAATTGCCATATGATCCAGCAATTCCGCTTCTGGGTGTGTACTCAAAAGAATCGAAAGCAGGAATTTGAATGGATATTTGTATTTACCCAACTTCATATCAGCATTACTCACAGTAGCCAAAAGGAGAAAGCAACCCAATTGTCCACTAACAGATGCATGGATAAACAAAATGTAGTATACAATGGAACATTATTAAGTCTTAAAAAGAAAGTAAATTCGGACAGCTGCAACAATTTGGATGAAACTTGAAAACATATTACATAAAATAAGCCAATCAGAAGAGGATAAATACTCTATGATTCCACTTACATGAGTTACTTAGAGGAGTGAAATTCAGAGGCAGAAAATAGAAGATGGGTACCTGGGGTTAGGGGGTGGGGTATGGGGAGTTGTTGTTTAATGGGTACAGAGTTTCAGTTTGGGAAGACAAAAAGTTTTGGAGGTGGATGGTGGTGATGGTTACACAACAATGTGAATACTTACTTAACACCACTGCATTGTACACTTTTAAAAAGAGCTACAATGGTAATTTATGTGTATTTTATCACATTAAAAAATTAAAAAAACAGAAAAAACTAAAAGGAGCTTGTACAGAGGGGCTATTTATCTTTCTCTCCCTTTTAGGCTCTACATCTGATTACCTTCATAGTGGCAAGGACTAGTCTACTTACTAGCAGGGTAATGATAAAGTACAGTGAGAGATATTTTGAGAATGGGAGTTATTTAATTTTACGTCTGCATAGTGATCTTGCTCCAGGCATTCAATTGCCATTTATATTATGGCAAAAATGGCCTCATAGTATACTCAGAATTCGTCACAATACTCAAGCCCATCATGATATTCATCACCCTTGCTCTGACAAAATCTACCTTTACAATATTATTAGAGAAAGTAGTGATTTTTATATCTTTTGTTTCTTTTTTCTTTTTTTCCCTCTTCCATCTGCCAACAAAAGAGTTGTCAAAAGTAATGTTTATAATAATTTAATGGATTATTTGCTTATTAGATATTAATTATTCTGCTGTGCCTACGGTCCATGTTGGTGCTTTGCTGCTAGAACAGTGATTCTGATCTCAATTAGATTATTTCTCTCTCCTTTACCTCCCCATAAATCATTCCGGCAAACTGAAATTAACAGCTACTGGAGCGCATTAATAATCTGCCTCACACATTGGAAAATGCATTAGCCGGAACCCTCCCATCACTCTGTTAAGCACATCATTTTGTTTATGAAATATAAACATTTCATGGAAGAGCTCTCCCACATTTCTCTGGGCCTGTGACAGCTAAAATGATTGCACACAATTGCCAGTCAGTCATGCGCCCAAATAAAGTTTGTTTAAAATCATGGTTCTGTGACTGCCCCATTTTCTCAGGCATTTAAAAACCTACATTTAAAAAAAAAATTCCCTGTGGTCATGAAAATAATAATAATATCTTTAATATGACACTTCACATATGTACAGTCCTTTGCACAGTTTACAAAGTGCTTTCCCTTTGGTTATGCTTGTGAGATAGCGGGATGTTATTATTATTCACATTTTGTTTCCCCCCATAGGGAAACTAAGGCTGAGAGGTGATTTGATCAAGGTCATACAGCAAGTGGTGGAAGGACGACTAGAATCCAGGATTTGCCTGTAAGTTGTGTGTTCTCTTCAATGCTCTACATTCTCTACTATAAACCACACTCTTGGTATATGTATGCACATTCTGTTTCTGTATGTTAAATGCATAAGACAGTCAAGTGTCCTTCCTAGAGAGATAACTGCTCTGTCTTTATTCTTACAGATCAGAGAGCAAAACCGAGAAAAGTCAGAGGTAAATGGATCATTTTCATTATTTTAATTCATTGTACCTACTCATTGTGTCAATTGTATTGTGCTGCACAATTTAGTGATGACGTACACAGGCAGAGTAAAATGGAGATTTGACACATTATCAACAGCATTTTTTATTCCTGAATAGATAGCCTTTCTGCGTGATGCAAGCACTCAAACACTCCTCCTTCCTCAACAGCAAATATCTTGGTCTTAATTTACTTTGGTGGCAGAAAAAGTCAGATGGCAGCAAAGATGATCTGTGTTTTTTGTTGTAATGCCTAAGCGGTCTTTACCCTGAAGTTAAACTGATTACTACTCTACTAGTATCTAAGATTGTCAGAAATATTGACTGTAGCATGTTTGGTCTGATGTAATTGTGGCAGGTAAACAACAGCCTCAGCTATCTAAGGGAAGAAACAAAAATATAGATTTGTTGGAATTCGTAAAAGATTTATTGACAACCTAAACTTTAGAAATATTTGCATGAAAAGCCTCCTTGTTATTATTTCTTATTGTTTCTATCCTCCTGATTGGTCTTAAAAATGTCACTTTCTAACTGTGTGGTTAACATTTCCAAATTTTAGTTTATTTATCTAAAAAGTAAGAATAGACGCACATGCTCTGCCTATTTCAGACTTATTATGAAGATTAAATGGGGAAATGTATGTGAAAATTCATTGAAACCAGAAAATTATTCAGAATTATATATCAATTTTATCAATTATGTTGTGGTCAAGCAGTTTCTTGAAAAGATTCTTGAGAGGTGAATTTTTTTTTTTCTAAGGAGTTCAGAGAGCTGAAAACAACATGTGGCATCTTGACTGATTTTTGACTGATGACTACAGGCACTTTTTTCCCTGTGTCCCCACCCTCCCAAAGACTTACTCAGTTTTTTGTTGAGACAAGAACTGAAATGTCTTTTATTTGGCTTTTACTTTTATAGTTTTATGAGTATATTTTAATAGCTAGCAATCCATATGATTAAGGCTGAATACTAATTTTAAAACGTCAAAATTTGTTCATTTTAGACCATAAGAACTTTGAGAACATAGCTGGTATCTTTGTGATCACAGTTCCTAGCTCAGTGTTTGTTCTGCAGAAGGCATGTAATGAATATTTGTTGCATGAATCAAAAACTGTCATACATTTCAATCATGCTTCCATTGCACCAAACATTTTTCTATCCTCCTCATTTATGATACTTTCAGCTTAGGCTTCAGGGTCATAAGAAAAAAAGAAAAGAGAGAGAGAGAGAGAGAAACCCCAGTCTCATCAGTCTATATTCAAACCAAAACTCATATGTCAGCCTCACTCACAAGTTTCGTCTGGTAATGTCTTTGTTTCGAATAAGTTTGCTCCCAAAAGAATGTGGATTTGTTATAATGATGATATTCAAGTGGCTGTGCAAAAGCTTTATGATCACATCTTGTATAAACATCTTGTATGTCTTTTTATAAGTGTATTAAATAAGAATTTTCATCAAGGGAAAGAAATACTATGCAGCTAAGAGTCACAATGAATTGAACTTTATTTTTTTCAATGAACCTATTTAGACTTGATTGAAATCTGTGTGTTTGGAAATACATTTTGGAGCATGTGGAATATTATTGCCTCTTTGTCTGAAACTATAATGGTGCATTATGTGAATGCTAATTAAGCATTATCTTGTTGTTAATTATTTTCTCTGGACCCTGTAAAGAATCACCATAATGTTTTCTAGAAGTCTTTGGTGGCAAGGGATTTAAGGTCTTTCAGCTAATATTAATTTGGAAGTAAATAATTACTTTTAGAATGATGCATGAAATTAAGTAGTTTTTGCACAATCTATGCTACTCTTCAAGCAATCTTTAAAGAATGCAATATAATAAAGCAATAATTGAATTGGTAATATATTTGTCATTCCTGTTAAAAGCCATTTCCTCAGTCCAGCAATAGGAGAGGATCATTTGGCAAGTGGGCATTAAGTATGCGTGATACATACCATATTGCACAGTACTGCTGAGTAGCTTTTGGGGAAGCAGCTTCTATGCATGTGTAATAACCAATCTTTAAATGTCAAAGTTGCAGCCATTTTAAGAAAGAAATCCATATTTTGGACTAAGTGTCTTTTCAGATAACCAAGCTATTTGAAAGCTTTACTACGGGTTAAAAAAAATAGAGGGAAAAAAACCAGATCCCTATAAACTTTGATGTATTTATTTTTGCATTTCCATAACTTGATAATGACCAAACCAAACTTCCCAGAAAACTGAAAGCAAAATTGTGCTCTGAGCTGAGACCTGGTGATTCTTGCCTCACTCTGAAGGAAATCTTCAGTTTAGTTATAAATCCCTGAAAATCAGGTTTTATAATGGAAATGCTGAGAGGCTGTCTGCCATTTTAACAGCTAGAGCTAAGACTGCTTTGAAAGGGTATACATGCATATGATATGCATATATCAGGAGATTATACCTATCTTAAGGGTGATAAAACATGATAGCACTCATAAAAATTAGTTTCATATATTGTACATTGAATAAACTTTACTTGTTCCTCTTTGGTTTTCTCTTTAGATCCACTTACCACCAGAGAGGAAACAAATACTATGCTCTTTTTTTGCACCCAGGAGTAAAACTCGATGCAGCCCAGTGCCAGCTCTCCTGGCTTATTTTGTTTCATGAAGCACTTCATTAGATACCCAGCAAAATCTGCATGGACTAGGACCCAGCTCTTTTTACCTTTGTTTTATTAAACAATAATTGCTTGGCATTTTATGAATGAAATCTTGCATAGTTTTTATTAGTGTACATTCAGGGCAAACCCATATACAATACGGCTCACATGTGTGGCAGATTTATGCGCACTACATTTAAAGAGGAGGGCAGTCCAGTGACAGAGGCTATTGACTCTGTGTGGCCAGGAAACTTCACATGGGAAGAGTATTTGACTTTCAAATGGATCACCTCTCATTGCCCCACAACATGACTACTGTTTCCTTCTGTTTTCAAATTTTATTTAATATTATAGAAAAAGATTAACTGTATTTTGAAATAAAAAAGAATTAAGAACCTAGTGAAGAAATGGTTTTCTTCTGTAAAGATGGGCAAGGAAAAGAAGAAAAACCTTATTGATTCTTATTTCTAGTGCATCTCTTGTCCTTTTCAGGAGAGGCAATAAATCTTTGCTCCCCAAATGAACAGCAAAGGGGAAAAAAATAATGTTAGGAGTGCCTACAACTTGTCAAATCAAATGTTAGTGAATCATGTCTTTGGAGGAAATGGTTTGCTGGGGAAGAGTTTTTTTCTTTCTCTCTCTTTTTCTATCATTCTTGCTGCAAGGGGCTGCAGGATGACAATCATCATGGTTATGTTGCTCATGAACACTGTATTTCACCCCCTCCTTGTTCTCCAACATAGAGACAAACAATGCTTGGGGATTACTGACAAGTGAGTTCTTAGAGGAGTTAGGGATAGACACAGTGAATAATGCCTGCCCTGTGATATCGGCTGCGTACCACATGTCTTCATGTCTTCAAAATCTACTTGCAGCTAGAATCTTGTGCTTTCTGAGAAGAAAACAAAGCCATAATCGTAATTGATATTTTTACCCCTTCATTACTTCACGAACATTATCTTCATTAACTCACTAACAGAACCCATTACTTTGAATGATCAAGGTATAGGGGCTTATATGCTTTGAAATTCAATTTTTCCATTTCCTTGCAATGCAGACAGCCTATTTTATTTTTTCATAAAGAAAAGGATGCCCGAAAGTGAATGATGGATGAATCTTAAATGGCTGGTGTCCAGTTTGAAAAAGCACCTGGAGGTTGGGCTGCTTCGCTGCATTTATACAGATCTTTATTATTACTTAACATTCATACAGCATTTGGTATTTGCAAAGGGTTTCGCACTCATTTTTATAAGCTATTCTTCATACCAATCCTGAGAGGCAGGTTCATTTTCCTCAATATGTGGTTGAGAAGAGTTGGCAGAAGGATATTTCACATCTTGCCTTGAGGCCCCTGCAATTCTAAACACTGCAGCTGGGATTAGAGTACTCTAAGCCATGTATTACTAGGGTGTATTGGTGAGTGTTTATTTTCATAGCTGAATTTGCTTATAAAGAACATTGTAATTTTGCTAAGGCACAGTTGCTATGAAAGGCTGATAAAGTGATATTATGCTGTGACAGAGAAAGGCATTATTTATCTGGAATATTTAATGATCTCAGATATTTAATACTCTACAGGGTGTTTTTAAGAAAGAATACTGGGAGACGGTCTAACAAATAGGTTTTAAACGATATCACACTTCTCTGTCTCCCTTTTTTCCACCTCCCTTCTTTCTTTCCCTGCTTCTTACTCGCCCATCCCTTACCTTGTGGTCTGAGTCAAATTATTAATTCCTCATTTGTGAAATGTTGCTGTGATGTCCTCCCCGAGATGGCACTTGTAAAATGCCTGGTAGATTTGTTGGTACACAGTAAATCAGCATATCTAAATAAATTGGTGATATTATATGTGTCACGATCAATGTTGTTGTTGTTGTTGGTTGACATCTCTGGTCCAAAATGGGCTTTAAGCAACTCTATGTACCCAAGATTTACACAGAAGAAAAGGGAGGACTAGATATTAATTCTGATGGCTTAGGTATATTAGACTGATTGGTTTATCAGCCTTTCTTCTCTGGAAGCCATGCCTTAGTAAAATTAAAATGTTCTTTATAAGTAAATTCAGCTATGAAAACAAGCACTTGCCAATATGCCTTAATTATACATGGCTTAGAGTACTTTATTCCCAGCTGTGGGCATATATATCTTGATG
Organism: Pan troglodytes; assembly: GCF_028858775.2. NCBI lineage: Eukaryota > Metazoa > Chordata > Mammalia > Primates > Hominidae > Pan > Pan troglodytes. The sequence continues at coordinate 45,688,694 of NC_072401.2, forward strand.
GTTTTGGTATATCTGTTTCAATTATCTGAATGACTTAGGCAAAATCACCATTAAAAGTTTACCTTAATTAATTTATTTTGGGGGTGGAACTTATTTGCTAGAGAGAGAAAAGCTGAATTGCCTTTGGTGTTACGGAGTAATGAACAAAGTCCGGATGTGAGGCAAGCATCCTATATGTGTGGCTTCTCACACGTCCAGTGCTTTTTTGTCTATACATTCAGCATAAATTTTATCAAGTGGCCATTGATCAGTACTTACTTTTCCTTCTCCCAGTCCTCACTGTAGCAGGAAGCAGTTGAGAAATGACCTACAATTTATGATGCTTTATCAATGTTTTTACTCACTATGGGGAAAAGTGTGGGGAACATATTTCATGATGAAGTGGGTTTCTAGTTAACAGGACAAAATGAAAGCAAAGCCATAGATCAGTGTAATATGCCAAATATGGAAAGGATTCAATTTATTGTAAATAATACCCAAGTTGCAAAAGGAATACAGCAACAGAAATCAGTGTATTCTATATGTGAAAAAAGGGAAAATTACAAGTAAAAGGTAATAGGCTCCATTTATCCCGTGACAGAAATTCATATTGTTTGTGCCTATCCCCTCTGGGTGATCAAGGACTCTATGTATCTTTGGGATTTTAGAAGTGGGGGCAAACATATTAGACTTCCCATGGCAAAGGTAAAATAACCGGCAGCTTTAAATTCAAAACATTTTGCTGCTGATATATGAAGGTACATCAGGCGATATTCTACCGCTTAAGAAGTGTTTCTCAAAGTGGTTTCAAGTCTGTGCACTGGAGCCATCCAAGGTGCTTATTTAGAAAATAAAAAAAAATTCCCTGATTCACCAATAGAATTGTGAAATCCAAATCTATGAGGTTTGGGAACTGAAAATCTACATTGTAAACATCCTAGGTAACTCTGATTAAAAAAAAAAAAAACAAGCAAAAACCCCAGGACACTCAGTTAAATCTGAATTTCAAATAAACAATATTTTAAAAGTATAAATATTTCCTATTTAATATTTGAAAATACTTATACTGAAAAACCATTTGTTGTTTACCTAAAATTCAAACTGAACTGAGCATTCTGTCTTTTATCTGACGGTCTATTTTATACACATTGAAGTTTAAGAAACACTGACTTAAGGGATATAGTCAAGCACTCTGAACCAGTGCAAAGCTCTGGCCCTAGCTAAAAGTTTTTAGGAGGTGAGAGGTGGCAGTACTTTTGCTGCTCTGACTCTGAATGACTAAGAAGAGCTTTGTAAATTACTAAGATTGCAAACATGGGCAAAAAATCCATCCTATTTTACAAGGTAAGTGTTTTCCCACAGGAAAAACAACTTCAGGAAATCTGAGTGTTATCTGCACACACACTATTATCGTTTTAAAGCTTGTTCTTTCAGGGGGATGATGAAGGAAGGGGACAAACAGGCATGTCCTAGATGAATCTTTTCATTCATTTTTGGGAATCTATTACGAATTTCTAAATATTGGGCCACACAATTGCTACCTCTTTGTTCAGTTCTACACACTTTAGGAAAGCAAAGATAATTACTTGGTAAATTTAGGCTATCCCTTTGAAAGGAAAGCTTTTTGGAGTTCTTTGCACAAGTTCTAGTGTCTTTTAGAGGAGAATCAGGTTAAATCGTTTTTATATTATAACAGTGCAAAGACTCTTTCAGGCCAAAAGACATGCAGAATTATGCAAAAGTGATACCCTGAGATATCTATGGCCATGGGATGTGCTTTCTTTCCAAGGGGCTGCTGAAGCGTGCCTCTGTAGGAGTGAGAGCATCTTTTCACCATACATGCTATATGTATGTGCTTGAAAACACACTGCATTAACATATTGGAGGGTCTGGTAAAGTCTGATCCATTGTGAGCCCAAGAGCATTGATAGAAAGAACACTCTTTCTTTCAACTTCATTTTACTATAGTTTCTTTCCAGCTGAAGTTAAGGGCTTTCATTGATTTTGACTGGCTGGGAGCATATTTCTAACTTACATCTCCTGAGTTTATAATTCACTGCAAAGCAGCAGATAAAGTGGAAGCAAACAGAGCCTGCTGGAGAAACCCTCAGCATTAATAATATACTGTTTACCTTAATGAAAGCATTATCAGAGAGAGGAGGACCAGACTCTTGTTATTGTTAAACAGAAGTGGTCTGAAACTTAAAGGAATATTTGCTGCTGCATGTTCTGTCTGAAGCTTTCCTAAATAATTTCAATTCTATTGACTTTTTTGGCCTTTTAACCAGGCCATCAACTTTCTAGACAGCTTTGCCTCTATTTCTAGAAATCTATAGCCTGTGGAAAGAGCGAGTGGTTCAAGACATTTTATAAACCTTACTTCATTAATCCTTATCACACCCTTGAGAGTTAAAATGTCTGTAAGTCCTAATGGCCCCCAGTGTTCATATATAAAGAACAAGGTACAGAGAAGTTATAAACTACTTCAAAGCAGAGAGTTTTCTGAGAAACTAACACTCTTTATATGTTTATCTGTGATTATTAATTATAAGCATTGGGTGACTCTAGTACTAGGTGACCTATGAACAAATTTAGACTGCTCTTTCAATGAGAGAATGTATTACGAGATTTCTTTAAAATCCATATCCCTGTCATGTTAGGCTGATGCACAAAAACCAAGGTCCTCTCTCAATATTGCCTAATTACTTTGAGTTTCTTAGACATAGGCAATACACCAATATAAGATGTTTATGCAGGAACTTCAGTGCAACGAATGCTTGTAGGCACCAATCTGCTGTCTGAATCTTTCTTGGTCGCATCCAAGGGGTTTTAGTACCTGAATGATCAATCAGTATGCAATCTTTTCTATTAGATGGATCCACTGGTAGCATGGCAAATCTTGTGCGGGTTGGAACAGGTATCATTCCTGTATAATACTTTTGCCAAATCTCAGACCTTGGGTCCAAACCCAGCCTTCTACCCCTTCATCTAGTATTTTTAATTAATTATTTATTTTTACCTCTTGATTTAAAGGTTGTAAATGAAATAGATTGGATGTTGGAACTGGGGAAAGAACTGGAAACAGAGAGGGATGTATGAACATACTTGAATGAAGTGGGGCATGGAGACCTATATTCCTGGAGGTTTTTGCAGTGCACTTGTCTCACAGCCAGGGATAGTTTAAGTGGAGATATATGTGTTGGCAACAGAGGACTTTTACTACTTACTGGTAAAATAAGAAGGGTTAATAGTTGAGTTGCAGAGAAGGTCACTAACTATAAGCTGAGTCTTCTGAACTCTGCTATGTTTATTGTCTAAGGAAGAGACCTGTGTCTATTAGACACCTTTCAGGGGAAAGTGACAGGCTGGATTAGACAGGTTTGAGAGAGAGAGATCTAGATACAGAGAAATGGAGAAGGCAGGTTGTGTGCAGCCCCAGCTAGATTTATTTTAGCTCTTATAAATAAAAACATGAGTAGAGCCTGCTACAGAATTATTTACAGAAGTATTTTAAGCTATGGGCCCTTTCCAGGCTAAGCACTAAATGCTAAAGTTTATGATGTAGAATGACTTTGGCTACTGTGGCCCCAATTTGGACAAATCTGTCATTAACACCGGCATGGCAGTTATTTTACTGGGGGTGACAGATTGTGAGGTAGGGAGAGTAATTCAGACTATTACCCAGGTGAAGGCATGAAAGCTCAGTGATATATGAAGACCACTTAAATTCATTGTATCTTGTACATCACATCTTTGATAGATTATAGCTGTGGCATTAAAATGGAAATGGTTTCTCTGAGGCCTGACAGGGGCTGGGGTGACCTGTGACCCCCCTCTGAGGAATGTGACTGACCGAATTATCAGTTAAGAGAAAAATCTACAGGGAATAGACTCACAGTGGTGGCGAATCCACCATGAATATATATCTATATTTTTGAAACCTTTGGTTTGATTGAAAGCTTCGGTACTCAAACCCTGTTTCCACCTCCTCGCCTGTGCCATCCTCTGACACTCCCTCCCCAGCCCATCCTAACTTCCTCAGCTCAGATTTCATATTGGTAAGGCCCCTCATATTGATTGAAAAATTGTTATTAGAGATAGTAGGCCTCCTGCACACTGCCTACTGATTTAATTTGGAAAACATTTAATTTTATGAAGCGGTAAATGATGGTGCCACGCTCCCCTGTGTTAGGGAGCAGCTGGTTCTTTACCTACTCACCCGCCCAAGTCCCAGGTGTCCTCCTGGCAACCATGTGCTCCCTTCCCCTTTGCTTAACAAGTTATTTCAATTTCTAAACGAAGGCTGAACAAGAGAAAGACAACATGCAAATTGAGATCCCAGCCGCCATTCACACGTGAAAAAGTTCCCCTGGAATTCCCTCAACTCAGCCCCCCACCCCCCTGCATCTGTCATGAAAAAAACAGAGCCCTTGTTCTCCTCAGATTGTTTTCACCAATGACCTGACACCACCATCTATAATTAATTACATCATTTACATTAGACTATTGACTAAACAAATACATAAATCATAGGCAGAGTCAATAGGTGCAGACATATTTAATCATGTTCTAAATAATGATTACTGCTCCCATAATGCAATAATTATTTTCAGCAGCTGACTTGAATTAATCTTCTGTCAGTGTGCCATCTGAAAAAAAAAAGAGACGAAGATGAAGAAGGCAGCACCGATGATGGAGGAGCTGTTCTTTTTCTCTCTTAGTTTCCCTTCTTTTCATTCTTCCTCGCAGGCTCCCTCGGTTCCCCCTTTCTCCTCTCATGACCCCTTCTCTACTTCTCATTGTTTTTTCCTCCACTTTTCATGTTCTTCTTTGTCTTCCTCCTGTATTCCTGCCTGTTTCATACTTGTTCTTTTTGCCACCTGTCTCTGCTTCTTTCTCTATCTCTCAACGTGTAACTTCCCATTCTTCTTCCAAGCTAGACGGTGCTCCGGTGCTCTGGGGATGCAGCTAGTCTCTCTTTGCAGCCCCCACCCTGTGCCCCAAGCCTCCACCCCACCCCCATCTTGCCCTCACCTCATTTCTAAATCTCTATGGACAGTTTAAATGTTAAAGATTCAAAGAAGCAGATTTCTTAATAACTTGCCCAGATTAGATTTTCTTTCTCTTCTGTTTGACAGGTTTTTCTAAATCATTTTCCATTTTGGAATGGCAAATTGATTAAAGAGGTGGAGTAGTTAGAACATGGGGGTACTCTACAAATATAATACTCATAATTTATAGACTAATTTAGTGTTTGTCATCAGAGAGAAGAGAATGAATCAGTGTTTATAGGTGTACATTTTTTTTTCTAACTTAGAAATGGAATCTTCTCCTTGAAATGTTTTGTTTGTGACTAAGCATACCATTGTTGGGTGCTTTGCAAATAATAGAATGTCTCCTATTCTCCTTCACATCTGGCTATCAATAGGTAAGGCCAATTACTAAGAAGTTACAGCTTGAAGGAAAGACATCATGCTATAATTTCTTTAAATACCATTTATTTGAAGTATGAATTTTAAGAGACATTGTTAAAGGTAAATACAGAATAAAATTTTATACACCATCTTGTCCTTAGCACCATCCTTTGGCTTTTTGGTAAGTTTATTGTTACAATAAGAGGAAAATTCGTTTTGGGTCAAATAATACAAAAGGCTTGGAAATGCTTGCTCCCTGTAGCTACTTTTAATGTTCTTTCAGGAAAGCTTTTCTGCAATGACCTTTTTAATTAATGCTTGTCCTCAGGGATTTGAGGCAAAAATATTACTGGATCACATACCCGTGAAATGGGGATACATTTCTTAACCTCTTTTCTCTATTCTCTTCCAAAAGGGTAAGCCATTTGTGATCCTGTGAACACTCACCCTACGATGGCTCATGTGATGTGCCTGGTTGATCAGCCCCTTTTATCCTTTAAGCAATGACATACTTTCTGTTTGTTTAAACACACTTGCTAATTCAAGTGCTATGTAGCAGGACTGTGATTGGAATTTGTCCTGATTAGCAGTATAAGAGAAGACTGCCTTGGCAAGGAATATTTAGAATCACAGGTAATAGAATATTCATTCATTCAAATACATTTACCAAGTGCTTATCTATGTCAGGTACTGTGCCAGGTACTGGTTATCCAAGATAATCATCAATTCATACTTATTGTTAAAGCTTCCTTTCTAAATTCCTGGCTAAATTGCATACAGGTGGCTTTAAACACACAGAATTATTTTTAGAATAGTACATGACACAATTGTAGTTACCGAATATGCCAGCTAGCATGAACTTTTTTGGTGTCAAAATGAGCCAGGTATGTTCCAAACAGTTCAACAAGAGTGTGAGACTAATGTGAAACTCAGTGAAAAATATCTGCAAAGGATAATTATGGGGCTAGACTTTTCCCTATTTACCTGTTGTTCTCCAGTGAAAAAGTCAAAGAGGGTCAAAAGTTGGGTAAGAGGGAGATAGTTAAACAAGAGTCCTATTACAGAGAAAGAGGGAGAGAGTGTTTATAGTAAGAATAAGTCTCACAGTCTGCAGACCAAAAACACAATGCATTGTGAAAATCTTGCCTTGAACAGATTCAGACCCCCAAATGCAAATACTATTTTGTAATTTCTCCAAGGAACAAGGTAAATGATATATATAACTTACATGAATTACTTGTAATCTTAAAATGTCTTTTATACTGTTTATTTATTAAAAACAGCAAATATTTTAGTAAGAAAAGTAACACTTGCAAAGCAAGATGTGGTTTTGTTATGTGAAAAAATGGAAAAAATCTACTTCACAGGGATGTTGTGATGTTTAAATGGCAACATATTTCTAAATATGCATTGTACTTGGCAATAGGCCTTGTCCATTCTAAGTTGTCATCAAATTAACTCTGATACTGTTATTACAGAATGATCAAGTGTAGGGTCTTAGGGCAATTGTAATTGAAGGATAGATAGGTTCTACAGTTTTGAGTAGAATAAACATTTGTATGGTTCCGATCCACCCTCAGGATATTTTTTCAAACCTATAACTCTGCTGTTAATGACTGGGTCTTTGGTTAGCTACCAAACTCATTCATTCAGAAAGCTATGCATATTCTATGTGTTGAGGAACCTCACATTCCAGGAAAGGAGATGAATGCACAGTTTCCATACAATTTTGAAGTGTAATATAATATTCAATAATCCTTTGTTTCTAAAATGAATGGTATTTACTGTCTCTATAGTGGTACTGTATAGTGTTCGGATTGAGTACACTATTAAACTAGATTTACTTATTTATTTAAATTTAAAAAATAGATTTAGGAGGTAAAGTACAGTTTTGTTACATGGATATGTTGTGTAGTGGTTAAGTCTGAGCTTTTAGTGTACCTACCTCCCAAATAGAATACATTGCATTCATTAAGTAATGTTTTATACCAATGCCATGTTGTTTTGGGTACTATAGCTTTGAATTATAATTTGAAGTTAGATAACATTGATACCTCTAACTTTGTTCTTTTTGCTTAGGATTGCTTTGGCTATTTGGGTTCTTTTTTGGTTCCAAATAAATTTTAGGATTACTTTCTCTAGTTTGGTGAAGAATGAAATTGGTAATTTAATAGGAATTGCATTGAATCTATAGATTGCTTTGGACAGTATGATCATTTGGACAGACTCCTCATCCCTCCTACACTGAGGAGTCTCTAATGTCCATTATTCCACATGTTATGTCTCTGTGTACACATTATTCAGCTCCTACTTATAAGTAAGATCATGTGGTGTTTGACTTTCTGTTTCTGAGTTATTTTGTTTAGGATAATGGCCTCTAGTTCCATCCACGTTGCTGCAAAAGCCATCAATTCTTTGCCTAGTCCAATGTCCTGAAGAGTTTTTCCTAGGTTTTCTTCTAGGATTTTAACAGTTTCAGATTGTATATTTAAATCTTTAACTCACCTTGAGCTAATTTTTGTATTTGTTAAGAAATATGAATCCAGTTTCACTCTTTTGCATGTGGCTCTCCCATTATCTCAGCACCATTTATTGAATAGTGTCCTTTCCCCAGTATATATCTTTGTTGACTTTGTTGAAGATGAGATGGTTGTATTTGGTTTTATTTTGGGGTTCTCTATTCTCTTCCATTACTCTATGTTTTTCATAATTTTTAAAATTTTAATAGGTTTTTGTGGAACAGGTGGTATTATTTAGATGAATAATTTCTTTAGGGGCGATTTCTGAGATTTTGGTGCACCCGTCACCAAGCAGTGTACACTGTACCCAATGTATAGTGTTTTATCCCTCACCCCCTCCTACCCTTTCCCCCGAGTCCCCAGATTCCCTTGTATCATTATGTGTCTAGTTTTATACCAATGCCATGTTGTTTTGGGTACTATAGCTTTGAATTGTAATTTGAAGTTAGATAACATTGATACCTCTAACTTTGTTCTTTTTGCTTAGGATTGCTTTGGCTATTTGGGTTCTTTTTTGGTTCCAAATAAATTTTAGGATTACTTTCTCTAGTTTGGTGAAGAATGAAATTGGTAATTTAATAGGAATTGCATTGAATCTATAGATTGCTTTGGACAGTATGATCATTTTAACAATATTGATTTATTCAGTCCATGAACATGGGATGTTTTCCCATTTGTTTGTGTCATCTACTACTTATTTCATCAGTGTTCTGCAGTTCTTGTTGTAGAGGTCTTTCACTTATTTGGTTAAGTGTATTCATAGGTATTTTTTCTTTTTGTAGCTATTGTAAATGGAATTGAGTTCTTCATTTGGTTCTCAGCTTGGGCGTTATTGGTATATAGAAATGCTACTGATTTTTGTACAATGATTTTGTATCCCTGAAACTTTACTGAAGTTATTTATCAAATCTTGAAGTCTTTTGGAGTAGACTTTAGCGTTTTCTAGGTATAAGAACATATCATCAGTGAACAGAGATAATTTGACTTCCTCTTTTCCAATTTAGATGCCTTTTATTTCTTTCTTTGCTTTGCTGCTCTGGCCAGAACTTCCAGTAAGTACTACATTGAATAGGAGGGGTGAAAGTGGACATCTTTGTCTCATTCCAGTTTTTGGAGTGAATGCTTTCAACTTTTCCTCATTCAGCATGATGTTGGCTGTGGGTCTGTCATATACAGCTCTTACAATTTTGAGGTATGTTCCTTCAATGCCTAGTTTGTTGAGGGTTTTTATCATGAATGGATGCAGAATTGGTTTTTATCATGAATGGATGCAAATAATTTTTCTGCATCTATTGAGACGATCATATGTAAACCTGGTTTAGAGTCAGCACAGAGATAGATATAAACCAATTTTCTAAATAAACATGGTGGTCATTTTCTCTATTTGGTCTGTGACTCTGTGGTTTTCTCTTCTTCTCTGCTACATATATATACATATGTATATATACATATATACATACCTATATATGTATATATACATATATACATACATATATGTATGTGTCTATATATTACAGAAGAATATATATACACACACATATATACACATATACATATATACACATATGTGTATATATATATGTGTGTGTGTGTGTGTATGTATATATATATATATATGTATGTATATATCTTCCACATAGCTGGGGAAGCCTGTTCTTTGTTGCAGTATAATCAGTGACATTATCATTTCTATGTTTGAGCATCTTCTTAAATGCAGAGAAGTTTGGGGGCAGTTCTAATAAACACTTCTTTTGGGACTCATGGTGAAGAATTTGTAGTACTTCATAACCTAGCACATCAAAGAGCTTATATAAAAATGTAGGAATTGTGCATTTTGGCTACTAGTTTGAAATATTTATAAAAGTAAATGAAAAAGGAGTCCACCTTTCCATCAGGGCCTGTGTTATTGCCTGGTTAATATTACATGATGAGTGAGCTATAAATAAACAATACATAGAAATAAAAATAGTGAATACAAAAATAATTATTGATATGAATAATAAATGAATAAAACATAAGTTTAAGGCTCAGATGGAATGGAACTTGATATGAAATTTAATTGAGTTTGATTTTGAGTTTAAGAAGTCTTTCAGAGCCAGTAGTTCAGATTTTAGTTTTTTTTTAAAATTTCCTTTTAATTTTAAATGAATATGCTATGGCTCCTAGCTCCTCAGTTCAGTCAACCAAAGATAACTATTACTGTAATTCCAAATAGCTATGTAGGGAAAAAAATCTGGCATGAGGATGGGTCTAGACCAGGGGGATGAGATGTCCAGATGTTTCTACTTTTTAAAAAATCATCAACTGCTCAAACATTTTTATCTGTCTTGTAAGAAGTCTTTAGGGAACTGCACATTATTCCTTTTTCTCAAGGATATAGTAGGAGGGATTTTTTTTTTTCTTTTTCAGTCTTGGAAGCAGCTTGATTGAGTGAAGGCTTCCAGATCATTAACCAAATAGATTGTCAGAATCAAATTTTCTAGAAGAAGCTGTTTGGGAAAAAAAGAAAATTTCTAGTACTCTACCTAGTACTCATTTACTTAATTTACTGTACTCATCAAACTTAACTACCAGTTTGATGAGGCAGGCTGTAAGAGTTAACATCCCTGTTTCAGCAATGAAACTCAGAGAGACTAATGGATAATTGCTCCAGGTTATAAGTGATGGAGTCAGCCTTTAGTAGGGTGAATAGTCTCCGGAAGCTGTGCTCAGAGGCTACTCTGAAAGAAGCAAGACTGGTGGTTAAAGCAGAAGCCAAATCCTGTGGGGAGTTACAAGTTTTGTGACCAGTAAACATATGATAAGCAAAGATAGAATTCTATTCCTTCATCTCTTTTATTCCACACATTCTAACCACCTCCCTCTTCTGCTTTTTCCCATGCTTTTTTTAGGGTATACTCTGCCTCCAGCATGGGTGCTCACTCATCCATGTTTAGAGCCTGGCATGGATTCTGGTACATGGAAGGTACTCAATAAATATTTATTTATTTCATGATGAATGAATGGTAGACATGATGCCTCTGATTGTAGGTTCAGGGGCCATATTACCTGGGTTCAAATCCTAGTGCTACCATTTTTTTGCTTTGTGTCCTTGCACAAAGTTTCCTCTGGTGCCTTATTTTCCTTATGTATAAAATGGGAATAATAAGAGGCCTGAACTCAAAGAATGGTTTTGGGGGTTAATTGACATAATGTAGCAATAATGATTTAAAAGATGATGGTGATGATGATATGTTACTAATAGTTGAACAAGACCTAATAGTTAAAGGACCGTATTAAAAATAATGATTTTCAATGGTGGAATTTTAGGAGTTGTGAAATATTTTTTGGGGGGCAGGAAAACCTACTGAATCCCTCTAGTCAATCATATAGGACTTACTTAAACTATAGTTTTAGACAACTTGTTGTAGTTTCTCTTGTTGGAAAGCTGTCATCCATTTATTTAAGGCATGTTTATTGAGTGCCTATTATAATATTTAACACCCCTTGGCTACTTACTGTGCAGTGGACAGTTTTCTATGTGCTTTACATGTATTAGATCAATTTAATGTTCTCAACAGCCTTATAAGGCAAGTACCACTATTACAAAGAAACTGAGAAATAGAGAGGTTAAGTAACTTGTTGAAGGCTACACAGCTATTATATGGTAGGCCTAGAATTCACATCTAGCCAACCCAGCTCCAGAATCAGTGCTTTTAACCCCCTACCACTGAAAAGTGTAGGTTTCAGCACAGGGAAGGGTGTGTAGGGGTTAAACATGAATCTATTGTCTCTAGGTGCCCACCGTACCCTTCAGAAAAAGAAATGAGATACTCCAGCTGAAGAGACACTCCAACAGGTCATCAACAGGATGCTCTCTCTGACTTGTATAAGGCTGTTTTCTTTCTTTCTTAAGAACAATAGAATATTGGAGTTAGGGTGGTGTGAGAAATGAGGGGGATGGGATAAAGTTTGATATAATTAATGGATTATTTAAGTTTAGAATTTTAAGTAAATTTTTGGAAAGAAAGGAAATGTCTACATTTTATTTTTAATTTTGAAGTTGGAGCAAGAATTTATTTCTGCTGGATATACTTCTCCTCAGGATTCACTCAGGATTTCTGATAATTATTCATTCAAATTTCAATGTTATACCTATTACTTACAGCTCACTGAAGAGTGGTGTCAAAATTCATGGGTAGTGTCCCACTTTCTAATACCTGATTTCCCTAAGAACATAAAAATAACAGCAGCAAAAAATTTGGCAATTATTTGTTGAGCACCTACTTTGTGCCAAGTACTATCTTAGATGATGGGACACAGAGAAGAAATAAGACCCTGTCCGAGCTCTCAAGGAGCATAGAGAAAGAAGTAGGGCAGATAATTTTATACACACACACATACATACATGTATGTGCATATATAAAATTATACATAATATTAGTTTTTAAAGTTATTGCAGTTTTTGCCATTTTTAGGGGAAAACAATTATAAAGCTAATTTCTGCTTAAGATTTGTAAGACAAATTCTATAGCAATATTACATGGGAAGTGTTAATGAGAAAGTAGTATATATAAGGATTTATTGAGCTATAATAAGCAACAATAAGCTGCACATATTTAAAATGTACAATTTAATAGGTGTTGAAATATATATTCACTCATGAAACCATCATCATGATCCAGATAGTGAACGTAGGGATATATACTCATCACAACCAGAAGTTTCCTTGTGCCCTTTTAAATCCCTCCATCCCTGTACCATATAAATTGGCAAATGTTCTGTGAGTACTTGAAAAGAACTGAGTGCATTATATTACTTGGCTATTGTTGAGTGGATTGTTTTATAATTGTCAATTAGGTCAAGTTGGTTGATAATGTTGTTTGGTGGTCTGTATCCTCACTTATTTTCTGTCCACTAGATTGATCAGTTATTGGCAGAGGGGTATTGACATCTTCAAGTATAATTGTGGATTTGTTTATTTATTTGTATAGTTCTATCAGTTTTTGCTTCATGCATTTTGAAGCTATTTTATTAGGTGCATAAACATTTAGGATTGTTATGTCCTCTTGATGACCTCTTTATTATGAAATAGACTTCTTTATTTCTGCTAATATCATTTTTGTCTGAAATCTAGTTTGTCTGATATTAATATAGCCAATACAGCTTCTTTTGATTAGTATAAGCATGGTATATATTTCTTTCTTTTAAACTGTTTGTATTTTGAAAGTTTGCTTCTTATAGGTGGGATATAGTTGGGTGTTGCCCTTTTTAAAAGAAGTTCAATTTGATAATGTCTGCAGTGTTTAGACCATTTACATTTAATGCAATTATTTATAATTAGGTTTGAGTCTATCATCTCACTATGTATTTTGTGTTCTGCTCTTTGCTCCTTTTTGCTCTTCTTTTGAACTACTTTTGGATTGAGTTTTCAAAATGATTCCATTTTATCTCTTTTCTTGGTTTATTAGGTGTAATTCTTTGTTTTGCTATATTAATGGTTGCTTCAGCATTTGTGGTATATGTCTTTCTTTTATCACAGTCCACCTTTTTATTATACCACTTCATGTATAGTATAAGAATCTTATGGTAGTACTTTCACTTCTCCCCTTGTTTATGCTATTGTTGCCAGAACTTTCACTTATACATATATTGTAAACCCCATAACACATTATGTTTGTTTAAACAACTATCTTTTAAAGAGATTTATATAATAAAGAAGTTTTATATATCTACACATGTAGTTACGGTTTCTGGTGTACTTTATTCCTTTGTGTAGATCCATATTTCTTTTTTTGTGATTATTATAGAGTTTTGATTTTTTTATTAATATTATACTTTAAGTTCTAGGGTACATGTGCACAGCGTGAAGGTTTGTTACATATGTATACATGTGTCATGTTGGTGTGCTGCACCCATTAACTTGTCATTTACATTAGGTATATCTCCTAATGCTATCCCTCCCCCCTCCCCCCATCCCATGACAGGCCCCAGTGTGTGGTGTTCCCCATCCCATGTCCAAGTGTTCTCATTGTTCAATTCCCACCTATGAGTGAGAACATGCAGTATTTGGTTTTCTGTCCTTGTGATAGTTTGCTCAGAATGACGGTTTCCAGCTTCATCCATGTCCCTACAAAGAACATGAACCCATCCTTTTTTATGGCTGCATAGTATTCCATGGTGTATATGTGCCACATTTTCTTAATCCAGTCTATCATTGTTGGACATTTGGGTTGGTTTCAAGTCTTTGCTATCGTGAATAGTGCCACAATAAACATACGTGTGCATGTGTCTTTACAGCAGCATGATTTATAATCCTTTGGGTATATACCCAGTAATGGGATGGCTGGGTCAAATGGTATTTCTAGTTCTGGATCCTTGAGGAATCGCCATACTGTCTTCCACAATGGTTGAACTAGTTTACAGTCCCACCAACAGTGTAAAAGTGTTCCTATTTCTCCACATCCTCTCCAGCACCTGTTGTTTCCTGACTTTTTAATGATCGCCATTCTAACTGATGTGAGACGGTATCACATTGTGGTTTTGATTTGCATTTCTCTGATGGCCAGAGATGATGAGCATTTTTTCATGTATCTGTTGGCTGCATAAATGTCTTCTTTTGAGAAGTGTCTGTTCATATGCTTTTCCCACTTTTTGATGGGGTTGTTTTTTCTTGTAAATTTGTTTAAGTTCTTTGTAGATTCTGGATATTAGCCCTTTGTCGGATGGGTAGATTGCAAAAATTTTCTCCCATTCTGTAGGTTGTCTGTTCACTTTGATGGTAGCTTCGCTGGCTGTGTGGAAGCTCTTTAGTTTCATTAGATCCCAGTTGTCAATTTTGGCTTTTGTTGCCATTGCTTTTGGTGTTTTTGACATGAAGTCCTTGCCCATGCCTATGTCCTGAATGGTATTGCCTAGGTTTTCTTCTAGGGTTTTTATGGTTTTAGGTCTAACATTGAAGTCTTTAATCCATCTTGAATTAATTTTTGTATAAGGTGTAAGGAAGGGATCCAGTTTCAGCTTTCTACATATGGCTAGACAGTTTTCCCAGCACCATTTATTAAATAGGGAATCCTTTCCCCATTTCTTGTTTTTGTCAGGTTTGTCAAAATCTGATGGTTGTAGATCCATATTTCTAACTGCATCATTTTCTTTCTGTCTGAAGGACTTTGCTTAACATCTCTTTTAGTGTGACTCTGCTAATGATAATTTTTTTTCAGCTTTTGTATGTATGAAAACATGTTTCACCTTCATTTTTGAAATATATATTTTTTGCTGGGAATAGAATTCTAGATTAAAAGTTTTTCTTTTTTTTTCATTTCAGTGCTGTACAGATATTGCTGTCTTCTTCATTGTATGGTTTCTGGCAAAAAATCACTGTCACCCTTATCTTTGTTCCTCTGAATGTAAGGTGACATATTTTCCTCTGGATGCCTTTAAGACTCTTTTTATGACAAGTTTTGCATAACTTAACTATGACATGAGTTGGTATTTTCTTCATGTTTCATGTGCTAGGGAGTTCATTGAGCTTCTTGTATCTATGGGTTTATAGATTTCACCAAATTTGGAAAAATAAAGCCATTATTTCTTCAAATTATTTTTTGTTCTCCTTCTCTTTTGGGGCCTCGAATAACACATATGTTAAACTGCTTGAAGTTATTTCACAGCTCACTGACAGCCTTTCATTTTTAAGAATTCTTTTTCTCTTTGCATTTCTTTTTGAATAGTCAATATTGCTATGTCTTTAAGTTCACCAATATTTTCTTTGGTAATATCTAACCTACTGTTAATTCCATCTATTATATTTTTATCTCATACATTGTAGTTTTAATCTCTAGAAGCTGAACTTGGGTCTTTAAAAAATATCTTCTTTGTGTCTACTTAGATTTTGGATCTATGAAATATAATTATAAACATTGTTTTAATGCCCTCACCTGTAAATTCTAAAATCTGTGTCGGTTCTGAGTTTGTTTCAATTGATTGATTTTTCTCTTCATTATAAGTCATATTTTTCTGCTTCCTTGTAGGCCTAGTTACCTTTGGTTGAATGACAGATATAAACACATTGTTGAACTTTATTCTGAGACAGTTTAGATCTCTTTGAGTCTTGTCTTCACAATTTGTTAGGAGGAACAGAGCCATGCCTAGTCTAGGGCTAATTATTCCTCACTACTAAGGTAAGATGCTTCTGAGTACTCTACCTAATGCAGGAATTTTTAGGTTTTCTGTTCTGGCTGGTAAAGACAAACACTATTCCTGGCATGGTGTGGCCACTGGCCACTGTTCCCTCTAATAGCGAACAAGAAAGACACAGTAACTTCCCTCATAGTCTATTGGGAGTTAATTAATGCTGAGTGATGACAGAACTATGGGAGTATATTGGAGGAAAACTTAACTATATTAGAAAGATCAGATAAATTTTTTTCGGAGAAAATTATGCCTAAATGAAGTTGAAATCTGAGTAGGTGCTGTTCAAAGAACAGAAAGAAGTGCATTTCAGTAAAAGGAAACAACACACGTGAATGTCTAAGATAAGATAGAGCAGAGCCAGGTTGGTTTGAAAATTTAAAATTAATCCTTAATGGCTGTACTGTACTGAAGAGTATGAAGAGTAATGGCAGGAGGGTGCCATTGCAATGACTCTTACAAGCAACATAGCATTAACAATACAGGCTCTAGAATCAGACAACCTGAGTTCAAATTGCATCTCTGCCATTTATTAGCCTCAGTTTCCCAATCTTTATATAAAAATATTGACTATTTTACTAGGATTAGGTCAGGTTACATATAATAAAAAATCTAAAAAATCAGTAGCTTAAGAAAGGTGGAACCTTACATTTTCTGTCTGTAAGAAGTGTCATCAGAACATTTTAGGCTCCTTCTGTCTTTCTCTTCTATCTTCCTAATGCCAGGTCCAAGACGGCTGCTGGAGCTTCAGCCATCGTATCTACTCTTCAGACAGAAGGAGGGAGGAGGTGGGGAAGGGCAAAAGCAGTGATAACTTTCTTTAAGGAACGATCTCTGAAATCCCAAACAATATTTCTGCATAAATCTCATTGGTTAGAAATTTTTTGTATGGCTGTTCCCGCTTGTGAAGGAAGCTGAGCAATGTAGTCCTTTAAAGTTAGCAATATTGCCATCATAAATAAAGTTAGGGTTCTAATGCTGAGGATAAAAGGGAGAATGGCTATTGTGGGTGAGTAAGAAATAATTTCTTCCATACCTATTTCATAGGCTTAATACAAGGATTAAAATAAATACTTGGCATAGGGTCTAGCATGTATTAATTGCTCAGAAAATGTTATGTTCTCAGAGGTGATGCCAAACAACCATTTTGCGGAAACATTGTATAAAAGGGCATTGGTGCTAAGCTGAAGGATCTCTTCCCTACACTTTTATGAACTGTTTTTTCCCCCTCTCTGCTGTAGTGTAGGTGGGTGTCTGTGACACCAAGCATATGACTAACAGCACAAGAACAAATGAATAAGTCTTCTTCACACTGTAGTGGGGTAATATACCCCACATCTAATTGCCCTTTGTTGAGCTCAAGAGTTATTAATCTTTGTTAGAAAGACATGCTAATTGTGCCTGATCAACCTGACAAAATAAGCAAATCATAAAGCCAATGAAGTAGAAATCAAACAGAAAGAAAATGAAATTTTTTTTTGTCATAAGTCCACCATATTTACTCATGATGTGAAGTAAACAGTCATTTATTGACTCAAGTTCCTTCATTTATATTGTATCTGTGGCTGTTTGCTTTAAGAATTTAGCTTTCATCAGTAGGTAGAGAAAGCTGCTCACCTCTACCTTCATATGATGGCATCAGCATCATCATCATGTCACCAACATTACCTTCCCTGTCATCATGATTACCCCCAGTGCAGGGACATTTTTGCTCATCTAGAATTAGGTTAGCAGGAGATGGTAAACAAAGAAGGAGCCCAGGGACACACTTTCTGTTGGTCTGCCTGACTGTGAATAGATCTAGCTGGAGAGTTAACTATACACTAAGAGATGAAGCTATCATCATTTGGAAAAGTAAGGCTGGGAGGCAAGCCCATTAAAAACAAAGGGGGTTTGACTTATCACTACATGTGACCATGTGCTTTTAAATGTTGACAGCTTCTATAAAAATTCCCTCTTCCTCACATGTGGTCAACTTGACTGACTGTAGTGAAAACTGGCAAGGTCTGACCCTTCCCATTTATCTCAGCCAGAGCCAGATAACCTTGCCCTGTAGTCCAAAAATACCCTGCCCTTCCCAGTATTCTTTTTATCTCTGGCTGTCATGATAAAGATGAACCTGGGCCTTGAAAACGATGTGTAAACTTGGAAAACTGGGCATTCCCACCTTTGCAACCCAAACACACTGGACATTTGTTTTCAAGAATTGTGACCACAGCCCAGGACCTCAGTGAGAAGGGGTGAGGTGAGGACACTTGCAGGTTTTCTAAGGTTTCTGCTGCCCCAAATGGTAGCTGCTCCTCAGGGCTGCAGAGTGCCCCAGCAGTTTGGCTTTCCACTCTCAGTGGCTTGTCCGTCCTGGAATACTGCTTGTTGGAGTAGCAGAATTAGGAGTCAGAAGTCTTTGTTCTAGTCTTAGTTTGTCAACAAATTCTGTCGGCCTAGAGAAATCCACTCAGATTTTTGGGGTTTCTACTTGTTCATCTGTAAAACAACACAATCAATAGATCATTTTCTGAAATCGTCCAACTCTTCTTACATGAGTGATTCTTTTCTCTTGCTATAAATACCTTAAATATTCAATGTAATTCCTCAAATTTTGCCTTATTAAACTTCCTCTGATGGTTGTCTTTATTTAGTATCTTTCTATATTATCTCTCCTGTCTCCATCTGGGATGCCAAGCACATGAACTCTGAAATAGGTGGTAATTCAATGTGGTGAGCGCCCCCCCCATATCTGTGTGCCTTCCACTAGCTGCCCAGAGTTTCATTAGTTCCTAGGGCTGATCTCAGATAAACAAGATGATGGTTTTGGCCTAAAGTTGGTTGGAGCTACTGGTGTGTTCCCGGCAGTTTACAGAATTATAGAAACAGAAAAGCTTTTCAGTATGGTCTCAGGAAAAACATTCCAGGAAACATGAATCAAGCAGAAAGAAATATACGTGCCTGCCCTTAAGTGAGGCTTGGGACTAATCACTCAGACTATCCTCTCAGTCAGATTGGGGAAGGACATTCCACACTTTGCTTAGTAGAAAATGAGGTTTAGGCTTTTGGAGAGATTGTGCTTGTTTGGCCAACCCAAGTTCAGCACTAATTGGGTTCTGGAAAGCATTATTGACCTGCCTGATTTGGAGTATGTCTCCTGAATTTTGCAACTCGGGTCAGAGCTTACACAAGCTTGAAGAGAGCTGCATTTGGCCTGAAACTAGTACAGTAGATGGAGCCCAAATGTTTTAAACTGTCCATAAGCAGATTGTTATTATGAATGAACTTTTTCAATTATCAGCTTTACTGTATTTAAAAATGACCTTTTGAAGTGATGCTTCAGAAGTGCGATCCAGACCAATGTGAGCAAGTCTTTGACTTGATTAGATCCCAATACCTTTACCTTGATGAAATTGCAACTGATGAACATTCTCCAATGAGATGGAGCTATAAATGTAAGTGGGTTTTAATACAATCATTTTTGAGAAAATGTCAAACTTCATTGCACACCTCTTTCTCCCGCCTCCCCCTTTAATGGCAGAGTTCAGTGAAGGACTGAGCCAGATTAATGAGCGAGGGACAGAGGGGATTTTGGAGCCAAGAAAAAGACCACATAGCACATCAGTCTCTAATTTAATAATCTCAGCAGGCTATTCAGTGAGCTAGTATCATTGAACTTCCCCGATGGTATTTATGTACCTGTGGAAGGAAAAATGAGGGAGAAACTAGGGCTGTGTTTATAGACATAAGGGAGACAGGAAGAGAGAAAAATTGTCAGCCTGAGAAGTCTGTGACCTGGAACAAAAAAGCATAATTGGCTAAGTAAATCCACATAATTAAATTAAATATGAATAGCCACTGATTGAGAATTGCACCATGGACAGAATACGCTTGCTGTTAATGACCCACGATTTATTTACACCTTAAACACCGTGTTTCCTTACTGCTCTAAAGTAGTAAAATTGCCTTCTTCCTGTTGAAATTTATTGCCATTTAAACATGCCAAAAGGCCATTCTGGCAGTCATTACAATAATCTATCATTTCTGCAACTGCTGGTATCCTGTTCTGTGGTCAAATTCAATCTGAGAAGGGTCAACAGAATTTTTTCCACCAAATGCTTCCCTCTTGACTATCATCAATTTACTTTTGTCAACAAAAAGGGCATTACTAGGGAATGAAATAGAAGATCCCCTTAAGACCTCTGGCAAACAGCATGAGCTGCCCTGCCCCACTCTTCAGCCTGAGTCTGCCTTTGTGCATGTGACTGCACAGTGGGGCCACGTCATGCAGAAGCACAGGCAGGAACCCTGCCACCTGCCTGTTTTTCTCTCCAGTGACAAAAAAAAAAAAAAAAAAAAAGGCACATTGACAGTAGCTTACACTCTAGTTTCTGGTGTCCAGTGGGACTGGCATTTTCTTTGAAGGAGGAACTTTTTGGGTTAAGAGATTAATTGTTGCCATAGTTTGTTGCATTGCTATTCTCCTCTCTTCCTTTCTGCATCCCCTAATACCTCTTTTTTAAAAATCTTTTATTCTATGACACTTCTTATTCAACTTTCAGATCACACAATTCCAACAGCTGTTCACAGCAGGAGATGCTTGCTCTGTAGCATAGAAAGAAAAGAAAATGTCCTTTGGCATTGAAAGGTAAGCTTTCATATTATCTCTGCTCAGGAAAAATGGTGTGGAAAATTAAAGGAAAAAAATACAGTTAATTCAGGTTTCCACCAGTAAGTTTTTGGACAAACTTAGAGAACAGTGGTATTTCTTTTTATGAGAGTGAGGAGAAGGACTTGAATAGCTGGAACCTTTTCTGTATTGTCTCTCTCGGTTAATATTTGAGGACACAGCCTCATCCCAGGTTTCTTCTTTTTTTTTTTATTTATTTATTTTTTATTTTTTATTATACTTTAAGTTTTAGGGTACATGTGCACATTGTGCAGGTTAGTTACTTTTGAGGTCAGTTGTTGCCTCGTCTGTGGATAGGAGGCAGCAGCAAGCAAAACAAGGGACTCCCTCTACATTACAACTAAATAATGGTGACTGCATCACCCCTCGGCCCATCACCTGTTCACAGAGAATTTTGGTTTTGTTGACATAGGCTGGCAATGGATTATAATTTATAATCAACAGATTTAATTGTGAATGGTCAGACTGCAAACTTGAGAATTACATAGTGTTTCTAGTGGATTTTTGGTGGGGAGGAGTGAAAACAAAAATTACATTTCTTTCTAGGTTTTATAATTTTATTTTTATAGTTAATGTCTATTTCACCTAGAATACATTATGGTATAAATTGCAAGGTTTCCAGTTAATAAGCAAGTTGTCCTAAATGTTTTCTGTTGCTAAAAATTAAGTTTTTAATTATATATAAAGACTTCAATGAGCAGACAGCTATTCTTCTTTGGCTTTTGGACACCTATTTTGGCATAATTCACCATTTGTTAGGTTTTAGTTTGTATGTAGTTTAGGTCTACTTTTGACTTTGCGTATTGTGTGGGCAAATTCGTAAATTGAGTTTATCTAGATGTGCCCAAGTAAAGTCTCGTTTTAAGTGAAGTGAAACAACAAAATTATGAGTAGTCTGTAGATTGGAGTAAATTAAACTTAATGAGGCAATTTACAATAGCATCTCATACAAATGTACAGATATTTATGCACATTTGGATGCTCTTATAATTTAAAACAATGATGCCAATCTCCCAGCCTTATAGAAAGCATTTTTTTCTTATTGCAAAAAAGATACATATTTATTGTAGAAAAAAATAGAAAATACAAAGAAGAAAAAAATTACTAATCCTACAACATAGAGCTAATCATTGTTATAATAATATCCAGGTGTGCATAATTCTATTATATTACATGTATTTTGTATTTTTATACATATGAAAAAAGAAAACTATGTATGTACACTTTGGGTTTTATACAAGATGTTCATAGGACTATTCATGATAGCAAACTCCTGCAGGCAATTTGAATATCTCTCAAGGTAAACTGTAGTTCTTTCATACAATGGAATATTATATAGCAGCAAAAATGAATAAACTAAATAAAGCTGCACACAAAAAATATGTAAATTTTACCAATATAATTTGCAGCAAAAAGCAAGCCCCCAAAGATTACATATAGCATGATTCTCTTTTTATCGTGGTTAAAAACTAAAAATATATGTACCTACTGTTTAGAAATACAAATAGAGTTATAATAATAGAAATTGGAGGGTTCACTACAAAGGTGGGAGTTGCAGTGGAGTCATTGCCTGATGTCTACATTTGGGGAATCAAGGTCCAAAAACTGCATACACGAATTTTCTGTTCCAATTCACATCTCTGCTTCCAGGCTTTTGGTATCTCAGTTTTGGCACTGTTGTCATACTAGGCCAGATAATCCTTTGTTGTAGGGTACTGTCCTGTGCATTGTAGAATGTTTAGCACAGTTGTAGCCTAGATTCAGTAGCACTCTCCCCGCAAGTTGTGATAAGTATGAATGTCTTTAGACATTGCCCAATGCCTCTTTGTAGGCAAAATTGACCCCCATTTAGAACCACTATGTTAGGAAAATGCAGATTGATTGTCATTGACTCAAAAAGAACATAAATGGTAAAGTGGATCTTGTTTGAAAAATTCGATGTCTTTAAAATGTAGAAAATTCGATGTCTTTAAATCTCCACTTGGGATTATTTATACTACCAAATACTACAAAATTTAGCTCCCATTTGGTTGATTTTTGGTGTTGGGGAAGCCCACTGAAATAACATAGCACAGCCCACTGAAATGACCTGGAACAGAAGTGGATTTTGCTGTTTTATTAAAAAGTCCTTTGTAAAACTCACTGACATATTTTTGTTGGCTCCTACAGAACTCTATTCTGCAACATCATTGATTCTCTAAGCAGTATAGGAACTTCTGGTAGTGAACCCATCCTGCTGGGTGACCTCAGGGAAGCCACTGCGCTTCATCAATCCCACATGAGAGAAAAAAGAGCAGCCATAACAATTAAACTGGCTAGCCTAGAAGACCTCCTGAAGAAAGGTCTGTGTGAAGACAAACTTGTAATATTTATTGTGATTGTCGGCCCCCCAGGTGCCTTTTGAAGAATTCTGTCTGATTTACCAATCAGGCAGCTGCCCCATGGATATGCATGAAGTGAGACGCAAGGACTGGGGGTGGGGTGGGGATGGCGAGCGTGACCAGGTTGACGGCAGTGCTCCAAAGGTGACCTCATATTTACCGCCAGATGTTCAAACCATTTCTAAATATTGTACAGTCTTGGTGTGCCATTTTCTCTTCTTGCTAAACTTTGGGAAGCAAGCAAGACTTCAGAATTTTAATGCTCACTTTAGCCTGTGAAAGACACGGTAATGTTCAAAAGTAGCTTGACCTTTTCATTGTTCATTGCTGATTGGTTGACTGACCATTCCTATTCTCTATTCCAACTGCTTCAGCAACCTCCTTGTCTCCTTCCCTCTTAGTACCAGGTACATAATTCTACTGAGGTCCTGGCTTTTTTCTAGTACATTTATTTGCTAAGATCTTGTTCATCTTAATGTAGCTCAGGATTATTTTTTTTTTCAAGGTGGGAAAAAAATGATGGAATGAAAGCTTAGCAGAAAAATCAAAATCAATGAATGCCAGTGTCAAGAACTGCCCTTTCAGCAACCAAAAGGAACTGTGTGATAGGCTAGCTTATATCAGGAATTGAGCATTGTCCTCACCTTCAAATAGGACGGGCCATTAAAATGTCTTTGAGGAAGAACACTTTGATTCCAACTAATTCCAGACAAGAAGGGGGTATACAGAATAAAAACAATACCCCTTTCAAATATTTTTAAGCATTTTCTTTGCTGTTATCATCAGTAGCTCTGGCTATATACCTAGTTACTTAAGAAATTCTTTTAGTCTCAATTTATCAAAATAATTTCCTTGATGATTAGATTTCCTATCTATCCTGGCTAGAAATTCCCACCATTAGAATCATTCTTACACATTAAGATAGGAATATTTACCCTAGATGCCATTACTGGAATAAACATGTGTTGTCAGGAAAAGATAGAAGAATTAGGGAGGAGAAAAGGACAAATCATCTTCCATGAAAACACCTTCAAAAAATTAGCATTAAGTAGTTGACCCAACTAACCATTTCAACATTGAAAGCAAAGAATAAGGTCTGGGGTATAGGATAAAGGAAAAACAAACTTTAAATAAACCTTCCTTGTCTGATATTAACTCTAAGAATGTGACATTGAATCCATTGGCTACAGCAGGCTTTGTCTGTTCTCAAACCATCTGTATTTCTTGGCTATAGAATAAGACACACTCATGAAAAGAAGCTGGGGTATTGAATCTATCACTGAAGTAGTGACAACGCTGTCAGCTTTAACTAGACAGAGGGAGCAATCTTTTAGTATGATCTTCACTACTTACAGATAAAGTAATCACTAAACACATGTTAGATGACACAAAGATGTCTGTTCAATGACACTTTCCTGAAAATGAAGAGCAGAGGCTCACCAGGCAATATGAAACACATGAACCAATAAGAATGGAGGCTTTTCTTCCCCCATGTTAGGTACTCTATCCTGACACTTCACAAGTAGACTCATCTCTAAAGGGATTAACTAAGAAATAATTGCATGCAGCTTGCACCCTGCTGAGCTATCTTATGCATACTTATCAAGGATCCTTTTGAAGTGGGCAGAGATCTACTAGGTGCTTTACAAGCAATTAAAGTCATAATAAAGAAGTCCATTTGGAATGACACTAATAAAAAACAGTTAGTCTATTTTTCTTTTTGCATTTTAGATGGAATAAAGACTGCTTTAGACTGTGAGTTCTGAGGAGGCAGGGAGGGACTGAGTCTGCCCTCTTCATGCTGTCTTCCCAGCACTTAGCATGTGCATATTAAAATTTGTAGGATGAGTGAATTAATGAAGGAATACTTGCATTATATGCAAGTAGACAGAAAAGAGAAAAAAAGAGAGAATAATCTTTTTTTTTTTTTTTTGAGACAGTCTTACTTTGTAATCTAGGCTGGAGTGTTGTGGCACAATCTTGTCTCATTGCAGCCTCTGTCTCCCAGGTGCAAGTGATTCTTGTGCCTCAACCTGTGAGCAGCTGGTATTACAGGTATGCGCCTCCATGCCTGGTTAATTTTTGTATCTTTAGTAGAGATGGGGTTTTGCCATGTTAGGCAGGCTGGTCTTGAATTCCTGGCCTCAACTGATCTGTCTGCTTCAGCCTCCCAAAGCGCCGGGATTATAAGTGTGAGCCACAGTGCCTGGCCTATATCAGTTTTTATATGCAATATTATTGATAAAGGGAAAGACAGTCAAGATGTGAATTTCTCTATAATAATTGCTAACACTTAATATTTACTATGTTACAAGCACTGTTTTATATGTATGAACACATTTAATCCTTCAACAACCATATGCATAGGCACTATTTTAATACCATTTACCTATAAAGGAGTTGAAGCTTAGAGAGGTAACTTGCCCAAGACTATGCAGGTGGAACCAGAATTTGTACTCAGGTCTAACCAATTTAGAGAATCCACTACATTTCTTGAGTGAAATTTAGTAGCTTACTGAATTAGTTCTAGATCTCAGGATTCCATTGATCTAGTGAGGTGCAAACCATTCTTGAAATTTGATCACATCCTATCTTCTTCTTCTTTTCTTTCTTCTTCTTGTTTTATTCCTCTTCCCCTTTTTTCTTACCTTCTTGCCTTCCTCTACCCCACAGTGGCAGACCTGATTTGGTTCCATCACTCATTGTCTTTTCCTGTTTCTCTTAGTCTCTGTTTCTTCATCTGAGAAATGCAGTAGTATTTCAGAGGGTTATTGTGATGATGAAATGACATGATATATTAAGTGCTACCATAATACTTGCTCACATTGGAAAAATTCAGCAAAATATTTAGTTCTTCCCTTTCTCCTCTATGTTCTTTCTCGGAAAATGATGACCAAGCCACGATGTCAGAGAGTAGGGCAACAAGAAGGAATATAAGATGAAACAAGAAGTCTGGGTGTAGTTCCACCTGGACAAGTCTTGTGTATTCAGTGCCACTAGGTTGCTTTCTTTTGAGGAGTGTAAAATCACTTTGCATTCAGGAAGGAGCATCTTTTTTGATCAAGCTCCACATGATGTCCCATTTTAGTTTCTCAATAGGAGTCACTAAGTGAACCAGTGGCACATCCTCAAGTCTCTGAGTGGACTTTGAAATGTATTCTTCAGATCATTGTTTGAGGTACCTCACCTACAACTCAGAAGGGTCCCCTGGACCTGTGCCCAGTCTATGGGTTTTAATACTCTTGGAAGGAACCATCTAGTTTATGGTAGTGTTAACCAGTAACTTGGCCTTTTTCTCCTGGACTTAAGGGCTGGTGTTAAGGCACCTGAAAAACAGAGAAGCCAAATGAATAAGACATTTCTCACAGTTACGTCAACTTTGGCTTTGTTTGGTTTTCAAGGAGTTGCAAACATCAGTATTTGCAGAAGTAAATTCAAACTTTTGGGGGCCTAAAGCTTATATAATTCAGTAGGTATTCTTTAAGAGAAAATTTCAAAGTATCCCTTGACCATATTGCTAGGGGCCCTGGCAAGGCTTTGGAAGAAGCCCATGCTATGAGGGACTCTGCAAATAAACTTTATGAGTTACATGTTAAGTCCACCTATGGTCATGTCACTCTTTGCATCAAGTAAAGCCTTGTTGGACCCTCTGCCAGGACCTCAGTGGGTTCATTATATTGGGCACTCATGCCCACTTGTATAAAAAAATCTGTTCTTCTTTCCCTTTGCTTTTTGACTGTTTAAAGGAAGTCTGTTTTTCTCATCTTGAAATTATTAAAGGATTTCAAGTATCACTATAAAGGGAGCCTTGGCAGGCAGATTATAATGATTGATTTAAAACAATAGCTAATATTTTAAAGCATTTACCATGTGTTAGACTCTGGGATAAACACCGTATATGTAGCATCCTACTTCTTTTCTATTTCTAAAAAGTAGCTTTCTCAAGCCCTGTAGAGAGAAGAGACAGGGTTCAAACTTAGGCCCATATGATTAAATTAGAATTCAAGTTGTTAACCACTTTGCTATAAACTGATTAAACCAGCAGCAGGTGACACGAGTTGTTCTATGTGCAACAGAAAAGCAGGAGGCAATTTGGGATCCACTTCTCTTTCAACTCATTCTCCTTTCTCTCCTCTTCTTTAACTAACTGTGTATCCATTAGCAAATGACTGAATTCTTCTACACCTCAGGTGCCTCAGTTGTAAAATGGGACAATTGTACCTTATCTGCTTGAAAGCTGCTGGTTAGATCATATGTCCCTGTTCCTTCTAGGTTTAAGCTCTATAATTACTCAACTACTGCTCAAGTTCCTAAACACCTGTCTTGGTATTTGCCTGAATTCAGATCTTAAATAAATAACTGATATCCAAATGTGGTCCCAGAGTTTAGGAGGGAGCCAGTCATCAAACAGAGGTCTCTAGTGGAATGAGCCAGTGTTGAGACTTTGAAAAACAAAGATCAGTCTGAAGAAGTTCAAAGAGAGGAAGAAAAAGGTATGTTCCTGGTTAAATGCACCCATGTTGAACTGAAGACTCAGAAAAGTTCTTTCATTTTATTTTATGTTGGACTGACTTTTAAGAAAACAATCTTGGAAGTGTTTATTTTATAACTCTAACAGCGTCCAAGAAAATGGGAACAGCCAAACTCTGGAAAAGCACAGTAGTGAATAGAACTCATTTTCAGTAAGCAGAAAGACTTTTCCTGTCCTGGACCTACATGACCATAGTGACACTGCCCCCACTCCATGACCCGCAAAAGGAGAACAAAAGACACTGGATAGGGCTTCCTGAGCGAAAAAGCTCGGTCTCTGATGCCTCTTCTTAAAGTGGGTCATTTGGAAGCTCATCCCCAATTGCACAATGGGAAAGGAAGTCATATTTGTTCTTTTGACTAGACTGCAGACAGATTATGATCTAGTAATTTTGGCAATAGGATATTATCTGAAACAGACCAGAATGGACTACAATTTATATTTTCCAGCATTGATGATGTATATGCGGACAGTATTTCTGCTTTCTTCCTGTGAGTTCTGTGGTATTTAAGCAGTTCTAACCAAACAGACATTTCTTAGACCTTTGCTTGTACTATTTGGATTTGTCCAAGATAATTTTAGTACAATGGCCATTGTGCATGTGTGCATGTGTGTTTGTCCATGTGCCTGTGAGTGCTGCTGATATCTGAAAAGCACAGAGCAGAGATAGAAATGAGTAAAGGGATAATACCACCAGTTCTTACTACATACATGCACCCTGTGATTTTAACCCTTTTTAATACTTTACCAAAATGTTATATTGAGAGGCAAATCCTATTGCTATTAATCTGTAACAAAAATGTGTTACATTTTTGATGAAGTCTGGTTGTGGATACTTCAAAACATTTATCATTGTTTAGGGTCTTTTCTTCCAGACTTGTGTCCAGCTTGTTAAAGGTGACAATGCTGTAATGCAAAATAACATCAGATGACAGAATTCCAAAGAAAGGTTACTAGTCTAGGTTCTGGTACTACCTACTCATATGACCTTAAGCAAGTCTTTCAGTATTGCAGAATCCATTTCCCCAAGCAAATTAGAAATGAATATAACCCATTGCCTCTCCCATAGACTGAAGTGATGACCAAATGAATGAATGTATTTGTGGAATTTAAGTACTATGAAAATGGAAGATGTCATTAATGTTTTAGATTGCAGGCTTTTTTTTTTTTTTGGCTCTAACATGTAGAAGATGTAAAGAACATAATCAGGTGGCAAGAAATGTAAATTTATTCCTGCAGCAAGAATAGACAGACCATTTCTCTAGTTTTCTGGCCAGACTATGCACAGGCATATGATTATGATATCTGTTCTGTAGATAAGAACAGCCACTTGAAGACATATAGAGGGTCCATAAGGAGGTATAAGATTTAGCTGGAATATTGAGTTTTGTCTAATAGTAAAGCAATCCTTCCAAACATAGATGGCTAATAGATGAGGTTTAATGCAGTATATAGATGCTTTCAACCTGGTCACACATCAAAATGTGTGGCACTTTCTAAAACTACACATTCATGGATCCCTCTCCTGGAGATTTTTGATGTAGAGGTTTGGGTATTTGTACAGTTGAGAGCCATTGCTGTGCCTTTATAGTTACTGACTAAAGTCATTACTGTGGAATACAGTGAGCTTAATGTTTCCGTTGGTTGTAGCTGGATTTTGCCAATGTCACCCACATTGCGTGAGTCTTCATTAACACCGAGGTCTTCACTCTTCCACTCTTTTCAGCTTGCATACCATCTGGTTAATCTGCCTTTCCTCCCGAGCTTCCAGTTTCTGCTCTAAGCTTGCAACCTTCTTGGCATTCCTTTTAATCCACCCACTGATGATTGAGGCCATCGCAGGCTCTATCAACCACAAGTGCCTCCTTTATAAGTGATCTCTTTTAAAACCAGCTCAAATGTCAGCCTTCCATGACGCCTTTCCAAACCAGGTAAAAGAGAAATGTGGATACTTGCCACCTTACTTCTGTAGCTTTTATGGATAGGGATTAGTATGATGAAAGCAATATTTTAGAAAGATTAAGCTGGAATTCGGGTGCCGAATGGCTATCAAGGAGCTAAGAATAAGAGTAAGAACATCAGGTGGAATTTTATTACTTTGGTCTAGAGGGATGATGGGAGAATGATGTAATTTCCTAGTTGACTGAAGTGGGGATGGTAGTGGGAGTGAGGAGTGTGGAGGATGGAATTGGTCTGGGGAGAGCAGTGAGTCTGGTTTTAAACATCCAAGGAGTTGAGTGACAATAGGACTTTTTGTAAGATTGTAGTCCACGAGTGCAAATTTCACTAGTAAACAGTATAGCTGGAAGCCCCTGAACAAGGGAACAGAAATATTTGAGGTCTTGATTCCAATTCTCACTAGTTGCATGCCCTTGGGCTCCTCACTTATGATTTCTCTGCTTCCATTTCTTTCTCTGAGGATCATAACACCTGCTGTAATTACCACACATGCCAGAATATGTGGATAACATAGGCATCACATTTCTGGTTTCCTTATGTGATAAGGTGTTTGCAAAGACTCCACTGGAAGAAGAAAGGCCATCTGTAAATGTGGCCTAGGGAACAGACACCATAAGCACTGCAGCTTCTTCCTACCTCTGGGTTATGCATGTTGCTCTTGGACTTTAAAGGCCTGGTCTTTGCAGTCCAACTGCACTGGGTTTGTTAATAAATGACATCCAGGGAACAGCTCTGGCATCAGGATTTGTCTATTCAGGCAGGGCTTCCTGGAGTGAGGCAGCATGTTGCCTCAACAGAGAACTCTGTTTATCACTTTGGAGATGCAATAAAAATAACAAATGTCCAGAGTAAACCTAATTCACTATGCTACTTAGTATTTGAAATACATAAATATGTCAAGCCAAAGACCTCTAATAGACCCTTTTATCCTGGTAATAGTGTACATATAATTTTCCTCTCATTAGTACAAAAACTACCTAGGGAACTCTCGGCCCATCCTTCATCCATTTAATCTGCATTAGCTTACTTTTACCTTGTGTTTAATCTGCTTTCCCTCAAGGTATTTTGAATAAATCAATAGGAATACATGATTGTTTAATGATTTTTAGAAGAGCTCCCTTCGACCACAGCTGCGTGATTTAGAATGACTAATTCCACTTTTTACAATTGATCCTTCCCTGTATGGACCATCCATTTCTGCCAGGCCATTGTGAGAGAATTCTACAGCAGACTGCTCCCTATTCCCGGGGCTCCTGGCGGGCGGCTGGTTTGTTGGCTGGCAGGGCCCCTCCCTCATCATCATCTGATTAAGTATCACATCAAGGCCCACTCTCAGCCACTGCTCAGCTGCTGCTTCTAGGCAATTTTCTGGCAGCTCAGATGCGTCCAATTTCAAAATCTCCCCCCCAGTTTCTCTATTGGCTGTACATGCCTGAGAACTGGACTGTCCTTTGAGTACGCTCAGACTTTCCTGAGTATTCTGATGACAGAATGGGTAGAGATGTAACAAAGTAGCAGCAATTCATTTTGCTAGAGGCTCAGGGTGCTGTCTAGGTTGTGTGTGTGTGTGTGTGTGTGTGTGTGTGAGAGAGAGAGAGAGAGAGAGAGAGAGAGGGAGATCTTGGAATGCCTATTCTATATAGTTACTCTGAGAACTCTGAATTGGGACTGACAGATGCTAATCTCAGCCTGGGTCAGTTGCACGAATGTTCTGAGTAAGGAGCTGTGGATGATGATATAAGGAGCATAGAGACGCAGAGAAAGTTGATCAGTAAAGAGGGGTGATGGAGACTGTAACGCCCTATAGGAGAGAGAGCCCGAGAGTGGTAGCTGCCTTCTTGCCAGCATTCCAGGCTCTGCGTCTAGTCCTCTGAGACCTGGCCACATTCTCTCCCTGGGGTTCTCTGACTCGTTTTCTTAAAATAAATCCTCCTTTTTTGCTTAAGCAAGTTTGGTGTTTCTATTACTTTAACCCAAGGAACTTTGATCATAAGAGAATAACGTTGATTTAATTCTATGATGGATTTAAGTGATCATATTAGCCTAGATTCCTGTTCCTAGTAGATTCATGAGGATATTCTTGGAGACTTCAAGGTTCATGTAAAAATAGGTAAACAAACTTTATTCACAATTTCCTGAAGTGATGCCCAATATTAGAGTGAAAGTGAAAGGGTTCATTCTTTCTATATTGTTTATTATATGGAAAATAATATTTAATATGTATTTTATTATCAGACAATGCTGCATTTTAGCATGCATCTTGGCATTGAATGCCAGTTTATTCTTCCTCTTCAATCTATTATTGTACCTCCCTGAGTCTATTTTCTGATTTATTATATATACAATGGGAATAATTTCTTCTTCTCAGGGTTGCGAGAATGAAATGCACAACATATGTTAAGTGCCTGGCTCATAGCTGATGTTCATTTCAGCACAATGAACGTTTATTGAGTGTTTGTGTTATGTCCCGATAATAATAGCTAAAACTTCAGTAGCCCTCAGTCTGTGCCAGGCACTACTCTATCCTCTTTGTATATTGACTTATTTTATTCTCACACCAACCTCACGAGGTATGTAGCACAACTGTGTGTGTCCGATCCTCTGCCCTCTGCACTCACCCTTCTTTCCTCCACTGCTCTTACCACTTCCCATCTCTAGCAACTGGCTTCTCTGTCTGACTGCTGGATCCTGCTGAGCTTGCAGGTGGAGAGAGTAGGAGCAGAACACAGACTCAAACCTGGGCAACCTGGCACTGGAGCCATGTGCCACACACAGTGCTACACAGACATAACTTGTTTTATTGAGCTTCACTTTATCATGCTTCACAGCTGTTGTGCTTTTTACAAATTTGGCAATAAAGTATTTTAAAATGAAGGTATGCACATTGTTTTTTAGACATCATGCTATTTCACACTTAACAGACTATAGTATATTGTCAACATAACTTTACACACACTGGGAAACCAAAAAATTTGTGTGACTTGCTTTATTGCTATATTCGTTTTATTGTGGTGGTCTGGAACCAAACCCGTGATATATTTGAGGTGTGCCTGTACTGCCTTTTCCAGACTAAGCAGGACACAAGGAGGTCAAATCCAAACCAGAAATGTGTGCCTTATTTCTTCGTTGCTGGGGTTAGGGAGAATGGAATTGTGCACAATAGTATTTCAGAGCTTAGGTCTAGAAGTCTACCCCTTCATTTCTTGTAGGAGAAAAGTAATGCTCAGAGATGGAAAGACTTGAATAAAGTCACAGTATTTGCTGCAGATTAGAAATGGGATTAGATATAAACTCATTTTGCATATTTTTGGGGCAGTTTTATTTTATTTATCTATTTATTGAGACAATGTCTTGCTCTGTTGCCCAAGCTGGAGTGTAGTGGTGCAATCACAGCTCACTGCAGCCTTGAACTCCTGGGCTCAAGTGATCCTCCTGCCTCATCAAGCTGAGTAGCTGGGACTACAGGTGTGCACCACCACACTCAGCTGATTTTTTAATTTTTTGTAGAGACAGGGTCTTGCTATGTTGCCCAGGCTTGCCTTGAGCTCCTGGCCTTAAGTGATCCTCCCACATTGGCCTCCCAAAGTGCTGGGATTACAGGAGCCAGCCACAGTGACTGGAGACAGCTTTTAAACTTCAAAATTTACATGTTATCTTTTGTGTCATACCTGACATTGTAATAAAATCAGTTGTTAAGGTTATTAAAATTGCAAGAATTTGGACATAGGAATCAGCTGTGTTTCGGAACTGTAACTGCTGTGGCCAAATGAGTGAGGCTGGTGATGGCAGAGGAGTTGGCAAATCAGCTGGACAGGATTCTTTTCCATAGTTCCAATGACGTCCAGTCCCTGACTGCATCAGGCTGTAGTCAGTGTAGAACTCAGATGTACTTTTAAAAAATGTAGGGATGAATCACATTCTCATTTAAGATTATTTTAAATATCTTCTGGGAAGAATAAGTGACAAGAGTGAATCTCCATTGGAGAAAACAGAAAGAAATTCAGTTAATATTTTTAAAGTCACCCTATACACATAGACAGACATTGATCAATTAATCTAAGGGAGATTGCACAATGAACACTTCACTTGCAACTCTTGGTACCTTAGGCTGACAGTGCTGGGTCCCCTGTTCCAACACCTTTTCATTAGGCCGTAAATACCTTAGTGACCAGTTGTGCTCTGTGTTCATGCTTTTAGTCTTCAGTTCTTTAGTCCCCAAAAGAATTTCAAACACTGTTCTATCTCAATAACTTCCAGCCTCTCTACAATAAAGAAACTCAGTTAATATTTTTAAAGTCATCCTGCATACATGGACAGACGACCACAACAATGTGGTAGTACTTGGTTAAGCATTTTCCCAGCACTCTCTCATTCCATTCTCTCAACAACTTTATAAGGTGGGTACTATGATGAGCTACATTTTAGAGATGAGGAAGATGAGGAAGTTGAGGAATATAGAGGTCTTCCAGATTATAAGTGATGGAGCTGTGATTCAAACCCAGGCAATTTAACTAAGCAACGGTGGGTAACCTCTCGTCTTATACATATTCGTCTGTTTGAGGCAGTTTCAAAGTTTCTGTGTTCCACAGTCATGAGAAGGGACATGGGCTAGACTCCTTCTTTACACACTGTGTTTCATTTAATCTGCCCCAATTCTGCAAGTTACTTCCTGCACATTTTGTAGATGAAAACACAGGAGCTTGAGCAGACAGTGCATGCCCAGAGCCCCCCCAGCTGGTAGGAGCCGAGTCGCAGTTAACCCAGATTTGCCTGACTCCAGGGCTGGCATCTTCAGCCCCTCTATAGCACTGCCTTTCTCCATGGCTCTCTCTGGTCATATATTTTTAAGAGGGCTTGAATAAATTGTTGATTAAATAGAAGAACAAAATACTTCATTATACTTCGTTTAAACTTAGTATGGGAAGGCTTTGTAAAATGAAGTGGGCGGTGGGGGCTAGGGTGGCACACATTGTGAACTTTACTTTTCTCCGAAACATTGGTAATAGCATAAGAAGATACAGAATAAAAGGAAGGTCGCTTTGAGGAAGTTTGCTGAGCTGGCAGGAAGAGAGTGAGTGGGGAGCCTCGTTTGGCCAATCAGGCTAGGGGAGTTTCAACCCACAAAGGGAAGACCATGGTTGAATCTTTAGTGTTTATGAATCTGGAGGATACTTCTCTTTCATGTGGGTTTCAGAGAGGGCTTGACTCATTCCAGAAGGATTTTATTTAGTAGAGTTGGGAAAGGCCTGTGTTATTCGTAGCCCAGAGATGCTATGTGTTTTAAAATTTTGTAGCACCTCTTCAGCTTGAACGTCAGTGTAGAAAACACTGGGCTCAGGATCAATCAGAATTTAAAGGCTAGAAATTACTGAGATAGAACAGTGTTTGGAATTCTTTTGGGGACTAAAGAACTGAAATTCTGCTGCCTCTTGCCTCAGGCAGTTCTGCTGTCTCCTCAGGCTCATGTACCACTGTAACTTAGGAAACTGCTGTCCTGCTGCCTTTCTAGCTAGAAGAAGTCTTAGCTGAAAGTCAGCTTTGGTCATGATTGTAACCTGTAATAGCTTGTATATTCATAATGACTTTGTTAAGGGAAACTTATCTCTGGACCTGTGAGTCAATGGTTTTTGTTTGCTTGTTTTTGTTTTTTAAAGTAGTAGTTTGGAGCCAGGTCCTCTTATTCTATTAGAATGGATGAAGTGCATATTTTTATGAAATGGATCTCTTCATACTCACAAAGTCCAGAAATAGAATCCAAATGACTCAGGCAGAAAAGTATTATTTAGTAATTTCTTTTAAGTACAGGAGCCATACCGTTAAACCTCCTGGCTGCCTATTTCATAGGTAGAAATCTTGCCAGATGCTCTCTAAAGCTAGCATACTGAGTCAATGTTTCAGGTTGAGCAAGATCTCAGGGTCCACCCATGTGGCATTTTACAAAAATAGATAATGAAAAGAGGGAATCAGCCAACAAAGATAAAATTGAGCAGAGAAATGAAAAGTGATCATCTTGGACATAAAATTCAAATCAAACTTAAGTGGAGTTTTAGAAGGAATAACTGACTGGAGAGACTGTTCACACTGTTACTCTTGTTAGTTCAGGAGACTCTCAGTGTGCAGCCAGAGGTCCACAGAGGTTGGCATTTGACATGTGTAATGGGGCATTATTTTTAGAAGCCATTTGATTGTTATAATGTACCAGGCATTTATCAGATTGACAAGCACTTGGACAGTCAATAAAAGTAAAAAGTTTGGAAATGTCATTTGAATGTTTGAGGCCTCTAAAAGTATAGAACAGTCAATAAGAAGTAAAAAGTTGGGAATGATCATTTGAATGTTTGTGGCCTCTAAAATTATGTGATTAATTCACATCCTAAAATCCTACTTTGTGAAATAATTTATGGTCTGAATAAACACAACTATAAATCACCCTTTTCATGTCTGATGGGTGGATGGAGTATAATTTCTTTTTTCACTCTTTGAGTGGGGTTGAGTGTGAGGTTCAATGAGAGAAGAGTTTAGTTTTGTATTTTTGACTTTACATTTGCAAATGACATTTCCTTGGACTTGAAGTGAATATGTGTGATAAATATGTGGCATTGTTAATAGACTGTGTAAAAATATTCTTGTGCATAGAACCATGCATGGATGATCATATATGTATGCACATTTCTACATGAGATTGTTAATGGACTGTTTTAAACTTTTACATGTTTGGAGCATCGCTTAAAATGTTTGCAATTTGGTAGCTGATCAAAGCCTTGAAGGCTTTGTGTAAATCAATAGAGCTGGCATGACCAGTGGAGAATCTGAGGCCAAGGGAGGTTTTGTTTGAAGAATGGCACTGTTGCGGGGCTTGCCAGCCAGACTGTGAAGAATGCACTTCTGTTTTTGCCTCCCTACTGTACCTTCTTTTATCCTCTGCCTGTCCTCTAAGGACGTGTGGAATTCTTCCCAGCCCCATTCTGCTTAACCTTGCTTCTGATCTTTCTATTCAGCCCTTTAAGACTCTCACACACATAAACATCTTTCTCTGACAACATGCCCATGTAAACTGATTCCAAGACCCAGCCTGGTTTGCATGCAGTTAGCTTGGCTCATGTATCCTGAAGGGGGCTGCCTTGGGTTGGACACATAAGGCCCTTGAAGTCATGCCAAGCAAAAACACTGGCAGCAGGACAAAACCTAAAGAGCTGAGTTGGCTACCTGTCGTAAAATGTTCATGTGTCAAGCTGCTACTCCAGTCTTAGGCTCATTGTAGTCTGACACTTCCCAGAGTCAAGAATTGCTAATATTTATTTCTCACTTTGTTTGAAATGAAACTTTTGGGGTTAAATTGGTTTTGGTCACAATGTACTGATTTTATTTTATATCTGGAGAGAAGGTCTAATTACAGATGGCTACC
Organism: Pan troglodytes; assembly: GCF_028858775.2. Classification (NCBI taxonomy): domain Eukaryota; kingdom Metazoa; phylum Chordata; class Mammalia; order Primates; family Hominidae; genus Pan; species Pan troglodytes. The sequence goes on from NC_072401.2 coordinate 45,725,723, forward strand.
TTTTCATTAATTTTATGAGCAAATCGTGGTAAAGAAACACACTATAAAAGTAACAAAAAAACTAATGACACAATAATTATAATACTTTTCCAAAAGTAATATTTAATATTTGAAGAATAATTCTCACTTGTTAAGGAAATAATTTTCCTGCTTGCACTTTAAATTAAAGATGATAATAAAATGTGGATTGGAAATGAAATCCTCCAGTGTTGTTTTATGGGTGATTTTTAAAAATAATTAACGAAACAACTCATTTTGGATACAGATAGCAACCTCTGTGATGGGAAAACAGCACAAAAAGTGTAGCACAAAATTAACAGTTTCCATGACGCAAGACATTGCTTTTTCTCTAGACACAGATACCAGCGGCACCTGGATGGATGAAAGGGACCCTTCTTTGCCAGAGGAATAGGATATCTTTTTGACTGTAAGATGCATTCCAACTTCAAGATGTTGAAATGTATAAAAAAGTGTTAAAGTCCATAAAATCTGGTCAGTCGGTCTTGGAACTGGGGTAGAATTTTTGAAGCTTTAAAGGGCTTGACAAGTCTTGTTTTTTTCACAGTGAAGGGTCCCTGCCATCAGTCCAGGCGCCTTGGTAGTTATGTCAAGATAGAAAGCAATATTTTTCAGGGGCTTGGATTCTTTCACATTGTGGGCATCCTCAGGGGTTCTGTATAGAGGGAAGCTAATAGGTGGTGATTTTGATAAAGAAAAATGAGAATAACAATATCTACTTCTTTGTGTTGGTGTAGAAATTAAGTTAGATGACTCTAAAAAGTCCTGGTGTATAGTAAGAGCTCAATTAATATTAGCATCTATCCCCTTTAATCTGAAAATAGGAAAGTAGGGAACATATAGAGAAATTTCAAATTTTGTAATTGTTCATTTACATACCCATTACCCATCTCCAACTTTTGCCTCAAACTGTACTACACATTTTTATTTCTCCAGTGCCTAGAATATTGCTTGGCATACAATTTATAAAGTCATTGTTGAATTGATAAATAGGTAGTGGAAGATAACATAGGATATGTAGATTGGAAGTAAATTATGGATGAATAGACTAGAAAGCCATGGAAAAAATCTTTTTCATTCACTATTTAGTAAATGTTTATTTTTTTCCCCCAAAACTTGGTTCTTAGAATCATTCATGTCCTAGACTAAAAACTTTGGGGGTTGTGTCCAACTCTACCTTTTTCTTGCGCAAAATCTTCTCATGTGTGCCTTCAAATTTTTGGATTTACATTTCCTTCTTTATTCCTGTTTATTCCTCCCTGTCAAGAGCCTCAACACATGGATTACCTCAGAAGCATTCTAACTTCCATCCTGGCCTTTGGCATCTTTCTCTCTGTCTTCAACCTCTCTATGTGAGATTCAAGACTAATCTTTCTAGAAGATTCATTTGAGTATTGTATGACCAGGCTCAAATTTGTATCTCATCCTTAATCACCATGTCCTCCTACTTAACAAAACAAATCCAACTCCTTAATGTGACAGTCAGGATCGTCCACTGTGGAGAGCCCATTGTATTTAGCCTATCTTATTTCTTTCCACACACAACATCAATGTTCCACTCCAGTCAGATTTGTATACCTTTTTCCCCTCTATATCCTCCCAAATCCAAATACTTCTTCCTGCCATTTGACTTTGCTCATGCTTACTTCTTTGAAATCTCCCCTCTTTCTCCACACTTTTCTAAATCCTATTCATGTGCTCAAGTCCATTTTCTCCACCAAGCCTTCTCCAGTTATCTCAGTCCATGTTGACTTTTTCCCCTGTTTGAAAACTTCTGGAGTTATTTTTAACTGCTTTACATTTGTCAATTTTGCTTCTCCTACTAAACTGTAAGACCCTTAAGGCCAAGTACCAGAGCTTACATATCATTTGCGTTTCTCTCAACACAGAACCAGGAGTTTATCAGAGGAATTGAAAATGTTTTGTCGTTGTTGTTGACAAACTGAATTAGGGGACCAGGTAAGATGACTGAGCAAGGAACTCTATCCAATGAGAAAAGTGGTTCTCTAGGAACACAGCATGGTCCAGTGTGGGGAATGCAGTGGAATGGAGGGAAGGAGAATTTGTGTCAGAATAAGACATTTTAGGCAAATTTGTGAATAATTTTGTGAATGCTGCTGAAAGTTACCTGAACTTTATTTCCAAATGCATAGATGGTCAAGGACATAGTGCAGAAATACTATTAAAATATCCTCTGTGTCTCAAGATGTGAATCTGGTAATGGTTTGAACCCCAATTTCATTTATACTTTTTCTGAGGCTTTTCAAAACTGTTACATGCAACACTGTATTCTGTGAGAAAGTAATAGTTTTTGTCTTGTTTGGCTTTAGTTTTTAGGCTCAATATATTTGGGAAATGTGATTAGCCACATTTGATTTTTTTTTCTGCAGAAATGCTGTCTTTAGCTTGCTAATGAACCATTATGAATCTCTAGATTCATGATGATGAAACTCCTCCTTCTCTTTTTTTGTGTGGAATATATATTACTATCACAAGGAGTACTGATGCTCCACAGAACACAATTTAGGAAATACAATTGTAAAGGTCAAAGACTTTTCAATTGTTTGATTAACACTAGCCTTTTTTGTAATTCAGTGTAAGTAAATTTAACTTGTCCCTAATTAGGATATTGTCCCTTCAAATTTCCTAAATGTATATGGCATTCAGATGGTTAACAAAAGTCAAGCTGCTCAAAGGTAAATTCATGGGAAGCTTTTGCAATGGGCAAGCTGAACTCTTTCCTACAATTGTGCCATCATGCTAGCAGCTCTAATGTATCAAGCTTAAAATATTGCCAATTTTGATGTTCAAATTGCTATTCTAGAGCAATTGGATTTGCAAACCAGGAACTGGTAAATGGATGTTGGATAAAGCTCACAATGGAGACATAAATGCTTTTTGGCACTATGACTTGGCATGGATAGATATCAAAGCTTATTTGCTCATTTTTCCCTGAACTGGAGGCATTTTAACCTATTTAAAGTTCTAGATTTTCAGAGTCAATGTTCTATGAGTTCATTATAAATCTGTGCCATAATAACCTTCTGGGAAGCTCAAGGATTTCAATTATGTACTTCAGTTCTATTATTTTTTAAAGTCCAGTATTCCATTCCTCTTTTGGGTATCCAACACTGCATCACCATGGCATGACCACCATCAGCACTTCTACTACTATAAATACCGTTTAATGAACCCTCCTACAAGCCAGACACTGTGCTAACAATATTACACTTGTGTTCTTACTTATATTATCTCTCAGTACTCATAACAATTATTTGAGATAGGCTTTTACATGTGAGGAAACTGAGTTTGTGAGAGATTAAATAACATTTGAACTCAGTTCAATCAGATTTCAAAAGATATACACTTAACCGTTGTAATCCATGAGTTTAGGTATAGTCCCTAGGAGGTGGATATACACATTATATGTATAAGAAATCAAATATGTTCTCATTCAGGTATCCCTTGGCCAAGATGGACACAGATTCCTTTCATCATACGTTGGTTAGCTAGGTTCTCATACCAAGTCCAGAAACCACTGGATATCAAATATAGGCGGTCCCTACTTTGCAAGATTCTATATGAATAAGTTTCAGTTACCATGGCTTACTTAATCAACAGCAGCCTCCCAAAAATATAGCTCAAATTTCATTCACTATGGCATATTAACTGTGAATAATTGCATAAAGTATAAACGTTGAGGCTGGCTCTTCAGTCTACCAATCACTATGTAAATAACAGGTATGCATTATGATCAGTGACCAAGCACATCATTTCTTTCAAAATCTGTCAGTGATTTGTCTCAGAGGATCTGTTATTCAGCTCATGTGCAGACAGTAAAGTATGTAGTTGCATTGCCTCCTTATCTTTTTTCTTTTCACTCACCAAATATTTATCGCATACTCACCATTCTGCGTACTAGACATAAAGTCGTAAACAAGACACACTCAGAGGGGCAGATGCATGGTTTGGGAGACTGATGAACCCATGTGGCATTTTACAAAAATAGACAATGAAAAGAGGGAATCATCCAACAAAGATAAAATTGTAGCAGAGAAATGAGAAGTGGTCATCTTGGACGTGAAATTCAAATCAAACTTAAGTGGAGTTATAGAAGAAATAACTGACTGACAGACTGTTGACACTGTTACTGTTCAAGAGACTTTCAGTATGCAGCCAGGGGAACTTAGTGAAAGAAAACTTATTGACATCAATGAGGGAAGTGGTTGTGATGAAAAGGATAAACATCTCCCCACAAAGTGACATTAGCAAAAAATTTTACATTAAAATAACTTTCAGAGATACTTCACAACATTGGCATCACAAGAGATAGGAAGCTATCATTTACAAAGGTTGGAAGCTGCTCTATCCTTAGAAGGGGTAATTTATCAAGACATAGAAAAGATGCTTATGTGTATGTGAGAAGAAGGCAAGTACTGTTATATCATAATGAGATTTTTACAAAGGAATAAAACATAAATATTTCTAATGTTTTTAATTATGGTATACTAGGTAAATATTAGTTTTACTATTTTTCACTTTATTATGCATTTATGACTTAGAGTAAGGGAGTTTTTAACATTTTGACAGAAATTTTTATGTGTCATGGGACCATCATATTTTTTCTTCTTCATTATTAAGATTGCTTTGCATGATTTCAGCTTGTAAGATCTTTTTTCATGGTCTCAAACTACCATACAAAGTGAGGACTGCTGGCATATTAAAAATGGTGCCCATACCTCTACACCATGGAATACTATACAGCCATAAAAAAGATGAGTTCATGTCCTTTGCAGGGACATGGATGAAGCTGGAAACCATCATTCTAAGCAAACTATCACAAGGACAGAAAACCAAACACCACATGTTCTCACTCGTAGGTGGGAGTTGAACAATGAGAACACATGGACACAGAGTGGGGAACATCACACACTGGGGCCTGCTGGCGGGTGAGGATCTGGGGGAGAGATAGCATTAGGAGAAATACCTAATGTAAATGACGAGTTGATGGGTTCAGCAAACCAACATGGCACATGTATACCTATGTAACAAACCTGCATGTTGTGCACCATGTACCCTAGAACTGAAAGTATAATAATAATAAAAAAAAAGAAAGAAAAAAAGAAAAACAGAGAAACATACCAGGGAATGTGAGGAAGAGGTTACCTACTGGAATGCCTCATCTCTAATTAAGTATTGGAATTAATTATCCTTTGCCAGGTAACTATGCCAACTTTTAGTCTGTTTAAAAAAAAATAAACAGGAAATGGTAAAAAATAATAAAAAAGTGCCCATATAATTAACATTGTCAGATACTCTCACTTTAAATGGGAAACTATGATCAATATTTACGCTATATTTCCTATGCTGAGCTGTAGTAAAAGACTTCACAAACCAGAAAAGATACTGAGAAAATATCCTGAAAAAAAGTTTTGAAATTGTTCATTGGTTGATGAAAATCAATTACGTGGGACTATAGGGACTCTATAGAAAGGTGTATAATGCAGGTTGAGCATCCCTAATCCAAAAATCTGAAATCTGAAATGCTCAAAATCCGAAACTTTTTGAATGCCAATATGATGCCATAAGTAGAAAATTCTATACCTGACCACTTATGACAGGTCACAGTCAAAATAAAGCCAAACCTTTGCTTCATGCATACAATTATTTACAATTATTAAAAATACTGTATAAAATTGGCTTCTGGCTGTGTGTATTAGGCATATAATGAGACAAAAATGAATTTTGTGTTTAGACTTGGGTCCCTTCCCTAAGATGTCTCATTATGTATATACAAATATTCCAACATCCAAAAAAGTTCAAAATCTGGGACACTTCTGGTCCCAGCACTTCAGGTAAAGACTACTTAGCCTATATATAAACAATGTTTCCCTACTAATATTCTGATGCCACAATTACTATTCAAGATGTGGCAATTAAAGAAGCAACTTTGTCAAGGGACTAGGGAGGTAATCCGAGCCCCACTGGAAATGTCGGACTCTATCTGCACTACAGTGTGAGACTAGAAATGCCACTGTTAGACTGCGAATATTCTTTTTAGGATGAAGTTACCTCCATAATGTCTTCATCATAGTCAGTAAAACCAGGCAGAGCTGGGATGAGGGTGTGGCTGATGGAGTCGATGCCTTGGGCTAATTGGCTGACTATTCACTGTCATTCATTCAACCAATAATTTCTACCAATAGTTTCTACCACATTCAAGCCTTGTGGTCATGGGTGAATAACTCAGTTATCTCTGTTTTTTCTTGTGAGGGGGTCTTGATCACATGGATCACATATTTGAAATAATAGCAGGCAAACCCCAGCTACAATTACATAAATTCTTCACTTAATGCAGAGAGTTGTTTAGGAGATGCCATTTTGGAAGATTCAACAAATACTTTGATAATTTTTGCATATGACTAAATCCTGGGGAAAATATTCTTCTTTATTTGTGGACAGAGCTCGTCAGAATAGATTCAGCTTGCCAGTTGTATTGGACCCATTTTATACATCACTCCAGATCTGCCTTGCCCCATCTGCCTGTCTCCTTCCCTCAGTCCCTGGTCATTTCCCTGCTTCCCCGACAGATCCACTCCAGGGAAAGCTCACACTGTTCCTATGATTGTAAAGCCCTCATTGCCCCAGCCTCATTTTCTAATGCCTGTGGCTGTTCTAGCATCCCCTGTGGATGAGGGCCAGGCTGCAGCATAGTCTTCACTGAACCTGTGGGGAAATGCAGCAGTGAAGGTGCCCATTTCTGACCCAACCTGATGTGTGTGGGGCTCTGGCTTCCCCAGTGGCTGCCCTGGGGGGACTAGAACACATGACTGGCAAACATAGGGGAGCTAACACCCCAACGAGGAACTCTGACCAATAAAAGACAGAGACAGAAAGGAGCCAGTGGACACTTGCTTGCCCTTCTTCTCTCTGACAGGCTATTCTAAGATGCAGTGGTTTTCTTTAGCCTCGCTGGAAATATCCAGCATGACTAAGCTACCAGGGATGCGGTGTCAACTTGGGAACATATGACCTTGTGTCTGCTTTCCCTCTTTCCCTGCCTAGATTCACCTCCTATGCTTGCTTCCCTGGGATTCCCTCAATAAAGCATTAACATTGAGATTTGCCTTATGCCCTTTTTTCTCGGAACCCAAGCAAAGATACCAGTGTCTGCTAAACATAATCAAGGGCTAGTCTTAAAACACTCTGGTAGCCTATAAGGACGCTGGCTTATGTCATTACTAGTTATGTTTTTACTAGTTTCTTAATCTGTTACCAAAAAACCCTTAAAACCCAACAGACAAAACAAAACAAACACCTCCACACAAAAAAAGCCATATTTATTTGATAAATCCTACTTTGTATACCATATGGTTAATACTAATCCCTTTTGAGGGTTTAAGATGGCACTATCCCAAAGGCAATGTTGATTAGAGAAAGTATAAGCATATATAAGCGATCACAAAAATAAATATGAGTACACCTAAGCCTCCAAAGGTTTCCAGGTAATGAATGAAATGGTTTGTCAAAATGTTTCACTCTGCTATTAAAGCCACTAATAATGATAATAAGAATTATTTGTATGAGACCAGATAGAGAAGACAGATCACTCCAAAAATTAAATTTTAGAGAATTGTTGCTGTCTTTACTTCTTTTTCCTGGTCCATGAGGCTCCACCGTCAGCTGCCTGAGGAGCTCACAGAGAGGAGGCACCTAGATTAACCTAGACATAATTATTCAAAATAATTTTCATTGGAAAAAGCCATCCCATTTCAAAGCATAAGGAAAGGCAATCAACCTATCGTTCTGTAGCACAGCTGACAAGGTGCACAGGCCTTAATAGGTCAACACACAGATACTGTGCCACATAAAAATGGGTTCTCTTCCCTGTTACTGCCTTCTGGTCCTGAAAACCATTAATCCTATTAATTGCATATCAAAAGACTGGTAGCAATTCTACAAATGAGTAAACACAGAGATAAAAGTGTAATCATACTAGTCCAGCAAATTGGATTCAGGTCTTCATTGAACAATCCTATTTCAATTCAGCAATTTTATTATCACTGTTACTGGAACAAATCACTTTATTAAACAGAAGAAGCTTTTGTGGAGAAATTTCTTCTTGTGGGCAACATTATGAAGTGCTCTAACATAAAAACAGCACTTATACTTGTCAAGGGATTTCTTTAGGCAATTCGACTAATGGCTTGTGACAGGTAGGGCTTGAAATGTTCATTCAAGCCTTCCATTTTGCTATGCAGCTGTATTTTTTTTTCTTTCTAAGAAAAAAAGGTCCTTTCGATGCTTTTAGTGGAATTAATATTTTTAGTAAGGAGTTTGCTGACAAGAGGATCTTTCTCTCTCTCTTTCTCTCTCTCTCTGTCCCCCCCAACACCTCCCTCCCTTCCTCCCTTCCTCCCTCCTTCTCTTCTTCCCACCCTCCCTCCTCCTCTCTGGAGGCAGTGGAGTTTCAGGAACAAAAGCATTGCAGAATAGAGCAGCATTTATTTGTATTTAATTAAGGTAGACCATTCCCTAGGGAATTTTGCACAGGGACCCTTAAAATATTTGAACAACTCATCCTATTCCTAGGCTAGACTAGAAAATGAACAAAAATGAAATGATGATCAACCATGAGCTTGCTTTCTAAATTCCCTGAGGCAAGTAGGACGCTGGGGAGTTGAGACAAGAGGCAGGAATGGAGTCTGGCCCCGTAGCGGCTGTGGGGCTTGGAGCTGAGGGAATCAAAGACAAAATCCTAGGGAAACAGTGGAATCAGGACTCACCAGGCTGATTTAAAACAATGCTACCCAATAAAACTTTCTGTGATGATGAAAATGTTCTCTGTGTGCTGTCTATTATGGTAGCCACTGACTGTCAACCTGTGGCTGGGATCTCTCAAAATGTGGCTAGTGCCACTGAGGAAATAAAATTTTAATTCTATTTGATTGTATTTAATTTCAGTTAATTTAAATTTGGATATTGGCTATCACATTAAATGGCAAGGTCTAAAGTGTTAGAACTATGAGGTCTAAGCAGAAAAGTAAAAACTTTCTTCAGAGAGAGAGGTCTTTAATAAGATTTGGCAAGACATGCTGAAATGTTCAGAAGCATGAGAAAAGGTCGAAAGATATCAGTAGAAACTGAAAAACTCGCACATGAAACATTGACATTTGGTCATTGATTAAAATAATACTTCAAAAAATATTAAATATAGACCTAAGCAGACTAAATCCCCCTATAATATTAGGTCTTAATGAACTGAATATCCCTTAAAATGCTGTTCTAGAGACAGAATCAAATTTGGTCAACCAAGGCCACAGATCCAGCACAGATTGCTGTAAACTTTAAATAGTCAAAAAAGATTATTTTTTGATCAGTAAACTTGATAATTATGAATTGAACATTTGACAAATTGATTTTTTTAAGCAAATTGGTTTCTTTGCATATTGATCATTTGGTAAAACGGCTTTCAGTGAATTGGGCAGCTGTTCTCATCTCTCATCATCAAGCATCTCCAGGATGCTTGAACTGTCCCTCAAATATAGGAAAGCCCATTCTTTTCCATCTTCCTTTGCCTGGGAAACTCCTACATATCATTAAGATCCAAGTACATGCCAGCACCTCTGTAAAGTCCACCCAGATTTCCCCACCCCACGTCCATAGGCAGAACTAACTGCTAATTTCTGTGGGTTTCCAGAGGGATTGGCAACTGTGAGGATGAGATAAGCCTAGAACTGCTGGTGACATTTCTGCTCAACAGTGGAGACTCTGCCTGAAAACAATAGAACAGGTAGGAAAGCTGAGTCAAGAGATGAAGAAAAAAGGACAGATTGCTGATGACAACATCTTAATACCTGGATCTTGCCATGTCTCACAATTTCCAGTTATATGGAAAGTTTTTTCCCTTTTTGATTAAGACATTTTCGATTGCTTTTTTGTTGCTGAAACTAAAAGCATCCAACCAATGCAGACATATCTGTGTTTAGAAAGTTGAAAGTCATATTCTCTTGAAATCTGCTTGTAACTTCTTCCCTTTGGCCCTAGTTCTGCATCCACTTCCCCATCTGTGTGATGCGAGGCTGCCATATACCTCCATGTCTTAGATTACCTGGGATAAACACATCCCGGTGTAATCTCATGAACCAGTAGGCTGCAGTGCCAGGTAGCGAAGCATGGGGGAGTGCACACCTGAAGATTGTCTGGTTCTATTCTGTGCCACTCTTCCTGAGACAGGGTCCACCTTGAGCACATTGCAGAGGTGGGGGCAGTTTTCTGTGAAAACCATATGTGTTATAGTTTTCTGTTAAGGACTCAGGCTCTCGGATCAGGCTGCTTAGGTGAAAATGCCTGCTCTGTCATTTAGCAGCTGAGTGACCTTAGCAAAATTACTTACCCTCTTAATGTCTCATTTTTCACACCTGAAAATGGGAATATTGGTGAATGCACTACCTCATAGAACTGTGGAGGAATTCGTGAGGCCTTAACAATTGTCAGCTCTATGACTACCTTTCAGGGTACTTGATGTGAGTTCCTGCCCCTCCCTAACCCCCTGAGGAATGCTCGAGGTGGGCCCTGTCTCATGAAGAGGGGCACAGAATAGAGCTGGACACCCTGCAGCTGTGCACTCCCCTGCTGTCAGCTACCCGGCACTGCTTTATCCTTCAGTCTGCTGCCTACTAGTTCATGAGGTTTTTGTTTGTTTGTTTGTCTTTTGAGATGGGGGAATCTCACAATGCCTCCCGCAATGTTGTCCAGGCTGGTCTCAAACTTCTGGATTCAAGTGATCTTCCTGCCTCAGCCTCCCAAGTAGCTAGGACTATAGGCGTGAGCCACCATGCTCAGCTAATTCATGACCGTTTAAAAGCTTTATCCAATCAGGGCAAGTTGCCCCACTTAGGCTAATCTCAGACAGCTTTGAGACAGAATTTCACCCTGGACTAAAGTAAAGGAGCTGTTAAAATGACCTAGATGAAAGAAGAGGCACGAAGCCAGATTGCATTTACCGTGGAAGACTTAAAGGAAAGTACAAAAAGGAAGGTAAGAGGATGTGCCGACATTTGAAACCACTCTTCTCTTCTAGTTTTATTTCTCGTGTTTGGACTCCTGCCATTGCAGATACCTCTGTTATTTTCTAAATTTTGTAATATGGTGGTAGCAGATGCCTTAAAACACTGCAAAAGAAATACCCTTCCCATAGTAAAACAACACCCAGGTTTGGGATCTTTCTCTCTGGTTTCAGAGTTAAGATCTCCTTCTTCTTAGGCAAGATGTTTAATTTTTCTCTCACCTATAAAATGGGATGGTGATAATACAACCTCACAGAGTTATGTGAATATTAAATAAAGTGATGCAAGAGAAGAAGCTGTAAGAACATTTTATGTGCTTATGTTATTAATTCTAGTTTCCTCTAGTTTTAGCAGAGTTTCTGCCAAACTTATTTTGTATGGGCTCTGCACCACATACATAATCTCTATACACAGATGCTGCTTAGTGAGAATAGCTACACAGGTGTGCACCCAGAGCTCATCCATGAGAAACCTCCCCCAGAAGTTTCAGATAGATATAAGAGAGGAAAGCAATTGGATTTTAGTAATTTGCACTAGAGTGTGAATGATTGATAGACTTCTCTCACTCTTCCCAGTGATGCTTACTTGTTAATGCAAATGAGTCTCTTACTTCTGAACTGAGCCAGGCAGTAGGAAAAGACTCTTTTTCTTAAATCACACGATGAGGCCCTTTGTTCTTATTTCTTTTTGTGTGCAAAGCAGATCCTGAGAGAGAAAATGGGAACATGAGTAGAATCATTTAGGGTTTGTAGAACTGAAATTGGGCAGAAGAGTCATCTGCCCTGAAATACCTTGGAATAATTCTGGATCCATTATTAAGAGAGATGAGAAATGGCATTGGAATGAGAGGAAATAAGAGTTGTGGCTTCCAGTCCCCAGAGGGGGATGATGTTGAGTTGGTTCTGCTTCAGTGTAACCATGGCCACCCCGATCTGTTCCTCTCTCCTACGGTGAAGAGGGGACGGCACAGCCCTAAGGTAGCCTGAATGTTTAACCCATCTGGGTTGTGAGCACCTTTGATTCTCTCAGCTGGAGAGTTGGGCAGGCTGGTGCCTCTGAGATTTAGATCTAAAATCTTCAAGAGAATTTAGGAATCAGGCCAGGTGCAGTGGCTCACGCTTGTAATTCCAGCACTTTGGGAGGCCGAAACTGTGGATCACCTGAGGTCAGGAGTTCAAGACCAGCCTGGCCAACATGGTGAAGTCCCATCTCTACTAAAAAAAAAAAGCTGAGCGTAGTGGCACACACTTATAGTCCTAGCTACTCAGGAGGCTGAGGCAGGAGAACCTGGGAGACAAAGGTTGCAGTGAGCTGAGATTGCGCCACTGCACTCCAGCCTGGGCAACAAGAGTGGAGCTCCATCTCAAAAAAACAAAAAACAAATAAAAATTTAGGAATCAAATCATGTCTTGTTCTATTCAGCTGCCTTCTCCCATGACCCACCATCTGACTCTAGAAATATTGGCTTACATGGATACTAAGTATAGTCATTATGTGCACTCCATCCCTGATTACCATTCATTATAGCAAACACTCATTCAGTCATTCCATAAGTAGTCTTGTAGGTGTGCACCTGTGTGTGGACAAGGATCGTAGAGGGGTCATTGTGGAAAACAGCATGCTTTGACTTGGCCCTCAAGTCATTTAACTTTCGTTTCTGAAAAACTTGTAATAATGTTTGAGTCAGAACACATCCCCAGATCTCACGCCATGTCTGAAGAGAGGGTCAAGAATGATGTGATGCTGAATAGTGTCTTTAACAAAGATTATTTGGTATTAAAAGGAGGAAAAATGAAAAGAAAATACCACTACTCCCTTTCCTTTATTAAAATGGCTGTGTCAAAAAAGCTGGATGGGAATGTCCCCTGCTCACACTGTTTCCAGAACCATCCGTGGGTCGCCCCCTCCCCCACCCTGTAGCCTGTTGCTGGAGAAGCCCTGATACTGGGGTCTGCCATCTGAGAGGCCATAGTGGTGGAGAAGCAGACAGGTGCCAATTCGACTTGCCCTTGGATCTCCTGACTTATTCATTGAGTGCAGCTGAGAGCTTATTTCCTGCTGGGCGGTCAAGGGCTGCTTTCACAACTAGTTGTTCTACATTTTTTAGCAGCAGCAGTGTACTGAATCTGCTGCTTTATTGAATTTACAAAAGTTACAGCTGAAAACACCAGCATTTGCTGAACGCAAGATGCTCTCAAGAGAATTCATTCATTCACTCACTGATTCTTTCAACCAAAATTTACTAAGCATATACTCTGACGGGCATTGGTCTCTAGGTAACTTAAGGTCTCCTAGGGGCATTAAATTCTTTTAGTTTGGATGACATAACAGTTTATTTTTGTCATCCTCAGAGTTTTTATGTGATTTGTTTTTTGTCATAAATGCAAACCAAAACCTCTTATTTTTCCTATCTCCAGCCAAAATTTCCCCAATGATCCAAAAACCTAAATTTTCTTCTGTCAGTTCTTTTTCCAGAAGTACATTATGTTTACCGTAGCTCTGCATTTAGTAAGGGGGCAAGAAATTAACACAATTTGCCTGACTAGAGGAGTATTTAAAAACTCTTCTGTTTGGGGATTGTCATATAATTTCCAGGTTTTCACAGAGGAAATGGAATTAAGATGAAGGTCATCATTAAATTGAAACAAAATTTACTCCTTTTGTAGCTTATCAGCTACTAATTAGTGAGACTCTCACAAGCACGGAACAATACTATAGATTAGGAGCTCCTGTCAGCCCTCACACTTAGATCAGAATCCATAAAAAGCCCACTTTCCCAGGGATGGCCGGGGAGCAGCCCTGGGTCTGCCAAGTCTCTGTTATTGAGGATTTATTTAAATATACTTTTAAAAGCATTTTCTCCTTTACAATGAAGACTTTTCTGTGTGTATTTCAGTAGACATTTAAAATCCCATCCATAATCTTTTTGAAATCTTTCCCTCATGAAAATGTCTTGGCTTGAGACCTAGCTAGCATTTCAGTCTCTGAGGAGGGGAGGAAAAGCTGTGAGAAAAAACAGTGACATAGAAAGGGATTGCCACTGAGAATAAACACTTTGCCCTGCCTTGGGTGAGTATTGAACTTGGGGAGGGAGGGCATGAGACCCGGAGAAAAGACTGGTGTTCTTGCCCCTGGCTCTTGTGTCTTTCTTGGAGTAATTCCAAGGACTTGAAAGAGTAGGGACAGGTCCGGAGAATCTGAAATTTAATGTCTCAATTTGCTTTTCCTCGTTTTCTCTTTTTACCCATCTGTGTGACTGTGTTTATGCATGTTTGTACACTTGTGTGTAATTTTTAATTTTTCCTTTGTTTTCTGCCTTTGGTTTTGAGATTCCAAAACAAAGTTCTAAAGTTACTATTATTGTGTAAAGTTTGACATTGGCAGTCTGAAATTTTGGAGAAAAGACACTCTTTTTCTACTTGCAAGGCGATAGCAAGGTTTGAAGGGTTTTTGCCTTTCCCTTAGTCGTATCTCTGATCCATCCATGGTCTCTAAGATGATCCCTTTTATGGTTTGAAGACAGACCCGTGCTGGCAAGACAGTTACCTAGTTATCAAATGTGGTGAGGCCTTGTCCTCCTTATAATGTTATGAGTTCAGGATAAGCCACCATATCAAAGCACTGTGGATGATATTCTTATTTCTTGCTTAAATTCTTCTCATCCATGCACTTCCCATGCCACTATTAAGGAAAGTCTGGAAGAGAGGGGAGGTGCAGCATGAAGAGCTGGGTAGGGACATAAAAGAATCTTGGAGAATATTTGCCTGGTGTCAGTTTGCAGAATGACTGAAAGCAGTGGAGAGTGGTGGTGAGGACACAGTACCTGTCTTGTGGGTTCTCCTTTAGAAGGCTGTTGCAAACCTGGATTAGCTTAGTGACAACATGAATGGAAAACAGGAGAGCTAATTTTTTAAGCCAGAAATGATTGACCTCAGTATTAGATTAGATGGAGGGACTGAAAGAGAAGGAGTGAAAGATGATGCTTCTGTTTTTGACTTTGGAGAAAGTAGTTCCCAATCAAGGAGAGGAAGAGTTTACTAATAAGTAATTTATTAAGTGTCCACTCTACATTAATATTGTGCTCAGGCATCGGGGGCACACACAAAAAAATGAAAGCCCTGTTTTCTGCCACAAGTCAGCCATACTGTAGTTTGAGATAGTGAAACAATCTGTTACAAGACAGTATAGACTAAAATGACAATAATAATAGCAGTTTCTATTTATCGAAGTTAGTTGTGAGATGGGTCCATTGCTAAGCACTTTCTATTGTTTTTGTCATATTCTCCATACAGACCTAGGACAGTAATGTGATATAAAACTGAATTTTGATAAAAAACAATAACTTTTATGGAGTACTTACTAAGGGCTAGGGGCTGCGTTAAGAGCTTCATAGAGATGCTCATCCCTCTGAGATTGGCACTACAGTGACTCACAGATTGCAGAGAAAATGAGGCTTTGAGACTAGTTCTATGTCCAAGTTACACAGTTAACAAGCTTCTAATAAGGGCTGGGACACAAATCTGGGTCTGCCTAATTCTAAAGCCAAAGTTGTTAATACACAATGCAATGCTAAATTATCTGGATCAAAAAGAAATATCCCTATAGTCCTAAAATACAGGCGTTTAAGATTTTTTAAAAACATAATCAAAAGCTCTGGCAGAACGAGTATTCACATAAAATCGCCGTTTACTTATGGCCAAGCCCTATTAATGAGAGCTTCATATCTTCCATTTCCTGTGTTCTGTTGACTCACTTTATTATTTCTAAATGGGCACAATTAATTGCGAGGAAGACTTTCATGTGCTCATGCTACCTATGAAAATGCTGTAAAGATTCCCCATTCACTACAAAGTGTAGACTGTGCTATTGAAAGTAAAGTACTGTCAAGATAAATCAGGGAAAAACCCCTCAGAACCGAACGCTGTGTTGGAGAGTATCTTTAAAAGCTTATGCTTAAGAGGTATTCCCTTGGAATGCTTTAAAGAAACACTAGTTGTTTAAAGGGCTTCAGCCACCCTCTGCAATCTTAAGCATCAAAATGCTCACAGCTGGCTAGAAGAGGGTAACAAAGCAGTGCAGTGTGGTCTCATTTCAAATCCATAGGCTCTGTGGGTTTCTGAGTTTCCCTTTTGTGTATGACATAGAGTAAACTTTCAAGAGAGTTAATATAAATCCTTACATTCTCATTCACCATCTACATGAATGATTGTGGATAAATAGTCCCATATGCAAAAGGCTCTTGTGTGAGTTCAGTTCAGAGCCTACCAACAGCTCCACTCAGTTTTGGGGTTTCCAATCCATTCTTAAATTGTTTAATTCCAAAGGCAAATCTTTTAATGTCACCCTCCTGTCTCCTTCTCTTTCCAAGCAAACTGTGCTACAAAAGCAAAGGCCTCCCTTGGCCTTGTTTACTTAGAGTGCAAACCCTATTCAACCCAGTGATGTCAGATTAAAGGAAGAAAGGGGAGAGAAATCAAAGCCTTAAACTGCACATAAAAGGCAATCGCTGGCAACCAATCTGTTCAACTTCCAACTATTTGCACTTTATGAATAAAGGTCAATCTGTTATTGGCACCCAAATGTTAATGTTCTTATGAGGGTTTAAGCTGCTTTAACAGCTGAATAAGTGAGAGTGAGCTATAGGGCCACACCTAATCATTCAGGTCCAGCTGGGACACGGGGGAGCATCTCAAAAAGGCAAGAGAGGCAGATAGTATGTGTATGAAGAGCTAGCAGAGGGGAGGTGGGCACACATTTAATGAGGGGTAAAAGATGAGATCATGTATAATACAGGAAACTCAAGACTAAATGTCCATGTGGCTTTTTTCTTATAACTTTTACATGCTGCTTGCTATATATGACAGCCAAGCCTGCCCTGGACCTGGACAGCCTTATATAATCAATTATCTTCTAATATGTATTTAATTTTTCTCTTTTAAAAACAATACCTCCAAATATTTCATAGCCCTTCAGTCACAGTATCCTCTGGATCAGTGGTAGACAGTACAGTAACGAGGCAAACCTCTGACTTCCTGCTTGTGAGAATGCCCTTCTCCCTTCCAGTCTACATCTGTACTTACGGACACAGTCACACTAGAGGTATGGAGTTTCTGAGTGAATAACAGTAGATATAGGACAAAAAACCAACTTGGTCGTGCTAATGGTAGTCATAAAAGCATCTGTTTTTCCTAACATGTTTTCTGGTGGTGGCTAGCATAGGGACAATTGAATTGTACAGATTTAATTTCTGCATTAGGCAGAAAATGAGTTAATACAAGCCAAATGCCAATTTTTTTGTGCCCTCTAAATTAGTCCATTCCAACAGGATCAACACTTAGTAGAGGGCACATTTGGTTTTGTTCCTTCTATCTGTGAGGCAAACACATCTCAGAAGTTTCTGGGTCTGTTCCTAACTAAATGTCACATCGTCTCCATTGGCCTCCATTTCCTTATTAGTAAAATGACCGATTACCTTTAAAATCCCATCCAACTCTGCTGCCCTCTCTCAGCTGGTTTCTTCAACTATGTAGTAGAGATATGTTACCGTGAAGTTTAAGGAGTTTCTTTAAAAAGACCTTTTGCCCCTAGCAAACTAATGCAGGAACAGAAAACCAAACACCGCATGTTCTCATTTATAAGTGGGGGCTGAACAATGAGAATACATGAACACAGGGAGGGGAACAACACACACTGGGGCCTGTAGGGGTAGGGGGCCCTGGGGGAGGGAGAGCATCAGGATAAATAGCTAATGCATGCAGGGCTTAATACCTTGGTGATGGGTTGATAGGTGCAGCAAACCACCATGGTGCATGTTTACCTATGTAGCAAACCTGCACATGTATCCTGGAACTTAAAATAAAATTTAAAAAAACTAAAATGTAATACTTAGGTAAGACATACTTATTACAAATAGGACTTTTATGAAAAATGGAGGGTATCCTTACAGCTAGACGTAGGAAGGGACATAGGGTTATTGCTTATCCCCACTTGCTGTAGTGTGAGCAGAAACAAGCTGTTCACATCCTCCTTAATTTTCCCCATCAAGCTTTTGCTGACACAATTCCTTCCACTTGGCTCATCCTTCCCCAATTCTAACCATCTGTGAATGTGCAACCCAGTTGAAATGACTATCTTTCCATCTCTTTTCTGTGATTACCCTTTATTCTGTGGCTTCACACATTCCTTGATGGATTATCATTGATTCTGTTCATTTTTGTCTCCTTTAGAAGACAACAAATCCTTTGAAGTCTGGAACTGTGCCTTTATATCCCCTCCAGTGCCTAGAAAGTTCTAGATTGTGTGGAATGCAAGCAATATCTCTTTGTTAAACAGAATTCAAATAATACTTTTTCTTCCTGCCTTCCAAATAAGCTAATTTATTTTTAAAATAGGTAATACCTTCAAATGTTATAAATGTCATAAGTTACAAATTAACTCACAAAAAGTAATTCTTCTTCCCACCCCTTCTCCCTGTCTCTTTTTTCCTCCAGGAAACAACTACTATTACTGGTTTCTTGTGTTATTCTTTTTAGTTTATTTATTTTTGAAATAGTCTTCCAGGATGTAGAAGGTAAAACTGAGACCATATCTAAAAGTATTTAAATGCTAAAGGAGGGAAAGTCTCACAAACTGGGAAGAATCATTCTCTATTCTTCCCATCATTCTGTGGCAGACAATACTTTTCCAGGGCAAACAACGGCTGCCTCCATTCAGGAACTGCAGGTTCTAGTGGAGTGAAAAGATGTTATTAGCAAGCTGTGTCTTGTTAGGCAAGACCTTTAACCTTGTTGTACCTATTGGGTTGATGTCTACCAAATCTCCCATCCCCATAGTTCTCTGATTCTTATCTGAAAAAGAGTCATTTCACAAAATCAGAGAATCAGCATTTGAGAAAATGAATTCGATACTAGCATTTTCAATTAGGAATTTAACCTTTGAGCTGGTGAAGTGGCTTTGCCAAATCAATCTATTTAGGAAATTAAAAATAAAATTAGGCACATTTATTGCAAATTAAAGTGAAATGGAATTGAACATTTCTAACTGGCGCCAGAAAAGAGATGTCCCATGGAGATCATTGTGCCAACAAGGGAATGGGGCCAATCTCAAGTGCTTCGCGTTTCTTCTGGAGCTAGGAGCCTTATTTCTGCTTCTCAGTGGGCTTTGGGATAGGGGTAAGGCAGGGAGGGCTGTGAGATCTGTAGAACTCTGCTCAATCTCTTCTGTATATGTGTTGAGTCAGTCAAGGTCCTGGCAGGAAACAGGTCTCACACTCAAGCTAGGTAATCTGAAGAGAGTTTAATAATGGGCTATTTACAAATGGCTACACAGCATTTTCAAAAATAAAATGGGGAGATTCTAGTATCTTGAAGTTAGTAAATAGGAAACCACTATCACCCACTCTTTGGCTTGAAGGGGCAAGAAGGAGAAGAGGTATAGGAGGCTCTAGAGAAAGCAGCTACACAAGGAGGGCTCCTGATGAGAACTGAAGATTGCAACATCCAGCATCCACCCATCCTCCCTTGCCTGAACAACCCTAGCTCCTCCTTTAGGATTCCTCCAGGTATCTTCTCTGCTGGGAGAGCCTTCCCTGAGCTCACTGGTCTGGGCTGAGTACAGAGTTTAATTGTCAATGTAAGAAATATGTGAATCTTCCTATCCTAGCACAAAGCACACTGTTTTGTATAATAATTGATTCTTTACTTTTCTGTCTCTCTCGCATGTCTGTGTGCTTCTTGAGGACCCAGAATCTATCTTATTGGGCTTTTTTCTTCATAGTATCCAATCAAATGCTTGTGGAGTGATGGGAAGGAAGGAAAGGACTAGTTCTGTCTCATCTCATAGTGCTTTCGTGTTATTACCACTGGGGGACGTGGGCTACAGCTACAGGCAATTCTCTGAGTGCCTAGAGAGTTTTGCTCTGTATCTCCTGTCTAGGATTAGCCCTGAGGAGATCACCAGCTAAATGTGAAAGAAAGTTTGCTCAGAATTTTCATCATAGCATTGTTTAGGAAAAAAAATTAAAAGCACTAAACCTGATGAGGAAGATACACGAAAAGATATTTGTGATATATTGCTGTGTGAAAAAGCATCTTACCTACTAATAAGAGCACTATGATCATATTTTTGTAAGGTATATGCATAGTTATGTGAATTTGGACAAATTATTAATAATTACCCTCTTCACGCCTCACTTTCCTCATGTGTAAGCTATATCTACCTCAGAGGGTTGTTCTGAGGAGTAAATGCACAGTATACAAGATAGCTCGTACATGGTTAAGAACTCAGTATGTGTTCCCTCTTATTATATTACTACTATTAATCTTATCTACATGCACAGAAAGATATATGAAGGAAAGTTCGCAAAATATTTCCACTAATTATTGTTATGCACTTTACTTTCTTCTTTGTACATTGCTGTGTTACTTGAAATTTTTTCACAATAATCATCTATCAATTTTGCAACAACACTAGCTACTAGAAAAAGAAGAACTCTTGTTTTAATTCCTCCACTGCCACTTGTTAACTTTGTGTCTTTGGGGAAGTAACTGGACACCTCTGTACCTTATTTCCCTCATCTATAAAATAAGTATTCATTTCTTTTCTATCTCTGAAGATTTTGCTACAGATGAAATGAGTTATTGGATTTGTACATGTTTTTAGAAACCATCAAAGTAATACACAAATATTAGATATTATGATTGTTAACTTAATTGGAATAATTTACTTGGATTTTTTTTTCTACTTCTCATCCGGGTGTTTTGTGGGAGACAAGCCGCCTTTATGAAGAGGCCTTATGAAGCCCATCAGTGGTGGAATTGCTGGTAACACCAATGACCTGTTACCATCCTCATGATGAAACTAAGAATTCCTAGCCACCAAATGATTAACACGGCATACTATGTTCTGAGCTTACCTTTGCCCTGGTTTGTTTTCATTGCCTGAGATCATTCTTCTCCCTTCTGGACACGTGTCTCTCTCCTTTCAGTATGAGTTTTGTGTATTTCCATGCTTTGTTGCTGACTTGCGATATTAACTTAACAAGAGTGAGAGGTGAGCCTATTAGCACACTTTTGGTGAATTGGTAAAAGGATTTAGAGGGTGAATCACCACGCTGGTTCATGAGGTTGAACGGGCTTTGGGAGCCACTGGGGATTTGGTAATATTTACCGCAATTTCTGATGCATCATCTCTTTCCTCTTCACTCATGAAAAATGCAGACGCCTTCAGGGAGGAGGTCCCAGTCGAGCTTGACAGCATTCTGGGAACACAAGGAGGGACCTGTAGTCAAAATGCACAAATCTGAAGGAGGCCTTTGTGCACAGAAGCTGTCCTGCCTGTAAATGTCCCCAGTCACCAGATTAGTGCCAATTTATTTTCCAGTGAAGACACCAGGGGTCTGGGGGTGGGGTGGAGTTTGCAGGAGGGAGCAAAAAGGAATAGGCATACTTAGCACTAACCACATGAGAGCCCCGCTCTGAAGTAACGGCCAAATGAGCGTCCACTGAGTGTCTGCTGATGTGCGTGTGCTGATGCCTCGTAAGTAGAATGGCGAGCACGTGTGCTTGGGTGAATATTAGTGTGATCAGGTTATGAATATTTCTTTTGTGTGACACATTTAAAATTGTAATTAAATTTTTTGTTCTAGCTGAGAAATAACATTTATTTTTTTAACCATGAAAAACAAGTTTATCATAGGAAATGATGGACAAGTTTGAGTGTATTTCACTGCCTCCTCCTCCCTCTCCCCCCACCCTCCCCTCTGCCCCTTCACCCCCACTCCCTAGTCTTGACAACATGTTTTAGCACACATTGGGCTCTCGATGTGTTCAGGATTTAAGGCCTCCCTGAGAACCAGAAGGAGTACATTTACTCTTTCCTTTCCCACTCTTTGGAAGGTTTCAGTCCAAGCTTATAAAAGTCATTTCCATTTTCAAAAGCAGAGTTGGTAAAACACTTTGGAAACTTTCCCTGCACCCCCATCCCCTCCCACCCCACTCCATCTTCTTGTTCGAGAAATGCAAATCTAAAGCCAATCCTATTTTATGTTAAAAAGTGAAAAACATTTCAATGTATTCTTGTCTTGTGTGACTGGCTGAGAGCCTCTAAATCCCTACCATTTACCAAATTAAACTAATTGAAAGTGCTTCCAAAAGCCACATCTGTAGGCTGACGTTTGTCCCTGCCTTTCACTTTGGGCTCGGGAAACTGTTCTCCATTCCATTGATCCCTGAATAGTCATGCCTGTCAGGAAGCCACATCAGCCATTATCATTCTAATTTTACTGCCTTTCTTGGTCCCTAATCTAATTTGCAATGATGCTTAAGCATTTCGCAAGGCCATAGCACTTTCTTCAGAATTTCAACAAGAGCATTAAACCCCCAATTTACATTAATGAAGTGCACATTTAATTAGGGGAGAGGGTAAATGGAGGGCTCTTCAGGAGCAGTTTGTGTGATATGATAGGCACTCGAAAAGGAAAGGAGATATATCTGATAAAAGACTTGCCATCCATCAGATGGCTTGATTTCTTTCCCTCACCCCCCTAGGATTTTCCCAGCCTCATCTTCCTTCTCATTTCCACCCTTCCATCAACTAACTCTACCTCTCTAAAATTTGCTCCAAAGCCATGACAATAAAATTATGAAAGCAGACCTGTCAACAAGGGAGGGCCGGGCATAGAACTATTTAAGAGGATCGTGTGGTTTTCAGTTCCCCTGCTGCCCCCCAAAGGGAAGATTAACTTGTTCTTTTAAATAATGAGAAACATAGGAAACCATCGCCAGTCTCCCTGTTTAATGAATGCATTAAGCACACAGGCTGAGCGGCACAGAGCTACACAAACTTGGCTTGCTGTTGCGAACAGGGTGGGCAGGGGAAGGGCCAGGGATGAATTTCTGGTCATAGATCCTATGCAATGAATTCATTACCACATATTATCTGAGATGCAGTGATGTCATGCCATTAAGTCACTGCCATAGGCTCTGCTGGGCAAGGCTTCTGACGCAAAGGAGGTATGCGTGTGTGTATGTGTGTGTATGTGTGTGTGTGTGTGTGTCCACATGCATATTTATCTAGATACAGAAATATTTTTCCTCCCTTTAGCCTTTTGAATATGAATTCTAGCTATGTATGCTTTTCTTTTGTTCTGGGGCTACCTGTTTTCTTTCTTACTTCATGAGGTGTAAGGGTTGGGGCAAGGCTTACATATAGGTTTGAATTTTGGAACCTTGATTTCCTTCCTTCAAGTTCTCCTTCTCCTTCATCTGTTATTTAATGATGATGATGTTGATAACAGTACCAACTCTCTCAAAAATATAGTGATGTAAGTACAACAAAAGCAACTCAATAACGGAATGCAGTTTCATGCTTAACATTTTTGCAAAGTTGATATTTTGGAGCTAAAAATAAAAGCATTTGTTCACAAAAGAATCTTGTTTGCATGTCCCTCAAGTATAAAAGTTACATTTTGTGGAAAAAAGTATGTATTCTACTAGTTCACTAACACCAGCTAGACGTTAATATGTAGTTTAATACATTTTCTGTCTTCCCACTACCTTATGAAGATACTGGATAACAGTTTCCTGGTCTTTGGGATAAGCACCATTTTCAAGCACATACAATTGGAAATCAGTAGGAAATCACCTCTCTTCCAATTACATAGCCCATGGTTATTCAGTATGGCTCTGAGTAGCAGGAAAGAAGCCCCTAAAATTAATTATCTACTTGTACCTTGAACCTGAGCAAAGAAAACTAAAGGTGGCACCACAAGGACAGGGGAAAACAATGGAAAATTGATGAAAAGTAAAAGAGGTAAATAATATGAGGGCATTAGATAGTAAACAGGAATTTGAAGAAAAAATGCAAGGGAACAAAAAAATTAAGGAGTGAGGTAAGAATATCACTTTTACATCCTGAATCTTGGGGTTCTTCGTGGTTAGATCTGGGTCAGCTGTGTGATGTTGGGCAAGTTACTTTACCTGTTTAATATTTGGCTTTCTTATTTGCAAAATGAAGATAATAACGGCACTTTATAAGATTGTTCTGAAGATTACATAAAATACTGCACATGAAGGTTTTACTGCCTGGCATCTAATAAACAATAAATGAAAAAAAGAGAGAACATAGTAAGTATTCAATAAATGTTATTAGAGAAGAAAGGAAACACAGATACATTACATGAGTGAAAACCCTGAGAAGGATCGAGAAAGTTATGAAAGAGAATACATACTTAAATGAGAAGTGACAGGGGTGAAAGAACAAATCCCATTTAGATAATAAACAATGTTAAGTGTGTGACCTTCTGTCTTTTCTATGGATGTGTCCAACAGAGAAAGAGAAGGCTGTTAAAGACCATGTCAGAGAAGGAGAAAATAAACTAGGTGGATGATACATTTAAAAATCTGCATTCTAGGCTGTTAGAATGTACCTTTCCCACTTTTCCACAGTGGAAATTGATTTTTAAAAAATGCAAATAGGGAAGTTTTGCCTATGTCTGGGATTAGAGGTGTGCCTTTGTTTTCCATGTAAAGCACAATGGGTATCTCTCTGAAAATGACAGTACCAGACTCCTTTTCCTCCTCGTCTTCCTCTACCATCCATGGTGGATATTTTAAAGACATCTCTTTCTCCAATTGTCTTCCCAGAGACAATCACCGTTGCAAGATATTTTAGACTTCTTTAGAGATATCTATGTATATATGTGAGACTCAGGTTTTAAATTTTGTTCTTTAATCCCTTCTGTCATGCCCAAGCCTGGAGGAAAGTCATGTCAAATGTCAGAACATTCTATTTTTCCCCCCTAGTTATAGAAGTAATACTTGATCATTATTAAAAAATTAGGAACAATGCAAAATTCTATGAAGTCAGGTTTAGGAAGTTTGTAGTTTACAAACTAAATGTGAAAACATTAGCCATGAGGAATATGCAGAGGGACAATTTCGTTGCTGTGGACTGGTACAGATGTGCTGAGTATTTGGAAGTGATTAGTGATCTGACATCCACTGACATCTTTAGTTCTCATTCCCAAATGTGAGTACTCAATGCTGTGAAAGACAGGTAGCTGAGAGTATAACAGACAGTAGGCTAAGAATTGGCATTTGTCATGTTGGCATTTGGTACAGAACTTGCTGAGGCACCTATTGGCCCAGTGGCTTCCTGGAGCCAGAGCAGACTCCATTTGTTGCCCAGGAAAGGCCTCATTCAGGGCCTTCATCTACAATTACAACATTCATTCCTCATCTCAAAGGTGAAAGGGCTGCTGTATCCTGGTGGGGACTAATTCCTAATGAAACAGGTGATGGTTTTGTATTTGTGTATTTGCACAGCAGATGGACTGTGACTATTTCTCAAGTAAAAGAAACTTGGTGCAGGCCGAAGGGTGTACAGCCAAGACTTGCTCTGAGGACTATGAGGCTGTTCATGGAGAGGGCTGAGCGTGGCCCTTATATAGTATTGCCAGGTCTCTACCAATAAACGCCAGCAAGGATTGCCATGACCTGGACTTGGAAGCTGTCTCAGCCTATAGCACATGTACAAAAACATGTGAACACACACAAAAAGTTGACTTTCAGTCATGATTTTTCACAATGTACTCAAAGCCTGTCAAAATAGGTGACATTGATTTTTCATGTAATTATACAATTTTTCCAATCCTCTTACCCAGTTTAATTAGGAAAGGGTAGACGGCAAATAGAACGTGTGCTAAGCAATTTCCTTTGTAGGATTTGGTTAAGAATATCTAAGTCATATTTGCCCTCTCTCTAAATATACTGCTTAATTGGTTGTGAGAAGTGGGAACTTGAGATCCTCAGTGAAGAACCTAAATTGGTTCTCTTGTTGACAAGAGCCTGTATATAAAACAGACAGGAGAGGAACTGAAAAGATGACAACAGTTTAAGCACACAGGAATCTTTCTAACACTGGTGCTTAGGAAGAAAACCCATTGTTGCCCATCTATCTCAAAGCTCCTGGAAATTGGCCAGATCCTGGTCTTTTGAGAAATAAACAACCACCATCACAACAATTTTCACTGTACCCTATAGCCTGAGGTAGGTAGCATTTGCCATATGCCATAGATGGAGTAACTAGGGGCACAAGAGATTCAGCAGTTGTCTGAAATCTCACAACAAGTTGAAAATAGATCCCTAGCGGCAGCCAAGTTTCTTGCCCTGAAAGTGAAGAGACAGACCTAAAAAATGAGATTAGATTTGAAAGAGCATCTATAGTTTCCAGGGGCTTATCTGAACTATGTTTCTCCTGTGACCCTTTTTGAGTTTACCCATGATAAGTAATAGCATGACCTGTTCTTCAAGTCATTCAAAAATGCATTTGTTCTCCATAATAGAGAGAGAAACTCCAGCCAAATTATATTCTAATGTATCATAGCCTTGAACCCAGGGACCATTTTGCATTGCTGACTAGGTGGCTGCTGAATACATTATTATTCCAACATGGTTTGAGTCAGCCTTGCAAAGAGGCAGAAGTTCCCAGATTGTCTCTAATATTGTTATTATTCTTTTTTTTGCAGCGTTAGATGGGCAGCGTAAAAAGGAGGACAAGAATGAATACTTGGGTATAATCTGCTCTTGCTGTTGGGTAGGTATTAGCAGCCCCATTAGACCTCATTTCTGCAGGAGTAGATCAAATGAGTGTATCTCTGACAGAATTTCCATGCTCCCAGCTGAAGCAGGTATAGCTGGGTGGAGGAAGGCCAAAGAAACTCAAGAAGGTAAGTATTTTAAATGGGTGATGCTGAATTTTCAAGTTTCCTCCTGGCCTGAAGAAGTTGTCAGTTATCTACCCAATGGCTTAGACATGGAGAAAAGAGACCACAATGCCTGATACTCCAGGTCCTTTTTTAATATGGAGGAAAAACTGAAAATCATTCTTTCATTTTAATTTAAAAGTATGAACTCAGATTCTTAGAAGAGGCAAACCAAGGAAAGCGTAAAACGACTTACTGATAAGAAATGTCTTCTGCCACAGAGCTGGTTGGAGCTAGTCAGTAACCAAAGCCAACACATGAAGTAATAAATATAGCATTGTAGCTAACCATGCCTTGCTAAATCACCTATCACCATAACATCTAGACCCTTTGCCACTGAATCTACCTTAACTAGACTCCAGACACTGCAGTACTAACGTGGTGTACTGAATCATACCATAGTGCCTGCACAGAGGGAGCATTTCTTCCTAAATACCCTTTTAGTACCATGGGCGACTAAGGCAGGGGGAGAATGGAGCCCAATATGCTATTGGACAGAGGCCTCACTTAATTCCATGCCAACTTGGTGATGCCACTGTCTGAGATACTTGAATCCCTCAGGCTAGGTCCAGGAACAATTTTCAAACATGAGAAGAGAGCTTGGCAGGCACAGGGAAAATGGTTTTCTTTCCCCAAGGCCTGAATTGCTGGATTGGGTATTTACACTGCCTGGGTTTGTCAGATGATCACTTCATTTTTCCTTTTAGGCCATTTTAGCTGTGCACATTCTGCCTGTGTGCAATTAAAAGGAAAATCTGTTTCTCCACCAATGCTGTTACTGCTAACTTTTCTCTTTACATGTAAATTTGGCCCCTTGGGGCCTTGTGTATTCATGAAAAGGTTTATGTCAATTTGCTAGGGAAAAATGTCAGATCTACATTCAAGAACCTGGGAAACATTGGAAATTCACTTTTCCCATGAAAAGTAATAGTTCATTACAGACCAGTTGGGAAAGGAAGAGCATTGTATCTGCACGAGGGGTTATAGATTGGCTAAAAAGAAGTAACTGGAAGGAACAAGAGAAATTATAAGGTGTTTCTTTTATTTCTGTTTCTTATTTTCAAGCCATCCTGTTCATGTTGCAAAGGCAATATAGTGGAAAGATCACCCAACTAGGAGATTGGAGACCTTCATTTGAATCTTGATCCTGACACTAACTTGCTGGATGACTTTGAACTAGCTACTTAACTATTCAGGGTTTCCTCCTACCTAATGTTGGAGAGTTGAACTTGATGCTGTCTAGAAAGTCCCTCCTAGGTCAAATATTTGGTAGTTCATCTGAGTCTTTTCTGTCTTGTGGCTCTAATCCACACCTGAGTGGAGCCATTCATTTGATCGCTTCCCTTTTTCATCCATTCATACCACGAACAGGTGTTAGGTCCTTTCTCTTTGGTTCCTATTTTTTAAAGTGGTCCAAACCCACTGTCTTTATCTTCTTAAGGCTTCTGAGTGCCTTAGCCTTTCTTAGTGGCTACAATGCTTCTATGAAGCTCCTGAACTTTCTCTCTACAAGAGTGAATGGCTTTTTTTCATCTTTTCTCAGCTTCCTCTGAGGCTGGTGCCTTTGACATGGTTGACCTTGTACTTCAAGATACTTCTTTCTCTCCCTGACTCCCTCTGTAATACTCACAATACCAACTCTTCCTTCATCTCTAGTTGCTTTTTCTAGAAGATCTAGTTGCAATCTTTCTCTGGGCTTTAGAATCATCCAGTCAGCCATGGCCTGGATTTTTCCTGTTGTATATTTCACCAAACACCCACAATCGGCAAGGGTGAGCCACATTTATCTCCTTGCTTCTGAAACCAATGCCTTGAAATGACATCTGATTCCTATTAAAAGTGCCCGATTCTCTTAATCACCAAGACCAGAATTCTTGGTCTTTTAAAATTATTTTCTCCTCCTTACCATAGCATATCTAAAAAATCATCAGATTCTTCAGATTTCACCAGCAAATTGACACTCATATGCCCCCTTCTTTTCCATGTATATTTCCCCATCGTTTCCTCTGATTTAGTCAGTCAGTAAAAATTTACTGATTCCTGGGTGAAAGGTACTGGCTTACAGGCTGTGAGAGAAGCGAAGATGTGGAAGATATGATATTTCCCTTTGAATAGTAACAATCCAAAAGAAGTTTCATTTATTAGTTACAAATTATAATTAATTAAAAAGAAAAGTAGAAAGTAAAAGTAAAAAAATTAGAAGGTAATTTAATTACAAAGAAAAGTAGAAAGATATAGGTGACAAAAGAGCGGAAAATACAATATTTGGGAGTTTGTGATAGCTGCAAAATATATCTTTGCCAATTTTAATTCATCTCAAATTCCAGCTATTTTATATTTCCAAATGGTTCTTTCTTGTTGGTCTAAATTACATTTGTAGTTCTCATTTCTTTCTTTCTCCTCTGTGTTTCAGGTAAGGCAGTTCCTCTCTGATGCCCTGCTCTCAGCATTTGTATTCTCTGGCAGCTCTTCAGGTAGTTGAAGTCTCTTACGACGTTTTCATTTTTCCTTTTTGGTAGCTTTGCAATCCTTATTGTAGAAGCATTATATACTTTCTGCCTGGATAGGGGAACTGTAGTATACTCCCAGATCAATATCACTTTTATTTCATTCTCCATTTATTCTCACCTAGGTACTATACTCAATCAACAAACAGTTTACACACCTATTATTTGCTCTGTGGTAACAGTTGGATATAGAATGTTGACTGGGACTTGCTTCTGTCCTCAAAGTTATCATATGTTAGTAACAAAGTTAGACACATAAATAATTTTAACTTATTATGATAACATGCTACGATAACTCTTGTTAACATTTATTGAGAATTAAGTATGTCTCAGGCACTGTTCTATATTTCTTACATATATTAATTCATTTAATCCCCACTAAATATAGGAGATCAATATTGCTGTTATCCCTATTTCACAGATGAGGAAGCTGAGACACAATCACGGAAGAGCAAGATTTAAAAGCCGGCAGTCTGACTCCTGATCTCTCACTCATCCACTACTGTAGACAGCCTTCTCTGTGTTTCATTAGCACATAACAAGAATTCATGCTATCAGAGTACAAAGCAGGGTTTGTAATATCAATAAAAGAGACAGTTTCATAGTGTTTTAGCTGAGTCTTGAGGAAAAAAGTAGAGCTTTAGTGAAGGAAGAAAGAAAGGCACTACATGCTGATTGTATGTTTGAAGGGGCTGCTATTAAGAGGGTCTAATAGGTAAAGATGCTGTTGTGGAAGATGAATCTGGGATGGACTAAGGATGGAACACTATCATTTAAAGAATGGAGGAAGAAAAGCAGTTGTGGAGAGTGAGAAAGAGTAGAGATAAAGCAGAAAAAATCCTAGAGGGTTTAGTATCATGACCAGGAACTAGGCATTTCAAAAAGGAAGAAACGATCAACAGTGATGAATGAGAAGAGCTGGAAGGAATGTAGATGGAGAAAAGCCTAGAGATTTGTTACCTAGGACGCTAGTAATGACCTCAGAGAATGCAGAATGGTAGAGGTGGAAGCAAAACTCAGAGGATTATTGAAAAAAATGAGAAAAGTAGAAAAGTGGAAGCAGGAAGTGCAGACATTTCCTATACCAATGTAGACATATTTGTGTTTATATACATACACATATTCATGTGTATTCCTAGTTTCAATAATGCACAATGTTGAGGTTAACCTTAAAAAAAGATTAATTTAGCAAAAGATAGAAAAGCAGATCTGAAAAAAGAATGTATTCCTTGCCATTATAGACTATGCTTAATAAGTAATACTTAGTTTAGTAGATTGTAGCTTGTGACAACATGAGAAGTGCATCCAGTAGATTCATAGTAGTTCTTACTGGGGTACCTGCTTATATTGTTGCTAGCAAACTATTTGGGCATGTTATTTTTTGTATCTGGACTAGTTCCTTATCTGCCAAGAACTAAATGATTAAGTCCCATCTAACATTTTAGGATGCTCTGATCTCCTTTTGACTTATAGAAATCACCAAAGTTAGACAGCTAATGACCACTCTTTTTAATATTTCCTCCTTCATGACATGGGAAATGATTTTTAACGCCACTTTAGCCCAATAATTCAGACATCTCACATTGTATATGCACGTGTGTGTTCATTTCAGTGCTATTCACAACAGCAAAAACACAGAGAAAACTTAGGTGCCCCTCAGTGGTGGACTGGATAAAGAAAATGTGGGACCTGTACACCATGGCATACTATGCAGCCATAAAAAAGAATGAAATCATGCCCTTTGCAGCAACATGGATGCAGCTGGAAGCCATTATCCTAGGTGAACTAACTCAGAAAATCAAATACTGCATATTCTCACTTTTAAGTGGGAGATAAACATTGGGTACTCATGGATATAAAGTTAAAAACAATAGACACTGGGGTCTAGTAGAGGGTGGAGGGTGGGAGACCAGTAACGGTCGAAAAACTACCTGTTGGGTACTATGCTCATTACTTGGGTGACAGGATCATCTATATACCCCAAACTTCAGCATCACACAATATACCCGTGTAATAAACCTGCACTTGTACCCACCGAATCTAAAAGTCAAAATTATGTTTTAAAAAAGAAAATATCTCGTTTAAATCTTTAATCCATCTTGAATTGATTTTTGTATAAGGTGTAAGGAAGGGATCCAGTTTCAGCTTTCTACATATGGCTAGCCAGTTTTCCCAGCACCATTTATTAAATAGGGAATCCTTTCCCCATTGCTTGTTTTTCTCAGGTTTGTCAAACATCAGATAGTTGTAGGTATGCGGCGTTATTTCTGAGGACTCTGTTCTGTTCCATTGATCTATATCTCTGTTTTGGTACCAGTACCATGCTGTTTTGGTTACTGTAGCCTTGTAGTATAGTTTGAAGTCAGGTAGTGTGATGCCTCCAGCTTTGTTCTTTTGGCTTAGGATTGACTTGGCAATGCGGGCTCTTTTTTGGTTCCATATGAACTTTAAAGTAGTTTTTTCCAATTCTGTGAAGAAAGTCATTGGTAGCTTGATGGGGATGGCATTGAATCTGTAAATTACCTTGGGCAGTATGGCCATTTTCACGATATTGATTCTTCCTACCCATGAGCATGGAATGTTCTTCCATTTGTTTGTATCCTCTTTTATTTCCTTGAGCAGTGGTTTGTAGTTCTCCTTGAAGAGGTCCTTCACATCCCTTGTAAGTTGGATTCCTAGGTATTTTATTCTCTTTGAAGCAATTGTGAATGGGAGTTCACTCATGATTTGGCTCTCTGTTTGTCTGTTGTTGGTGTATAAGAATGCTTGTGATTTTTGTACATTGATTTTGTATCCTGAGACTTTGCTGAAGTTGCTTATCAGCTGAAGGAGATTTTGGGCTGAGACGATGGGGTTTTCTAGATAAACAATCATGTCGTCTGCAAACAGGGACAATTTGACTTCCTCTTTTCATGCACACGTATGTTTATTGCGGCATTATTCACAATAGCAAAGACTTGGAACCAACCCAAATGTCCAACAATGATAGACTGGATTAAGAAAATGTGGCACATATACACCATGGAATACTATGCAGCCATAAAAAATGATGAGTTCATGTCCTTTGTAGGGACATGGATGAAATTGGAAACCATCATTCTCAGTAAACTATCGCAAGAACAAAAAACCAAACACCGCATATTCTCACTCATAGGTGGGAATTGAACAATGAGATCACATGGACATAGGAAGGGGAATATCACACTCTGGGGACTGTGGTGGGGTGGGGGGAGGGGAGAGGGATAGCATTGGGAGATATACCTAATGCTAGATGACGAATTAGTGGGTGCAGCGCACCAGCATGGCACATGTATACATATGTAACTAGCCTGCACAATGTGCACATGTACCCTAAAACTTAAAGTCTAAAAAAAAAAAAAAAAGATAATTGTAATAAGTCTAAAAAATAAATAAATAAATAAATAAAAAGAAAATATCTCAGAGTCTTGTCTTCTAGATTTTCTTCATTTCAACAGTTTGCCTTCTATTCTTTTTCAGTTGCTTAGATTTAAACTTCCTCAGAGTCTCAGTGAAAAGGATGAGTTTATTCAGCTGGAAGAATTGAACCTTGAAAGTATACCCTGTAACCTTAAGTTTTAAAACACTGGGTTACAAATAAGAATATAAAGTTTTATTCATCTCTAAACATACTAGCAAAGCAACTGATCTTTTAAACAGAAAATTGTCAATCACTAAGGAGGCTACCAAAAATAGAAATATTTAAACATTGTAATCAGACAACTCTAGTGATTTGTGAATATCTGGAAGTCCTACTGAACCATCAGCTATTTGACATTATGTAGAGTTAGCTTGAGTCTAGGTGACTTGTTCCTTGGAAAGGCTTAGTTAGCACGGACCTGAAGTACTTCTAGTGTGAATTCTATCCTAATGTCTTTAAGAGCATTGGGTGGAAAAGAGATGTACCAACACACACAATGTTCTGCACATGGAGTCATTAATGAATAAATTGGCTGAAGCACCTAGAAAGGTTTCAAAATGCCCAATAGCATCTTACTCAAGGAAATTTGTTTCCTCGATGGAAAGCATGCCAAAAACAAAAAACAAAAAACAAAAACAAACAAACAAAAAAACTAGTAGAACAAACAAGTGGAGAAAATAGAAAAGCGGAGAATAGCAGAAACCTTGAGTCCCTTTATGTTCCTTAAAAAGTTTTTGATTATTTTTGTTTTAATTCATTCAGCAAGTATTTATGGAGTGCCATCTGTATGCTATGATAAGCTCTAGGGTTACATTAATAGATAAAACAGCCCCCTACACCTATCAAAAAAAAATCCCTACTCTCATTAGCTTCTTTTAAATTTATACCATTGTTTAATGGGAATGAGCCCAGTTGAATTTTTTCAGTAACATATTTTAAAATAAGCTTTATTTTCAAAAACAATTTTAGATTTACAAAAATTTGAAAAGATAGTTCAGAGAGTTCTCATACACTCCACATAGTTTTCCCTATTGTTATCTTTCATTAGGATATATTTGCCACAATTAATGTGTCAATATTGGTACATTATTTTTAACTAACACCTATAGTTTATTTATGTTTTTTATATTTTTCATTTGTGTCTTTTTTCTGTTCCAGGCTACCAGCCAATCCAGAATACCACATTACATTTAGTAATCAGGTTTCTATCACTTCTTAGGCACTTTATACAAGTCATTTCATTTAGTCCTAACGAGAACCTTGTAAGGTTAGTACTACTATTGCCTCATTTAATATATGAGAAAATCGAGGGTTGGAGAAGTTAACTTGCCTAAAATTATGCTTAGTTATATTGTGAAGCTGAAATAAAAACTCAAGTTGTCTCACCTTCAACTCCTATGCATACTCTTCCACTGTACCACCCTGAGTCTTAATACTTTTTTTGTTTCAGCAAAGCAACCACTCTATCTGAATTACTTTTTAAGTTTAGACCTTAGGGATGCTATTGTCTTAACACTAGTTGACAAAATTTAAAACCTTTTATTTACTAACGATATATATCCATTATTGAGAAAAATAAATAAGTCATGAAAGTCCTAAGCAAACACTTTTTAACTACCAACAGAGGTAAAAAAATTTTGTAAATAAAAAAATGTAATTTTATCCAATTTTGCTATTCATTTTGATTGTAATCTACACTTTATTTTTACTTTTTCACTTAAAAAGCTCATGACTATTTGATGTATATTTTTTCTTCCCTTTCTCTTTCATTAGCCTTTGCCGCCACATTGGTTTGGATCTTTATTGCTTTTTATAGGACAATTTAAAAATGCCTTTATTGATCTTTCCATTGTCTCTCCTTGACTGTTTCCTTTCATGTTACTTCCCTCCTCAAACAAACAAAAACAAAAACCAAAAACCTGAGAAAGATAATTTGTGATCTGATCCCATCCTGCTTTTTCCACCCCATCCCTCACTTCCCACTGTGAGTGTACCCCAGCCATACTGGGTAATTTTTTGCTGATTGGATGTGCCATGTGCTCTCTCCTTTGTCAGAACCTTTGTTTATGCTCTTTCACCCAGGGAATGTATTTTCCTGCATCTCCACTAGTCAAAACTCCTTAAGATTTGGCTCAAAATCCACCTTGTCGTTGAAACTTCCCCTGGGTCCTCTAGCTCAGTTGTCTCTTTCCTGTCTCTGCTCTTAGGTACTTAACCCAGAGGAGATATTATGTGTTCTAGATTAAGGGTTCCTTGAGGGCTGTACTCCTGTCCATCATCTTTGTATCTTCTGGGCATTACTTTAGTGTATTGCTCAATGTTTGCCTAATACATGAAATAGATTGATGGATAGATGGATGGATAGGTAGGTAGATCAGTCAATTGATTGATTGACAAAGGGGGCACCAACAATGCGTTAAAAATGTGCTTAATGCTAAAATTCCACAATAATTATAATACTGTGACTCTGGGCTTCGCTGCATTTTTAAGGTGTGGGAAAATTAAACAAACCAAAGAGAATGCTCATAGCACTCAGGTAATTTTCCTGCGATTATTTCTAATTTTGGATAGAAAAAAAAATCTGGCTGGATTCTTAAGTTAGCATAAAAATGACTTGGATGTTATGACACAATAATGCCCAGAGACAGCGGGGAAATTAAAACATTCCATAATGGTTTTAAATGGAATTTAGATTTATGACTGAAAGTGTTGCACTGGAAGACACTAAAGGCATATTATGTCACTCTAATTTGGGTTTTGAGAATAATGGGGAGATGGCTGAGGAATTAAATACTAGAACAACACAAAATAGAATATAACCACAAGAAGCTCATGCTGTTCCAAAGGAAAGCTTTTATCCAGCACAGAGCTGTATCGGATCTTGATTCAGTGAAGCTTAGGGCTCCTGTGGTGTTTTCCTCTTCAAAGCCCTGTGCAAACATGAACAAAGTTAATCTAATTAACTTATTAGCTTTTTAAGCTAGTGGTACCAATTAGTCACCTCATCAGACTCTGGCTTGGGTCTCATTGTGCAGTGCATAGCTATAAAGGGGCTTTCATCAAAACCCCCAGGAGTACAGCGCATAGCATTTGTGTGTGTTTTCAAGAGAATGGCAGAAAGAACCATGTGCAAGGCAATTATGGGGAATCCTCTCTGGGAAAACTTTAATCATAGTGACCATTCTCATCACCTTTTTCTAGAAAGGAAATCACATATTAGCTTTCATTCTGGAAGTGTGAACCCTTCCTTTCACCTGAGTCTGGAGAATAATTATAAATCTTAGACTTATATTCCTGGATGCCCATGGGGGAGAAAGCCTCATCAGCAACAGGGAATCATAGAAGGTCTGGCAGTTTGGGTGGTATTTTTTTAAAGGGGGAGAAAAGGGGATTCAAGCAGGGTGCAATGAGAATAGTGATCCCAAAATACAGCCCTGCAGGAAGACTTCCAGAGAAACAATGGGGAAGGAATAAATAAAAAGAAAGTTATAAATTCATCTATTTGCTCTTCCCTGACCCTTGCTTTCAGTCCTCTTCACTGCAACTACCCTGGGAAAGGCACAATACTTTCCCCTGTCACAATATTGAGAAAAATTGAAATGGGGAAGAAAGACCACCAGATGCTTTATTGTCTTAGACGTTTCCACATAATTAGCTGGGGATAAAGGGCCTCTGCATGGTTTCATTGCATTGAATGAACTTGGATATTGCTACACAGTAGTGTGTTTTATGATTCATGCTCAGTTATCCTGTGGCTTTTTGAAAACTGCCAGCTACTTTATCACTGCCGGCCAAGCCTGGGCCCACCACTTAAAATGCAGCAATGCAAAGTTAACTGTGCATGACAGATGTCCATGAAATTGTTTAACACACACATACACGCTCACACAGAGCACAAAGCTGGCTCTGGCCCCCTTTCGAGTCTTGCTGGCTTAGTGTCCTTATTAAACATAAATAAAAACTATAGGGCTAGGAAAGAAAGAAAAATTCATGAAACAACTAAAAAGAGGGCACATTTTGGACTGTAGTTACATTGGATGCATTTAGAATTTCAAAAAGGCTCTTGAAAAAGTTAGAAATAATGAAGTCATGAGAAAAGCAAAGAACTGGTGTGTTTGGGGGTTAGTTTAGGAAATTGGGTATTAGAGGTCATCTTCTTTTCCCTCTGAACTGATATAACCAAAGCATTATTGTGTCTCCTCCCTTCAGTCTTCAGTCCTGTGTGCCATGGAAAGTGATTTCTTAGTGTGGTCCCTCAACTGTTTTATACCTTGACATCTTCTCTCTAATCCTCCCATTTCTTTTAAGTACTGTGTATCTTATATTTTGACTCCATTGCACATCCGCCCTCTTCACTCAACATGCCAGCTCCCTTGATCCCTTTGGCTTTTGCAGAAGGAAAATGCTTTTCCTACTCACTCTCTATTTTTGTAGAACAATTTTTATGTCATATTGCATTGTGAGTTTTGATGTAAGTGCCTGTCTCCCTTACCAGATTCAAAGCTCTTTGAGTGCTGAGGCTGTGACTTACTCATCATTGTATCAGGGTCAACATAGTAGCCAACATAAAGTAGATGCTCAACCAATGTATAGTGGACATCAAGGTCGACTGAGAGAAAATCAAGCCTGCCAGGGTAGCAGGGTGAATGCACACTTCCAGTAGTTCCCTTAAGTGAGGCTTCCTATGTCTTGGTTTCATACATTACTTTTTGGCAGTGACATGCTCTATTTTCCTGAAAACCCTGATGAATTACTTTTCAGAAGTTAAGGGATTAAAAGGGACAAGAAGTTGGTAAAGAGCATGGTGGGTTGGGTTGGAGATAAGTCTCAACATCAATCAGTCCTATCCCTGGCTGTTTGTGAAGAAATGCCCCATTTTTTTTTTTTTTTTGGAAAAGAGTCCCCCTCTGTTGCCAGGCTGGAGTGTAGTGGTGTGATCTCGGCTCACTGCAACTTCCACCTCCCGTGTTCAAGCGATTCTCATGCCTCGGCCTCCTGAGTAGCTGGGATTACAGACGTGTACCACCATGCCTAGCTAATTTTTGTATTTTTAGTAGAGACGGGGTTTCACCATATTGACCAGGCTGGTCTCAAACTCCTGGCCTTATATGATCTGCCTGCCTCGGCAGGCACTTTGCCCACAAAGTGTAGCACCCCATTTTTGACAGTGGCACACAGTGCTTGTTTTACTCTTTCTCTCTCAAATCTTTCAGTCATTTACCACATCTTGGGGTGTGTATTAGTCAGCTTGGGCTGCCATAACAAAATACTACAGATAGGGTGGCTTAAACAACAGAAATTTATTTCTCACAGTTCTGGAGGCTGGAAGTTCAAGATAAATGTGTCGCCAAGTTAGATTTCATTCCAAGACTTCTCCTCCTTGCATGAGGAGGTTGCCATTACCCTGTCTGTGTGCTCACATGACCCTTCTCTTTGACATTTAACGACAACCCAAAATTGCTCTTCTAAAAAAAGGCAAGAGGACCTGCTCATGGTGCTGGGATAGAAACATGGAAAAATATAAGTAGAGATATAATACACTATACAGAAGCTACATTCAGAATCTCTAGAACTTTTTGGAATAAATAAGCAAATACTCGCCATAGAAATAAAATGAGAAAACATCCATGAAATTTCCACCGTGAGGATTCTGAGTTTTTGATATCCATTTTCCCTCCCTTTTTCCCCTTGACTTATGACATGAAGGAGAAATGCAACTTCCCTTCAGGCTGGCTGGCAGCCAGCAGTTAGACCCAGTTCAATCAGTGGGCTCTGGGTGATGGGACGAGTAACCCCAGCTCCCCTTCTTCCTGAAGCCTGTGTTTCAGAAATGCTTTGCAATGGAGTTTAGTCTTTTGTACTCTGGCAGGTGAATCCAGAGTTTACAAAGAGCCTCTTGATAAATTGTGATACTCCTGTACCCAGGAATCATAACTTGGAGAGGAGGAGACTCATAGGCACCTTCTTCCAAATCCAAGAGGATAATTTTCACGTTTTTGTTGACATGTTTTCCTATAATTGTATATTGTTGTTCTTTATGAGAGGTTAATGTCCCCAAAAGGAGGATAATGTCCCCAAAAGGAGGATTGATGAATATGGGTTTTATCATGTTCTTTAAATCTGGAGTAATTTAATTTACTTTTTAAAGTATTTTGTGGTATGTTTTTAAGATTTTGCACTAAGGGATTATTACTATTTTACATGTAATAAGAAACACCTCAGAGGAAAAAGAAAAACAAAAAGCCCTGAACTCTTTCTTTAACTTTCAAGACACCCCTTCCCTCAACTTAGTATATTCCTTATCATTATGAAGGGAGCCAAACTCTTTGACTCCTTGTAAAACTGTTTATCCCCCTTGGGGAACATAAAGTATCTCACAAGGGTACCAGTGAAATCTTGGGGGAAAGAAAAGAAAATGGGTGAGGGCCCCAAATGTGTGTGAGTTTGTGTTTATGTTATAAATATGTGCAAATTGCATGTGTGTCCTGGGAGGGACTGTGTATTGTGTGTGTGAATTGTGAGTGTATGTGGATTGTGTATACTTTGTGCATGTGTGGAGTGTGTGTGTTTGTGTGTGGGTTCTGGGAGTGTGTGTACTGTGTGTGTATGTGTGCTCGGTGTGAGTGTGAGGACTGGGTAAGTGTGGATTGTGTATGAGTGTGTGTGTGGGCTGCATATGGGTGTGGGTGTGTGAGCATGTGGGGTGTGTGTGTGTGTGTGTGTGTGGACTGTGGGTGGCCTGCTCAACATTTTGGTGGATGTTTAATTCCCACCCCTTTTACTACGACCCTGGTCAGACCACTTTTATGCCTGTGACAGCTTCATGAAGCACAAAACATGGAGCAATACATGGCATGAAATTGGCAACAAAGCCGAGCAAAAGGAGGAACAATTCTCTGGCAGGATGTGTTCACAATATGGCTGATTGGATCTGGAAGCAGATGCCAGCAGCGGGTATTGTCCTAGTGACTGAAAAGACATGACCCCTGAGAAACCGAAGACAAGGAGGCTCTCCTCCCGAACCAAGGGGGAGGGGAGAAGAGGTGAAACCAATGAATAAATCAGGCAATGAAAACCGGGGAGAAAAGAAAATGCTAAAGAGGACTTTTTATGGGGAAAAGGGGGCAGTTCAGTATGCAATCGCTCTCGCTCCCCAGCTAGCTGAACACTTTCTCAGACAATGGCTTTTTAACAGATGGGAGACCTAGTGAAAGAAGCCAACTTTAGCGCAGTGGAGAATCCCTGTTTGTTTAGTCTGCTGCTTGGGCAGGTGTGTGGAGAAAGGCGATCTAGCAGGTTAAGTGCTTCTGTGCCAGTTTAATATGGAGCAGCCAGGATATAAGAGGCGACTGGTTTTATTGGGGAGGACTGGGCTCATTAGAGTGGTTTCTTAAATTCTGAAGAAATAAAGCAACTGGAAGTTGCCTCCTGAAGTGCCAGCTCTTCCCCGCCCCCTTGCTGCTCACTCCCTCACCTCTCTCTC
This sequence comes from Pan troglodytes, assembly GCF_028858775.2. NCBI lineage: Eukaryota > Metazoa > Chordata > Mammalia > Primates > Hominidae > Pan > Pan troglodytes. The sequence goes on from NC_072401.2 coordinate 45,766,002, forward strand.
ATCAGCCCTGAGAGTCAAAAAATCTGTTGAAGTGCTGTCCATCAAGTAAAGGAAGAACGAGGGATGGGAACATACCACAGCCTGCATTCTCAAACCACACATTGTATTTCCAAATACCTTTTAAACACATAAGGCAATGAAATGGCCTTAACAGTGAAATGTAATCTTATTTTCATCAAATGGGCTTTCTGGAATTTTACATGTAATAGAGAGGGCTTTGCATTGCCCAACAGATTCTGGAGCTCTTGAGATGTGGCCGCTACCCCTAGAAGTTCTTGGCTTGGCTTCTTGTACTGTCTAGCACTGGGAGTTGGCTTGAAGGCTGTGAGTGGGATACCTTGGAGCCGTGGCTGGGGCGTCTGTGGGTTCACTCTTCCAGCATAACAACTTTGCTCTTCCAGAGAGTCTCAAGAAGGTGAATGTGCTTTTTCAGAAATGAAAAAAACACCTGAAGAAGAAAAATGTGTGGGTGGGGAGCGGGTGTGTGTTTTGCTTTGTAAAGAGGAAGTGTTTCTCCTTCACTACAAGACATATATGTAATAGCCACCAAAAGAATTGCCAGATGAGGAAACAGGGCTTGGTTTCCAGCCTGAATTGTATTTTACCATGAAGAGTCACTAGAATGTGTTAAAGGGCAAAATGAAGTACTTGGGTTGTGTGGGTGGTGGAGATTTTCTCCCCTTTTGTTTGTGAGATGTGAGTTGTATGAAAGGAAAACACAGCCCCCCACCGATGTCCTTATCCCTTCCTACCAGATAATTCTCATGAAGAAGTATTTTATACACCAGCGTTGCCCAGGCTGGAGTGCAGGGCAATCATACCTCACTGCAGCCTTCAACTCCTGGGCTCAAGCACTCCTCCGAGTAGCTGGGACTACAGGTGTGTGCCACCACATCCAGCTAATTTTTAAAGTTTTCATAGAGTTAGGATCTCGCTCTGTTGCCCAGACTTGTCTAAACTCCTGGCCTCAGTGATCCTCCCACCTTGGCCTCCTAAGGTTCTGGGGTTACAGGTGTGGGCCACTGTGCCTGGCCTTTCTAAGGCATTTTCAACTACTTTATGCCTAACTTAACAAAGTCCTTATCATGTGGACCAGTATTTGCCTCACTCTGGCATATGGTTCTCCAGAGTTGGAAGCATAACTCAAGCAGCTAAGGTCACAGGGCTCCAGGAGGCAGGGCTTAGCCAGTAGGTCAAGGGCCATTCATAAGACAAAGGCTACTTTGAAAAGACTGGGAAGGATAGTCATCAGATAGGAAATTGTAAAGGAAATAAGAAACATCATTATGTTAATAATGGAGTTTGATAGTTTGTTTCTGGCAATCTTGTGAAACACAACTTGTTTTATAAGAATTTTCAATAAAGTATTAGTTTCCTTTTGCAAAAAGTTATTAGTTTGGCATTTAGCAGCTTTCAAATATGTTGAATTTTTTTTACATAATTAAGAACCTCAATATTCTTGTTATCAAAAACATTTAGTGAGTACCTCCATGTGCAAAAAAACTGGGCTAAAGAGTCACAGGACAGAGCACTACTGTCAAGGATCTTTGAGTCTGTCTTGAGAGATACTTCGTTCTTTCACCTCTTCCTTTGCTGTGATTCAGATCTGATGTCACAAAACTAGTGGGGGTTGGGAGTATGCCAAAGAACAAGAATACTGAGACATTTTGCTGCAATATTTTGTACATCCCTAAATACCATTTCTAAATAACAAAAATGGTGATGACAACAAAATTACACCTGTCATTTATCGGGAACATACAGTGTCAAAGCACTGTGCTGAATGATCATTTATCTTTAAATGATCAAATGCTTTCAATGATCATCCAATTCTTTCACCTACTCTCTGAGGTTTCTACTCCTATTTTTGACATTTTATACATGGAGTCTGAGCTTAGAGAGATTAAGAAACTTCTATTATTTTAATAGTTGGCAGAGTTCGGATTTAAACTCAATCCTGTTAGACTTCAAAGCCATATTTGTAACCATTTTACTATGCCGATTTGTTCTGCCTGGCCTACAAATAAGAATGTATTTGTTTGTTTAATACTTATTTGTTGGATATCTACTATGTGATAAAAAAAAGCATATATAACCACAGGCAAGGTTCCAATTAAGAAATAAATCTTAGGAGGGGCCTATGGTGAAATACAATGTGACCAAATCTTTATATATCTTGTCAAGTGTATAAACTGCAGATGGTTACAGACATAAATATTGGTAACTTCATATACCAGTTTCAGTTAGCCAAGTCTGTTGAAGAATTTCACCACATTATTATTATTATTATTATTGTTATATATTTTATTTTTGAGACAGAGTCTCACTCTTGTCACCCAGGCTGGAGTGCAATGGCACGATCTTGGTTCACTGCAACCTCAGCCTCCTGGGTTCCAATGATTCTCCTGCCTCAGCCTCCCAAGTAGCTGGGATTACAGGCACCTGCCACCATGCCTGGCTAATTTTTTGTATTTTTAGTAGAGATGGGGTTTCACCATGTTAGCCAGGCTTGTCTTGAACTCCTGACCTCAGGTGATCCACCCACCTCAGTCTAACAAAGTGCTGGGATTACAATGCGTGAGCCACTGTGCCCAGCTGAATTTCACCAAATTATTTCAGCAGGTTGAAAATGTATTTTTTAAACTATCTTCTCAATCAACAAAGCAGCAACTCAAAAACTTATTATTCTTTGATTATTCTTGTAAAGACCACTTAAAAAGATTTAGAGTAAAGATTATTAGCAGTCGAAATGCCCAAACTAAACTAATACTGAAATCTTCTAGGTAGGCTGTGTCATGAAACACTAAGCTGACTCTATAACAAGAAAGTGACTTTTGGTATAGATGGGAAATTTCACTTAGTGCACGCACGTCATTCCTGCTAAGCTGCTCCATCAGTGGCCTCGCTATAGTTCCTGCACCCCATCTGACATCCAGATTCAGTGTAAACATGATTCAACTTGAATGAAAAAATTACTTTAAATTTTCATAAAGAAAACAGGAATGGTCTGGGCGCGGTGGCTCACACTTGTAATCCCAGCACTTTGGGAGGCCAAGACGGGTGGATCACCTGAGGTCAGGAGTTCGAGACCAGTCTGGCCAACTTGGTGAAACCCTGTCTTTACTAAAAATCCAAAAAAATTAGCTGGGCGTGGTGGCGTGCACCTGTAATCCCAGCTACTCTGGAGGCTGAGGCAGGAGAATTGGTTGAACCTGGGAGGTAGAGGTTGCAGTGAGCCAAGATTGCACCACTGCACTCCAGCCTGGGTGACAAGAGCGAAACTCCATCTCAAAAAAAAAAAAAAAAAAAAAGAAAAGAAAAAGAAAACAGCAATGGAGTCTTCTACTATCTCTGTTAAATGGTTGTGTGGATTGTGGTTTTATAGTTCTTCACCATGACAAAGATGAGAGGACACAGAAAAGAAACTGGTGTTCTTGTCTAAATGCCAGTTGAAAGAAGAATGCTGTCAAATCTCTTCATTCACCAACTAAAATTTGGAAATACATGATTTTAAGATCCTATTTAATAAAAATCCAGTTTGAGAAAGACCTTACCATTATAACTTTGACTCTCTTCTGTTCCACAGCAGGGATTAGCACAAATGCTTCTATTCATGCTTTGTAAGTACTTATTAAATATTTACTGAAAGAATAAATGAATGCACATCTTTTCCCACCATTATTCTAGACTGTATGCAACTTGAAAGCCCAGACCAGCTTACTTCTGTTTCTGGTCCCAGCCATCTGCTCCCTACTAAATGTTCAACATATATTTGTTGAATGAATACATTTATTATCTTCATTTTACAGACAAGGAAACTAAGGCAGAGAAAGGTTAAATAGTCAGCCTAGATATATGACCAGTGAGTGGTGGCGAGTAAGTTTTGGAATCCAGTCTCAGAGCAGGAGTTCTTGACCATTGTAATAATGTGTGGCAGGTTAAAGAATTTCACAAGTTATTTGACATTCCTCTCATCTAGAGATGGGATGTATGCCCCTCTCCCCTGGAATTTGGGTCCCCTGATCCTAACCCTAACCTTATGACTTCTTAGATTAACTGAATATAGAGGAGATGATATTGTGACAGTTTGGGGCTCAGGATTTAAAGATTGGCTGCTTTCACTTCTTTTCTTGTTAGGATACCTGAGCTACCGTGCAAGAAGTCAGACTGCCCCATGATTGGCATGCTTGAGAGGCCTCTTGTAAGTGCTCCAGGTGAGATCCCAGCCATGCCCCAGCCTTCCAGCCACCCGCACTAAGACACCAGACTGTGAGTGAAACCATCTTGTCTAGCCATTCAGTCTGGTCCATCTGCTAGCTGGGTACCACCAAGCGTTCTCAGTAAATGCAATGTGAAAGAAAAGAAACTCCCAGATGACTCCAGAATCCCCAACCTATTAAACTGTGAGAAACTGAAAAATGACGATGATGACACCACCACCACCACTACCACCAACACTAACAATAACAAGGCTGCTGTTGTAAGCCACTAAACTTTAGGGTAGTTGATCACATATAGGAATAGGTAACCGGGAAGAAATACGCCATTGAGTGGAAAAATAGAGAGATCCACAAACCCGAAGTGTGAAGAACACCTGTGAGAGGACAAAAAGAAATAAAGAGAATTGCTTTTGTTGTTGAAAGTTACTAAAAACTGCCTAGTCACAGGTGAATTAGATTATGCATTCTTGACACAGGCAAAATACAATAAGGATGGGTGAATTATTCTGCTAAAAGGTGAGTGTGAGAGTAAATATAGACTCATTTTGCTAATAATTTGAATGCTTAAGTGGTAGAGGATGTTTGTTACAAAGAGAACTGATCCTTAACTAGAGATTACTACTTGCATGTCTAATATGCATCTCAAAACTAACAGGTCCAATACCAAGTCAGGGTTTCCACTCTTTCTTTCCCAAACTACTTGTCTTCAGTCTGACACATCTCAGTGAATGATAACCATATTTGCAGTTTCTTAGGCTCAAAAATTTGAAGTTTTTGACTCTGTCCACATCCAACATTCAATCCATTAGCAATTGTATCTATATTACCTTCAAATCACAGCAATTTCATGGGAAGGCAATAACAAGCTTAGAATGGAGAAAAATAAAAGAATCCCATGGTCAATTATATTTTAAAAATTGATGAGTGTATTAGTCTGTTCTCATGCTGCTAATAAAGACATACTTGAGATGGTAATTTATTAAGGAAAGAGGTTTAATTGACTCACAGTTCCGTATGGCTGGGGAGGCCTTACAATCATGGTGGAAGGCAAACGAGGAGCAAAGTCACATCTTACATGGGGGCAGGCAAGAAAGAGCTTGTATATAGGAGCTCCCATTTATAAAACCTTCAGATCTCATAAGACTTATTCATTATTATGAGAATAGTATGGGAGAAACTGCCCCCATGATTCAATTATCTCCACGTGGACTCATCCATGATACATGGGGATTATTACAATTCAGGGTGAGATTTGAGTGGGGACACAGGCAAATCATATCAATGAGTTTTTTAATTGTAAGATTAAAAAAAGAAGCAATTTAGAGCCACCATAGTTTAGAATAATGTGCTTCATGACTTAGGCATTGTTGTTTTTCTCCCCAATATTTGACCAGGATTAGTGTTACATGGAACAAACTTTGGGGAAAGCTGCTGTGGGCATCAGATATCCTATACTTAGTAAACTGATAGTTTTTATAATATCCTTGTGGACATGAAAGAGAAATGTGGGATAAGTGAGAATATTGTCAGGTGAATTTACATCTGATCGAACATTTACAACAAATGATAAAGAGACCAATTTTAATATAGTTTTTCAATGGCCATGCCTAATTTTTTAATCAATAGATTAAAGTGAAATACAGAAGCTTGCCAAATTTGTAGGTACTCCCCAAATTGGGTAAGCTAGCTGATTGATTCGGTAGATTCAAAATCTTTTCTTTAGATCAGAATGTTGGACTGAAAGCATCAAGGAGATAATGTGCAGGCATCGGTAGAAATATTTACATACTTAATGTTCTGGAAAAGTATGCTAATTAAATATAATATTGAGGTAAACTTTGCTTGGCAATAGTTTATGTGAGGAAGACAAGTTTACCTAGTTGCAAAAGCATGCTCATGCAATATTAATCTGTATTTATAGAGAAGTCTAGATAAAGGGGCCTGATAAATACATGTGCAAATGTCATAAACTTGCTCAAGGTACGATTTTAAGTCACCTATTAATTGTGGAAGTCTGGTCACCTCTACTCAATCATATTATTCCTTGTTTCTCTGGTCAACAATCACCCATTCCCAAATCTTGCCAGTTCCTATTACCTTAAGCCCTTACTTCAAGCCTTCTTTACCTTTCCTTTGCTTATTCCTCTTCTCTCTTGGGCAAGATAGATCCAGCTGCTACAAAAGCCCTCCAAATTTCTTACATTTCTTATGTAATATATTATGGGTGATTATAAATTAACCCCCAGATTTTAGTGGATTTTTAACTCACACAATAATTCAATGGAGGTTTTCTTTGTTAGGTAGATCTCCTATTTCCCTCTCTAGCTTTTGTGTGCAATACCTCTAGCAAAAATCCCAAATGAGTTACTGAACATAGAGTTCATAGAAGAAATAAGATATGTTTACTATTATATTTCTAGATTCAGCAAAGTTATTGGCTTTATTAATTTATTTAACAGATATTTATCGAGTGCCAACTTTATGTTAGCTATTGTTTTAGGTGCTGCTAAAACTGACAAACAAGAAAAAAAGTTTGTGTTTTCATAGAGTTGGTATTATAGGTGAGGAGACATAATTAAACACATTATCAATGGATGAGATAATTTCTGATAATGATAGAACTGTGAAGAAAATACAACTGGATGATGTGATGGAGATTATAGTGGGAGATATTTTAGATTGGTAAACTCTTTTGAAAAGATGACATTTGAGCTGTTACTGTCAGGATGAAGCTGGCCACTCTAAGATCTGGTGAGAGGGTGTATCATGCAGAGTAAGCTGTGATGCAAAGGCTCCAAGTAACAATGAGCTTGGTATGTTCAAGGACCAAGACCTCCCAAATCGGGGTTAAGGTCTTATAGGCCCATATAGGCTAATGGCTCCATATGTGCTAAGGAGTTTGGATTTTATTCTGAATGCAGTGAGAAGACAATTGAGGGATTTCAGCAGGGAGTAATATTAACTAATCTACCCATTTTAAAGTTGGCTATGGCTGCTGTGTGGAGACTATATTTGAAAAGGGCTAGAGCAGAAACAGGCAGTTGCAGTAATGCAGGCAAGAGACACTGGACTTCATTGAGGTGATGGTAACAGTGGAAATACATAGAAATGAACAAACATGGGGTATTCTTTGGAGTGAGAGTTGACAGAACTTATTAATAGACTTGGATTTTGCATGAGTGGTGGTGCCATTTAATGAGATGGGGAAGACTGGTAAAAGGTGGGGAAGTAAGTCGTCCTTATTCAAAGTTTGAGTTACCAATTCAGGATTCAAATAGAACTATCAAGCAGGTAACTGGATATACAGAACTGAAGTATAATGGATGGGTTGGAACTGGAGTCACTGGCCATTTGCAAGACGGCTACAGCAGTTTCTTGTATCCATCCAAATAAGCAGAAAAGAGTCATCCTTGCTTTGTCTCTAAGAGAGAAGAAACTTTATCATACTTATGCTCATGTTCGTTGGCTACAATTGTATCACATGACACTGTGTAAGCCAGCCATTGGCCAGGGGAAAAGGATCACCATGGTTGGCATGGCTTAATCAAAACCATTCCCTGGGCTGAGGTTAGGGCCAATCTTCAGCAACATGGACAAGACAATATGGACAAGAATAGAGGTGTGGACAGCTCAGGGTTCTTTTGGGAAGGAAGAAAGAAGTGATAGACATTAGAGAGGCAACAAAGATTCTAGTTAAAGTCCAATTTGACTTGTTTGCTATTAAATGGGGCAGTATATTACCTCAGAGAGTGTATGCGAGGTTATACGACACCATGGTGTGAAAGCTTTTTGTAAACTATAAAATAGTATAGAATAGGTAAGTTAGTCTGAGTCAGACTATTCCTAACATTTTCCCATTTTTCCTGTGTTATGTCAATATTTGTTTTGATGCTGCTTAATTAGTTTTTCAAAGCCTTAAGATAGAAATTGAAGATGATAAAAGTAGGTGCCCTTAGCATATTTGCTTTCCAAGAGATTCATGTCTTTTCCTTACTACATATTGCTAATGTTTTTCTCCTTCTTTCTTATATCCACAAGCCCCTTTACATGAAAAATGGTACCATTTTGAAATTAGATATTTATGGAAAGGAAATGCTTATTAATAAAAACCTGCTGAACTCTTCTGAGGCATTCATTTGCCCATTGATAGCCACACATAAGAAAATGACTTAACCTTAGGTCAGCTGTTGACAGAGTTGAAATGATCATTTTACAGTTATTGAGGGCCTACAGAATGGTAGGTTCTGATGAGAACATATAATAAATGTAATCCCTGACCTAGAATGTGGGAATTACTTGTTGCAATTATAGGTTCAATGAACATTGTAATCTACCTGCTTTTAAAGCTGTAACTGTGCCTTTTCACTTAAACCTTAAAGTCATAGTAAAAATAATGTAGTTTTTTTCAAAGATAATTTTATTTCATTTTGTATCTCCATTTTTTTTGGCTTAAAAAGAACATAAACTTTGAAAAATTAAATCTACATAGAATAAAATGACAATGAACCAAACTTTGGTGTGGAGATGGAGGTTGGGGATTCTTGGTTGAAGTGGAGAGCATGGGCTTGTATTTTTATTTTTATTTTTGTACCATATTCTTTAACTCTTTGCCATTCATCAGAAATTATTGGTGTGACTTGTTAATGGAAAACTCTTTGGACTGTGTTGATGGTAAGTGAGAATCATTGGTTTTATGCCGTGGTACACCGACTTCTATTGTCAAAGGCTGTCAGCACTAGGTGCTTGCCTGATACAAAATGGTATCTTCCTCTCAGATTTGCTTTCATTACAAGTGCGTTTAGGGGCAGGCACAGGGCTATATTGTGTAGCAGCACTTTGTTTTTAGCCATTTATTAATTCTACAAATATTGCATGCCTAACATATGCCAGGCTCTATACTAGTGGGGGACTAGTATTTTAAATAAAATAAATATAATCTTACACTTTATGGAATATGTCATTAGCAAGGAAGACAGTTATTACACTAATAATCAGGTCTGACTCTAATGTTTGTGGGGCCTGGGGCCAGAGTAACAATGGGAGCCACATATCAAATATTTAAAGATTTTAAAGTGATCAGTTAAGCTATGCTTTGTCTCAGTTCATGCTCCTGTTCAGAGCCTTGATGCTCCACAGCCCAGGGATTACCCCTGTGATCTGGAGGCTAAAGGAGACCCATCTCCCCAAGGTTAGTCTTGCCATCTTGACCCTGAGTGGCAACAGGAGCTGCTGGCACAGGGCAAGGGAGAAGGTGAGCTGGAGGTTCAGTCCTTGGGACTAAAGTCACCCGAAACTGGCCTAGGAACACATTGTTCAAGTGTCCAGGGAACTGGAATAGGGAGGTCCCATCCCTCATATATCACTTTCTCACACCCTTTTGTTAGGTGGTTCTAAGTATTAATACCTCTCCACTAGAAGGGATGAAAGGGATGGTGTGCAACTTACTGGGAAATCCTGTCTGCTTTGGGTATTCTGGGGCAGACAACTTTAAATGGCCTCTTGCTATCTCATATCTCAGGGCAGAGGCTGAGCTTGTCTTCTCCCTGACATCTGCTCTCTTGTTCTCAGCCCGCCATGCTCTGGCCTGCATTATTCAGTTTGTTCAGTGCATCCCTCTTCCCTAATTCACTAAAAAATAAACTGAACTTTCAACATGCTTTCTTTTGAGACTGAAAAAAATTGTATGTTCATTTTAATGTTCGTGGTATGTATGGTTCTCTAAAGCAAGAGGCCCAGGACAAAACCCTTCTTGCCTGGATTTAGGTCAGGTTGCCAATAATCTTACACATACTTGTGTAGTTACAAGTCATGATAAGTGTCATGAAGGAAGAAAACAGAGGGCTGAGGGCTAGGAGGGAGTACCTACAGGATCCCAGTGTAGAGGGGTAGTAATGGGCTGTGTACATCAGGCAAGACCTCCTGGAGGAAGAGATATGTCATCTGAGACTGGAGCATAGGCCATGATTGACACCAAATCTAAGCAATGTCCTCAACTTGACTAACCCATTTCATGCAATAAGGTATAGAGTCTACAATTTAGGCTTTTTACAAAATACAATTTTCATGTTTAGTTGCTCTTTATAAAAGTAATACCTGTTCATTATAAAATAATTGAGTAATTTACTAAGGTAAATAAATATGGCTATTTTCCTTAAGGTAAAATGATGACTATTTCCTGTAAGTCCATCTCTCAGAGTAAATTTGAAATTTACATATGATTTAATTTTCTTCTAGATTTTTTCTCATGCATACAACAATTTTTCTTTGTGGATATAAAAATAATCACTTATTTTGTAATCTTTCACTGCTCCAAGGTGGGGCTCTTTCCTATCTCCATGGTTAACTAATTACGTACGTTCTAACTCCCAGCAGTGGGGTCTGGAGGGCACTGAGCATGCATTCCTTAGTATGGGGTAGATAAAATGTGGGTATCTAACTGAACCTAAAGCTAAGATCCCTTTAGTTCTTGTGTCATTATGCATGAACCTAACGACTTCTAGGCTGTGGTGTAAAATCTAATAGGCTGGAAATGATTGCAGTTCAGTTATTGTTCCCTTCCCAAATGGTCTTCCTTATTTTCAGATGATGCCTGAGGTTGCTGTATTTGTCCCCTTTTTAATGCCTGGGCACCCTGTCTTCTTTCTCTCTATATTTGTAATCACACTTCAGGCCGGTTCTGTGAGTATGCTCCACACCAATTAATGAACTGTTTTTTGGATTTGTTAGCTATTCTTACCTATGTTGACCCAGGGACTAAATTTAGAGGGTCCTAAACATAGATTCAATTTCTGGGTCAGTCACTTACTGATGGTGTAAATGTGGACAGACCACTTCACTTCTTAGTGTCTTCCTTGAAACACAAGATATCAGAGTTTGCTCTGTCCTCCGCATAGGGGCAATGTGAAATTACATTGAGATAATGTGTGTGAAGGAGCTTTGTAAATTGTAAAGCTTGTACCACTCATTTCTAGGACAAGCTTCCACTTAACTGAGAAATCACTGCTTCTATCTGTCTTTTAATGATCACTTCCAGAGTACCATTTCTTAAGAAGCATGTCCTGAACCAAATGAGACAAGGGATAGAACGTGTACCCATTTTAATGCCTCCAACATGAAAACACTTCTTTTATATAGTGAAGTTTATACATAATTTTGTATATAGCTTCCTTTGGTTTAGAATATAGCTTAACATTTATAAATAACCACTACACAAATATTCCCCAATTTTAAACATACTTTCTTTATGGAAATTCTGATGGCAAGATAAAGGGAACCTGCATTTTTAATCAGTTGGCGGTCTGCATTTTTTAATGGTTGATATAGAATTATGGTCTATTATCTATAGTTTGTTACAAATAATGCCTAGGAAAGGATTTAGGTGATTCATTAGGTGGTAATTTAGGTCCTTGCATATTATTGTTGTTAATTAATGATAATAAAAACAATCCAAATGTTGGAATAGGGAGAGATGACACCAGATTTGATAGACCTTCTTGAGAACGTTCCAATACCCCATAGAGTGGGGGCTTTGGTTTGAGCAGTTTTGTTGACCACTTTCATGATCTCTGAAGCTGAAGCCAAAATGAGTTATCACTCATTTAATGTGTAGGCTGTTTTTTCCCCCACCATCCCTAATTGTAAATTATACAATTTCAACCTCTACAGCCAGCATTTAATATATCTGACTTTATTGCTTTCCATTTTATGAAAATTAATTACAGTTCACATTCTGACACTGAAATTAAAGGGTAAGCACTAAATCTTGTACACAACAATAGGAAATTAAGAGAACATTCTTTATAATCAGAATAATGAAGACCAGAGATGCTTGTTTTTCTTCTCTTAAGGCACTGGGGAGTGAGATAAAACCAGATTTAAACAGGACATTGCCCCTCCAACAATTCATGCCATTGCAGCCTGAAAAACAGAATAAAATCATAACACTTTAATTTAAAAATTCCAACCTCTTCCATTTCATTTAGAGGGGAATTATTTTGTGATAACATCTTAGGCTACAGAACTCTGTTCCTGGGGGCTGTTTTACCAGGGAACCAAGACATTTAGGAGAGGAAGCTGATTAGTATCAATCATGGACCAACTTCAGTGGATTCAATGAATGTTTCTAAAAGAAAAAACAGTTTTGTAAAAATAAAAATTTAGATAAATGGCAAAGAGCTTGAAATGTATATGTGATATAAATGTGTTTCTTTTGGTAGCCTATCTGGCCACAGGTTTCTGAAGGGCAGCAACAGTATATAATATTCCATTTGATAAGCATTTTACAGTTTGCAAATGCAATTGACCAAGTTCTTATGTTCTGTTCTCCCCCCAGTTTATATGTTGAAATCCTATCTCCCAAGGCAAGGAGATTAGGAGGTAGGGCCTTTGGGAAGTGTAATGGTTTGAATGTGTTCCCCAAATTTCATGTGTTGGAAACTTAATCTCCAAATTCATAAATTGATGGCATTTGGAGGTGGGGCCTTCAGAAGGTAGTTAGGCCTAGATATGATCATCAGCATGGGCCAACCATGATAGAACTGGTGGCTTTATAAGAAGAAGAAGAGAGACTTGAGAGAACTTGGCATGTTCTTGGCCTCTCACCATGTGATGGCCTCTCCATGCTATGACTCAGCAAGAAGGTCCTCCCCAGATGCCAGTGCCATGCTCTTGGACTTCCTAGTCTTGAGAACCATGATCTAAATAAATGTACTTTTCTTATAAATTATCCAGTCTGTGGTGTTCTGTTATAGCAATAGAAAATGGGCTAAGACAGGAGGTGACTCTATTGTTAAGGGGAACTCTCATGATTGGGATCAATGCTCTTATAAAAGAGACTCCAGAGAACTAGCTAGCCCTTTCCTCCATGTGGGACACAGTGAGAAGGCACCATTATTGAACCAGAAAGCAGTCTGTAACCAGATACTAAATCTGCTGGTACTTTGATCTTGGACTTCTCAATCTCCAGAACTGTGAGAAATAAATTTCTGTTCTTTATAAGCTATCTAGTGTATGATTTTGTTAGAGAAGCTTGAATAGATTAAGACAGCAGGGTTTTCATATACATCACTTAATTTGGCACTCACAATAATCTAGTGAGAAACATATTTTTAAAAATAGATCAAGCAACTGTGTTTACTCTACATAGTATTAGCGCAGTCATTTCCAAATCTTTTTTTGGGGGTAATAGATTCATTTAAAAATTATGACCAAACCCAACATATAAAACATATGAAAGCAGGGTGAAAAGATAAATGGGTAAAAAACCTGTTCACTTGGTCTTCCCAGTCCTTAAATATATTACCAAGGTACTTCTATGGGGATTCATGAAGCACAGTTTGAAAATTGATGTCATAAAATGTAAAGTGTTCAATAAATGTTGTCCAAGCAGCATTCATTGTGCCCTCCCTATGTACAATGACGTAGTATCTGATGGAGTTCTGTTATTTCTTTCTCCTGGCCCAGTCTCCTTCTGATAATAAATAGAAGGCATGTCTTTGAAAGGCCCTAAAATAAGGATGGCACTGGCATCTGTCCTTGCTTACTTACCTAAAAACTAAATAAAAAATTAAAAATCTTTGACAGATCTGTTTCTGCATTATTATGAAATATGCTGAACTAGGTATTTGCATATTTTAGGGCAATGCTTTTGTGTATGTGTTGAAATTTACCACAACTAAATTTTGGCTTCCTAATGTTAAAAGGTGTGTTGAAACATGTAAGCCCAAATAAATTAGTGTTACCAAATTTCATGAATCAAGTATTGGTAACTACAAGTTCTCTTTCCCTGTGGCTTATAATCTATAAGACCCTTCTATTGGAAAAAACAATGTCTTGTAATGTTTTGTTGGCTGCTAAGTTTTGAGAAACAGAATTTTTTTTTATGACATCATTCATTGACATACACCTGAGGTTTTGTGTACTTGGCTTGAGTAACAGACTATGGCTAGAAATTGTCCTCAGTTCTGTCTCAATATTGGCAACCACAGTTGCTACTCTGGATACATGACTCTGCATTTAAATTCCATTCAATTAATTCAAGTAAATTCACTGTTTTCATTGAGTGACTACTGTGTGTCAAATGCTGCTCTAGCTGCCTAAGATACATCAGTGAACAGAGGAGACAAACACTTTGTTCTCTGTGAGCTTATAGTCTAGTGAGGGAGTCAGACAAGTAAGCAAAGAGTTACAGGAAATGTAAAAAATTCTTTGAAATCAGTACAGGGTCCTATGTCAAGGCATCATAGAGGAATTTAATTTAGGGTTAGGAAGTGATATGTAAAGGATATCAAAAGGAAGTGGTGTTGGATAAAAAACAAAACTGATAGGTTCAGAAGGGAACTTCTGGAATAGCAGATTAAGAAACTAGTTATTTTTCTCTCCTCAAAAATCAATAATAGAACTAGATAGAACTATCAAAAACAATCATGTAAGTACTCTATAAATAGATCAAAGGCATACAACAAATTTAGAAATATTTATTTAAGTAAAACAACTGAAATTCAAGTAAAAGTGTGAGTCTGTGGCATTTTAGCCCTTCAGCTCTATTGGTATGGAAATTTTAACAGGGTAGGGCAAGCTATGGGAACTACTTGAGGGGAATGATTTGATTTAGAGCAGGTGCAAGTCAGTGGCATTGCGAACAGTAGCAATCTCAGTGGCAAACAATCAGAAAAGGCCACCTTCACAGCTAGCTTGAGGTTGCCATTAGGTTGGGGTAAGCAACAGACTAGTAGACTAGCTAGTTTCTAGTAGACTAGACTAGAAATTTAACAAAGAAAATGAGGTGGCCATAGTGAGTCTGAATAAGCTCCCACATACTCATGGTGGTTTGGAAGGATGCACACTTGTAAAAGGTTATACACATGCTCAAGAGAGACTGGAGAGGTCATAGCTATCTACCACTCTCTGGATGAATGTAAGGCACCTGCTTTAAATCAAGTCTCCCCCCTCTCTAAACATGGTTCAAGACAACATGAAAAGACCTAGCAAAAACCAAAAGCAGAACAGCATTTTAAGATGCCTGAACTTATGTATGAGGACATGCAGTGTTTGGTTTTCTGCTCCTGTGTTAGTTTGCTGAGAACGATGGCTTCCAGGTTTATCCAAGTCCCTGAAAAGGACAAGATCTCATTCTTTTTTATGGCTGCATTGTATTCCATGGTGAATATGTGCTGCATTTTCTTTATCCAGTCTACCATCGATGGGCATTTGGGTTGATTCCATGTCATTGCTATTGTGAATAGTGCTGCAATAAACATACATGTGCATGTGTCTTTATAACAGAATGATTTACATTCTTTTGGGTATATACCCAGTAAATGGGATTGCTGGGTCAAATGATATTTCTGGTTCTAGATCCTTGTGGAATCCCCATGCTGTCTTTCACAATGGTTGAACTAATTTACATTCCCATCAATAGTATAAAAGCATTCCTATTTCTCCATAGCCTCACCAGCATCTGTTGTTTCTTGACTTTGTAATAATTGCCATTCTGACTGGCATGAGATGGTATCTCACTGTGGTTTTGATTTGCATTTCTCTAATGATCAGTGATGTTGAGCTTTTTTTTCATGTATTGGTGGCCACATAAATGTCTTCTTTTGAGAGTATTTGTTCATGTCCTTTGACATGATGGGGTTGTTTTTTTCTTGTAAATTTGTTTAAGTTCCTTGTACATTCTCGACATTAGACCTTTGTCAGATGGATACATTACAAAAATGTTCTCCCATTCCGTAGGTTGTCTGTTTACTCTGATGATAGTTTTATTTACTGTGCCAAAGCTCCTTAGTTGAATTAGGTCACACTCGTCAATTTTTGCTTTTGTTGCAATTGCTTTTGATGTCTTGACCATGAAATCTTTTCCTTTGCCTATGTGCTGAATGGTATTGCCCAGATTTTCTCTTAGGATTTTTACCATTTTGGGTTTTACATTTAAGCTTTTAATCCATCTTGAGTTAATTTTTGTATAAGGTATAAGGAAGGGGTCCAGTTTCAATTTTCTGCCTATGGCTAGCCAGTTTTCCCAGCACCATTTATTAAATAGAGAATCCTTTCCCCATTGCTTGTTTTTGTCAGTTTTGTCGAAGATCAGATGGTTGTAGATGTGTGGTCTTATTTCTGAGATCTCTATTCTGTTCCATTGCTCTATGTGTCTGTTTTGGTACCAGAACCATGCTGTTTTGGTTACTGTAGCCTTATAGTATGGTTTGAAGCCAGGTAGCATGGTGCATCTAGCTTTGTTCTTTTTGCTTCGGATTGTCTTTGCTATCTGGGCTCTTTTTTGGTTCTATATGAATTTTAAGGTAGTTTTCCCTAATGCCATGAAGAATGTCAATGGTAGTTTAATGGGAATAGCAATGAATCTATAAATTACTTTGGGCAGTATGGCCATTTTCATTATACTAATTCTTCCTATTCAAGAGCATGGAATGTTTTTCCATTTGTTTGTGTCCTCTCGTATTTCCTTGGGCAGTTTTTATGTTCTCCTTGAAAAGGTCCTTTACATCCCTTGTTAGCTGTATTCATAGGTATTTTATTTTCTTTTTAGCAACTGTGAATGGGAGTACATTCATGATCTGGCTCTCTGCTTGTCTATTGTTTGTGTATAGGAATGCTTGTGATTTTTGCGCATTGATTTTGTATCCTGAGACTTTGCTGAATTTGCTTATCAGCTTTTGCACTGAGACTGGGGTTTTCTATATACAGGATCATGTCATCTGCAAACAGAAACAATTTGACTTCCTCTCTTCCTGTTTGAATATCCTTTATTTCTTTCTTTTGCCTGATTGCCCTGGCCAAAACTTCAAATACTATGTTGAATAGGAGTGGTGAGAGAGGGCATCCTTGTCTTGTGCCAGTTTTCAAAGGGAATGCTTCTGGCTTTTGACCATTCAGTATGATATTGGCTGTGGGTTTGTCATAAATGGCTTTTATTATTTTGAGATATGTTCTATCAATACCTAGTTTACTGAGAGTTTTTAATATGAAGGGTGTTAAATTTTATCGAAGGCCTTTTCTGTGCCTATTGAGATAACGATGTGGTTTTTGTCATTGGTTCTGTTTATGTGATGAATTATGTTTATTGATTTGCATATGTTGAACCAACCTTGCATCCTAGGGATGAAGCTGACTTGATTCTGGTGCATAAGCTGTTTGATGTGTTGCTGGAATTGGTTTGCCAGTATTTTATTGAAGATTTTTGCATCAATGTTTGTCAGGAATATTGACCTGAAGTTTTTTTGTCGTTATTGTTGTATCTCTGCCAAGTTTTGGTATCACAATGGTGCTGGCCTCGTAAAATGAGATAGGGAGAAGTCCCTCCTTTTCAATTGTTTGGAATAGTTTCAGAAGTACCAGCTCCTCTTTGTACCTCTGGTGGAATTCAGCCATAAATCCTTCTGGTCCTGGGCTTTTTTTTGTTGGTAGGCTATTTATTGCTGCCTCAATTTCCAAACTTGTTATTGGTCTATTCAAGGATTCTACTTCTTCCTGGTTTAGCCTTGGGAGAGTGTGTGTGTCCAGGAATTTATCCATTTCTTCTAGATTTTCTAGTTTATTTGCATAAAAGTGTTTCTAGTGTTCTCTGATACTTGTTTGTATTTCTGCAGGTCAGTGGTGATATCACTTTTATCATTTTTTATTGTGTCTATTTGATTCTTCTCTGTTTTCTTCTTTATTAGTCTAGCTAGCAGTCTATTTTATGAATTTTTTTTCAAAAAAACACCTCCTGGATTCATTGATTTTTTTAAAGGGTTTTTTTTGTGTCTCTGTTTTCTTCAGTTCCACTCTCACTGTTATTTATTGTTTTCTGCTAGCTTTTGGATTTGTTTGCTCTTGCTTCTCTAGTTCTTTCAGTTGTGATGTTAGGGTGTCGATTTTAGATCTTTCTTGCCTTCTGATGTGGGCATTTAGTGCTATAAATTTTCCTCTGTACACTGCTTTAGCTGCATCCCAGAGATTCTGGTACATTGTCTCTTTGTTCTAATTGGTTTTAGAGAACTTCTTGATTTCTGCCTTAATTTTATTATTTACCCAGGAGTCTTTCAGGAGCATGTTGTTCAATTTCCATGTACTTGTGTGATTTTGAGTGAGTTTCTTTTTTTTTGAGATGGAGTCTTGCTCAGTTGCCCAGGCTGGAGGGCAGTGGTGCAATCTCGGCTCACTGCAAGCTCTGCCTCCCAGGTTCATGCCATTCTCCTCAGCCTCCTGCCTCAGCTTCCTGAGTAGCCGGGACTACAGGTGCCTGCCACCACGCCTGGCTAATTTTTTTTTATTTTTAGTAGAGAATGGGGTTTCACCATGTTAGCCAGGATGGTCTTGATCTCCTGACCTCGTGATCCACCTGCCTTGGCCTCCCAAAGTGCTAGGATTACAGGCTTGAGCCACCTCACCCAGCCTTGAGTGCGTTTCTTAATCTTCAGTTCTAATTTGATTGCACTGCTATCCAAGAGACTGTTTGTTATGATTTCCGTTGTTTTGTTTTTGCTGAGGAGTGTTTTACTTCCAACTTTGTGATCAATTTTAGAGTAAGTGCCTTGTGGCACCGAGAAGAATACATATTCTGTGGGTTTGGGTTGGAGAGTTGGATAGATATCTGTCAGGTCCACCTGATCCAGAGCTGAGTTCAAGTCCTGAATATCCTTGTTAATTTTCTGTCTCAATATTGACAGTGGGGTGTTAAAGTCTCCCGCTATTATTGTGTGGGAGTGTAAGTCTCTTTGTAGGTCTCTAACAACTTGTTTTATGAATCTGAGTGCTCCTGTATTGGATACATTTGTATTTAGGATTGTTAGCTCTTCTTGTTGAATTGATCCCTTTACCATTATGTAATGGCCTTCTTTGTCTTTTTTTATATTTGTTGGTTTAAAGTCTGTTTTGTCAGAAACTAGGATTGCAACTTCTGCTTTTTTCTGCTTTCCATTGCTTGGTAAGTTTTCCTCCATCCCTTTATTTTGAGCCTATGTGTGTCTTTGCATGTGAGATATGTCTCTTGAATACAGCACACCAATGGGTCTTGACTCTTTATCCAATATGCCAGTCTGTGTCTTTTAATTGGGGCATTTAGCCCATTTACATTTAAGGTTAATATTGTTACATGTGAACTTGATCCTGTTATCTGATCCTAGCTGGTTATTTTGCAGACTAGTTGATGCAGTTTCTTCATAATGTCATTGGTCTTTTACTTCAGTATGTTTTTTCGGTGGCTGGTACCAATTTTTCCTTCCCATTTTTAGTGCTTCCTTCAGGAGACCTTGTAAGGGAGGCCTGGTGGTGACAAATTACCTCAGCATTTGCTCATCTGAAAAGGATTGTATTTCTTCTTCATTTACGAAGCTTAGCTTAGCCAGATGTGAAATTCTGGGATGGAAATTATTTTCTTTAAGAATGTTGGGCCGGGCGCAGTGGCTCATGCCTATAATCCAGCATTTTGGGAGGCTGAGGCGGGTGGATTACCTAAGGTCGGGAGTTTGAGACCAGCCTGACCAACATGAAAAAACCCCATCTCTACTAAAAATACAAAATTAGCCGGGCGTGGTCTCACCCAGCTGGGGGGCATGGGATCCAGGACCCACTTAATGAAGCATTCTGGCTGTCCCTTGGTGGAGGGGGTGTGCTGCTAGAGCTAGGGAAACCCACTTGTCTGGTCAGCCTGGATTCCTCAGAGCTAGCAGGGGGAAAGGCTGTGTGTGCTGGTCAATGGAGACCATGGTCACCCCTTCCCCTAGGGGTTCAGGCCCAGGGAGATCAGAGTTCTGTCCCTAAGCCCTTGGCTATAGTTGCTGAAGTTCCTGTAGGGAGGCCCCACCCATTGAGGAGGGATGGGTCAGGGTTTGGCCTAAAGAGGTCTGGCCACAATCTGCCGCAGCCAGTGTGCTGCACTGTGGGGAATACTGCTTGAGTCCACGCTGTCCAGTCCCCCTTATACTAGCACGGGAAAAATGGCTGCCTGGAGCAGTAGTGATGGCTGCTGCCCTTCCCCTCTGGGAGTTCAGTGTCTAAGGCAGCTGGCAGCTGCAATGATGGCTGCCATCCCCTCCCCCAGGGAGCTTAGTTTTCTTAGGCAGCTGCAGTGATGATGGCCACCCCTCCCCCTGGGAATTTGGCAGTCTTAGGCAGACTCTAGCAAAGTGACTTTTGAGAATCTGCACAGTTCTGTGGTTGGGACCCAAGGTCCTTGTGGCGTAGGCTCACGAGTGGGATCTCCTGATCTGCAGATTGCATAGATCTGTGGAAAAAGGATGGATTCCCAGGCTGGGTAACATGCTCACTCCCTGCCTCTTTTGCCTGGGACCTTGGGGCTCCCCTTGCCCCATGTGGCTCTCAGGTGGGCTGACACACCACCCTGCTTTTCCTTGGTCTCCTTGGGTCATGCCAACCATCTAATCAGTCCTGATGATAGAACTTGGATACATCATTTACCAGCGGGAACCTCCAACTGCAGCTGTTTCTAGTCAGTCATCTTGGCCTTGCCCCCCAAACATTGAATGCATTCAAACTCTATTGGCTCAAGATGATTATGCACAACTTTTCACCAATCTTTCACTGATGACTAAGCTATGCTAAGCAACAGACAACTCTTAGGAAGACAGGCTTAACTATGAAAACAAGAATTTAAAAACAACAAACTCAGCATAAACATCAGCAGCTAAGCACTGTAAGGGAGGAAGAGTCTGTCAAACACTAAACAAGCAATAACTTCCTGGGGAGGGAAGGAGATCAAAATCTAAAGTTGTTACATTGTGCAAAATGCCTAGTTTTTAATAAAAAACAACAAAATATGCATAAGAACAGGAAAGTCTAACCTACACAGGAGAAAAAAAAAGCAGTGAATAGAAACTGTCTCTGAGAGGTCCCAGGTATTGAATTTAGTAAAGAAAAGCCTCAAAACAGCTATTGTAAAGATACTTAAAGAAGTAAAGAAAATTTATGTTTAAAGAATTAAAGGAAAGCATGACAACAATAATGCATTAAATGAAGAATATCAATAAAAGGAGAGAAATTACAAAAGAGATCAACTGAAAAATTTAAATCTGGAAGACAGAATCAGAAAACTTGAAGATAAATCAATAAAAACTTTAAGGGATAAAGGAATATAAAGGAAAGTGAACAGAGCTTCAAAGGCCCATGGAATACCATAAAATACACCAACACACACACAGTAAGAATGCCAGAGGGGAGGAGAGAGAAAAGGGGAAAAATCTGATAAAATTTTGAATAAAACATTAATTTACACCATGAAGAAGCTCAATAAGCTGTGAGATTAATACAAAGAAGCCTACACCCAGACACAACATAGTTGAACTGTTGGAAGCCAAAGAAAAGAATATTGGAAGCAACTAGAGAAAAACAACCCATCACATATACAGAAACCACAATAAAACTAACAACTGACTTCTCATATGAAACAATGCAGGTCACAAGGCAGTGGGATGACGTATTCAAAGTGCTGAAAGAAAAAGAAAAAAATTATGACCCAAGATTCTATATCCAGAAATTTGAATCTACATGAAGAAATAAAGAGCATTAGTAAAAATAAGTGAGTAGGTAAATGCGAAAGACAGTATAAAGACATTTTCTTTTTTCTCCTCTTATCTGCTTTAAAACATAATTGCATAAAGCAGAAGATATGTGTGAAGATATAATTGATATTACAATAATAGTACAAATGAGGGGGAAAAATGGAGCTATAAGGGATCAAATTTTCTATATTTTATGGGAATTAAGTTAATGTTAATATGAGGTAGATTATGTTATGTTGCGGGAAGTCAGGGACCCCAAACGGAGGGACCGGCTGAAGCCATGGCAGAAGAACATGGATTGTGAAGATTTCATGGACATTTATTAGTTCCCCAAATTAATACTTTTATAATTTCTTATGCCTGTCTTTACTGAAATCTCTAAACATAAATTGTGAAGAATTCATGGACACTTATCACTTCCCCAATCAATACCCTTGTGATTTCCTATGCCTGTCTTTACTTTAATCTCTTAATCCTGTCACCTGAGGAAGATGTATGTCACTTCAGGACCATGTGATAATTGCGTTAACTGCACAAATTGCAGAGCATGTGTGTTTGAACAAATATGAAATCTAGGCACCATGAAAAAAGAACAGGATAACAGCAATTGTTCAGGGAATAAGAGAGATAACCTTAAACTCTGACCGCCCATGAGCCAGGCGGAACAGAGCCATATTTCTCTTCTTTCAAAAACAAATGGGAGAAATGTTGCTGAATTCTTTTTCTCAGCAAGAAACATCCCTGGGAAAGAGAATACACGCCTGCGGGTATATGTCTATAGACGGCCCACTGGGCGTGCTCGTCTTTTATGGTCTGTAGACTGTAGGGGTGAAATAGACCCCAGTCTCCTATAGTGCTCCCAGGCTTATTAGGAAGAGGAAATTCCCACCTAATCAATTTTAGTCAGACCGGTTGCTCTCAAAACCCTGTCTCCTGATAAGTTTTTATCAATGACAATGGTGCCCAAAACTTCATTAGCAATTTTAATTTCGCCCCGTCCTGTGGTCCTGTGATCTCGCCCTGCCTCCATTTGCCTTGTGATATTCTATTACCTTGTGAAGTACTTGATGTCTGTGACTCACACCTGTTCGCACACTCCCTCCCCTTTTGAAAATCCCTAATAAAAACTTGCTGATTTTTGCGGTTTGTGGGGCATCATGGAACCTACCAACATGTGATGTCTCCCCCGGATGCCCAGCTTTAAAATTTCTCTCTTTTGTACTCTGTCCCTTTATTTCTCAAGCCGGCCGACGCTTAGGGAAAATAGAAAAGAACCTACGTGACTATTGGGGCAGGTTCCCTGATAGTGATATATTATATTGCAATCCCTAGGGCAATCATTAAGACAATAACTAAAAAATATAGTTTAAAGGAATTAAAATGGTACACTAAACATATCTATTTAACACAAAAAAAGCTGTAAAAGAGGAACAGGAGAACAAAAAAGACATGAAATATTAAAAACAAACAGCAGAATCAAGACGGCTGACTAGACACAGCCAGGAAGAGCTTTGCCCTTTGAGAGAGACCAGATCATCAAGTAGACTGACACACTAAGCAGATCTTCTCTCAGAAAGAAGACATTGAGAGTGGACAGAGGGAGGACATGGACCCCAGGCTGAAAGGGGAGGAAGTTGGGAAACCTGTACAAGGTTGCTGAGCAACAGGACTTGTTTCTGGCTCTGAGCTGCTCCTAGGGAAAGGGTGAGTGAAGTAGGTATAGAGTGGCCCACTCTCACCACAGACCTCAGGGATCCTAGCTGCAGGAGACCTCATGATCCTCATGGACATCTCAGCTGGCAGGGAGAACTACCCAGAGAGTTGGCAGAGACAGAACTCCAGCTGTGGGAAGCCCAGAAGGTTTGGCCTAGGAATGGCTGCAGTGGACTACAGCCAGGGCCACCCATCTCCCAAGGCTTGCCATACTTCTCTAGGCTGCTTTAGCCTTTGATATCTGCTGGACCTGGACAGAGAAGGGCTTTCTTGCTTCTCTGTGGGATGAGTCCCGACTTATCTGAGTACCCCTTATCTGCCAGCCTTTCCCAGGGCTCCTGCCTGGCTGTACCCACTTGCAATGTAGCTTCAGCTTACTAGTGGCCACTGTCACAGCTCTTTTGCCAGTAGACCCTGCCTACCCCTCAGAGTGCGTTTGCAAAGGAATCCTCACCATAATGCAGCTGCTTGCAGCCTCCCCCTGCCAGCATGCACGTGCCTGTAGACTTCCCCACCAGCATGCACTTGCCCAAAGTCTCCCCTTCCACCACCCCACCAGTGTGCACATGCACACAGACCTGCCGCCACCCTACCAGCATGTGTGCATGCAGGAACCCCTGCTGCCCTGTTGATGCACATGCATGTGGAG
Source organism: Pan troglodytes (assembly GCF_028858775.2). NCBI lineage: Eukaryota > Metazoa > Chordata > Mammalia > Primates > Hominidae > Pan > Pan troglodytes. Next base: position 45,790,103 of record NC_072401.2, read on the forward strand.
GCCCACTGCTGCCCTGCTGGAGCGTGGCTGCCAGAATCCTTCATCAGAGTGTTGCTACCAATAGACTGGGAACATCTTAGCTTCTCCATTGCAGCAGGTACTTAACCTTGAGGTTCCAGAGAACAAAGCCACAGGCCTGGTCCCAGTCCCCCAGGGTTAGAGCATGCAACCCATGAGTGTTGAGCTGAGTTTTGGTCCCCTTGAAGCATGCAGAAATGGAGCCAATTGACTAAACCCAATTTATACCACACTCAAACCCTCAATGGCATCAAAGAATATAAAAGTAAAAATCTCCATCTAAAAAACAGCAACTTCAAAGATTAAAGGAACATCAGCCCACACAGATGAGAAAAACCAAGAACTCTGGCAACTCTAAATGCCAGAGTGTCTTCTTACCTTCAAGTGATCACACTAGCTCCCCAGCAATGATTGTTAACCAGACTGAAATGGCTTAAATAACAGGCATAGAATTTAAAATCTGGATGGCAAGGAAGCTCACTGAGATATAGGAAAAGGTTGAAATCCAATCAAAGGGAAACAGTAAAATGGTCCAAGAGTTGAAAGACAGCATAGCCATTTTAAGAAAAAAACAAACTGAACTTCTGGAAATGAAAAATTCACTACAGGAATTTCAGAATGCAATTTGAAACATTAATAACAGAATAGACCAAGCTGAGGAAAGAATCTCAGAACTCAAGAGACTGTTCATTCAAATTAATGCAAGCAGAAAAAAAATTTAAAAATGAACAAATCCTCCAAAAATATGAAATTAAGTAAAGAGACCTTACATATGACTCATTGGCATTTCTGAAAGAGATGTAGAGAGAGCAAGCAACTTGGAAAACATATTCGAGGATATGGTCCACAAAAACTTCCCCTACCTCATTAAAAAGGTTAACATGCAAATTCAGGAAATTCGGACAACCCCTGTGAGATACTATACAAGATGACCATCTGCAAAACACATAGTCATCAGTTTCTCCAAAGTCATGGCAACCAAAAAAACCTTATAGGCAGCTTAAGAGGAGGGGCAGGTCATGTACAAAAGGAATTCCATCAGGTTAACAGTGGACCCTTCAGCAAAAACCTTATAAGCCAGAAGAGATTGGAGGCCTGTATTCAGCATCCCTATAGAAAATAAATTCCAACCAAGAATTTCAAATCCAGTCAAACTAAGCTTCATAAGTGAAGGAGAAATAAAATCCTTTTCAGACAAGCAAATGCTAAGAGAATTTGTTACCATCAAATCTGCCTTACAATAGGTCCTTAAGGGAGTGCTAAACATAGAAATGAAAGACCTGTTATCTGACCCAATGTTAACACACTTAAGTACATAGCCCACAGGCACTAAAGCAATTACAAGCAAGTCTACATAACAACCAGCTAACAACAGGACAGAGTCAGATCCTCATATATTAACCTTGAATGTAAATAGGCTAAATGTCCCAATTAAGGACACAAAGTGTCAAGTTGGATAAAGAAGCAAGACCCAACTATATGCTGTCCTCAAGAGACCCATCTCATATGCAATGACAACCACAGGCTCAAAGTAAAGGGATAGAGAAAGATCTATCATGCAAATGAAAACCAAAAAAGAAGAGAAAGTGCTATGCTTTTTTTCAGACAAAACCAACTTTAAACCTACAATGATCAAAAAGGACAAAGAAGGGCATTACATAATGATAAAGGGTTAAATTCAACAGGAAGACTTAACTATCCTAAGTATATATGTATGTAACACTGGATCACCCAGATTCATAAAACAAGTTCTTAGAGACCTACAAAGAGACTTAGATAACAGTACAATAATAGTGGGAGACTCCCAATATGTTTTCCAAGTTGCTTGCTCTCTCTACATCTCTTTCAGAAATGCCACTGACAATGTTAGATCATTGAAGCAGAAAACTAACAAAGATATTTGGAACCTAAGCTCAACACTTGATCAAATGGACCTAATAGTCATCTAAAGAATAGCCGACCCAATGAAAACAGAATATACATTCTTCTCATCTCCACATGGCACATGCTATAAGACCTACCACATACTTGGCCATAAAGCAATTATTGACAAATTCAAATAAACCAAAAATTATACCAACCACACTCTCAGACTATAGCACAATAAAAAGATAAATACCAAGAAGATCTCTTAAAACTATACAATCACATGAAAATTAAACAACCTACTCTTGAATGACTGTTGAATAAAGAATGAAAAATTCAGGCAGAAATAAAAAAACTCTTTGAAAAACTAATAAAATCAAAGATACAATTTACCAGAATTTCTGGGACACAGCTAAAGCAGTATTTGGGAAGTTTATAGCACTAAATGCCTACATCAAGAAATTAGAAAGATCTCAAATTAACAACCTGACATCACACCTAAAGGAACTAGAAAAACAAGAGTAAACCAACTCCAAAGCTAGAAGAATAAAAGCAATAACAAAAATCAGAGCAGAACTGAATGAAATTGAGATGCAAAAATTCAATGAAACTGGATTAATAAAACCAGGAGTTGTGTTTTTTTTTCAAATAATAAATAGATTGATAGACTGCTAGCTAAATTAATCATGATAAAAAAGAGAGACCATCCAAATACATATAATCAGAAATGGCAAAGATGGCATTACTGACCACACAGAAATACAAAAATTCCTCAGAGACATTATGAACATCTCTAGATGTTCACAAACTAGAAATCCTGGAAGAAATGGATAAGTTCCTAGAAACATACAACCTTGTAAGATTGAACCATGGAAAATTGAAATCCTGAACAGGTCAATAACGAGTTCAAAAACTGAATTAGTAATAAAAATCCTACCATCTGGAAAAAGGCCTGGACCAGATGGATTCACAGCCAAATTCTACCAGACATTTAAAGAAGAGCTGGTATCAATCCTGCTGAAATTATTCCAAAAAACTGAGAAGGGACTCCTCCCTAACTCATTCTATAAATCCAGCATCATTCTGATACCAAACATTGCAGAGACACAACAAAAAAGAAAACCTCTGACCAACATCCCTGATGAACATAGATGCAAAAATCCTCAGAATACTAGCAAACTGAATGCAGCAGCACATCAATAAGTTAATTCACGACAATCAAGTAGGCTTAATTCCTGGGAGGCAAGGTTTGATTAACATACACAAATCAATAAATGTGATTCACCACAAAAGCAGAATTAAGACAAAAACTATATGATCATCTGAATAGACACAGAAAAAGCCTTCTATGAAATCCAATATCTCTTTATGATAAAAACCCTCAACAAACTAGGCATCAAAGGAGCATACTTCAAAATAATAAGAGCCATCAATCACACACTCACAGCCAACATCACACTGAGTGGGCAAAAACTGGAAGCATTCCCCCTGAGAACTGAAACAAGACAAGGATGCCCACTGTCACCACTCCCATTCGACATAATGCTGGAACACTTAGCTAGAGCAATCAGGAAAGGGAAGGAAATAAAATGCATCGAATTGGAAAAAAGGAAGTAAAATTATCTCCGTTCACTGATGACATAATGTTTACACCTAGAAAACCCCATAGTCCCTGCCCAAGGGCTTCTAGAACTAGTAAACAATTTCAGTAGTTTCAGGATACAAAATCAGTGTACAAAAATCCAAGGCATTTCTATACCCCAATGACATCCAAGCTGAGAGCCAAATCAAGAACACAATTCCATTCGCAACAGCCACAAAAAGAATAAAATACCCAGGAATACAGCTAACCAGGAAGTTGAAAGATCTCCACTACAAGAATTACAAAACACTGCTGAAAGATACGAGACAACAGTAACAAATAGAAAAACATTCCATGCTCATGGATAGGCAGACTCAATATTGTTAAAATGGCCATACTGCACAAAGCAATTTACAGTTTTAATGCTATTTCTATGAAACGATAAAGATCATTTTTCACAGAATTAGAATAAAACTATTCTAAAATTTGTATGGGAGCAAGAAAAGAGTGTGAATGGCTAAAGTAAGCCTAAGCAAAAAGAACAAAGCTTGAGGCATAACAGTACCCAACTTCAAACTATACTACAGGGCTACAGTAACTAAAAGAGCATGTTACTGGTACAAAAACAGACACATGGACAAATGGAACAGAATGGAAAGCCCAGAAATAAGGCCACATGCCTGTACAGCCTGCAGAACCCTGAGTCAATGAAACCTCTTTTCTTTATAAATTACCCAGTCTCAGGTATTTCTTTATAGCAATGCAATAATGGCCTAATATACTGAGCCACAAAACAAATATCAGTATATTTAAAAGGATTGTAAGGATTGAAGGATTGAAATCATACAATGTATGTTCTTATCACAATGGTATTGTTAGAAATTGACAACAGAAAGAAATTTTGAAAGCCTACAAATCTATCAGAATTTAAATAAAAACATGTCTAAATTATTGGTCAAAGGAGAAATCCCAAGAAAAATTAGAAAATTTTTTGAATTAAATAAAAATGGAAAAATAATATATTAAAATTTACTAGATAAGCTAAAACAGTGTGCAGGGGGATATTTATGGCTTTAAACACCTATATTAGTAAAATAAAGTCACAAATAAATAACCTGAGTTTCAACCTCAAGGAAGTAGAAAAAGAAAAGCCAACTAAGCCCAACACAAGTTAAAAGAAGGAAATATAACAGATATCAATAAAATAGAAAACAGAAAAACAATGAAAGGAATCAATGAAACCAAGAGTTGGTTCTTGAAAAGATTTTAAAAATTGGCAAACTTTTAGCTAGATTTAACAAGAAAAAACAGAAAAGATCAGGAAGTTAGGAATAAAAGAGGGGGCATTACTACTATTCTTACAGAAACAAAAAAGATTAGAAGAGAATCTGTGAACAACTTTATATCAATATATTAGAAAACTCAGATGAAACTAACCAATTTGCAGATAAATGCAAATGTCCAAAACTGACTAAAGAAAAAATAGAAACTTTAAAAAGATCGATAAAAAATAAAGGAATTAAATTAAAGTAAAACTATTCCCACAAAGGAAACTTCAGGCCCAGTTGGCTTCACAGTTACATTTTATCGAAATTAGAAAGAATAAATAATACCAATTCTTCATAAACTCTTCAAGAAAATAGAAGGAGAGGGAACACTTCTTAACTCATTCTCTGATATCAAAGCCAGACAAAAAAAATATAAAAAAAGAAACTATAGATCATTATCCTTCATGAATGTAGGCACAAAAATTCTCAACAAAATAGCAAAGTGAATAGAGCTACAGATACAAACAACTATGTACAGTGACAAATGGAATTTATTCCAGGAATGCAATGCTGTTTTCACATCTAAAATCAACTTGTGGCTGAACACAGTGTCTCATGCCTGTAATTCCAGCACTTTGGGAGGCCTAGGCAGGTGAATCATTTGAGGTCAGAAGTTCAAGACCAGCCTGGCCAACATGGCAAAACCCCATCTCTATTAAAAATACCAAAATTAGCTGAGTATGGTGGCACACACCTATAATCCCAGCTACTTGGGTGACTGAGGCATGAGAATTGCTTGAACCCAGGAGGCAAAGGTTGCAGTGAGCCAAGATCATGCCACTGCACTCCAGCCTTGGCAACAGAACACGAATCCATCTCAAAATAAATAAATAATTAAATAAATAATAAAAATCACCTTGTGTAATATACCATATTAATAGAATAATGGACAAAAGAGACACAATTATCCAAATAGGTACCCAAAAATAATTTGACAAAATAAGCACCCATTCATAATAAAAACTTGCAAGAAACTAGGAATAGAAGGGAACTTCCTCAATCTGATAAAGAGAATTCATGAAAAGCCTACAGTTAACATCATACTTAACGGTGAAAGACTAAATGCTTTCCCCCTAAGATCAGAAACAAGATCAGCATGTCTGATCTCACCAATTCTACTCAAAATTGTATAGTTAAATCAGACAAGAAAAAGCTACAAAAGGCACCTCAATTGGAAAGAAAGAAGTAAAGCTGTCTTTATTCAGAAATGAATGATCCTGTATTTTGAAAATCCTGTGAAATCCTCAAAGAACCTAGCAACCAGGTGGAGGTGATCAATTAGGACAATGTGACAAACAGATAACGATGGTGAGAGAGCAAGCAAGAGGCAAAAAAAGGCACTGGCTCCTAGTGCTCCATTTTTCTCCAAGGCACCTGATAAGAAAGCCTTTGAATTGAGATGACTTGGTCAGGAATTCAGATATACATATAAGCATGGCTGGTCCACCTTAGGGGAATTGAGTCCTTGACTGTGAGATTTAGAAAACTGCAATGCATTGGCTGTGCACCAAGTCTGGAATGGGAAGGGAAGCTTCCCTTCATGATGTCTGCCAGGCAGTCTTGTAATTGCTTATAGTCAGGCTTGAGGGATCACACATAGGATTTTGGCCTGAATTCAGACTCCTCAGAAGCTACTACAACTAATAAATGAGTTCAGGAAGACTACTGGATATAATGTCAATACAGAAAAATTAGTTGTAATTTTATGTAGTAGCAATGAACCCTCCAAAAATGAAATTAAGAAAACAATTCCATCAAAAATAATATTAAAAAGAATAAAATAAAGCTAAATTAAATTCAAAAACTACAAGATGTGTACACTGAAAACTAGAAAACATTGAACAAATTTAAAAAGAACTGAATAAATGATGAGTTATTCTATGTTTATGGATAGGAAAACTCAATATTGTTAATAAGGTAATTCTTCTTTCATTGATCTATAAATTCAGTGCAGTGGCTATCAAAATCTTATCAGGTCTTTTTACAGAAATTGACAAGTTGATTCTAAAATTTATTTGAAGTACAAAGACCCAGAAAAGCCAAAATAATTTGGAAAAAAAACAAAGTTGGAAGATTTTACACTTCCCAATTTCAAAGTTTACTGTATAGTAACCAAAATAGTGTGATATTGGCATGAGTATAGACCTATAGATCTATGGAACAGATTTGACAGTCTAGAAATAAACTGTTACATTAATGGTAAATTGATTTGTGACAAAGGAGTCAGGCCAAGTTAGTGGAGGAAAGGATAGTCTTTCAACAAATGACTGTGAAATAATTGGATATCTACATGCAAAAAGATGAATTTAGAATCATAAGTTCAATGTACCATACCAAAAAATCAACTCAAACTGGATCATAAACTTAAATGTATGAAATAAAACTATAAAACTTATAATGAAGACATAGTGGAAAATCTTCATGATCTTGGGTTAGGCAAAGAGTTCTTAGATACAGCATCAAAGTATAATTCATAGAAGATAATAATGGATACATTGGATTTAATCATTATCAAAATCTTTTGTGCTTCAAAAGGGAACCACTAAGAAAATGCAAAGACAATACAAACTAGGAAAAAATTTTTGCAAAGCATTAATTTGATAAAGGACATTCATATCTAGAGCACACAAATTGCTCTTACAACAATAATCAGAAGACAAAAAAGCAAAATATTAGAATAGCTATTTGACTAAAAAAGTATACAAATGCCAATAAGCATATGAAAAGATGCTTAACATCTGTAGTCATTATAGAAATGCAAATTAAGACTATAATGAGATACTACTTCACATCCACCAGAATGACTATAATTAAAAAGAGAGATAATAACAAGTGTTGGTGAGGATGTGGAGAAATTGGAACTTTCTACATTGCTGGTGGAAATTTATAATGGCACAGCCACTTTGGAAAACAGTTGGATGGTTTCTTGAAAATTTAAACATAAATTTTTCATATGATCCACAATTCTACTGTTAGGTATCTACCCAAGAGAAATTTTTGAAAGCGTATATCCACATAAAGACTTTTACATGAATATTCATAGCAGCATTATTTATAATAGCCCATTTGGAAAGAATCCAAATGTTCAACTGGTGAATGCATAAGCAAAAGTGGTACATAAGTAGTTATTTAGCAATAAAAAGGAGCCAAATATTGATACATGCAGTGACATAGATAAATTTCAAAAATACTGTGCTCTGAGGAAGAAGTCAGACATGAAAAAGCACATATTGTATGATTCTATTTGTATGAAATACCTAGAAAAGGCAATGACAGAAAGTAGATTATTGATTACCTGGTGCTGGGAGTGAGAATGGGTATTGACTACATACTGGTATGAGGGATCTTTTGGGGATGATCAGAATGTTTTAAAGCTGGATTTTCGTGATGATTATACAATTTAGTAAGTTGCCTAAATTTACTAAAAATCATTGAATTATACACTTAGAAGAGTAAAGAAAAAATAGATATTGGCTAGGTAAGATATCATTGATGATAGTGCCTGATAACTTCATTAACAGAAAGGAATTATCTGACTTGCTCTCTCTTTATGTATACATATACATATTTTTTGCATCTTTTCTGAAAAATCGCATATCAGCAACAAAGGAACCAGGTCAGAACATTTTATCACACAAAAACCTGGCTGAAATTTGGATTTGGGGTATGTTTTAATTTTTTGGTTCTCTAAGAGTTAACATTTCAAATAATATAGCTAGATCTTGAAAATTTTTACTTTTCAATACCTAGTTTTACTTTTTTGTGAATTTTAAGTATAAATTTCATTTTAATTTCAAAAGAGAAAGGAAATGGGCAACATACCCAGAATTAGCAGTGAACTGGAAAACTGTCTATAAAGATATGAATTCTGACATCAAGTTATGGACACTATTGTCCTTCTCCCTCTTCCCATCAAAACCCCCCAGAAATACTGTCACCTGTGGTGGTTGTCAGATTTCCCCTAAGTCAACTTTCATTCTCAACCCCATCTTGGCTTTTCTGTCACCTATGATCCCTCGACTCTCGGGAATAAAATCAACCAGGCTGAATAAAAGCAACAGGGTGATTGTGTGATGGGGACCAGTGGTTCCCAGACACTGGGTTAAGAGGCCACAAAATTGATTTCACTTGAGAGCAAATTCAGATCTGAACCCAGTTTTTCAGAGGTGAAAGAGATCTATTGATTTTTGTCACAGTCAGTTTAAAACTGAAATGATCGCCATTTTAACGTGTCAGACTGAACAGATCTATTGGAAATGAGTATCATTGCCACTGGAAGCTGTTTTTCTTTTGACTGAATTCTATATTGTACATCTTAGATGGAAAATAAAGTAATAAGACAGTGAAAAGCAGCTGGTAAATTCTATGGCAGGTGTTATTTACCCCTACAGGTAAATGATGCAGGCCAGGAAGGAAAAAAAGTTCGTTTGCCGAAGTGCCTACAAAACCTGAGTCTTCCCTGATTGGAGACAATTCACCTAAGTCATGATCAGATCAGTCTATGGGGCTGAAATAATTTTTGTAAAAGTGTCAGCTGATCCAGTTGTTGAGGGTTTGCAGAAAGAGCTTTCTCAAAGCATGTGGAAGAGACATCTCTGAGAGTTGTGGGTTTTTGAGAGGTTCTTGGCAGAATTTGGCTTGGAGCTTAATAGTGAACATTAAACAAACATGACAGTGAATACACATACATATTAGACTACTTCTGGAAAGTATAAGTAATATTATAGTGTTTTAAAATGAACCTAAATTTCATTCATAGATATTGCATTTTTATGTTAGCCCTTCCTCTTGGGAAGTGCCAGAGTGAAAAAGACTTGATATCTCTTCAGTCAATTGGTTTTCAAACTGATTATTCTTAGTCTAGCCACTTGAGAAAATTTTGGGGGGTTGTTTCCTAGAGATTTAAGTGTTCTTAAAGCCAATCTTTATCCAGGGAAAATATTTATCTTCCTGGTTTTTGAAAGTGAACAAATTGAGTTCATTACTTTTCTTAAGAGTTTGAGTTCTATTTTCTATAGTTTTCCAATTATAAGCCACTGTGATAACTTTTCAACACATTTTATCCAAGAGATGAAACTATTTTGCCAAATACAAACTGTGACATTTTGGTGCAGTGACTCCCTTTCTACTCATGCTCTTCTTTCTCCTCCTTCTTTATAATCATCATCATCACCATCATTTCTTTTGAGTCCCTACTTTATAGAAGATATTTGTGTATATGTGTATGTCTGTGTGTGTGTGCGAATATATGTGTGACACATTAAAATATGTACAAAATACTGCCATCACTGTGATCAACTTACGTATAGTGATTGTAGTAGGGAAATAAGATCTATTATGTTCCTTTTATACATCAGACTCTTGGTAAGTGATTTATTTATGATATGTCACTTAATCTTTACAACAAAAACATAAGGTGTATATTATTAGTCCCATGTTGTTGATGAAGAAATGGGAATTTAAATAGGTTAAGTAACTTGTTTGAGGTGACATAGCTTCTAAGTAGATTCCCGGACCAAGTCTTTTGGAGTAATAAAGCTCTGTTCTTTCTCAAAACTGTGCTTCTCCTAGGTATCCCTGCAAGGTAGTTTAAGTACCCATTATGGTGTAGTTCTGGCATTTGAAGGATGTGTCTACCTAGCAGGGTAAAAATGCTTATAGATCATCATTGCTTCATGTTCCAGGGGCTTCATCATAGCAGGATATACATCACTAGGATAGGGTTAAGTGCTCTCATGGAGAATGTCTACAGTTGATTTTTTTTTCAACCAAAAGTTATAGTTTAAGCTGTCTTATAAACAGATCTGTCACTAAAACTATATAAACTAAGACAGAGTTTAACAGCTAAATTTATCCATAAGCTACAAAAACAGTCCCATGATAAAGCAAATTGTCATGCATTAAACATGTCAGTTCATCTAAAGCTTTTATCAATGATCTGAAAGGCATTTCTTGATCATTTAAATGGCGTAACATATTTTATTTCCTTATGTACCACTTGCAGTTTATGGTTAGATTCTTATTACACCGAGTGTAGACAAAACCTCTTGAAGTAATTTTTCTACCTGCCCAAAGTGAAGAGGAAAAAGTGCAAGTCAGATTTAACAGAAAATGGCTAGGTGAGGAATAGGTCATGCAAACCAAACATTAAAACCAGGTGGATTAGAAGGCTGAATGCCATGGCACTGATGAAAGATTCCAGGGGAGGTCATCTGGTTCTTCCTTAGATAAAGATCAAGGTGGAGTCTATGAGGCTCTGAATTTCAAAATCTTGGTAATGCCATATGAGGTCTACAAGACTAGGCCAGTGTTCCTTAGTTTGGTGATGCATCAATAGCACTTGTAAAATTTTTAACACATCCTGAATCTCATTGTAGATTACTAATCTGGGATTTTGGAATCTGTATGCTTAAAAAATCCCTCCCCCCAAAAAACTATGCAGAAAAAGGAGAAAGGAAAAGAGAAGAAAAAAGGAAAAGGAAGAAAAGTAAAGGGGAATGAAGCACAAGTAATAAATCAAATAGGATAAAATGCCAACAGTGGGTAAACCTAGGTAAAGGGTAGCAGTGCTGGGCTATAGCTGGCATGAATTGGATCATTATTTTCTGCATCTCTTCCCAACTCCTTGTCAGTGACTTCACATTGGCAGCTTAAAATTGGCCATGCTGAGCATAAATGCACCATAGAAGTCAGCAAATGCAACAAATTAGGGCTTACCCTCCCCAAGAGCCTACTCACCAGCTAACCATTGAGTATTTGGGTGCTCTTTATAAAAATTACACCCTCCACCCCAACCCCTCCCACACAAAAAACCCAAACACTCTTCTAGTGATGCAATTGCAACCGTCTTGGCATTTGGGAAGTGCTGTGCTTGACGGCAAGTTTCCTGAGGGCAGGGACCATGTCTACCTATATCTCTGCTACCTCCCCAGCATGTAGCCTGGTGCCAGACATATGCTGGACAATAAATATTTATTGAATAAATAAATGAAGCTTTCATTTTAAAACACTTTATGTTACCCATGTGTTAGCTTAATTTGGGATGAGTGGAGGGAGTGGAATAAAATGATAATATATAATTAACATTCTGTATGAAACTCTCTTTAGCTCCTGTGGGGGGAAGGTATTTAACAAACGGAAAGTATAAGGTCCAAAATTAATCTCATCTTAACCTCAGGAAATGCATAAGGGAAGAAAATTCACATTACTGATTACACACTGGTACCTGACAGATAGAAATGAGATAATAAGTAGATATTGACTTCTGTTGAGGTGAACATCAAGATCTATTGACCTGAGAGGTAAATATTGACCGAGGTGAAGTCAAGGTCAATATTTGCCTCAAAGAATAGGAAATCTTAATGCTCACCAATATATAAAGGTTATATGTGAATTTTTACATACATTTTCCTGGCATAACATTATGAAAGTGCTATATTTTCTCAAGCAATGCACAAAAGTCTCTTTTAAAAGTTTAAGTTCCATACAAATGGCAGTTTTAAGGAATAAGAATTTCTACTGTCTTTTCTATTGTTGATTTTTGCTGAGCCATTAGTTAAAAGAATTTGATATGGTCTGATTGTGGTACAGCAAAGGTTAACAAGAGTTTAATAGAACTCAAGCCATCCCTTAGGAGGGCACAAAGAACATCTTCCCAAGTCATCATGGCTACCAGTGACATTTTCTCTTGACTGTCTTTGTCAATCATGACAATCTTTCTTTCTGTAACAACACATCTTAATCATAGAGTCCTCAGATTTTAAGTCTGCAAGAGTATTCATCTAATCATTAGATTCTAATTTATTTCCTGACTTTAAGCTGCACTCTATCAAAAGATGATCCTGGGCCAGTAAGCCCTGATCAACATGAATCTCTAAATTATTTTATTCTGTAGGATCCTATGGTGGAGAAGAAGGGGTGAATCTTTCAGGGAGTGGAACATTTTAATTGCTGTTCATTGCTCTGTTTTGTAGAGAAGTCCCCATCACTATTGCTGGAAACTTCAAACCATCTAGAACCTAATCTCCAAAACCTGCTAGTTTCCATAGTAACAGAATGTTCAGGCCAAGCCATGAGGAAACTCCTTTTCCACAAAGCTCAATTACCCAGTCACCTCCCAAGTTACCATTCACTAGTGCTGCCTCTGCTGGTATAGGTCTTGCTTAACTTTGAGTAATTTGAATGGAAGCATTCTCACCTGGCTTCCTTTAGGACCTGCTCCTGTTTCATAAGGTCCTGTTTCTTTGTCTAACTTTCAGACCACGAAACAAAATTAAAGGCCCCTCAAAGTAATGCAAATGTCAGTGGATGCAATAACACAGTTGGTGTCCTGGTTGTCTTTCAGTTCTGATAAGCTACTTGAAGGTAAAGACAATGCTCTATACCTCTTCATTTACCTTTTGGCACCCAAGAAGGGGAGTGGATCTTGAACAGGTAAGTGCTGAATGATCAAGTGTGTGAATGAATGCAAAAGCCCTCCTCATTGTTTTCTTATTCTTTCCTTCTACCTCAAGGCATTTGCAGAAATGTCAGGAGGATAGGATGAACAGCACATGTAGTCAATGCAGGGATTTAAAAATCCCCACCCATGCTCCCCTTCCTCATGAGCTAGGCTCTAATATATGCACTGCTTGATTTTCATACATGCTGATTGCATAGCGATTTATTCTACAAGTGCCAAGGAGAAGAGTCACCCCCGGACTAAATGTAAAATCTTTATTCTCACCAATGTCTAAATCATTGTTTTCTTGCAGCTGAGATCATGTGGCACACATTATTAATAGCTCTGGTCTCTCCACCACTTGACACAGCGCTCCAGCTGTCATTCTGCTCCCTGGCTTGTATGATTCTTGCACTGGTGAAGTGCCAGGCCCGGGCCTAGCCCATCAGTCACTGTCACCCACCACCCAGTGATGAATAGCCTGGCCGTCGCCGTGGCGAGGCCCAGGCTCTGATTCACACACGCCTGACTTTTACCAACTTCAGCACGCCAGCTGAGGCCTATCCCAGCTGAGGAAGGCCGCAGTGACCTGGAAATGGCACCGCCTCTGCTCCCCAACTCTCCCTCGGCCCCTCCCCCCACCCCGATTAGTTAAAAATGAAACAAATCCTAATGTGATCATGTCACTAATTATGCATTTAATTCAGTTATAAGGAGCTAATGGCTCCCTCAGTGACAGCTTTTACTGCTAAAAGGCAATTCATTCCTGAAACGGAGAAATCTAATTACACAAAATGCTTCATCCTAATCCTTTCAAAGAATAATCTTATTTGTAGACATTAACATCCCAGATGCTGCTGCTGTTTGTCCATTATGACAGTGTTTGTCCTGAATAATGTATAAATAGCTCTTTCTGGACAGTTGCATGTCACTAAATCAATACAATTTGCTGCCTTCTGTTACATTAAGTTGGCCTGGGCAGGCTGGAGAAAATTAACCTTTTGTTTTCCTCCCCTCCCCCTTTCTCAAAGGGCCTTCAGCATTAGAAATGAGAAGAGGATTAAAGGGGCCTGGGGTGGGGATGAAAGGGGACAGTAGAGAAAGAGAGAGAGGAGTGAAGGAAGACAGGTATGAACGAAGCTGCAAACAGAGAGAGAGAGAGGAGTGAAGGAAGACAGGTATGAAAGAAGCTGCAAACAGCTAGGGGAGGAAATGTCAGGTATAGAAATGCCATCAGATGAACCACAAATGATAGGTAGGAGAAAATGGCAAACTTCTATGATGATTATTTTGGAATTACTCCAGATGTAGACCTGAACCAGAGCATTTTATGTGCTGACTCTTGGTGTCAGACTTCTTAATTCTAAATGATGCTTTCTTTGCAATGGTGCTTTGATGTAACATGGAGAGTTCATGTGGAGTGGGGAGGATGGCAACCACATGCCTCAGTTGACTGTGATATTCTTGCTCAGAATGGCATTTTTATGGAAAGCATTCAAGATGCTGCCTAATAACCACAACATATATTTGTGTAATTTATGGCTTAACAAAGGATTTGCACATAGATAATTTCATTTGATTTACACAAGCTTGAACGGGAGGCATCAGGGTTCCCATCCTAGAGGTGAGGAAGTGAGGGCTAAATGACTTGTCTGTGGGGGTCTAACTGTGTCTCATCTCTATTTTTTTAATCTCTTGGTTTTGAGTTGAATCTTTCAATTATACTACAGCTGACTCTGCATATGCCAAACCTCCAATTATTCAGGAAAGTCTCATAGCAAATGTCTTTTATATTTTATTTTAAGGCATCCCTCAAATTTGTGTTCATATACACAACACACACACACAGACACATTTTTTCCATGTGAAACATAGGTAGGTGAGTTTTATTATGAAATTATTCAAAGGCTATAAAAGTATTGGGTGTGCAAGTGTAAGTTAATTTCTAAATACTCTGAGTCCTCTTCTGAAGATTAGATAACAGGTTGACAGACTCTTTCTATAAAGGGCCAGATAGTAAGTACTTCAGGCTTTGTGTGCCATATTGTATCTGTTATAACTTCTCAATTCTGCAGTTGTAGGACAAAAGCAGCTGTAGACAATAAGTAAACCAATGGTCGCTGAAGAGGTGGCAGACTGGATTTGGTCTTTGGGCTGTAGTTTGCAGACCCCTGGATTAGGTCATGCTATTAAAAAAGTTAATCTGAAACAATGCTACTTGATTTGTAAATTTTACTTTTTTTCCTTCATATTTCTACTCTTGCTTCCAGCCAATGCTTTTTTATTTTTAGTATTGTCTTATCATCAGAATACAGGTATCTATTGCTTTCCTACAAACTCGAAGAAGCCCGCAGAGGTTCCTGCAAAAGGATAAAGGGGAGTGAGAGTGCATTATGTTCTCCTTGCCACTGCCTGATTTCTGTATAGTTTATTCTGACTGCTTTTGGGTATGTGGGCCAGCATTCAGTTTCACAGCTACACTATTGACTGTTTTTTATTTTTGGTACCAGGAATGGGATGAGGAAAGAGGGGTACAATGCAGCTATCGAAGTTAGTTTCTGCTGTTGGAAACATCCTGCTAAAAGCTTGTTTTAATGCTTTTCAGCAGAGAAAATAATTCACTATAAGGCAGGACTGTTTTTAAAGGAGGGTTAGATCCTTATTACAAATAAGTTCTCGATTATCCAAAGCATGCTTAGAAGCCCACCTATGGCATACATTGGTAAGTGCCAGAAGCTATTTTCGATAGCACTTCAATAATGGAAAAGAAAAAAAAACTTGTTTAAAGTTGATGCTGAGAGCAAGACTTTAAAAAGCGGCTCTCACACACCTACAGTCATCTGATATTTGACAAAAATAAGAAATGGGGAAAGGACTCCCTATTCAATAAATGATGCTTGGATAACTAACTAACCATATGCAGAAGAATGAAATTGAACTCCTACTTTTCACCATATACAAAAACACATACACACACAGAGACACATTTTTTCCATATAAAACATAGGTAGGTGAGTTTTATTATGAAATTATTCAAAGATTATAAAAGTATTGGGTGTGCAAATGGATTAAACTCAAGATGGATTAAAGATTTAAATGCAAGACCTCAAACTCTAAGAATCCTAGAAGAAGAAAACCTAGGAAACACCATTCTGGACATTGGCCTAGGAAAGAATTTATGACTAAGTCCTCAAAAGCAATTGCAACAAAAATAAAAATTGACGAGTGGGACCTACTTACACTAAAGAGCTTCTGTACAGTAAAAGAAGCTATCAACAGAGTAAACAGAGAACCTATAGGAAGGAAGAAAATATTCATAAACTATGCATCCAACAAAGGTCTAATATCCAGCATCTATAAGGAACTTAAACAATTCAACAAACAAAAACCAAATAACTTCATTGAAAAGTGGGCAAAAGATATGAACAGACACTTCTCAAAAGAAGACATACAAGAGGTCAAGAAACATATGAAAAAATGCTCAACATCACTAATTATCAGATAAATGCAAATCAAAACCACAGTGAGATATCATCTCACACCAGTCAGAATGGCTATTATTAAAAAGTCTGTGGAGAAAAGGGAACACTTATACACCGTTGGTGGAATGCAAATTGGTTCAACCACTGTGGAAAGCAGTTTGGAGATTTATCAAAAAACTTAAAGCAGAACTACCATTCAACAGAGCAATCTCATTACTGGGTATATATCCAAAGGAATATAAATCATTCTGCCAAAAATATACATGTAGTCATTGGTTCATTGCAACAGTATTCACAATAGCAAAGACATGGAATCAACCTAATTGCCCATCAGCAGTGGATTGGATAAAGAAGAAATGTGGTACATATACCACATTTATCCAAATATGGTATATGTACCACATGGAATACTATGGAATACTATGCAGCCATAAAAAAGAACAAAATTATGTCCTTTGCAGCAACATGGATACAGCTGGAGGCCATTATCCTAAGTGAATTAATATGGGAATGGAAAACCAAATACCACATGTTCTTATTTATAAGTGGAAACTAAGCATTGGGTACACTTGGACATAATGATGGGATTGATAGACATTAGGGACTACTAGAGTGAGGAGAGAGGGAGGAGGACAAAGGCTGAAACTACCTATTAAGTATGCTCACTATCTGGGTGATAGAATCATTTGTACCCCAAACCACAATGTCACGCAATATATCCATGTAACAAACATGCACATATACCCTCTAATCTAAAATAAAAGTTTCAATTATAAAAAGGAGAAAATTATTAACAATATTGTATGAAAGTAAAATAAAATAAAATAAAGGGAGGCTCAGAAAAGGGACAGAATAGTAATGCATTCAAGCCTTCCTTTGATGAAATTAAATGGGAACACCACTGAGGTGGTACAGGAGTTGCAAAGCATTAGAGAGATCTTTGTAGAGAAGTTCAGAACATTCTTTGCTTTTTCTTTTATTATAGCTCTTTGGCTTGTGTTATATTCCTTTACACCTATGCTAAAGTATGATTTTTCTTGCTTCCTTCCTGTTTCCATAAAAATGTATGTGAGATAATCTATTTTGAAAGTAATGCTATACATGGCATCAAAAGGTTTACCCTTAGGTAAATCTTCAGAGTCTAATTCTTGTGTTACTATACTTTCTTCCTGGAAGAAGCCTTGATTTTTGGTATCTTCTGACTGTGAGCTGCTGAGTTTCTTTGAAGTGAATTCGTTAGCATCTAAGAAGCTGTTATCAAGTCTTTGGCCTTGTAAATTCTACATTGTCAGACTTTCCAAATGGTTACTGCCAGTCAAATCAACCATATTAATAATCCAATTACTACTTGGAATATGAGATTTTAAAAGTAATGTTAACCAGTCAACTGTGGCAAATGTTAATCCCAGACATAACAATATATTCTCTAGAATTAGACAGGGCTTCTTTAATGGTGTCCGGGTTTATTGTGGAAAAGGAAGTTATGATAGGGTGAGATGCAGAACAGAAAGTATTATTTCTGGAAAGTAATTTGTTTGGGGTGCCCCTTTAAACCATCAGGGCCAATGTCACTGAAGAGGGCTCAGATTCGCTGATCTGGTTGATTGGGCCTTAATCCATCACTTCTTGAGCCCCCTCAAATGTGTTATCACCAGGGATTTGTCTGGCTACATATGATTTCACGCATCTGTCATCTAAATCACAGATCCAAATGCAAAGTCCAGCACTAGGAATCATCACAGGCATTTGTGAAAATCCTTGGAGGAACTTGGGACCATAAATCAATGAATGGATTACAGTTCAATAGGACGACCTTCTCATTTATGATGAAATGATGTTGTCCACATGAATGCCTAGGTATTATGGTGATGAAGCTATAAAGATGTATTTGAGAGTAAATCTCTGTGGTTCTGCCTTATGCCAGTCTCTGAGTACTATCTCCATGATGAGAACCTTTTTAATTAAGACTGACCTGAAAAAAAAAATAAGCCACATGAAAGCTTGCTTGGCACTATCTTTGTGAATGGGCCATAAAAAATTATTTTTTTTCTTCTTAGATGGAATATTAGTAATAGTAATGGTAACAGAGACAAATATTTCTTTAATGTTTGCTATAACTATATACTATGTTAAACACTTATATGTGTTATCTCAGGAAACGGAGGCTCAGAGAGAGACTTAAATCATATACCTAGTGTTTATAGCTGGAGAGTGGCCAGAGCCAGGATTTGAACCTAGGTTTTCTGACTCTAACCTTGTGACTCACCACACTGTAAGGAGAGTCTGTATCACAGTTGACTGCTTTGTTTAAGAAGCAGAGTGAGAGGGTTAGAATTTGTCTATATGCCCCATAAAGCCAGGGGTTTGTCGACTCAAATATTCCCTTTTCTGACTCCAAGCATTGCAGAAAACATCCACAGGAAGAGAGTCCCTATGAGGGCTATGACCCAGCTCTCCCTCTTGCCCACTGAGCCTACTTTGGAGCACCACCAACCTGTAACTTCTGACACAAATGGGTTAAAAGCCGGTGGGCTTGGCGGGAGGCAGCATATTCCAGGAGCCTTCCTAACTTGGACAGTGGAGAGCTTTAACAGTTCCCAGCAGGATCATATTTGATCCGCATTTTCTCATCACACTGGAAAGCAAAACAACCTAAGAAAACAAAACAGCACAAAACTAGGACTACCCACTTCATGAACCTAGAGTTATTGTGTTGCGACATCAGCCTGGCATCATTCTGTTGGCAGGACCTAGAAGTGCTGCTCAGTTAGCTCTTGGGAGGAGAGTCCTGAATGAAGTAATTTTAATGGTCTTAGCTTCCCTGGGAGTAAGAATATTTACCCCTTCAGTACTTGCCATAGTTGAGAATTTAAATTTTTTCCTGAGATTGAAGTGTGGCAGGCTGGGGAAACTTTCTGATGTTTTCACAGAAGACAAATTTTATAGACCTTCAGTCTTTCATTTCATGAAAATATTAACATTCCATGAGAGTCTACTTATATATTCAGCGTAAATTTCTTTGAACATTTTTTATTAAAATGTAAACTTATTAACTAATACTTGAAGATGATATTTTTTGCATTGATTTTGTGATTTTTTTTTTTTTTTGAGACAGAGTCTTGCTCTGTCATCCAGGCTGGAGTGCAGTGGTGCATCTCGGCTCATTGCACCCTCTGCCTCCTGGGTTCAAGTGATTCTCCTGTCTCAGCCTCCTGAGTAACTGGGATTACAGGCAACCACAACCATGCCCAGCTAATTTTTGTATTTTTAGTGGAGACTGGGTTTGGCCAGGCTTGTCTCGAACTCCTGACCCCAGGTGATCTGCCCACCTCAGCCTCTCAAAGTGCTGGGATTACAGTCGTGACCCACCATGCTCAGCCGATTTTGTGATTTTTAAATAACTTTTATTTAATTAAAATAGTTAACCTTCATTATGTTCCTAGTACCATACTAAGTGCCTTCTGTGCATTATTTTATTTATTTCTCACCACAATCCTATGATGCAGCTATATTATCATTCCATATTAGAAATGAGAAAACTGAGGCTCCAATAGGGTAAGTAGCTTGCTCACTATATCTAATTAGTGGCAGAGCCACTATCTCAATTCAGGTCTGGCTGACTTCACAGCCCTTTCTCTTAACCACTTTCTGTTGCCTTTCAATCTCTGAGAAAATTAATGCCTGTGAAAAGGATGAATGTTAAAAGCGATTGTAGAGCTCATAGATGTTACGTAGCTGAGCAAAAGCTTGGACATCATTTGTTATCTTTGTTTTCCTAATAGATAAATCAGAACAGGGGATAATGACTATGTCAATATGACATTAAATGCCTGTGTCAATTCAGTCAAATATCCAGTCACATTAATTGTTTGGCATCAAACAGAAAAACATGTTGCTTAACTCAAATTTCTGCTTTTAAATTGGTTATTCTGGCATAAAGGACTCAATCCTAGACAAAGGATAGAGATCACAAAACAAATACATTGTAAAACTGATAATTCAAACTGTTTTGGATTTCTACTCTGAATATACCATGCTTACTTACGCTACTGAACATGAGAACCATAATCCTCCCCCCTTTATTTAATTCAGAGGCTGCACAATGTCAAATAGCTTGACAATTTTGTTTCAACTGAACTGAGTATACAGACTACCAAAGTCAGCTTCACCCCTTCAGGGCTGCAAGATTTCTCTTGGAAATAGGCAAACATCTTTATTTACCTTCTAGGTATCTTTGAAGTAGTCATGCTTTCTTACATAATAACTTCTCCACCAGTGTTTGTCAGCTCAAACCCATTTGACTTTCATCATAGAACCAAAAGTGGAAGTGGTAACTTTCTATATAGCTAGGATGGTCATAGAACCAATCCTCATGTATTTCACTTCTCTGCTGTAAAAGGCAGTCAGGATCCTACACACTTATGATGAAACAAAATCAGATCAGTTCCCCCCTCACCACCACCCTGCCTTGGAGGATTATTGTTATTGGGGCTGATTTAAGAGACAGAGTACATGCATCTCAGTGTTTAGATCTTGTGTTGACCTGACAATGCCGGCATCTACGAAAAGCATTGCTTGATCTAAACTCTGAGGCAGTTTGATATAGAGGCTATCGACAGGAATCAGCTTGAAAGTCCCAACACGCCTTTTCCAGAGTCACTTTTCATATTGCAACTGCAATTCACACGTATTTGCCCTCTGGCACCATCAGGCATTATGAGAGAGCCAGGAAACCTGGAACTCAGACATTATGGGAAAATAAAAGGAAGTTATTTTATGTTGTTCAATAATGTTATATTATTATCTTTGTGATAGGCTATTTCATATACTCTACAGAAGACTATGAATTAATGGCTTGGGAGTTCAAATTTGACTTAAAAAATATGTAACTTTAGCTGATGGATTCAATTTGCAATTCAAATGAGTATTTTGTACATTTGCCCGGGGTCTTTAAGTCAATAAGCTTAAATAAGTAAATAAAAACTTTTCCAATCATTTTAATAACATTCTCTTGGCTATACTTCAAGTCATTATGACCAGAAGTGACATCAGCAGCATAATTATGCTTTTATATTAGCCCAAGGTATTCTTTGAGCTAAAAATCTGCCACCCATATTTATCTCTTTAATGCCCTTTTTACCATGTAAAGTATTTGCAGGGAAGTTCTTTATTCAGATTTATTTTCTCTCTTTAATCCTGTTCATTTTTTGCAAATAGAAGTTTAGATTGAACTTATTTGCTTAATTTATGATGTAATAATTTTTGTTGTTGTTGTTGTTTTTATAAAAGACTAAGACAGTGGATGGGGGAAAACCCAGGATTAGGCTCAGAAGAAACGTAGCAACATCAAATGTTAGTTACCATTGTATTGAGGGAATTGGGGTAGCTTGAAGTTAGTCCTTCAACTTTAAGAACTCTGGAACTCAAAATAAAGTCATAATATAGCTATTCCATCTATCCCTTCCTCGCCCCTTCTGGCTGACTCAGTATCAGGACTCCTGAAATTGGCAGCATGTTGTATAATCATCTTTAAATTCAAAGTATTCAAAGCATATCTCATAGAATGTTAAAGCTGGAAGCAAACAGGTGTTTCAAACTGCATCTTCTATAGATAAATAAACTGTGGTACAGGGAGATTTAGTATTCTGAAGTATACATCTTGCTAGACAAACTCAGATACTTCTGTCATGTTCTTTGCTTCCATGGCTGGCTTAGTCTTGGTGCTGCCCCATTAAATCTGCTCATTCATTCATTCATTCATTCATCAAAGCACCTATTATGTGCTATGTAGTGTGCAAAGTTTAGGAATATAGATGAGAACAGACAACACCCCCGACTTCATGGAATTGACATTCTAGACAAGGAGAATGAAAAATAAATGAGTGTGTTAAGTACTGACTAGTAAGTATTCTGAAGAAAAAATAGAGAAAGATGTTAGAAAGTGACAGGCTGATAGAAGGTTTTCTCTACATCAGAGAAAACCTAACTCAAAGACCTGAGGAGGTAGGGACACCAGATATACAGGTATTTAAGGGAAGAGTGCTCTGTGCACAGCGAACAAGTGCAAAGGCCCTGAGGCAGAGTGTGTTCATCCATTTTTTTCTCCAGAATTGCTTTTTGAACAGCCTCTGAGTTGGGTGTTCGTATACTTCATAGTCACTGCACTATATATGAGCCAGAAGTCTCCTGAGAGGAACTGGAGCAGGACGAAATTTTTAAGTCAGATCCACTGTGATATTTCCTAAAGCCCTTGATATTTAGTTCGTGATGTTGGGCAGGTGGGCCTGATTGTGTGTCAGCAGGAGGGAGAGGAAGAGAAAGAAAAATGCCTTTGAGGAATGAATATCTCCTCTGGTCACCAGAGATAAGAAGTTCACCTGAATATCTTGTCCCTAAGCAGTATTAAACTTCAAGATTGTGACAAGGAATGTTTATTTAATTAATCTGTTTACAACTGATCCCCAAAGAGTGCATTAGACTTTTTAAAGGTCCCTTGGGACCATGAGCAGCCATGACACATTGATAGCTACCTTCTCTCCCCAACACTCAGTACATGCATTTGTCCAGTGAACATCTGAGAAGGTAAGAAAAGGCTTCTCATCAGGGCCAAGCATCTTCAAACAGAAGAGACATGCCATCAGAACTTGGGGCTTATCCCCTCAGAAAGGGGAGGAGATAGAAGATAAATGGGGGGAAGATGGATCTTAAGTTAATTCTTAGATCTGAAAATGCTCTTCTTCTCAGTGACATCTAGAAAAAATGAAAATTAAAAATACTGGATGACTACAGTTTAAAAAATTTACCTAATTTCTTAATGATCACCATTCTAACTGGTGTGAGATGGTATCTCATTGTGGTTTTGATTTGCATTTCTCTGATGGCCAGTGATGATGAGCATTTTTTCATGTGTCTGTTGGCTGCATAAATGTCTTCTTTTGAGAAGTGTCTGTTCATATCCTTTGCCCACTTTTTGATGGGGTTGTTTGTTTTTTTCTTGTAAATTTGTTTGAGTTCGTTGTAGATTCTAGATATTAGCCCTTTGTCAGATGAGTAGATTGCAAAATTTTTCTCCCATTCTGTAGGTTGCCTGTTCACCTGATGGTAGTTTCTTTTGCTGTGCAGAAGCTCTTTAGTTTAATTAGATCCCATTTGTCAACTTTGGCTTTTGTTGCCATTGCTTTTGGTGTTTTAGACATGAAGTCCTTGCCCATGCCTAAGTCCTGAATGGTATTGCCTAGGTTTTCTTCTAGGGTTTTTATGGTTTTAGGCATAACATTTAAGAGTCTTTAATCCATCTTGAATTAATTTTTGTATAAGGTGTAAGGAAGGGATCCAGTTTCAGCTTTCTACATATGGCTAGCCAGTTTTCCCAGCACCATTTGTTAAATAGGGAATCCTTTTCTGATTTCTTGTTTTTGTCAGGTTTGTCAGGAAACAGCAGGTGCTGGAGAGGATGTGGAGAAATAGGAACACTTTTACACTGTTGGTGGGACTGTAAACTAGTTCAACCATTGTGGAAGACAGTGTGGCGATTCTTCAGGAATCTAGAACTAGAAATACCATTTGACCCAGCCATCCCATTACTGGGTAGATACCCAAAGGATTATAAATCATGCTGCTATAAAGACACATGCATATGTATGTTTATTGCAGCACTACTCACAATAGCAAAGACTTGGAACCAACCCAAATGTCCAACAATGACAGACTGGATTAAGAAAATGTGGCACATATACACCATGGAATACTCTGCAGCCATAAAAAATGATGAGTTCATGTCCTTTGTAGGGACATGGATGAAGCTGGAACCATCATTCTCAGCAAACTGTCACAACGACAAACAACCAAACACCGCATGTTCTCACTCATAGGTGGGAATTGAACAATGAGAACACTTGGACACAGGAAAGGGAACATCATACACCGGGTCCTGTTGTGGGTTGGGGGGAGGGGAGAGAGATAGCATTAGGAGACATACTTAATGTAAATGACGAGTTACTGGGTGCAGCACACCGACATGGCACATGTATACATATGTAACAAACCTGCATGGTGTGCACACGTACCCTAGAACTTAAAGTATAATTAAAAATATATATATATAAAAATAAAAATTTTACCCTAATTTCTAACTCTTATGGAGTGACAATTTTTAAAGATCTGCTTTTGAATTATTCTATGCACTGAATTATATCCCCCACTTCCACCAAATTCATATGTTGAAGCCCTGACCTGCAATATGACTATATCTGGAGATAAGAGTCTTTAGGAGGTAACTAAGTTTAAATGAGGTCATAAGGATGGGACGCTAGACTGATAGACTGTGGATTTATGAAAAGAGAACGCTGAACCATGTGAGGACACAGTGAGAAGGTGGCTGTCTGCAAGCCAGGAAGAGAGCCCTCACCAAAACCCAACCATTCTGGCACCCTGATCTTGGACTTTCAGCCTCCAGAACTGTGAGAAAATAAATTTCTGTTGTTTAAACCAGCCAATCTGTGAAATATTGTTGCCGTAGCCCTAGAAGACTAAGACAAATTAATATCTAGATAGCTACCCTGTGATCCAAATTAATATTTACACCCAATGTTGCGGTATGCCAATCTGGATCCTGGCGATTCTTGGCACTCTGGCAATTTAGGATTACCATTCCAAACCTCATGGGTTTCTATGTCCTCACATCTCCAAATTAAATTACATTTGGAAACAGGAACCGAGGATTTAGCTATGTCTGCTTAGCCATTTTAGTTTCTAATTAGCTTTACTTACCTCTGTCACTAATAATCTATGTAAATTCAGGTAGGCTACTTAGCCCCTCTCTCAGTTCTCCCATTGAATGAGGGTTTATGAGGGCCAAATGTCATTAGGTCTAAGTAAAAACTTCGAAAATATTGAAGTTTTAAATAAAGGCAAAAATATTAAATATTCAATAGACATGCATTCTATTCATTGAGTTCAGAGGGCTCCTCACATTTGAAGCCAGGCCTTCACTGGAGCTGCTTAGAAATGGTAACAACCAGCATTTTCATGGTTTATTCAGCCATTCCCATACCTTAACCTACTGATTATTCAAGACAGAAAAACACACTTCAGAGGCCTCTGGAAGAGAGGCTCCCTCAGTCAACAGAAATGGTCAGAATACACTTCTAGTTGCCTTGTCCCTGGGCTCTGTGAAAAGTTAGAGCTGGCATGTGAGGTCAGGCAGCAAGCCTCACCAGGCATCCGAGGCCGGCCACCCCTCCATCATTGTCAATAAGCGAGATGGAGAGACCTGTACATCATTTCATTTACTATTGCAATGATTACATAGCTCATTGCCTTCCCATTGTTTCAGTGATAGATTTAATTAACTTCCAATTAATCATAGAGGGTGATATTTAATGCTCAGCCTGGCACCGTGCACAATGTCACAGACCAAAGAATATATTCTGAAGGCTTCAGTAATCAAGAGGTCATGGAAGATAGATGTTCTTCACTGAAGAAGAGGGAAGATAAATCTGTGTGTCCAGACCACTCTGGCTAACTGTTTTAGTATAATTGTTTTGCCTCCAAACGATAACTTTCCATAAGGCCCAACCATGCACAGCACAGGCGAGATAGATGAAGGGAGAGAGAGATAATAGGGTTACAATATGGAGAATTCACTTGGCTGCAATTTCCATCTAATGTCAACCAGACTGAGCTCACTGGGGAATTCTGCTTGGATCTGAGAAGTGCATGTGCCGTAGAGACTCTAGTTTAGGACCTAAAGCTGAAGAGGTGCTCTGTAAATCTTGGTCCAGTTAATAAGGAAGAAAGCCCAGACATCTTGGTTAGGTAACCTTTTTGTTTTCAACAATCTTGAGGGCATAATGACATTTTGCTCATGATGTGACATCATGTATTTTTGTCTTGTTTCTTGATATGAGGTGAGACTTGCATGTCTGAGCAATGGAAAGCTCGGGACCCTGGGTTTAGCAATGTGGTGGTCTCTCCTCATGCTGTGTTCCTGAAAAAGGACATGAATCGTGTGATAGAAGGTCCTTGGACTATAGCCCAGGCATCTGAAATGTTTCCAATGAAATGGATCAGAACCTTTCAGGAAAAGATTCTAGCAGTTTCCTGAGCACTCTAAGAAACTCATTGACTCAGAACACAAAAACATACTTGGAAAAAGTGGTTATTCTCCTCATAGTTAAATTTATATTCAGACAGTGATCTAGTAACAAATGATAAAACAGATTAAGATATGTTATTTATCCTTTCAATCATTGTTCTATTCATCTATTCACAATTATACGCTAAGCATTTTTATATCAAGAAAGTGGTCATTTCTGAATTATTTCAAATGATATCCAGAATAGTAAAATCTCAGATAAAAGAAGTAACTCAAACTGAACTAGAAAGTCATTGTTAACAGAATTTGAGCTAGAGTGATATTACAATCTTTGGAAAATATGTGATTACTAGTAGAATACAGATTATTGGAGTCAATAAATTCCCTGATATAATATAAAACATTGTTTAGGTATGTGTATATTTTTCAGAAGAGGTATCCATGGATCTAAAGTGGTTTTGAGACAGCGAAAAGTTAAGAACACTGGTGCTGTAGCCATTTACACCAAAGAAATACAATACATCTGTGTCAGTGTACATGAAATAAGAAAATATTAATCAGTTCTGTAGACTTACATAATCTCTTATTCTCAGAAAAGTAAAATCTGATATGTAATGTCTGGCATCAATAACAAATTTATTTAGGTAAATTTCTTCTTAGCGAACTGTTCAGAATAAGCGAGGCTTTGGAGATGCCGTTTGCTTTAAGTCTCTGGAGACTTGCATCTGACAAATAGCATACCTAGTGTCTGAGTATGCTTGTGATTGTTGTTGGTGTGTGTGTGTGCATGCACGCACGTGTGTGTGTGTATTTGCCTGTATGCATCCACACCACAGAACCCAAAGCTCTGGAAACAACTTGACAAAGAGATTAAAGTGTGGGGAGGTCGACCTTGTCCATCTGCACACACTAGCAGTCAAATGGAAAATGAAAGGTGCATGCCTTGTGTTATGATGGAGACAACCCTCTTCACTTTGTGGTGAACAAATTGGAGATGGAATAAGAACGAACTCTTGTATCATCTACCTGTCCCTCCAGTCAATAGGTTGACATCTGAGCAGGGCCATGAGATTACAGTCATGACCCAGTATAAAAGAATGAAGGACATTTGGCACTCTTCTTTCAATTCTGGTCATAAAAATGCATTAAGTTTGGCATGAGTTTCTGTTCTTGTGGAAAACGCATTCATAGGAAAGCAGAATCAGGAGATGTCCCCAGAGGATTCCTTAGAATATATCATAACATGCACTTGGTTTGCTCTCCTTAACTAAGGACTTGAGTGATTTCTCCCTTTGATCCCAAAAAGCCATTAGAATATAACTACTTGGACATGAAAATAAAGATTCTCTTTCAAGACAAACTACTTTTCCAAAGAAATATGGAATGCTGGCTGTGTGAATATAAACAAACCACTGCCTCTTGGGTAACTCCACCCAAGGAAAGCAACAGCAGAAACCTACATGCATTATATTCTCTATCAGAGCAAATAATACAACATACCAAATTGGTTTATTAGCTCCCAGCCTCTCTTCTAGGTACTTTGTTGTTCGTTTTAGGCGGTGGTGTTACCTGATGCTCTGTGCCCTCTTCAAACTTTTAGTGCAGACCTTAGTGCAGATATGGTGCAGACCTTCCCACTTCAATGTCACTTTTCTTAATCTCTTCTTCCTATGAACTTTGCTCAGTTCTTGGTCTCATTTCCTTATGTTCCATGTATCTTCTATTCATTCTAATAATTTAATCCCTATGGAAGTGCATAGGTGTGCCAGAAGTTTGCTGCCTTTTCACATACTTGCGTTTTGGCAATCTTTTCAGAGAAACCTGTCTTACTTAGCTCAAAGAAATGAATCTAATGGTAGTAAATCTCAGTTTGTTCCAGGGGCTGAGATATTTGGATGTGTGATGAAGGAAGAATGGAGAAACTGTCATGTTGTATGTGAAACTGTGTCATTTATGATACATGTTATCTAGTTTTAAACTGTGATCGAGGAAGTATAATTCACCCCAAAACTCCATCTACATTGGTTTACAAATAAAAATAGGAATTTTCCTATTATGAAAAATGCTTATCCTACAATCACTTTTCATAGACTCCTTATAATGTGGAGTTAGGCATTGCAATCCTTTCTTGTTCTTACATTAATTCAAAACATTTATTGAATGTCAACTATGTGCCGGACCCAGTGATTGGCACTGGGATGCAAAGATGAATAAGGCACAATCTCTGACCTCAGAGATTTCAGGTTAGTGTTGGAGATGGACAAGGAAGCAGGTAATATCCATACAGTGCTATGGCGTGGGATGAAGTTACTGAGGAGGGGCACCTAAGCCTGTTATGAGGAGATAGAGACAGACTCGTGGGAAAAAGAACATTTCATTGGGGACTTGAGGAAGGAGAAGGTATGGAAAAAATTGGCATTAATTAGGATTTAGGCTTAGATTTGTAACAAAGAGACTACAAATACAGTGGCTTAAACTAGCTAAAGTGGATTTACCGCCATGAAAATCTTAAGGTAAGAGGCTTAGCGTGATGCAGCTTTCTCATCAAGTGCCTTTCACCTCTAGGTCCAAGAGGGCTGTTCCTATTGCAGCCACCTTCCTGCTAGCAAGAGTGGGGAAAGGACTAGAGACAAGCGAGAGTAACAAGTTGGGTAGACTTATAGTTCCTCAACAAAGAGAACTGACACAGAGTGAGAGGAGAGTGAGAGCAGAGTGGCCATATATGCTGCACTCAGAAATTTGGATTTTTTCACTGAGAGTGACAGGAAAACTTTGTAGGGTTTCAGGCAGGACAATAACCCAATTAGATTTTAATTTTAACTTTATTTTTACTTATTTTTTATTTTTTTGAGACGGAGTCTCACCCTGTCACCCAGGCTGGAGTGCAGTGGCATGATCTTGGCTCACGGCAACCTCCGTACCCCCAGGCTCAAGCAATTCTTGTGCCTCAGCCTCCAGAGTAGCTGGGATTACAGGTGGGTGCCACCACGCCGAGCTAATTTGTGTGTGTGTGTGTGTGTGTATATACACACACATAAATATATACACACACACATATATATATGTGTGTGTGTGTGTGTGTGTGTGTATATATATATATATATATATTTTTTTTTTTTTCCCCTGAGGTGGAGCCTCATTCTGTTGCCCAGGCTGGAGTGCAGTGGTGCGATCTTGGCACACTGCAATTTCCACCTCCCGGGTTCAAGCAATTCTTCTGCCTCAGTCTTCCAAGTAGCTGGGACTACAGGTGTGAGCCACCATGCGAGGCTAATTTTTGTATTTTTAGTAGAGACATTTTTTAACCATGTTGGCCAGGCTGGTCTCAAAATCCTGACCTCATGATCTGCCCGCCTCAGCCTCCTAAAGTGTTGGGATTACAGGTGTGAGCCACTGCGCCTGGCCTAGATTTTAACTTTAGAATATTTACTCTGGCTGAAGAATAGAGAATAAAATGGAGTAGACAGAGAATAGTTCTTTAATGATCAATAACTCAGCATTTCATACAGCTGAACTACTCTGGAGGAGTGAATATAGAGACGAGTCACAGATTACATTTTTCTTGCAACAAGAGCCCACTGCATACTTTTTTCTCAACTAAGTGTTACTCAATATAAAAGCATGGTCTGTCACCTATAAATGCACAAAAATATTTTTAATTTACTATCATATAAAGGCTCACATGCTACTTAAAACAACAAATGAATGAACAAACTTTTCATGGCCTGATGATACAAGTAATTCATGTTCATAGTTGGAAATTTAGAAATAAGTAAAAATTTTAAATTGTAACTGTAATGGTGACGCAGGTCAGATGCACAAACTTTTTCAATGGGGATATATAGACAAGTTGGATAAAAATCTTACTGGAAGGCATTGCAGAGCTGACATAGCAGTGAAGGATTATAGATCTCATATCTAGGAGGGGACCGATATCTAAAAAAGTGAGCTCAGCTTTTGGGTAGCTTTCCCCTAAGTGTGACTGTCAATCTAATAAAAGTGGCTAAGAGACTGAAATTGTTTTTGACAGCCTTGTGGGATTAAGACCACATAAAATGGAATACATGGCTAAGAAGGATGGGTCTAGGTAAACTCTATCCTTGGGTTAGAACCCAAAGGGCTGTATACTAATAGTAAGGGTGAACTGGAAGGAAATCAACATTCACATGGATGTTGACTCAGATCAAATTATCCTATTGGCTTAGAAAAATATCTGTGCCTGAAATTGGATTTATATGAACTGAGATTGCTAATGCCCGCATATACATTACAGGAACAAATGACAATCCCCTCTGAAAAAAGTTAGCATTATCCTAAACCTCAGAGTATTTGTATAAGCAATTTTAAAAATGCAATGACCAGCTCACAATCAAGGATAATCAGGCAAAAAAGGAGATAAGTAAATACAAGCAAGAATCCTTAGAAAAAAGACAATCAGACACAGAGATAGTTTAGATACTGGAATTATCAGATGGTGACTTTAAAATAACTTGTGCTTACTAAGCTCAAATAGATAAATGACATAACTGAAAATTTCGCAGTGAACTATAAACAAAAAAACAAACTTATAGCAGTTTAGAAAAAGAACCAAGTGGAAATTCTAAAATTGACAAATAACCTAAATTATGATCTCAGTGGATTGGGTTAATAGCAGATTAATCAATTCCAAAGAATGAATTAGTGTAACTGGAAGAAAATATACACAATGAAGCATGGAAAGGCAAGAGGATAGCTAAAATGAAGAAAAAGTAAACGTCATAGAGGATACCACAAGAAACTCTAATATTTCATTGGCATTCCAGAGGGAAGATAGTGTGGTATCAAAGCACTACATGGACCAAAATGTCTAGTAACTTTTCAAAAATTATGCTGGTTGTTTGTCCATAAATGAAAGTGGCCCAGCAAAGTCCAAGCAAGATAAGTAAAAAGAAATTTACATCTAGGCAGCTGATAGTAAGAATTCAACAGTCAATTGTAAGCCAATAGCTCAGAGATAACCACTATACTCATTCTTAGCAGTTACTTTGACCCCCTTCCATGGCAATTTTACGTAGTTGCTATCCTACTGAATAGACAATTTTGATTCCTACTTTTTAATTAACAGCTTTACTGAGATATAATTAACAGCCTATAAAATTAACAATTACTATTTTTTGTTTAATCTTACATGCATTTTCACAATGAAATATTTTCCTATTCAAATATTTGATAGGATTTGTGATTAGTTCTTTAAGATGTATTTATAGAAATTGAATTACTAGATCAAACTATGTGAATATTTTATTTATTTCTATTGATATTTGTATATATTTATTATGAGATACATGCAATACTTTGTTACATTATAGAATGTGTAATGATCAAGTCAGGATTTTTAGGGTATCCATAACCTCGAGTATCTATCATTTCTATGTATTGAGAACATTTCAGTTCCTTTCTTCTAGTTATTTTGAAATATGCAATACATCTTTGCTAAATATAGTCACCCTACTCTGCTGCTGAACATTAGAGCTTACTCTGTCTAACTGTATGTTTGTACCTATTAATCCACCTCGCTTCATCCCGCCGGCTTTCCAACATACATGCCATTCCCAGCTTCTGTTATGTGTAATTCTATTCTGTACTTTCATGAGATTCACTTTCTTAGCTCCCACATATGAGTGAGAACTTGTGATATTTGTCTTTCTGTGTCTGGCTTATTTTATTTAATATAATGACTTCCAGTTCCATCAATGTTGCTGCAAATGACATGATCTCATTCATTTTTATGGCCAAATAGTATTCTTTTCTTGTGTATATATACTTCATTTCATTCGTGTATTCATTAATGGATACAGGTTTATTTCATATCTTTGCTATTGTGAATAGTGCTGCAATAAACACAAGGATGCAAGTATTACTTCGATGTACTGATTTCCTTTCCTTTGGATAAATACCCAGTAATGTTATTGCTAGATCATATGGTAGTTCTAGTTTAGTTTTTCTGAGAAATTTCTATGCTGTGTTCCATAGTGGCTGTGCTAATTTACATTCCCATCAACATTGTATAAGATTTCCCTTTTCATTCCATCTTTACCAGCATTTATTACTTTTTGTTTTTTTAATGATATGCATTCTCACTGGGGTAATATTTCATTATTGTTTTGGTTTGCATTTTCCTGATGCTTTGTGATGTTGAGCATTTTTCATGTATCTATTTAACATTTGTATGTATTCCCTTGAGATATGTTCATGTCCTTTGACCACTTTTTAATGAAATTATTGTATTTTATTTTGCTGTTATTTGAGTTCTTTGTATATTTTGGATATTCATCTCTTCTTGTATTAATAGTTTGCAAATATTTTCTTCCATTGAACATGTCTTTTACTCTATTGTTGTTTCCTTTGCTGTGCATAAATTTTTAAATTTAATATAGTTCCATTTGTCTATTTTTGTTTTTAATGCCTATGCTTTGAGGTTTTAGTCACAATGTCTTTGACTAGACCAATGTTGTGAAGTGTTTGTGCTATGTTTTCTTCTAGTAGTTTTATAGTTTTGGGTCTAACATTTAAGTCTTTAATCCATCATGAATTAATTTTTGTATATGCTGAGATAGGGGTCCAATTTCACTTTTTTGTATATAGATAATTTTCCTAGCACCATTTATTAAGAGAGTGTCTTTTCCCTGATGTATGTTCCTGATGCCTTTGTCAAAAATCAGTTAGCTATAGATACATGGATATGGGTTTCCTTCTGGGATTTTTATTCTGTTTCATTCTTCAATGTGTCTTTTTTTTATACAGATACCATGCTCTTTGGTTACTATAGCCTTGTAATATGTTGTGAAGTCAGGTAGTGTGATGCTTCCAGCTTTGTTCTTTTTGCTTAGGATTGCTTTGGCTATTCAGGCTCTTTTATGGCTCCATACAAATTTTAGGATTTTTAAAATTTCTGTGAAAAATGACACTGGTATTTTGATAGGGATTGTATTGAATCTGTAGATTGCTTTGGATAGAATAGTCATTTTGACAATATTAATCCTTCCAATCCATTAGTAGGGAATGTCTTTCCATTTGTTTGTGTCCTCTTTAATTTCTTTCATCAGTGTTGTTTGGTTTTGCTTGTAGAGGTCTTTCACCTCCTTGGCTAAATTTATTCCTAGGTATTTTATTTTATTTTTCTGTAGCTATTGTAAATGGGGTTGCCTTCTTGATTTCTTTTTTTTTTTATTATTATACTTTAAGTTTTAGGGTACATGTGCACATTGTGCAGGTTAGTTACATATGTATACATGTGCCATGCTGGTGCGCTGCACCCACTAACTCGTCATCTAGCATTAGGTATATCTCCCAATGCTATCCCTCCCCCCTCCCCCCACCCCACCACAGTCCCCAGAGTGTGATATTCCCCTTCCTGTGTCCATGTGATCT
Organism: Pan troglodytes; assembly: GCF_028858775.2. NCBI lineage: Eukaryota > Metazoa > Chordata > Mammalia > Primates > Hominidae > Pan > Pan troglodytes. The sequence continues at coordinate 45,824,325 of NC_072401.2, forward strand.
CATTGTTCAATTCCCACCTATGAGTGAGAACATGCGGTGTTTGGTTTTTTGTTCTTGCGATAGTTTACTGAGAATGATGATTTCCAGTTTCATCCATGTCCCTACAAAGGACATGAACTCATCATTTTCTATGGCTGCATAGTATTCCATGGTGTATATGTGCCACATTTTCTTAATCCAGTCTATCATTGTTGGACATTTGGGTTGGTTCCAAGTCTTTGCTATTGTGAATAGTGCCACAATAAACATACGTGTGCATGTGTCTTTATAGCAGCATGATTTATAGTCCTTTGGGTATATACCCAGTAATGGGATGGCTGGGTCAAATGGTATTTCTAGTTCTAGATCCCTGAGGAATCGCCACACTGACTTCCACAATGGTTGAACTAGTTTACAGTCCCACCAACAGTGTAAAAGTGTTCCTATTTCTCCACATCCTCTCCAGCACCTGTTGTTTCCTGACTTTTTAATGATTGCCATTCTAACTGGTGTGAGATGGTATCTCATTGTGGTTTTGATTTGCATTGCTCTGATGGCCAGTGATGATGAGCATTTTTTCATGTGTTTTTTGGCTGCATAAATGTCTTCTTTTGAGAAGTGTCTGTTTATATCCTTCGCCCACTTTTTGATGGGGTTGTTTGTTTTTTTCTTGTAAATTTGTTTGAGTTCATTGTAGATTCTGGATATTAGCCCTTTGTCAGATGAGTAGGTTGTGAAAATTTTCTCCCATTTTGTAGGTTGCCTGTTCACTCTGATGGTAGTTTCTTTTGCTGTGCAGAAGCTCTTGAGTTTAATTAAATCCCATTTGTTAATTTTGTCTTTTGTGGCCATTGCTTTTGTTGTTTTGGACATGAAGTCCTTGCCCATGCCTATGTCCTGAATGGTAATGCCTAGGTTTTCTTCTAGGGTTTTTATGGTTTTAGGTCTAACGTTTAAGTCTTTAATCCATCTTGAATTGATTTTTGTATAAGGTGTAAGGAAGGGATCCAGTTTCAGCTTTCTACATATGGCTAGCCAGTTTTCCCAGCACCATTTATTAAATAGGGAATCCTTTCCCCATTGCTTGTTTTTCTCAGGTTTGTCAAAGATCAGATAGTTGTAGATATGCAGCGTTATTTCTGAGGGCTCTGTTCTGTTCCATTGATCTATATCTCTGTTTTGGTACCAGTACCATGCTGTTTTGGTTACTGTAGCCTTGTAGTATAGTTTGAAGTCAGGTAGTGTGATGCCTCCAGCTTTGTTCTTTTGGCTTAGGATTGCCTTGGTGATGCGGGCTCTTTTTTGGTTCCATATGAACTTTAAAGTAGTTTTTTCCAATTCTGTGAAGAAAGTCATTGGTAGCTTGATGGGGATGGCATTGAATCTGTAAATTACCTTGGGCAGTATGGCCATTTTCATGATATTGATTCTTCCTACCCATGAGCATGGAATGTTCTTCCATTTGTTTGTATCCTCTTTTATTTCCTTGAGCAGTGGTTTGTAGTTCTCCTTGAAGAGGTCCTTCACATCCCCTGTAAGTTGGATTCCTAGGTATTTTATTCTCTTTGAAGCAATTGTGAATGGGAGTTCACTCATGATTTGGCTCTCTGTCTGTTGTTGGTGTATAAGAATGCTTGTGATTTTTGTACATTGATTTTGTATCCTGAGACTTTGCTGAAGTTGCTTATCAGCTGAAGGAGATTTTGGGCTGAGACAATGGGGTTTTCTAGATATACAATCATGTCGTCTGCAAACAGGGACAATTTGACTTCCTCTTTTCCTAATTGAATACCATTTATTTCCTTCTCCTGCCTAATTGCCCTGGCCAGAACTTCCAACACTATGTTGAATAGGAGTGGTGAGAGAGGGCATCCCTGTCTTGTGGCAGTTTTCAAAGGGAATGCTTCCAGTTTTTGCCCATTCAGTATGATATTGGCTGTGGGTTTGTCATAGATAGCTCTTATTATTTTGAAATACGTCCCATCAATACCTAATTTATTGAGAATTTTTAGCATGAAGGGTTGTTGAATTTTGTCAAAGGCTTTTTCTGCATCTATTGAGATAATCATGTGGTTTTTGTCTTTGGCTCTGTTTATATGCTGGATTACATTTATTGATTTGCATATATTGAACCAGCCTTGCATCCCAGGGATGAAGCCCACTTGATCATGGTGGATACGCTTTTTGATGTGCTGCTGGATTCGTTTTGCCAGTATTTTATTGAGGATTTTTGCATCAATGTTCATCAAGGATATTGGTCTAAAATTCTCTTTTTTGGTTGTGTCTCTGCCCGGCTTTGGTATCAGAATGATGCTGGCCTCATAAAATGAGTTAGGGAGGATTCCCTCTTTTTCTATTGATTGGAATAGTTTCAGAAGGAATGGTACCAGTTCCTCCTTTTACCTCTGGTAGAATCCGGCTGTGAATCCATCTGGTCCTGGACTCTTTTTGGTTGGTAAACTATTGATTATTGCCACAATTTCAGCTCCTGTTATTGGTCTATTCAGAGATTCAACTTCTTCCTGGTTTAGTCTTGGGAGAGTGTATGTGTCCAGGAATTTATCCATTTCTTCTAGATTTTCTAGTTTATTTGCGTAGAGGTGTTTGTAGTATTCTCTGAGGGTAGTTTGTATTTCTGTGGGATTGGTGGTGATATCCCCTTTATCATTTTTTACTGTGTCTATTTGATTCTTCTCTCTTTTTTTCTTTATTAGTCTTGCTAGCGGTCTATCAATTTTGTTGATCCTTTCAAAAAGCCAGCTCCTGGATTCATTAATTTTTTGAAGGGTTTTTTGTGTCTCTATTTCCTTCAGTTCTGCTCTGATTTTAGTTATTTCTTGCCTTCTGCTAGCTTTTGAATGTGTTTGCTCTTGCTTTTCTAGTTCTTTTAATTGTGATGTTAGGGTGTCAATTTTGGATCTTTCCTGCTTTCTCTTGTGGGCATTTAGTGCTATAAATTTCCCTCTCCACACTGCTTTGAATGCGTCCCAGAGATTCTGGTATGTTGTGTCTTTGTTCTCGTTGGTTTCAAAGAACATCTTTATTTCTGCCTTCATTTCGTTATGTATCCAGTAGTCATTCAGGAGCAGGTTGTTCAGTTTCCATGTAGTTGAGCGGTTTTGAGTGAGATTCTTAATCCTGAGTTCTAGTTTGATTGTACTGTGGTCTGAGAGATAGTTTGTTATAATTTCTGTTCTTTTACATTTGCTGAGGAGAGCTTTACTTCCAAGTATGTGGTCAATTTTGGAATAGGTGTGGTGTGGTGCTGAAAAAAATGTATATTCTGTTGATTTGGGGTGGAGAGTTCTGTAGATGTCTATTAGGTCCACTTGGGGCAGAGCTGAGTTCAATTCCTGGGTATCCTTGTTGACTTTCTGTCTCGTTGATCTGTCTAATGTTGACAGTGGGGTGTTAAAGTCTCCCATTATTAATGTGTGGGAGTCTAAGTCTCTTTGTAGGTCACTCAGGACTTGCTTTATGAATCTGGGTGTTCCTGTATTGGGTGCATATATATTTAGGATAGTTAGCTCTTCTTGTTGAATTGATCCTTTTACCATTATGTAATGGCCTTCTTTGTCTCTTTTGATCTTTGTTGGTTTAAAGTCTGTTTTATCAGAGACTAGGATGGCAACCCCTGCCTTCTTTTGTTTTCCATTTGCTTGGTAGATCTTCCTCCATCCTTTTATTTTGAGCCTATATGTGTCTCTGCACGTGAGATGGGTTTCCTGAATACAGCACACTGATGGGTCTTGACTCTTTATCCAATTTTCCAGTCTGTGTCTTTTAATTGGAGCATTTAGTCCATTTACATTTAAAGTTAATATTGTTATGTGTGAATTCGATCCTGTCATTATGATGTTAGCTGGTGATTTTGCTCGTTAGTTGATGCAGTTTCTTCCTAGTCTCCATGGTCTTTACATTTTGGCATGATTTTGCAGTGGCTGGTACCGGTTGTTCCTTTCCATGTTTAGCGCTTCCTTCAGGAGCTCTTTGAGGGCAGGCCTGGTGGTGACAAAATCTTTCAGCATTTGCTTGTCTGTAAAGTATTTTATTTCTCCTTCACTTATGAAGCTTAGTTTGGCTGGATATGAAATTCTGGGTTGAAAATTCTTTTCTTTAAGAATGTTGAATATTGGTCCCCACTCTCTTCTGGCTTGTAGGGTTTCTGCCGAGACATCTGCTGTTAGTCTGATGGGCTTCCCTTTGAGGGTAACCCGACCTTTCTCTCTGGCTGCCCTTAACATTTTTTCCTTCATTTCAACTTTGGTGAATCTGACAATTATGTGTCTTGGAGTTGCTCTTCTCGAGGAGTATCTTTGTTGCGTTCTCTGTATTTCCTGAATCCGAACGTTGGCCTGCCTTGCTAGATTGGGGAAGTTCTCCTGGATAATATCCTGCAGAGTGTTTTCCAACTTGGTTCCATTCTCCCTATCACTTTCAGGTACACCAATCAGACGTAGATTTGGTCTTTTCACATAGTCCCATATTTCTTGGAGGCTTTGCTCATTTCTTTTTATTCTTTTTTCTCTAAACTTCCCTTCTTGCTTTATTTCATTCATTTCATCTTCCATCGCTGATACCCTTTCTTCCAGTTGATCGCATTGGCTCCTGAGTCTTCTGCATTCTTCACGTAGTTCTCGAGCCTTGGTTTTCAGCTCCATCAGCTCCTTTAAGCACTTCTCTGTGTTGGTTATTCTAGTTATACATTCTTCTAAATTTTTTTCAAAGTTTTCAACTTCTTTGCCTTTGGTTTGAATGTCCTCCCGTAGCTCAGAGTAATCTGATCATCTGAAGCCTTCTTCTCTCAGCTCGTCAAAGTCATTCTCCATCCAGCTTTGTTCTATTGCTGGTGAGGAACTGCATTCCTTTGGAGGAGGAGAGGCGCTCTGCATTTTAGAGTTCCCTGTTTTTCTGTTCTGTTTTTTCCCCATCTTTGTGGTTTTATCTACTTTTGGTCTTTGATGATGGTGATGTACAGATGGGTTTTTGGTGTGAATGTCCTTTCTGTTTGTTAGTTTTCCTTCTAACAGACAGGACCCTCAGCTGCAGGTCTGTTGGAATACCCTGCCGCGTGAGTTGTCAGTGTGCCCCTGCTGGGGGGTGCCTCCCAGTTAGGCTGCTCGGGGGTCAGGGGTCAGGGACCCACTTGAGGAGGCAGTCTGCCCGTTCTCAGATCTCCAGCTGCATGCTGGGAGAACCACTGCTCTCTTCAAAGCTGTCAGACAGGGACATTTAAGTCTGCAGAGGTTACTGCTGTCTTTTTGTTTGTCTGTGCCCTGCCCCCAGAGGTGGAGCCTACAGAGGCAGGCAGGCCTCCTTGAGCTGTGGTGGGCTCCACCCAGTTGGAGATTCCTGGCTGCTTTGTTTACCTAAGCAAGCCTGGGTAATGGCGGGCGCCCCTCCCCCAGCCTTGCTGCCACCTTGCAGTTTGATCTCAGACTGCTGTGCTAGCAATCAGCGAGACTCCGTGGGCGTAGGAGCCTCCAAGCCAGGTGGGGGTTATAATCTCGTGGTGCGCCGTTTTTTAAGCCGGTCCGAAAAGCGCAATATTCGGGTGGGAGTGACCCCATTTTCCAGGTGCCGTCCGTCACCCCTTTCTTTGACTCGGAAAGGGAACTCCCTGACCCCTTGCGCTTCCCAAGTGAGGCAATGCCTCGCCCTGCTTGGGCTCGCGCACGGTGCGCGCACCGACTGACCTACGCCCACTGTCTGGCACTCCCTAGTGAGATGAACCCGGTACCTCAGATGGAAATGCAGAAATCACCCGTCTTCTGTGTCGCTCACGCTGGGAGCTGTAGACTGGAGCTCTTCCTATTCAGCCATCTTGGCTCCTCCTTGATTTCTTTCTCAGCTAGTTCGTTAGTGGTGTACAAAAACTCTACTGAGTTTTGTATGTTGATTTTGTATTCTGCAAATTTTGACTAATTTATTTATGAGATCTAAGAGTTTTTTTAAAGAAGTCTTTAGGTTTTCATATGTATAAGGTCATGTCAGCTTCAGAGAGGGACATTTTGAATTTCTCTTTTCCAATTTGAATGCCTTTCTTTTTCTTGCCTGATTGCTCTAGCTAAAACTTCCAGTACTATGTTGAATAGAAATGCTGAAACTGGGCATCCTTGTCTTGTTCTAGCTCTTAGAGGAAAGGGTTTTGGCTTTTCCCCATTTAGAATAATGTTAGCTTTGGGTTTGTTTTATATGGTCTTTATTATGTCGAGTTGTGTTTCTTCTATGCCTAGTTTGTTGAGAGTTTTTATCATGAGGAGATACTGAATTTTATCAAATGCTTTTTCTGCATCTATTGAGATGATCATATGGTTTTTGTCCTTCATTCTGTTGACGCAATGTGTCACATTTATTGATTTGCCTATGTTGAACCATTTTTCTATCCCTAGAATAAATCCTGCTTAATCATGGTTTTTTAAAATGTGCTGTTGAATTCAGTTTGCTAGTATTTTGGTAAGAACTTTTGCATCTATGTTCATCAGGCATATTGATGTGTAATTTTCTTTTTTGTGTGTGTGTCCTTATTTAGTTTTGGGTTCAGGATGATGCTAGCCTCTTATAATGAGTTAGGGAGAATTATTTTCTCCCCAGTTTAAAAAAATATTTTGAGAAGAAGTGGTGTTAGTTCTTCTTTGTAAGTTTGGTAGAATTCTGTAATAAAGCCATCTGGTTCTAGGCTTTTCTTATTGGGAGACATTTAATTACTGATTCAATCTTACCACTTGTTATTGGTCTTTTCAGTTTTTCTATTTCTTCTTGTTTCAATCTTGGTAGGTTGTATGTGTCCAGGAATTTATCCAATTCCTCTTGATTTTCCAGTTTGATAGTGTATAGTTGCTCATAATAGTCTCTGATGATCTTTTGCATTTCTGTGGTATCAGTTGTAATGTATTCTTTTTTCATTCTGATTTAGTTATTTGCGTCTTCTCTTTTTCTTGGCTAGTCTATCTAGTGGTTTACCAATTTTGTTTACCTTTTAAAAAACCAACTTATTTTTTTGATCTCTGGTATTCTTCTTAGTTTATATTTGGTTTAGCTCTTCTCTGAACTTTATTATTTCTTTCCTTCCACTAATTTCAGATTTAGCTTGTTCTTGCTTTTCTAGGTTTTTAAGGTACATCATTAGACTATTTGAAATCTTTCAGCTTTTTTATGAAGGTGTTTATTGCTATATACTTCTCTCTTAGCACTGCATTTGCTATGTCTGATAGGTTTTGATGTGTTGCATTTTGGCGTTTATTTGCTCCAAGACATTTTTTTTTTAACATTTTCTCCTTAATTTCTTCCTTGACCCAATGGTCATTCAGGAATGTCTTATTTAATTTCCATGTATTTTTACAGTTTCTAAAGTTTTTCTTGTTATTTATTTCTAGATTCATTCCATTGTGGTTTGAGAAAACACTTGATATAATTTCAATTAAAAATCTGTTGAGACTCGTTTTGTGTCCTAACATATGGTCTATCCTGAAGAATGTTTCATGTGGTGATAAGAAGAGTGTGTATTCTATAGCTGTTGGATGAAATGTTCTGTAACTGTCTCTTAGGTCCATTTGCTATTAATTGCAGTTTAAATCCAACATTTCCTTGATAATTTTCTGTCTGGACAATCTGTCTAATGGTGAGAGTGGGGTGTTGAGGACCCCAACTATGGTCATATTGGAATCTATCTTTCCCTTTTGGTCTAATAATATTTACTTTGTATATCTGGGTGCTCTGGTGTTGGGTTAATATATGCTTAGAATTATGATGTCTTCTTGCTGAATTGATCCCTTTGTCATTCTATAATGAGCTTCTTTGTATCTTTTTACTGTTTTTGATTTAAAGTCTGTTTTGTCTGATGTAAGTATAGCTACTCCTGTTCATTTTTGGTTTCTGTTTGCACGGAATATTTTTTCCAACTCTTTATTTTTCAGTTCATGTGTGTATTTACAGGTGAATTTCTTGTAGGCAGCTTATAGTTGGGTCATTTTTAAAAAATCCATTGAGCAAGTCTATATATTTTAAGTGAATAGTTTAATCCATTTACATTAAAGACAATTATTAATATATGAAGGCTTGTCCTGTCATTTTATTATTTTATTTTTGGTTCTTTTGTATAGCCTTTCTTTCTTTCTTTTTTATTGTTTATCATTATGGTTGAATAGTTTTATGTAGTGGCAACATTTGAGTCCTTTGTCTTCCTTATTTGTGTGTTTTCTCTCAAAGTGTGTGAATATTTTAAACCTCTCATACATTTGAGAAGATAGAACCAATTTAAATTCCCATTGATGTGAACTGGTAGAAGTGAAGGAAAGGGCCCATCTCATTGCACTATTACCAGCATAAGGTAATAGAATTTAGATAATCTTAATTTAGTAGGTGATAAATATTACTTTTAGTCCATAACAATTTTTTCTCATCAAATATTTGACAATTTTTATGGATGTGAAATATAATCATTAATCAAAAGATACCATAGTTTGATAATTTTTCATAATTTCTGAATTAAATTTTTTCATTCTCTTTAAAATGTTCTGTTGATATTGAATACATGATTTTTTTTTCTGGTCTGGCTATTTCGCATTCTCTTGATCTCTTAAAATCTTACATGTTTCAACATCTATGTTCCTCTTCTTTAGCATTAAAAAGTATTGTACTTCTTTTGTAACCTGGGTTACTTTAAATAATTAATTTTGCATTATGTTTAAGGGAGAGCCACAACTCGATAAATAGCATTATTAATATATTAGGTCAGTACAAAGTCTAGCAAGAGTTTGTTCTTTTTCTATCAAAGTTTTTGAAACTTTCTTCATTTCTTAGAGTGCCATGTAATTGCTCAGAATTTAAGAATACCTTTATCCTGAATGTTTTGCCTCAAAATGACATTTGCTAACACCATCAAAAAGTGGACAAGGGATATGAATAGACGTTTCCTAAAGAAAATGTACAAATGGTCAACAAACATGAAAAAATGCTCAGCATCACTAATCATCAGGGAAATGCAAATTAAAATTACAATGAGATACCATCTTATTCCTGCAAGAATGGCTATTATTAAAGTAAAAAAACAATAGATATTGGCATGGATGTGGGGAAAAGGGAACACTTGCACACTGCTGGTAGAAATGTAAATTAGAACAACCTCCATGGAAGATTGCTTAAAGAACTAAAAGTAGATCTACCATTTGATCCAGCAATCCTGCTACTGGGTATCTATCCAAAGGAAAATAAGTCATTATATGAAAAAGACACTTGCACACATATGTTTATAGCAGCACAATTCATATTTGCAAAGATGTGGAACCAATGTAAGTACTCATCTACTAATGAGTGGATAAAGAAAATGTGGTATATATGCACCATGGAGTACTACTCAGCCATTAAAAGGAATGAAATAGTGTCTTTGGCAGCAACTTTAGATGGAGCTAGCGGTCATTATTTTAAGTGAAGGAACACAGGAATAGAAAACCAAAAACTGTATGTTCTCACTTATAAGTAGGAGATTAGCTGTGGTATGCAAAGGCATACAGAGTGATATAATGGACTTCAGAAACTCGGAAGAGGGAGGGTGAGAGGTGGGGATAGGGATAAAAAAACTACACGTTAGGGGCAATGTATACTCCTCAGGTGGCAGGTGCACTAAAATCTCAGAATTCACTGCTATATAATTTATCCATGTAACAAAAAAACACTTGTACTCTAAAAGCTACTGAAATAAAAAAAATTTAGATGACATTTTGCTCCCTAGCCCCTCCTCATTCAAATGTTACTATATGACTTCTCGGAGTTGCACTGTCTTTGCTCTTTTCCTCCAAAGCCTTGAGCTTTCCAATGAGTACACCAGATAGAAATTTTCAAGCACAATTTTTAAAAAAGCAGGTTACTGAATGTAAGTAAAGGTAGTTTCTATTCTTCTTTGTTATGGGCTGAATAGTGTCCCCTGCAAATTCATAAAGTTAAAGTCCTAATTTCCAATACCTCAGAATGTGACTATATTTAGAGATAAGGCTTTAAAGTAGCAATTAAATAAAAATCAGGTCATCAGGATGGGCCCTAAGCCAATTTAACTGGATCTTTATAAGGAAAGGAGGTTAGAACACAGACACACACAGAGGAAAGACAGTGTTGAAGGCACAGGGACAAGACAGCCATTCACAAGCTGAAGAGAGAGGCCTCAGAGGAAACTAACCCTGCCAACAATTTAATCTTAGATGTCTAGCTTCTAGAATACTGAGAAAATAAATTTCTGTTGTTTAAGCCACCCAGCCCATGGTACTTTGTATGGCAGCCCTAGTAAACTAATAGATTATGAGTGAGTGGAAGGGCAAGCTGAGATTTAGGTAGGACAAACCATGAATACTCTTCTTTTCCTTGGAAAAAGTAAACCAAAGTAAAGTTTCTCAGCCAAAGGTGTAATATCAGCAAAGACTTATAAAGTGAATACAATGCTCTTTTTTTCTTTGAAAGTACACATTCTGAGGTGATGAAAAAAGAAAATAAGAATTTTGAAAAAAACTCAAGAAGTCTTGATCTCAATATGAGGTTTTAATGATTCATGGAGCCCTAGTCCCTAGAACTTCTGTAATCACTAGAAATGTGTGTTTATTATGGTGAATCATAAGAGACTTGTGGATTTGATTTCCAAATCTGAATTTACAGCAGCTTGATTTAAGTTAAATTCCTGTCTTTATCCACACAACACTGCAGTCCCTGAATGCTGAGGTGGCCTGAAACTTCATAGTACCAATATATGATATTAGTTATGTTGTCCAGGTTATTGTGATGTGTAAAGATTAATTTTATAGCATGGAACCAAAATACACTCAGCTTTATTGGACCTTTTACCTTTAGCTGAGGAGAGGTATTAATAAGCATCAGGTCCTCCTTCAGCCAAAAAATTATAGATTTTTCCAGAAAAGAGGAAAGGCATACTTTCCTTTAAAGAAATAGTACTAACTCTTACTAACAATAATCATGATATACATTTTTATAGGACAGAACAATTTGCAGAGTGCTTTTAGTATGCCTGGTTTTTTTTAGTCATCACAATCCTAGATGAGAGGTATCATTGAGTTTCCCAGAGGCAAAATGATTTTCTAAAATCACAAGGTTGCTTGGTTGGCTAGCTGGTAATTTTACTAGAACTCCAATATTAAGCTTACTGTTTTTGCCACAATTATCTTTCAGGATAAAATTTTTTATTTTCCTTTCCTTTCAGTCATGGTCTGGAGTCAAGAAATGAAGAGGGCAAGCAATGTTTTTGGCATCCTGACTACAGTTACATGCAGTTTGGGGCTGCTGCAATGGCAACTCAATGGAGAGGTTAGGAACACCAACTCCAGGATCAGGCAATCTTTGAATCTCTGTCACTAGCAGCTTTGTATATTGGGGCAAGTTACTTAACATCTGTAAGTCCTAGATTTCTCATCTTTAAAATGGGGGAAAATGCCTCTTCATAGCATTTTAAAAAATCTATAATGTATATAACAACCTTATATAATTTACTACCAGGTACTGGTTCAATGTTAAATGCCTTAACAGCACCTTTTAAAAATTCAGGGCCAGGTGCGGTGGCTCATGCCTGCAATCTCAGCACTTTAGGAGGCCAAGGCGGGCAGATCACTTGAGGTCAGGAGTTTGAGACCAGCCTGGCCAACATGGTGAAGTCCTGTCTCTACTAAAAAATACAAACGTTAGCCGGGCGTGGTGATGCACGCCTGTGATCCCAGCTACTTGGGAGGCTGAGGCAAATTTGCTTGAACGTGGGAGGCAGAGGTTGCAGTGAGCTGAGATCTGGCCACTGCACTCCAGCCTGAATGATAGAGTGAGACTCCATCTCAAAAAAAAAAAAAAAAATCAATAGTATTTAGCAACTTTCAAGTCAGACTCAGGTTGGGTATTATCATTAATCAACAGAACATGCTCTCTTAACACTTTTTTCCCGAAACTTCATTAAAAACAAACATCTGTATATGGAAAATTTGGTTTGGGGATTAGGTCAGATTGTTTATGGAAAGGTTTTTTTGGGAAATGATCTGAATCTTTGTTGTCATACATGGGCTCTTCTCTCTGGTTGATCCCTTCTTCCTTAAAATTTATATTGTGGGAAAAAGTTTAAATAAAACATTTTTCAAGAATTGAAACTTCAAGTGGAGAGGAGATAGGCAATGTGCAAATTTTGAGGTGGCGGAAGTTAACACAGTCTCGCAGGCCTTCCCCTGTTGTGCTGGCTGTGCCTGTTTCCCAAGGATTTGTAGTAATATATAGCATATTTTATACATAACTCTATAATACAATTACATTTCTCCAATGCATGTAGTATTTTCCACTTTATGGAATAATTCATTTCTAACTATGGTATTTACATTTCACCCTGTAGTAAATTTTATCTTTTATTTGAAGTATGCTTTTATAACATCTAAGTTCAACAAATAGACTGAGGACAGAGGTAAAGAGCTTACTCTAGGTCAAGGCACAAATGGAAAACGTGCTAGCAGCATTAAGCTCCAGTGATTAGAATTCAGAGAAAAGACTTCTTTCTTTAGTATGATTAATCTAGTTTTGTTCCATTAGGAGATTTCAGCCCTTGTTGATTAAAAATGAAAGACAACACTAACATAAAACACAGAAAACAAAGATTACTGGATTATTGGCAATTTTTTTTTCCAGTTTTAACTTTTATACTTTTTTTTTTGTATTATACTTTAAGTTATGGGATACATGTGCAGAACGTGCAGGTTTGTTACACAGGTATACACGTGCTATGGTGGTTTGCTGCACCCATCAACCTGTCATCTACATTAGGTATTTCTCCTAATGCTATCCCTCACCTAGCCGCCCACTCCCTGACAGGCCACTGTGTGTGATGTTCCCCTCCCTGTGTCCATGTGTTCTCATTGTTCAACTCCCACTTATGAGTGAGAACATGTAGTGTTTGGTTTTCTGTTCCTGTGTTAGTTTGCTGAGGATGATGACTTCCAGGTTTATCCATGTCCCTGCAAAGGACAAGATCTCATTTTTTATGGCTGCATAGTATTCCATGGTGTATACATAACCACATTTTCTTTATTCAGTCTATCATTGATGGGCATTTGGGTTGATTCCATGTCTTTGCTATTGTGAATAGTGCTGCAATAAACATACACATGCATGTGTCTTTATAACAGAATGATTTATATTCTTTTGGGTATATACCCAGTAATGTGATTGTTGGGTCAAATGATATTTCTGGTTCTAGATCCTTGTGGAATCACCACACACCACAATAGTTGAACTAATTTACACTCCCAGCAACAGTGTAAAAGCGTTCCTATTTCTCCACATCCTCTCCAGCATTTGTTATTTCCTGACTTTTTAATGATCACCATTCTAACTGGTGTGAGATGGTATCTCATTGTGGTTTTGATTTGCATTTGTCTAATGACCAGTGATTATGAGCTTTTGTTCTTATGTTTGTTGGCCGCATAAATGTCTTCTTTTGAGAAGTGTCTGTTCATATCCTTTGCCCACTTTTTGATGGAGTTGTTTGTTTTTTTCTTGCAAAGTTGTTTAAGTTCTTGTAGATTTTGGATACTAGCCCTTTGTCAGATGGATAGATTGAAAAAATTTTCTCCCATTCCATAGGTTGCCTGTTCACTCTGATGATAGTTTCTTTTGCTGTGCAGAAGCCCTTTCGTATTTGTTTGTGTCCTCTCTTGTTTCCTTGAGCATTGGTTTGTAGTTCTCCTTGAAGAGGTCCTTTGCATCCCTTGTAACTTGTACTCCTAGGAATTTTATTCTCTTCGTAGCAATTATGAATGGGAGTTCACTCATGATTTGGCTATTTGTCTATTATTGGTGTATAGGAATGCTTGTGATTTTTACACATTGATTTTGTATCCTGAGACTTTGCTGAAGTTGCTTATCAGCTTAAGGAGATTTTGGGCTGAGATTATGGTGTTTTCTAAATTTACAGTCATGTCTTCTGTAAACAGAGACAATTTGACTTCCTCTCTTCCTATTTGAATATGCTTTATTTCTTTCTCTTGCTTGATTGCCCTGGCCAGAACTTCCAATACTATGTTGAATAGGAGTGGTGAGAGAGGGCATCCTTGACTTGTGCCAGTTTTCAAAGGGAATGCTTCCAGCTTTTGCCCATTCAGTTTTATATTGGCTGTGGGTTTGTCATAAATAGCTCTTATTATTTTGAGATATATTCCATCAATACCTAATTTATTGAGATTTTTTTAGCATGAATGGATGGTGAATTTTATCAAAGGCCTTTTCTGTGTCTATTGAGATAATCATGTGGTTTTTGTCATTGGTTCTGTTTATGTGATGGATTACATTTATTGATTTGCCTATGTTGAACCGGTCTTGCATCCCAGGGATGAAGCCAACTTGGTTGTGGTGGATAAACTTTTTGATGTGCTGCTGGAATTGGTTAGCCAGTATTTTATTGAGGATTTTTGCATCAATGTTCGTCAGGGAAATTGGCCTGAAATTTTCTTTTTTGATTGTGTCTCTGCCAGGTTTTGGTATCAGGATGATGCTGGCTTCATAAAATAAGTTAGGGAGCAGTCCCTCTTTTTCTATTGTTTGGAATAGTTTCAGAAGGAATGGTACCAACTCCTCTTTGTACCTCTGGTAGAATTAGGCTGTGAATCTGCCTGGTCCTGGGCTTTTCTTTGTTGGTAGGTTGTTAATTACCGCCTCAATTTCAGAACTTGTTATTGGTCTATTCAGGGATTTGACTTCTTCCTGGTTTAGTCTTGGGAGAGTTTATGTGTCCAGGAATTTACCCATTTCTCCTAGATTTTCTAGTTTATTTGTGTAGAGGTGTTTATAGTATTCTCTGATGGTAGTTTGTATTTCTGTGGGATCAGTGGTGATCTCGCCTTTATCATTTTTTATTGTGTCTATTTGATTCTTCTCTCTTTCATTCTTTATTAGTCTGGCTAGCAGTCTATCTAGTTTGTTAATCTTTTCAAAAAACCAGCTCCTGGATTCATTGATTTTTTAAAGGGTGTTTTCATGTCTCTCTCTCTCCTTCAGTTCTGCTCTGATCTTAGTTATTTCTTGTCTTTTGCTAGCTTTTGAATTTGTTTTCTCTTGCTTCTTGCTTCTCTAGTTCTTTTAATTGTGATGTTAAGATGTCGATTTTAGATCTTTCCCACTTTCTCCTGTGGGCATTTAGTGCTATAAATTTCCCTCTAAACACCGCTTTAGCTGTGTCCCAGAGATTCTGGTATGTTGTGTCTTTGTTCTCATTGTTTTCAAAGAATTCATTTATTTCTGTCTTTATTTCGTTATTTACCCAGTAGTAGTCATTCAGGAGCAGGTTGTTCAGTTTCCACGTAGTTGCGCAGTTTTGAGTGAGTTTCTTAATCCTGAGTTCTAATTTGATTGTACTATGGTCAGCGAGACTGTTTGTTATGATTTCCATTATTTTGCTTTTGCTGAGTAGTGTTTTACTTCCAATTATGTGGTCAAATTTAGAATAAGTGTGATGTGTTGCTGAAAAGAATGTATATTCTGTTGATTTGGGGTGGAGAGTTCTGTAGATGTCCATTAGCAATTCTCGTGTCTCAGCCTCCCAATTACAGGTGTGCACTACCACACACAGATAATTTTTGTATTTTCAGTAGAGACAGGGTTTCACTATGTTGGCCAGGCTGGTCTTGAACCCCTGACCTCAGTCAATCCACCTGCCTCAACCTCCCAAAGTGCCCAGATTACAGGCATGAGCCACCGCACCTGGCCATGCAACTTTTCTTAATGTTGTGTTCTTACAGACAACTAGAAGACAATGATGATTGTTTGAAATTTATAATATATCGGTATTGTAAAAGCAACATTTTTTGTTCATGAGACAAGGTGTTCACCAGAAATCTGGGGTTTAGGAGAAACCACTAAGTGAGTGAAGTTGTAGTTGGACAAAACAAGAAATGCCAGAACAGAAATTAGAAACATGAGGCATTTTATTAATTATCGTGGAGACCAGTCACACAATTTACAACTTTTGTTTCCACCTGTTTTATGAGGTCCACTTGGTCCAGAGCTGAGTTCAAGTCCTGAATATCCTTGTTAATTTTCTGTCAATTGATCTGTCTAATATTGAAAGTGGGGCGTTAAAGTCTCCCACTATTATTGTTTGGGAGTCTAAGTCTCTTTGTAGCTCTCTAAGAACTTGCTTTATGAATCTGGGTGCTCCTGTATTGGGTGCATATATATTTAGGATAGTTAGCTCTTCTTGTTGCATTGATCCCTTTGCCATTATGTCATGCCCTTCTTTGTCTTTTTTGATCTTTGTTGGTTTAAAATCTGTTTTATCAGAGACTAGGTTTACAACCCTTGCTTTTTTCTTGGCTTTCCATTTGCTTGATGAACATTCCTCCAACCCTTTATTTTGAGCCTATGTGTGTCTTTTAATTGGGGTATTTAGCCCATTTACATTTCAGATTAATATTATTATGTATGAATTTGATCCTGTCATTATAATGCTAGCTGGTTATTTTGCCTGTTAGTTGATGCAGTTTCTTCATAGTATTGATGGTCTTTACAATTTGGTATGTTTATTTCAGTGGCTGGTACCAATTTTCCCTTTCCATATTTAGTGCTTCCTTTAGGAGCTCTTGTAAGGCAGGCCTGGTGATGACATAATCTCTCAGCATTTGCTTGTCTGTAAAGGATTTTATTTCTCCTTCGCTTATGAAGCTTAGTTGGGCTGGATATGAAATTCTGGGTTGAAAACTCTTTTTTTTAAAGAGTGTCAAATATTGGCTCCTACTCTCTTCTGTCTTGTAGGGTTTCTGCAGAGCGATCCACTGTTAGTCTGATGGGCTTCCTTTTGTGGGTAACCCGACCTTTCTCTCTGGCTGCCCTTAACATTTTTTTCCTTCATTTCAACCTTGGTGAATCTGACAATTATGTGTCTTTGGGTTGCTCTTCTTGAGGAGTATCTTTGTGGTGTTCTGTGTATTTCCTGAATTTGAATGTTGGTCTGTCTACCGAGGTTGGGGACGTTCTCCCAGATAATATCCTGAAGAGTGTTTTTCACCTTGGTTCCATTCTCCCCATCACTTTCAGGTACACCAATCAAATGTAGGTTTGGTCTTTTCACATAGTCCCATATTTCTTGGAGGCTTTGTTCATTCCTTTTCATTCTTATTTCTCTATTCTTGTCTTCATGCTTTATTTCATTAAGTTGATCTTCAATCTCTGACATCTTTTCTTCTGCTTGATTAATTTTGCTATTGATACTTGTGTATGCTCTATGAAGTTCTTGTGCTGTGTTTTTCAGCTCCATCAGGTCATTTATATTCTTCTCTAAACTGGTTATTCTAGTTAGCAATTCTTCTAACATTTTTTTCAGGTTTTTAGCTTCCTTACATTGGGTTAGAACATGCTCCTTTAGCTCAAAGGAGTTTGTTATTATCCACCTTCTGAAGCCTGTCAATTCACCAGACACTTTATCCATCTAGTTTTGTTTCCTTTCTGGTGAGTAGTTGTGATTTTTTGGAGGAGAGGAGGCTTTCTGGTTTTTGGAATTTTCAGCCTTTTTGTGCTGGCTTTTCCTCATCTTCATGGATTTATCTACCTTTGGTCTTTGATGTTGGTTACCTTCAGATGGGGTTTTTGTGTGGATGTCCTTTTTCTTGATGTTGATGCTATTCCTTTCTGTTTGTTAGTTTTCCTTCTAACAGTCAGGCCCCTCTGCTGCAGGTCTGCTGGAGTTTGCTGGAGGTTCACTCCAGACCCTATTTGCCTGGGTATCACCAGTGGAGGCTGCAGAACAGCAAAGATTGCTGCCTATTCTTTCCTCTGGAAGCTTCGTCCTAGAGAGTCACCTGCCAGATGCCAGCCAGAGCTCCCCGGAATGAGGTGTCTGTCAACTGCTGCTAGGAGGTGTCTCCCAGTCAGGAGGCACAGGGGTCAGGGATCCACTTGAGGAGGCAGTCTGTCCCTTAGCAGAGCTCGAGCACTGTGCTAGGAGGTCCGCTGCTGTCTTCAGAGCTAGCAGACAGGAATGTTTAAGTCTGCTGAAGGTGTGCCCACAGCTGCCCCTTCCCCCAGGTGCTCTGTCTCAGGGAGATGGGAGTTTAATCTATAACCCCCTGACTGGAGCTGCTGATTTTCTTTCAGAGATGCCCTGCCCAGAGAGGAGGAATCTAGAGAGGCAGTCTGTCTACAGTGTCTTTGCCCAGCTGCCATTGGTTCCACCCATTTTGAACTTCCCGGCGGCTTTGTTTACACTTTTAGGGGAAACCCACGTACTCAGGCCTCAGTAATGGCAGACGCCCCTTCCCCCACCAAGATCCAGTGTCCCAGGTCAACTTCAGACTGCTGTGCTGGCAGTGAGAATTTCAAGCCAGTGGATCTTAGCCTGCTGGGCTCCGTGGGGGTGGGATCCGCTGAGCTAGACCAGTTGGCTCCCTGGCTTCAGCAATGTTTCCAGGGGAATGAACAGTTCTGTCTAGCTGGCGTTTCAGGTGCCACTGGGGTATGAAAAAAACTCCTGCAGCTAGCTCAGTGTCTGCCCAAATGGCCACGCAGTTTTGTGTTTGAAACCCAGGGCCCTAGTGGTATAGGCACCCAAGGTAATCTCTTGGTCCACAGGTTGTGAAGACCATGGGAAAAGTGTAGTGTCTGGGCTGGAGTGCACTGTTCCTTACAGCACAGTCCCTCGTGGCTTCCCTTGGCTCAGGGAGGGCATTCCCTGACCCCTTGCCCTTCCTGGGTGAAGTGACACCCCACCCTGCTTTTTCTCGTTCTCCATGGGCTGTACCCACTGTCTAACCAGTCCCAATGAGATGAGCCAGGTACCTCAGTTGGAAATGCAGACATCACCTGCCCTCTGCATTGATCTTGCTGGGAGCTGCAGACCATAGCTCTTCCTATATGGCCATCTTGCCAGCCACCGATTATTGGCAATTTTGTGTATTGGGAATATGAAGTGTTGGAGTTTTATTTGATGGAGTGAGTAGAGACATCTTTGGAGTATTTGACATGATACAAGAGTTTCAGGTTTTGAAACTCAATTGTAATTCAATACATAGTCATTCCCCCAACTCAGCATAGGAATGGGTGCCTAGAGAGAAGAAAGACATCACAAAACATTGCTTCTTTTATAGAATTATTTGAGGGAGGGCATTGCCTAATAGAGTGATTTGCTCAGTTTTGTAATTATCCATGGTATTTATAGAACTCACATAAAGCAATCTAATGTTACAGAAATAATATTACACTGGACTTAGATGGTCTAGAGAGAGCTTGAAGTGATTTGGATGATGCCATTGTCCAAGTGAGTGAATTTATTTCCAGTAGCAACAGAGTACAATACAGAACTTGAAGTAAAGCATGTTTATTTCTAGAAAATGTGTTTATTCTCTTATGAGCTGTTTCTGTCTCTGATTAAGAGACTGTTATAGTAAGCTGAGAAGACTCAGGTCAGACTTCCAGGAGCTCAGGCAATAACTCAATCAGAAACAGGTAAGAGCTGAATTGGAGGTTACTGTCAATCACTGCTCAGTTAGGTCAAACTGATCATGACTGTTGGCATGGCTTCACCTGGCAAACATTTACAGTACTAAGAGAAGGAAAAAATAGACACTCATACACCTATGTTCTCAAAGTAAAATTCATTTTGGCTACTTGCCTAAGACCCCCTGGAGAATCCCAACAGAGATGAGACTCAGCTTTACTAGTTAGAAAGATAGACTTCTGCTCAATGTACCAGCAGTTCTACATGGTTGCTTCCAGCACCAATTTATTTGATAACAAACTTAGTTACCAAGCACTACACTTCCTCTCTCTTGCCTAACCCAGGGAAAAATTCAATTGGTTTTCAATTACTCCTTTTTGACTGAATTTGTCCAATAAAATATCTTTACCCTTCAGTGAGCAGGAGGAAGAGAGAATTTGGGGATGAGGGATGGAGAGGAGTTGAAAATCATGGCAAGAAGAGGCCCACAGGTGGAAATTATGTGCGACTATTACCTGAGCTCCTGCTAGTCATTACATACATGGCTTCTGGGATCAGCTGGCCTGTCTAATTGTGGTTCCAACACAAGAATGCACTAGAAAATGCATTCTTAGGAAAGTATTTCACAATCAAATCATATTTTGACATTTAGAGTAGCCCAATTAAACAGTAACTATTCTTCTCTTTTTTATGATTTTTGTCTTCCAGTTTCTAATAATTTTATTTATTCCTTCCTGGGTATTCAGTGACATCTTTCTAAATTGTTTAAAATGAGAAGCATTGCACACTGAGAGTCAGGATCCAAGTGTCTTTGACTGAGCCAACTCAGCTCTGCTATTAACTTATGGTGTGATCGCAGGCAAGTCACTTATTTTTCCTGATATTTAAAACAAAGAAATTGAACAAGGTAGTCTGTAAGGCATCATACCACTCTAATAGTCTGGGTATCCCTGGTGGAACTGCAGCATTCTGCCTCTCTCTGGGGTCAGGATTCAGCCACAGCCCCTGCTGTCAGTGAGGTCTTCTCCACTCTTAGATAGATTCTGCTCTTCGGAAAGATTTTTACTATTTTTGTCCTATTCATTAATTAACAATATAAATATATACTTTTAAATTAACAACTCCTCCAAAAACAGTGAACCATTAATAATAAAATTTTATAATCATCATAAAACCGTCCAGGGCATGGAAGATGGTGTAATAATTCACACCTAATTGCTTTCAACCTCGGGCCCACAAACACACTAGTTAGAGAAATGAATTCAGATACTGTAATTCATGCCAGGTCATGTTTTATTATTTAATTCATCCTCGATACTTGGAAAAAAAAAGACTTTGGTGTTCAAACAGTCCACAAACTCACCATGCCACAAACTCCATGGGGATCTAGAGAAATTCCTCATTTATCTATATCATGAGCCCCTTGGATGGAAATTCAACCTGAATCTTGGTGTTTTCTATAGCACACAGATTATTTTACTTAACAATAGAAATAACTTACATAATATAAACAATTACCTTAAGTACAAGATTAGAATACTGAGAAAATTCTTTGTTGAGGAAAAAAAGAGCAAAGGATGAGCAGTCCACAATATGAGTAAAAATAGCAATTTAAAATCAAACTGTAGAATGATAGCAACATATTTAACAGCACAAACTCTGGAGTCAGAGTACCTGTATTTAAATCTCAGCTCCACCACTTACTTCTTGTATTTGACTCTTAGTAAGTTAATGTCTCTGAGCTCCAATTTCCTTATCTGTACAAAGGAAATGATAATAGTACCAGGTTGTTAGGAAGATTATATAAGTTGATATAAGTGTTTGGAAGAATGTCCAGTACTTAGTAAGTGAAGCATATAAGTTATTAGTAGTGTATTAGAAATCATGGCATCCTTCCTTAAAGGATTGTAAAGGTATGTGTGTGCTTCATGTGTATGGTAGCCTAGGTACTTATACATCGTCTACCCTGAGGACTGTTTGCAAATTTAACAGAGTTAATTAATCGAGGAGGGTTTAAGATACACTGAGGATTTTAGTATGAGTGAGGAAAAGAAGGAAGAATGGGGAAAAATTTTGTGTATTTTAATAATAAGTTAGCATTCAAATGGATTTTTTAAAAAAAACTCAACAACTAGGCTTTTTCTTCTTGGATTGTTAGTGTGACATAAAGATTTCTGTTCATAAATCTCTATTAGAGATACACAGTGATTATTTTAATAAAAGAATACATTATGCAAGGAAAGAGAGACCCTTATACTGATTTTTTCTTGGGTACAAATGCATGGTTTGCTGTGTGAATGTCTAAACAGTGTTGCTGCACCTCTGGAGTGTTTTTCTGCCTCACAGTAACTAGGGCTGTCAGCTGAACCAAGATCCATAATGATTGAGAGCTTATCAAAACCAAAACGGTAAATACATTTCTATGGGATTAGGTGACCAACTTCTTTAGCAAATAATGAAAACTCAGAAAGGGCATCTGCTTGGATTTTGTATCACAAACTCTACATTTCTCTCTCAGTCCATCAGCTATTCAGGGTCAATTAATGTGTGTTTACCTTGCTTAACAGAAACTGTTCTCAGGCAAGAGACGCTGCTTGCTTTCAACATGAAGTGTAAATCAGAGGCTGCGATGAAAGCAGCTCTAATACTATCTAATGGAAAGCTCAAGGTTCTAATCCCAGCTGTCTTGCAGAAGGGCATTTAATTGTTCTAACTGTGATTTCCTCATCTGAAAAACAGAGATTGGATTAGATGACCTCTAATATTGGTTCAAAATAGTCTGTGTATTTTATTAGTTTCAGGAATCTCCAAGTGGATTTGTTAACAAGGATGTTTTAACTTAACATGTTTGTGGATTTGGGGATATGTCTAGTACCCCTGCTTTTTTATATACTAATGGTGTCTAATTATTTTGTATATTAATTAAATATTTTTGAAGCAATTATTATCTTCCAGGCAGTCCATTACACAGTGGAAATATAACAGTTAAAGAAAAGTGATAAATACCCTGCTCTCAAAAAAAAAAGATGATCATTCATTTTTCCAATGAAAAGATACCAATCTGGGGAGTAAATTGAATATATATATATAAACTTTTGGGCTAATAGAGAAGAAAGCCAGTTGTCTATTCATGGTATTTATGCATTTATGATAACATTTACAGTCCATCATATAAATAATGCTAATGTGGAAATAATATTTTATTCACTCTCACATTTCATAAAGCAATATTGGTCATGCTCTTTAGAAACATATTTGCCATCGGTGTCTTTGCCATCATCAGAGCCACTTTAATAGCTGTTATCACAGTTTGCCAGAGCATGTAATTTTTTCTCTCATCTAAATTGTTTGATTTACGTACTTTTTGAAGTGCATGTATATTATATGCTCCCCCTGGAAATTCTATACTAAGCCACAGTTTCATAAACATGATCTCTGCATGCAAGGAAGTCATTTACTGTGCGCGTGTGTGTGTGCGTGTGTGTGTGTTTGTGTGTGTGTGTGTTTAGCAGTTCTTAAAAAGGCTTATTTGCAGCAAGATCCAACACTTGCATTTGGGAGGTCATCCCCCAAGAACAGTGACAAATTGTGCTACAATTTTTAATTTTTTAAAAAAAGTTTCTTATTAATTCAGTTAGATATCCTCTATGAACTAGCATTGATTGAAGTAGTTATGAGGTAAAGCAATTTCTTTATAAAAATAACCAGTTCTTCAAAAAAAAGTTATTGAAATAATTCCTTCTATCTGAGATACTCTAAAGAGATTCTTAAATAAGGTGATTCTTCCCCTTTTTTGAGAAGAACATATATGAAGCTTTGAGAGGGCACACATTCCCCAGGCTGTATCTGCAGATGAGAGCATGGGATGGGTGATAATAGATAAATCATTTTTATATTCTGTGTAAATCCTGACCTTAGAACTATTGGTCACTGGACACATTCACCTTATTATAATAGCAGACTTTTTAATAATACATCATACAACTTTTTTTTTTCTTTTCTTTTTCTTTTTTTGAGACCGTCTTGCTCTGTTGCCCAGGCTGGAGTGCAGTGGTGCAATCTCAGCTCATTGCAACCTCCGCCTCCCAGGTTCAAGCAATACTCGTGTCTCAGCCTCCCAAGTAGCTGGGATTACAGGCGTGCACTACCACACCCAGCTAATTTTTGTATTTTTAGTAGAGACAGCGTTCCACCATGTTGGCCAGGCTGGTCTCAAACTCCTGACCTCAGGTGATCCACCCACCTCGACCTCCCAAAGTGCCAGGCTTTCAGGTGTGAGCCACCACACTTGGCCATAAAACTTTTCTTAATGTTGTATTCTCACAGACAATTAGAAGACAATGAGGATTGTTTGAAGTTTATGATATAGCTGTATTGTAAAAGCAACATCTTTTGTTTGTGAGAAAAGATGCTCACCAGAAATATGAGGCTTAGGAAAAACTACTACTAATTGACTGAAATTATAGCTGCACAAAACAAGAAATGCCAGGGCAGAAATTAGAACCATGAGGCATTTTATTAATTATTGTGGAGACCAGTCACACAATTTACAACTTTTGTTTACACCTGTTTTATGAGGTTCATTTCTGCCAGAATAAGAGTGATTTTTCCCAGGCAAAAGGCCTCTAATTGGTTGTAAATGAATCAATACCCATCAGTTTCACAAAAAAAGCATCCTAATCAGATTGGTTATCAATGGATTCTATCTTGCTGAATCTTTGTCTCCTTTAGCTTTGGAAGGAGACTAAACATTTTTAGCCAAACTGCGGTCTAGTCTGAAGCACTGCAATGCTTTATTGATCTGGATAGAGAAGAAAGTGCTCAGAGGAGACAAATTGGCCAAATATCTAAAGCACTGTTAAAAAGTTAGCTGATTTTAATGAAAATCTTCTAAACTATACACATACTTCCTTATCAAACAGAGTTTCTCAAAAATAAATGAATCTTTTTGTTGGGTCAGGATCACTATTTGATGGGCATCTATTACTGAAATAGCCCTGTCCCTGACTGGCTGATTTGGGTATTCTCATCTCATGCCATGGTACCAGCTGTCCCTTCTTACTGTAAGGGCATCTAGCAAAATTCCTCAGCTCTCTTGTTATCTGCGATCTGCTGGCAATTGTGGTGCTGTCATGTGCCAGGGAGAGTTTAATAACCATGCTTGGGAAGCAGTACTGGGGCAGAATTTTTTATCCTCACTGAGCTGCTTAGTTGCTGAGTCACTCTGAGCCAGTTTCTTTACTTCTTCAAGCCTCAGCGTCCTCATCTAAAAACATTAGGAATAATAATGCCTACTCTTCAGAGTTATAGTAAAGCTTAAATCAGATAAAAATAAGTTCTGAGGTCAGTATCTGGCATATAGTATTCTATTTCCATCTAAATGTTCCCAAGCTCCCCCTAATCAACAATAGTAAATGAATAAGCACTGTTTTCTCTCTCTTCTTGCAGAGGAAAAACTTTTTGGATAGCTACTTTTCAGTTCTTTTGATATGGCAAGCTGTAGATGAAGCTTTGGGGAGGGATGGTGAACAAGGCTGGCCTAGTTCCTGCCCTCATGGAGATTAGTGAGTCTATTATAGAAAACCGACATGAAACAAGTAATGACAGGGTACTGTGACCACATGTAAAGAGGAAACCTGTCTCGATATTGAAGGTCAGGAGAAACCTCCATGAGGATACCATCCAAGATGGGGCCAGAAGGATGACTAGGAGTGTGCTAGAAGGAGGGGCAGGAAAGTGTGCCAGACTGAAGGACAGACACACTTGTGTGAGGGCCTTGCAGTGGAAGACATGGTATATTTAAGGGCTTGGAATTTTAGGTGGGAGGAAGCAGGGATAAGATGAGGGTTGGGAGCTGGGATGAGGCAGGTGTGGTACACAGTCTAGACCTTGGGCACAAGGACAAGTTTTGGAACACATTCTAAGAGAGATGAGGGCCATGAATGGGCTTAAGCAAGGATGATAATCCGGAGGTTTGCAACCATTGGTAGAATATTGAAATCTTTCTATACTGCTGGATAAATAGCTAGACCCTGAGCCTCCTACTCCTTAACCCTTTCCCAAACCTTCCCTGCTCCTAGCTCCGCCAGAGGCCGGCAGGACCTTCTCGTATCTGTTTCAATTGTTCTGTGGCCAATACCACCTAGATTGCTAAATATATTAAATGCTATATCTGGCTTTAAGTAAGATTTCACCTCCTTATGTTTCTCCATTACTTATGCATTTACAGTTGTGTTCAGGATTGTTAAAGATGTCAGAAAGTATTATAATTTAATGCAGTTAAAATATTTGAATGGCCTTACAGCCATTTTTCTACCTCCTTTTTCCTAACCCACACTGTGAATTGAAGTTAACATGGAGTTCTATTGATTCTACTTCTGAAATGTCTCTTAAATGAATCCCTTTCTTATTATTACTGAGTGCATTCAGTCCCTTTCCTCTCTTCCTGTATTACTTTAATAATCCAGCAGCCCTTGCCTGGGCTCCATGTTTTTCTTCTCTCCCTGGCCCAAACCATTCTCTGCATGCTGTTGGTGTCCGGAACAGTGTCTAACACAAGAGTTGGTACTCTATAAATGTTTTTTGAATGAATGAATGAATGAATGAATATGTGAACTGAGACCATGAACAAATGACACATACACAAATGGATACAAGTGGAAAAGCACAGCCAATTATTTGACATTAGTGCTTCCCAAAGTGTGACTTTGGAAGGTGCATGGACAAACATTTTTTATTTTATTAGTTATTCATGTATTTTAACATGCATAAGAAAAATATTGATAAATACACTAAACTCATGTTTTATTGTTTAGAACAATGCTAAGTGAAAAATGGAGTCAGGTTAAAATTGATTAGAACATATTAAATAAAAAATAGTATAGTACCATTCAGATATAGAAAAATGATGTAGATGTTATGCAATCACTGAAGTTTGAAAAAAAACTGGTCAACACAATATCTTGCGATGAAGTTTACTGATATTTTTGCCCCTTCCCTGAAGTAGAACTGACTTGGGAGAATTGTTAGGGTCAAGCAAGATCATGAATACATGGTTTACAGATTCTGATGGGCACTAGGGCTTCCCCATATAAGTCATGTTTAAAAAAATAACAAGAAAAAAAAAGATAGCTTAGAGAATATATGCTACACAAGACTTTTGGGGTATAGTAAACAGTCTCAGGTAACTTCAACAAAGTTGAAAAACCTTTCCACAATCTGAGAAATATAAAACAGATGGAATTGTATCCCAAAAAGCTGAGTGCAGAGTGAAGTCATGGAAAGAGGATGGATTTTGTAGTTAGATGTGAGTTCAGACACTACCCTGTCTGCCCTGTCTGTTATTTATTTGCTGCTTGACCTTGGGCAAATACTTATGCTTCTTTGAGTTTCTTCACTAGTTAAATGTTTTCAGCAACCTGAATGGAATTGAAGACCATTATTCTAAGTGAAGTAACTCAGGAATGGAAAACCAAACATCATATGTTCTCACTCATAAGTGGAAGCTAAGCTATGAGGACACAAAGGCATAAGAATGATATAATGAACTTTGAGGATTCAGGGGAAAGGGTGGGAGGGGAGTGAGGGATAAAAGACTACACATTCGGTACAGTGTACACTGCTCGGGTGATGGCTGAACCTAAATCTCAGAAATCACCACAAAAGAACTTATTCATGTAACCAAACACTACCTGTTCCCCAAAAACCTATTGAAATAAATAAATAAATAAAGGCAAAGTAATTATGGCATTGGCAGGAATACAAGAATTAACATAGATACACAGGTTAGCACAGTTTTTGGCTTATAGTTGGCATTTCATAAATGCAGCCTCTCATTTCAACCCTCTTAAATATAATCTATTTAAAAATAAAATAAGAGTAAAAATAAAGTTAAATAAAACCAGATTTTGATAGCATCATGTTTTTTTCTCTCTAAAAAAACAAAAACAAAAACAATTAGAAAAATCCTGATGGAAGAAAAGTAATTTTCAATAGCACTGAACTATTCCCCTGAGCCTTTAAAAACTCTCATATTGAAATGAATGAATATGCAAGTGTCACTTATTGATGGCCTCCTCCCATAAGCAGTGAATTGCTTTGAAATCATGTGGAGGTAATTGTAAAAGGAAGTTGTATGCATACAATTACTTCTCTGGTGCAATAAAGATCATAAATCAGTTCACAAGCAATTCATCTGCAACTTCTTCAGTTTCACTGATTTCATAGATTACAACCAAAAATAAGCTGAGAATGAAGAATCAAAAGGCAATGGAGAGACTCTGAGTGTCTAATCTTACATGCAACTCTCTTTGTGATGGAGCCTGGATGAGGTTGAGAGAAGGCAGTAATAATTTTAGGAGGCCTAGTATGACACCAGCTCTTCCTGGCTCTTCCTTGTTTCTTGAGAAGACAGATTTGATTTCACTGACAGAAGCTGTTCCTTACCTATTTGCCATGCCTCCCACTGTATTCCTCTTGGCTCAGGGTGGTCTAGCAACTATAACCACTGATACTTGGGCTGGGGACTGGATGTAATTATTCTGACCTTTAGAAGCAACTCTAGCTTGAAAGGGTTAGAATATAACATTATGAAAACCCCTTAGAAATTTGTGGTTAAGAATTTTGTCTATAATGACAAGCTCCTCTGGTTTGTCTCAAAGAGAGTAACTAGAGGTAGAAAGGTATCTTCCTTTATTTACCTTTGAATTCTTAAGTGGCAATATAACACCTCACTTTGTCCTTAGAAGGATCCAACTGCTGAAAAGTCTTCCAGATACTTCCTTCTCAGTGGTGCCTTTAGACAGTCATGGCAGGAATATTGATCGGGAATAGCCTAATGAAATATTAGTGCCAGTGAATGTGTTGCAGAAAGAGCAAATCCCGTCTGTGAGAGCTATATTGGTGAAGAATTGGGCCCATTAGGGGCCTTGTTGAGTATTCAGCAGAGACAATTCTTGCTTTATAAAATATGCTTTGGTTTGCCTTATGGAAAATTTATTGTTCATTCATTTGATGTACTCCTTTAAGAGGTCAACTTTGACTTGCAGTGCTCTCAGAATTTATTCTTCACTCCATTGTTCCTTGCAAACCATCCTTATTGAATTTCTTTATGCATTTGAGTTGTCAAATAGCCAGTGCACTCTCTAAACTGCTCTATGCAATTAATAGATA
Organism: Pan troglodytes; assembly: GCF_028858775.2. Classification (NCBI taxonomy): domain Eukaryota; kingdom Metazoa; phylum Chordata; class Mammalia; order Primates; family Hominidae; genus Pan; species Pan troglodytes. Next base: position 45,852,919 of record NC_072401.2, read on the forward strand.
TTTTTTTGATTGGGGCAGGATGAAAATCAGGGTTAGTACATATAAGGCAAATTAATTAGCCTATGGTGTTTTCAGAAATAGAACTTGCTAAAGCCAGTGTTCCCATACCTGTATAGGTCAACTAACTGGGGAATTGTTGAATCATCAGGACTATACTACTATGAAAATAACAGATGTCCATGAAAATGTTCAGGCTCTGCTCTTTTTGTGGTGGGACTGAGAGCTTTTTGGTAGGAGTGCATTTCAGTAACTAGGAAACATATAAGAAGGAAAGAGATCTTTGATGCCATGTCATAATTAGGCTCTATTTGATAATCTGTGGCATGGCTAGTCGATATATTAATTTTAATTCTAATGATAAAACCAGATTATTTTAGCCACATGGTTACCTGAAATAGCCTAGAAATCCTTGAAAAAACATGCCATTCCACAGCATCCAAAACTGACCTTAGGAAAAATTGCAGTTTAATGTTGGTTCCTTCACCTTAAAATAGGGATAGCTGTTAATACTGTGGTTCAGAATGAGTTTTTCCATTGATTCTATGTGATGGCATATGATTAGTAGTTCTTATTTTCCAGCTGAAGTACCTGATTCAAGTAAAATGAGTTAGAGTTACCCAAACTAAGGATCCAATACAGAAGTATAGATAAAAGGTTCTACTTTTACGTTAGTTAATAAGGCTTTTCTACAATCTTGGCCTGGTTAACTTTTCAATTTGATTATGTTCTTTCCCCCATTTTTACTGTGCCAAAATATTTCTAGTTCCCCAAATTTATCAAGTCATTTTGCTATATACATTCTTTTTGCCTAGAATATTTTTTCTGTCTTCTCCTTCAGTGTTCCCAAACCAATGCCTATATGAAACAATTCTTTTTATTATTATTAATTTTGTTTTATTGTGGTAAGACTATAGCATGAGATATATTATCTTAAAATTCTAAATGTACAATACAGTATTGTTGACTATAGGTACAATGTTGTATAGCAGATATCTAGAACTTATTTATTTTGTTTACATAAAATGATTCTTGACCATCTCTCAATCTCCAGTACAACTGACCATTTTTTCTTTGTAAACCCATTGTAGCCAGCTCTAATCTTTCAGCATAATTACAATACAACTGTACATATTGATTATATATCTGTCTCCTTTCACAAATTATTGAATCTTGAGGCCAGAGATTATATATAATTTATCTTTTTATTCTCAGCACTTATACATAGCCTGACATAATGAATAAAAAAATGAATGAGTGAATGAATAAATAAAATCCAGTGAGTGAACATTAGCCTGATAATTCAAAGCAGAAATAGCAAATGTATGACCCAAGTGGTATACTCTCCCTTTTTATATGGAGAACAGACTTTTCCCATTAGCAAAGGCCTAATTGGATTAGGCCACTGAGTCTAGATCTAGGCAGTCTAAGCCTTCTGAACTTAGCTTTTTGCTAGTACAGTCATAATATCTTGTGAAGTTATTTAGAACAGTGGTATCTTAACATTGTAAAATTATAATAAGGAGTAACTCTATTAGGAAAAATAACTGGGGCGGGGGGCACATCTTTGATGGATAGCTCTGTGTACCACTGTATGCTACATGTGGAGGCTGACCCATGTGGACTGCATCAGTGGGCTCTTATGTCCTCTGAATTCCAACTGGGTTTGGCAGGAAACCTGGAGGATAGGAGAGAGTGAGGCCAGGGTACTTTTTTCCCTGGCTTATCTGGGTCCCTTACCGAAAGCCACAAGTCCTGTTAGATGGCCCTCTCTGTAACTCTGTCTTTGGTTTGGGTGTCCACTCCCTCCTTATGCCCCTCCCTGCCGTTACTTGTCCTGTATGCCCTGTCTCTTGTTGCTTTTACTATATTTCGGTGCTCCAAACTTTTGTCAATTGTTCCTATATGAAACTTGCCTTGGTTTATTCAATCTGAGGATACCTTCTTTTTGTTGCTGACAACCTGACTGATATCCCTCCAATACATGCATAATTTTTAATGCTATAGATATAGATATATCTATATCATTATATTAGATATATACATATGTGTGTGTGTGTGTGTGTGTGTGTGTGTGTGTATATATGTTCTAGTTGCCATCCACATGTGAGATACTAGTAAAACTCAATTTTTCTTAGTTTTTGGAGGGGATGAAGTTTATTTTCATCCTTTTTTAAAATATATTTTGGGTTCATGGGTACACATGCAGGTTTATTATATAGGTAAATTGCATGTCATGGAGATTTGGTGTGCAGATAATTTCATCACCCAGGTAATAAACATTGTACCTGATAGAGAGTTTTTTGATTCTTTCCCTCATCCCACCTGCCACCCTCAAGCAAGCCCCAGTTTCTGTTGTTCCCTTCTTTGTGTCCATGTGAACTCAATATTTAGCTCCCACTTAAGCAGCTTCCTTCTATAGCCTAGTTGATCATTTCGTATTCTCATACTTTGGAAACCACTGATTTAGAAATGAATTATCCAAGTCTTCCTATCAGGTTTTATAGAATAAGGCTCTGTTCAGTGTGGTTTTGAAGGCACAAGAGCAGGTACTGGTTTCTGCAGGATTTATGTACTTACAGAAAAAACTACACATGTGGAGTGTGCTTACTACTATTGACTTACCCATTTCTCTCAGGACCTCGGGGCCAATGCAGCCATTGCTGGACACAGAATATTAGTATCATTCAGGCTCCCAGGCAGCCAGCAAAGTGGACCTGGAGAATATTAGGATGGGAACAAATAATGCTTGAATTGCAGTTTTTCATTTCCAAGAGATTTGTTTTTAACTAATGAATGAAGGTATCACAAACCTTTGACTCTGAGACTTTTAATTCTTCATTCTTTACTGAAGAATGTTTCTAGCCCCCTTCCCCAACCCAAATCAAAATCCATGTTCTAGCCATGCCAATGGATAGAATTTGCAACCAGTCTAACTCTGACTTAGGCTTAATTGTATTTTAAAAAGGAATCCTCTCTACACAGGATTAGAAACACTGAACCCTAGTTTTATTATTTTTGTTGTCCTAATTGTGGACATTTTCAGACAAATGTTTACATCTCCTCTGTATTGGTATACTAACCACAGTCATATCTTGTCAACTAAAACATTTCTTTCAAGGCCCTCATATGCACTACAAATATTATTTCATTAAACAACATTACAAATAGAACTCGTCTCACTAACAACTGTTTTTGTTAATTTTCAGTACAGAACTAAACATTTTATGAATCTTAATAGCTCATAACCTCTTGACTTCCAGAGATAGTAAATTTTTTCCCTTGTGATGAAGACCATGTTTCTTATCATTTTGATTAAGATCTTAAATAAATATAATGATGAATGGAAATATTTTGAGAAACAGTCTCCCTTCTCCCTGCATTGTGAGAGTATGCAGTTTATAAACTGCTGTCAATATATATATATTTTTAAAGACAGGGAGAGACAGCCCCATTGTTTAGGCTGTTATGAGTCACCTTGCTCTGACACAGTTTCTAATTTGGGGGAAGGAAAGATGAGAATCCAGAGTAATACAACTTTTTTTAAAAAACTTTTATTATAGGCTCAGGGTTACATGTGCAGGATTGTTATATAGGTAAACTCATGTCATGGGGGTTTGTTGTACAGATTATTTCATCACCCAGGTACTAAGCCTAGTACACAATAGTTATGCTTTCTGATCCTCTCCCTTTTCCCACCCTCTGTCCTCAAGTAGACCCCAGTATTTAATACACTAGTAAGTAGTGAATTAGCAGAGTAAACTGTGTTGAAATACAAAGTTATTCAATACCAACCCACCTAGTTAAAGCAAAAACGGTTGTGAATTTTGGAGAAAATAAAAAATATTAAAAATGACCAGGTAGAGAGAGAAAATTACTCCTGTTACACACAGAAGGTGTTCTGCCTCTCTCAGATCTTCAGGGGTCCTTGTTTAGGATTTGGCTGTAGGAAATTAAACTCTATGGCAGGCATCTGATCTTTTGGTACCCAATATTAGTATCATAAATACTAATAGAATATTAGATATTGAAGGGATACTTTTAATTCTCATTTTTTTTTTGTTTGCCAGTGAATAGACTGAGGATTAAAGATTTTTGGGTGGAAAAATTTTTTTTAAAAATAAAGATTTTTGGTGATTTCCTCAAGGAACTGGAGAACTAAGGCTATGGTCCACGTCTGCTGACCCCTGATTCAATGTTGTTTCTACTAGACTAATTGCATTCAAAATGTTAAATTTATGTTTTAAAGATGGAAATATCTGCAAAATTGTTTTATTCTGAATGTTTTAGTTTGCAGCGAGGAAACATGCTTAAATTGTATAAGAACTGAATGGCATAATAAGAACAAAATAAAAACTGTGTGATTCCTAGTCTAGTACTTTTCCCATGACATGAGAATTTGTGCATATGCCAGATACTATGTTAGGTACTGAAGACACAAAGACAAACACTGTAAGAGCTTTTCCTTTTGAAAGGAACTCAGTATAGAAAATATGTGTTTTCCTACATTTCCATATATATATTCAAGCTAAACAACAGAAGCTGAAAGAGCATAAAACACAAAGTGGTACATGACTTTGTAGACAGTAGTAAAGTGCCTTATGTGAGAAATACAATTCCAGTTTGTGAGATGTGAGTTCCATGTTGGCAGGGACTGTTTCTGTCTTGTTTATTGCTGCAGCCCCCATTATAGGCCTGGCACACAGTGAGAGCTTAATAAATGTTGAATAAATGAATGAATGAATAACTGCCTAGCTTGTAGTAGATGTTCAATAAATGTTGCATGAACAAATGAATGAATCTACATCTGCCATGTTCTTAGGGATTCTTCAGAATTTGCAATGTGACCCCTAGAGATGACAGTTCTTAATGATTCTTTTATTTCTGAAGACAAGCTAATTCTGTAGTGTGGTGGCCTCTGGAGGATTTAAAGTTCCTTGAGTTTGAATCCTCTATTGCAGTAGAGACTGGCAAGTAACCGTTTTCCCTTTCCTCCTGGGCACGTAGCTAGAATACATTTCCGAAATGTTTTTAGAGTTGGATACGTCCACATGACTGAGTTCTGGCCAATGAAACGTGGGCAGCCATGATGCATCCCACTCCAGGTCTGGCACTTAAAAACCTCCTATGCAATCCTCTACTATCTCCTATCTTTCTGCTGTCCAGAACCTTATTATCAGATGGAGAAATACAGTCAAGGCCTCTGAAGCTCTGGGAAAAGAGCTGCAGGATTAAAAAAAACCTGTGTTCATGAATTAACTAGTGGCAGACCATTTACCAAACACCTTCATTGAATTGATATGTGAATAAGACAAACTTCTGTCTTATTCTAGCTGTGCAACTTTGGATACATTTTAGCCACCTGAACCTCTGTTTTCCTACTTGAAAATGGGGTTTACCTGTCTCTTTGTGATATGATGAGATGTATCAATGCAAAACCCTTAACAAAGTACAGGGATCATGATATGCACTTGATACATGTCAGCTATTCTTACATGATGTTTATCATTTCCAGTTTGACAGGGGCCAAAGAACAGTAATTTTTAAAGATGCCTCAAAGACCATTATGTATTTTCTCTCTCTTTATCTTTTGGCTACTGAGGCATATAAATAATCCTCCAGAACCTTGTGTCAATGAGTTTCAAAAATTTTTTAGAACTAGAACTCTTACTATTTTTTCCAGTCTGTTCATATATATACATATATAGATGGATGCCTGGTGATATATGTAGAACTGTCCTCATTGTAGGATATCCCTCACTACACCTGCTTAGCCTTTTCCTGGACCTTGTGCTAGGCACTCTACAGAATCCTTAGGCTAGATGGGACGTAATCGGAATACCACTGCCTTGAGTAAATACTATGGAGGAAATGCAATATTATACAATTACCTTAATGCAATGCCCTTATCCACTCTCCCTGCAACTGACAACATTCTCACTAACTCCATATTTCTCCCACTGCCTGTCCCTATGCCTTCAGTGCAGAAGTCTGCATGGCCATGGGGCTGTGGTAAGTAAGGACTTCTTTCTTTTTCATTTAAAGTAGATTGGTGGCTCTTTTCAATAGACTATTAGAGGAGTAACTGCTTTGTATGATTTACAGGGACTCTGAACTTTGACTCTCTGCTGTATGATATATAGATGGCTTGAAGCTCTGGGGTCAAGGGTTACAAGTAATGAATTTATGGCTAGATTCTGCCTCCTCTCACTTTAAAAAGAGATGGTATATTTGAAACATTAAGTTATAAATAATTTTCTTCCAGAAATGGTTTAAGAGAAGATACACTAGATTGATATTTTCCAAACCCAATCAAATTATTTTTATATATTTGCCATGGCCTCAGGAGTGATTGAAGGGAGGACTTAGGGTGAAGAATAGACCAAAGCTACAACCACTGGTACTCTGTTTTGGATCCGGGGAAAGAAACGACAGAAGGAGGTAAAATTTTTAACTTTCCAGGGCCTAGGTACATGGTTAGGAAATATTGTCAATCTTTAAAAGTATTAGAAGACAGTGATAGGCAGAAATATGCAGAATATGACTGTAAGAGAAAATATTTAAAAGAAACTGCTCTCTTGGTGATTGTAATCATCATGACCTATGAAAAGTGAAACTATGCTACTTCACCTAAAATCATTCTATGGTAGTCATAAATATCCATGAGAAGACATGAATGACCTCTCAAATTGTATTGAAGATGTTAATAGGCTAGTATTAAAGCTTTGCTTTTGAAGCTAAGGCCAAAGCAAGGAGAGTGCCTTTTAAAAGTTTATGGTTCTCAAAATAAGTTTCAAATTAAACTTGGAGTCAGGGATCATTATTCTGTGGACCATGATGCTCAGATGCCCACCTCTTTCCTTTCTTCCTAAGGTCTTGATCAGCCCACTCATTTCTTCCTTGAAAAAAACAAAACAAAACAGATGATTATCAGTGGTTCCCATTGGTCCTTGGTTAGAATGCCTTAACCACTCACTTGCCCCTATAAATATAATAATGACAATTGGATTGTTTTTACTATGTGCCAGCTGCTGTGCTAGGCACCAGGCATATATTATTTTTATCTAATCCTTACTCTAATCTCATGAGACAGTAGCATTCACTTTACAGATGAATTTGAGTCTCAGAGGGTAGCCCAGCTAATAGGAGGAAAGCCAGGATTTGAACTCAATTCTGTTGTAGAGTCTGTGTTCTTCCTAACAATTTACCCTGCCTCTGACAGCCACCCTTGGCAAAGGTGTCACCCGCCTCAACACAGAGTTCCATAAAACTGCATGTCACTTTGTTAAGCCTCTTGAAAGTCCTCTCATTAGAAATGTATTAAATATATAATTGGCATTCTTTACTAAAATGAATTCACCTCAAAGCAGGTTAATGGGACATAGTATAAATTGGTTAAATTAGGTTGCTTTCTTTCTAAGGCTTGACTGAGATCAAAATACTGAAGAAATGGGATTTGTGAAAGGGGATTGTGGTTGCAGGAGAGATCTTTATGGCACTTGGGAAAATTTATGTGAATTATGCATCTCAGTGACATGCAGCAGTTGTGAGTGGGAGTGGACTTTGGGTAGCAGGACAGCAGCACAGGGGTCCAGTGGGTAACTATGAAGGGACATCAGAAGGTAGACAGGGGTGCAACAAAAAGGAGATAAGTGGGGCACAAAGACAAACTTCATTCATTTTGTTTTCCCAACTTCCAATCTATTTGCACTGTGTAGAGGGAGTGGGTGAGATTGAAGTTTTCTCTGGAGGCCATTTTACTATGTAATTCCCATCCTATCACACAGATAGCCTTGCATAGCTAGATTCTAATTTTTCCCCTTAGTCTACTCATATATCGTTATTCAATGAAGTAATAATGTTAAAAGCAAGACAATCCATAATGCACTTTCAATAAAACTCTGAAAAACAGTCATTGATCTTTCCTTATGTTGGTTACCTACCCCCAGCTGCCTTATTGCTCTCATTGTAGAGGTGGTTAAATGACCAAAGATACTTAATATGTAAGTTATGAAACATTTCCACTTCCTTATTTACCACTTAATGGTCATTAAAAGAGTAGGAACATCATCCTTTTCCAGGTGATGTAAGATGGATCCTGGCTTGAATAGAGTACTCATTTATCAATAATCAATTACTCAGTTAACCATTAAAGATAATAATCATTTCCACCACACTTACAATAAAATGCTGCAAACGTCAGTGAATCATTATTTTACCCTAGGGCAGACCTTAAATCAATTTCTTATTACCATTCATTTTACCTTTGCAATTGTGATGGACATTCGAAGGGCCAGAACATTAGGAAATCCTCAAATGGCTGAAGGACAGGGAGGAGGGAAGTCTGGAGGTGCAATTTATGGGAACTCTATGAATTTTATTCGGGGATAACATCCAGGTTGTTTTGACCCAGAGTTTTGCCTTGGGTTTCAGGTTCATTCCCATGCTTTCTCATTGCCTACAGGAATCTCAATAGTGGATCTCCAATTGCAATTTGTTCAGATCTCCCTGGTTGCTTTTCTACTATGTTTCCCACATTTAGTTCAATTTTACATTACATTAAGTGCATGGGGTGGCAGCTGGAATACTGGTAAAATCATATAGTGGAGGTATAATACAATATCACCCCTCAAATTCTTCCCATTACTCTTAGAATAAAGTAAAAATTCCTTAGCAAGACTCACAGGGCCCTGAACAGTCTGGTCCCTACACATCTCACACATCATTCCCTGTTCCTCTCTTGACTTTAGTGAACCTGGCCTTCTTTTAGTTCCTTGTACTCCATGCAATCTCCCCTGCCACAGAGCATTTGCACATCCTGTTCCTTTAGCACGTAAGGCCACCCGCTCCCTGCCCCCATTTTCACCCACTTAACATCCATTCTTCCTTCATTTTTAAGTTCAAGGCTTATTTCTCCTGGGAAGACTTCCCTGATCTGCCAAAACCCTGTTGTATGCTCTCAGAATACCATTTCCTTCTCAGTCATGTCACATTTCACAGCTTTGGTTTTTACCATGTGATTGACTGGTTGTTTGAGCTATGTAGCCTTTGTCTCCTAACAAACTCTGAGCTCTCTTTGGGTAGGATTGTGTTTAATTGTGCTCATCATTGTATCTCAAGTGCTTAGGATGGTTCCTGGCACATGGTAAGCTTTCAATAAATGTTTAGTAAACAAATCAGGAGTCAATTAAGGAATGATCCAGAAAAACATGATTAAGATCAGAGTGTAGGAGATATTGATAGCAGCCATGAGGAGAGTTTGCTGGTCCTTATGGAGTGATAATAACATTGTAAGTTCATTTAAAGTTATGAAGTTCCACTGATGCAATTATTTCCTACTTGACTTTTTATTTTCCTAACAAGACCCAAGCTTCTCCCATCCTGGTTCCATTCTCTTTCAAAGATCTCTGTGGCCTGTGTTGTTCCCCACAACCATCTGGCATTTTTTCCTCTATCAATGGAGACATCTACAGTTTCCTTGGATTTATGACTGTTCCACATTTTTGTGCCTTCTGAGGACCTCTCAAACACACCTATGCAACAAATCTCCTTCCCACAATAATCTCTGATATAAATGAGGAGATGGATCTTCAATCAAGTCTACTGGTGAATAAAACATTTCATAGAGCCACTTGAACATGGAGAAGATATGTTAAGGTGATTATCTTGAGTCCGGTTGTTTGAGAAAATGTATCTATTTTCAACACCAGTTTTCACTGCATCTGAGCTCGTGATTTAATTTAGAATTATTAATAACCTACCTCTTCCAACTGACTGAGAAAAGGACAACTTGGATTTGAAAGCAGCTCATGGTTTTATTGAGAGCTTGTCTGGGTAAAACACAGGCTACACATCTTTTATTTTTTATTTTTATTATACTTTAAGTTCTGGGATACACGTGCAGAACATGCAGGTTTCTTACATAGGTATACTTGTGCCATGTGGTTTGCTGCACCCGTCAACCTGTCATCTACATTAGGTATTTCTCCTAATGCTATCCCTCCCCTAGTCCCCCACCCCACAACAGGCCCTGGTGTGTGATGTTCCCCTCCCTGTGTCCATGTGTTCTCGTTTTTCAACTCCCACTTATGAGTGAGAACATGCAGTGTTTGGTTTTCTGTTCTTGGCTACACACCTTTTAATAGTCCTGGGACATTTTAGTGTAAGCCTGATAATTATAAATGATTTTTAAAAGAAAGATAATAGTAAAAATAAATAATCACAAAGCACAAAAATGTAATTTCAAGAGAAACTGTAGAGGAGAAAGAAGACAGAAAGACTTAAAAAATTTATATTCGGGGGGTCCATGTGCAGGTTACATGGATATGTCACATAATGTTGAGGTTTGGGCTTCTAGTATATCCATCACTCAAATAGTGAACATTTTACCCAATAGGTAATTTTTTAAACCCCCACTGCTCTCCCATCCTCCCCCATTTTGGGGTGCCCAGTATAATTTTTTCCACTTTTATGTCCATATGTACCCATTATTTAGCTCTCACTTATAATGGGAGAGAATATTTGGTATTTGATTTTCTGTTTCTGAGTTATATCACTTATAATGGACTCCAGCTCCATCCATGTTGCTGCAAAGGACATGATTTCATTTTTTTTGTTGTTTTTGTTTTTTGGCTGCATAGTGATTTCACGATGTGTATATACAACATTCCCTTTGTTGAATCAACCCTTGATGGAAACTTAGGTTGATTCCATGACTTTGCTATTGTGACTAGTGCTGCAATCAACACACAAGTGCAGGTGTCTTTTTTATATAATGATTTCTTTTCCTTTGGGTATATGCCTAGTAGTGGGATTGCTGGGTTGAATAATAGTTCCATTTTTAGTTCTTTGAGAAATCTCCTTACTGTTTTCCATAGAGGTTGTACTACTTTACATTTTCACCAACAGTATATAAGGGTTCTCTTTTTACCACATCCATGCCAGCATGTGTTGGTTTTTGACTTTTTAGTAATAGCCATTCTAACTGGTGTAAGATAATATCTCCTTGTGGTTTTACTTTGCATAACTCTGATGATTAGTGATATTGAGACTTTTTTTGTTTGTTGGTCACTTGTATGTGTTCTTTTGAGAAATGTCTGTTCATGTCCTTTACCCACTTTTTAATGGGATTGTTTCTTTTTCTTGTTGAGTTGTTTGAGTTCATGGTAGATTCTGGATATTAGTCCTTTGTCAGAGGTATAATTTGCAAACATTTTCTCCCATTCTGTAGGTTGTCTGTTTACTCTATTGATTGTTTCTTTTGCTATGCAGTAGCTTGTTTAATTAAGTCTCATTTGTCTATTTTTGATGTTTGTATTGCATTTGCTTTTGAGGTGTTAGTCATAAATTATTTGCTAAGACCTATGTCCAGAAGAGTTCTTTTTTTCTAGGTTTTCTTCTATGATGTTTAGAGTTTCAGGTCTTACACTGAAGTCTTTAATCTATTTTGAATTAATTTTTGCATATGGTGAGAGACAGGAATCAGGTTTCATTTTTCTTCATCTGGCTAGCCAATTTTCTCAGAACCATTTATTAAATAGGGTGTCCTTTTCCCATTGTTTATTTTTGTCAAATTTGTCAAAGATCATCAGTTGGTTGTAAGTATGTGGCTTTATTTTTGGATTCTCTATTTTGTTCCATTGATCTATGTGTCTATTTTTGAACTAGTACCATGTTGTCTTAGTTACTATAGGCTTATAATATAATTTGAAGTCAGATAATGTGATGCCTCTGGCTTTGTTCTTTTTACTTGGGATTGCTTTGGCTATTTGGGCTCTTTTTTGTTTCATATGAAATTTAGAATTGTTTTCTCTAATTTTTTGAAGAATGATGTTGGTAATTTGATAGGAATTGCATTGAATCTGTAGATTGATTTGGGTAGTATGGTCATTTTAACAATATGGACACTTCTTATCCATAAGCATGGGATTTAAAAAAAATTTGTTTCTGTTATCTATGAATTTTCATCAGTGTTTTGTTGTTCTCCTTGTAGAGGTCTTTTACTTCTTTGGTTAACTGTATTCCTAGATAATTTTTTCTTTTTGTAGCTATTGTAAATAAAATTGAGTTTTTGATTTGGTTCTCAGCTTGGGCATTATTGGTGTATAGATACGCTACTGATTTTTGTACATTAATTTTGTGTCTTGAAATTTTATTGAAGTCATTTATCAAGTCTAGAAGTCTTTTGGAGGAGTATTTAGGGCTTTAAGTCATCAGTGAACAGAGCTAATTTTACTTCCTCTTTTCTAATTTGGATGCCTTTTATGTCTTTCTCATGCATGATTACTCTGTCTAGGACTTCTAGTACTATGTTGAATAGGAGTGGTGAGAGTAAAATCCTTATGTTGTTCCAGTTCTTAGAGGGAATGCTTTCAACTCCTTCCTATTCAGTGTAATATTGGCTGTGGGTTTGTCATATATGGCTTTTATTATCTTGAGGTATGTTCTTTCAATACCTAGTTTGTTGAGGGTTTTTATCATGAAGAAAAGTCAGATTTTATCGAGTGTTTTTTCTGTATCTACTGTGATAAGCTTGTGGTTTTTGTTTTTAATTCTGTTAATGTGATTGATATGGTTTGGCTGTGTCCCCACCCAAATCTCATCTTGAATTGTAGTTCTGGCAATCCCCACGTGCCATGGGAGGGATCCAGTAGGAGGTAATTGAATCATGGTGGCAGTTACCACTATGCTGTTCTCATGATAGTGAGTGGGTTCTCATGAGATCTGATGGTTTTATAAAGGGCTTTCCCCCCATTTGCTCTGCACTTGTTTTTGCTGCCGCCATATGAAGAAAAAAGTGTTTGCTTCCCCTTCCACCATGATTGTAAATTTCCTGTGGCCTCTCCAGCCACACTGAACTGCGAGTCAATTAAGCCTCTTTGCTTTATATTGCACCCAGTTTCAGATATGTCTGTATTAGCAGCATAATAACTGACTAAAACAGTGATCAATTCCATTTTTTGCAAATATTGACTTATCCTTGCATTCCTGCAAACCTACTTATCATGATGGACTGTCTTTTTGATGTGCAATTGGATTAGTTTGCTAGTATTTTGTTCAGGAGTTTCACATCTATATTCATTATATTGGCCTGCACATCTATATTGGCCTGCAGTTTTCATTTTTTGTTGTTGTTCTGTCCCTGCCTGATTTTCATATCAGGGTAATACTGGTTTCATACAATGAGTTAGGGAGAAATCCCTCCTCCTCAATCTTTTGTAATAGTTTCATTTACATTGGTGCCAGCTCTTTGTATGTCTGGTAAAATTTGGCTGTGTATTTGTCTAGTCCTGGGTTGAAAGATTTTTTTTAACTGATTCAGTTTTGTTTCTCATTATTGGTCTGTTCAAGATTTCTATTTCTTTCTAGTTCAGTCCTGAGAGGTTTTATTAGTCCGTTTTTATGCTGCTGATAAAGGGATACCCAAGACTGGGCAATTTACAAAAGAAAGAGGTTTAATTGTACTTACAGTTCCACATGGCTGGGGAAGCCTCACAATCATGGTAGAAGGCAAGAAAGACCAAGTCGTGTCTTTCATGGCTAGCAGCAGGCAAAGAGAGAGAGCTTGTGCAGGGGAACTCCTCTTTTTAAAACCATCAGATCTCATGAGACTTATTCACTTTCAAGAGAACAGCATGGGAAAGACTTGCCCCCATGATTCAGTGACCTCCCATCAAATCCCTCCCAAGATGAGATTTGGGTGGGGGGGGACACAGCCAAACCATATCAGAGGTTGTATGTTTCCAGGAATTTATCCATTTCTTCTAGGTTTTCTAGTTTGTACATATAGAGATGTTCATAGTAATCTCTGATTATCTTTTGAATTTCTATGGTATCAGTAATAACGTCACCTTTATTATTTCTAATTGTGTTTATTTGAATCTCTTTTTTCTTATTAAATTAGCTAGAAGTTATTAAATTTTGTTTACTCTTTCAAAGAACAAACTTTTCTTTTAATTGATCTTTTGTATCTTTTTTGTTTTGTTTTGATTTATTTTGGTTCCAGTCTCATTTAGTTCTGCTCTGATCTTTTTCTTTTCTTCTGCTAGACTTGAGTTTGGTTTTATTATTGTTTTCTATTTCCTTGAGGTGTGATGTGAAGTTATAATATGAGATCTTTCCACCTTTTTTGATATAGGCATTTTATGCTGTAAACTTTCAGCACTGTGTTTACGGTATCCCAGAGATTTTGATATGTTGTTTCTCTATTTACACTCACTTCAAAACATTTCTTAAATTTTTGCCTTATTTCATGTTTACCCAAATGTGATTCAGAAGCAGGTTATCAGTTTCCATGTAATTACTTACTTTTCAGAGTTCCTCTTGGTATTGATTTCTAATTTTATTCCACTGTGATCTGAGAAGATACTTGATATAATTTTAATTTTTTAAATGTATTGAGATTTGCTTTAGAGCCAAATATTGGTGGATTTTGGAGAATATTTTATATGCAAATGAGAAAAATGTATACTCTGCAATTATTAGGTAGAATGTCCTGTAAATATCTATTAAGTTCATTCGGTCTAGAGTCCAGTTTACATCCAGTTTTCCTTGTTGACTTTCTACCTTGATGATCTGTCTAGTGTTATCAGTGGGGTGTCCCCCACTATTATCGTATTGATATCAATCTCTTTTCTTTGGTCTAACAGTATTTTTTTATGGATCTGGGTGCTCTGGTGTTGGGTGCATATATATTTAGGCTAGTGAAATCTTCTTGTTATATTAAACCCTTTGCCAATATATAATGCCCTTTAATGCCATTTTAAAAAAACTATTATTGCTTTAAAGTCTGTTTTATATAAGAATGGCTACTTCTGCTTACTTTGGTTTTCCATTTGTGTGATATATCTTTTTTTTATTTATTTACTTTGAGTCTGAGTCAGCTTTAGCCATTAGGTGGTTCTTTTGTAGGCAACAGATGATTGAGCCTTGTTTTTTAAAGTCTAGTCTATATCTTTTAAGTGGAGCATTTAGGTGATTTATGTTCAAGGTTAACATTGATATATGAGGTTTTGTTTCTGTATAATATTGTTAGCTATTTGCCTTGGAGTCTCAATTGTGTAATTGCTTCACAGGACGGTGAAGCACTTTCTTGATGGTGATTATTGTCCTTTGGTTTCTGTGTTTAGAACTCCTTTGAGCATTTCTTATAGGGTTGGTTTAGTTGTGACAAATTCCCTTAGTGTTTGCTTGTCTGGGAAAGATTTTATTTCTTCATTTATGAAGCTTAGTTTGGCAGGATATAAAATTCTGGACTAGTACTTTTGTTTTTCTTTAAAGAGGCTAAAAACAGGCCCTTGGTCTCTGTTGGCTTGTATGGTTTCTGCTGAGAAGTCTGCTGTTTGTCTGATGGGGTTTCCTGTATAGGTAATTTGATGCTTCTCTCTAGCTGCTTTTAAGATCTGTTCTTTCATGTTGACCTTGGATAGTCTGATGACTATATGCCTTGATGATGTTCATCTTGTATAATATCTTCCAAGTGTTCTCTGAATTTTATGTATCTGGATGCCTATTTCTCTAGCAAGACTGAGGAAATTTTCCTGATTTCCTCATATGTGTTTCCCAAACTTCTTATTTTTTCTTCTTCCTCTTAAGAATGTCAATAAGTTATAGGTTTTGTTACTTTACATAATCCTATATTTCTTGAAGGTTTTGTTGATCAAAAAAATTATTTTCTTCTTTGTTTTTGTCTGACTGGGTTAATTTGAAAGACCTGCCTTCAAGATCTGAAATCCTTTCTTCTGCTTAGTTCTAGTCTCTTATTAAAGCTTTTAACTGTGTTTTAAAATTCCCTTAGTGAATTTTTCATTTCCAGAAGTTCTGTTTGGTTTTTAAAATATATATCTATCCTCTCTGTCGTCTCCTGAGTTTTTTTTCTGGTTTCTTTGTTTGGTTTTCCACTTTCTTTTGGATCTCACTGAGCTTCCTTAAAATTCATAACTTTAATTCTTTATCTCTCACTTCAAAGTTTTCATTTTGGTTGGCAGCTATTGCTAGAGAGCTCATGTGGTCTTTTAGGAGTGTCTCAACCATCTGTTTCATCATGGTGCTGAAATTCTTGTGCTGGTTTCTTCTTAAATTTAAATTCTTAAATTTAAAAATAAATTTAATATTTTAAAATTTATTTTAACTCGGTGGGTTTCTTCTTTCCTCCTTGAGAGTGTGACTATTGCTCATGTTGGGTAGGTTCATTTGGCTTTGCTTCTGTGTGATTTCAAGGGGCCAAGTCTCTGTGTAAATGTCTTGGTTATAGATAGCCTTAGCATAGTGGTTTTCCCAAATGTTAGTTGTTTGTAGGTTGTGGTAGCCTTGTGTGTGTGGTGAGGCTCACTGTCTCCTACAAAGATGAGGAGGTGGAGGTCTTGGGAAATTATCTCATTTCCTTACTTTTGTCAGCAGGAATTATATTGGATTGTGTAGTTCATCCTACAGGCCAGTAGGTGGTGTTGGCAGGCAAGAGACACCTGTGATAATGGCAGTGGAATTTTTACTTGGTCTTTGTTGATGGAGGAAGTACGAGGTGTCCCTGGTGATAGTCAGGGCATGGAGTTCCCAAGGGCCCCATCCTGCACTGTGCTGCCAAGGCACTGGAGGGGGCAAAGCTGGGTGGGGCTGGTTGGACAAGTCTGTGACTAGGCTCTTTGAGGTCAATGCTGACCTTGGTAGGGGTCTAGGAGCAGCTCTCAGGCCACTGGGACAGCCCTCCAGGGATGGCTGGAGCTGCCTCTCCTGTGGCACAGAGCCCACTTAGGGGAAGGCCTGAGGTGACAGATAGAGTTTCAATATGTATTCTGAGGTGGCTCAAATGGTGTGGCATGGATTTGACTCAATCAGCACAGGAAATAAGGTTATCAGTCATGTAGAGTATTTGGAGCATAAAACCACTGGGGTAATTTTTTAGCAACTAAAGAAAGAAAGCCATTGTCAGCATTATACAGTCAAAGTTCTTGACTACCATGCATAGCAGAAGCTCAATGTTTACTGTGAACTGTTAAGTTTTCAATTTTGTCTGTCCATGCCTTCTTACTGTCTACTGAGTTAGATTTAAATCTCAAAACCTGAACTGAGACTCATTAATTAATTTTTCATCATTCCTACTGAAAGTCTCATGAGTGCTCCAGGCATCATTCCAGGTACTGGGTCACTGAGGCAGACAAGTGAAGAACAGACTAGTTAGGGAAATAGACACCAAGCAAATAAAGAGTTAAGGCTCACATTCATCAAGTGCTTACTCTGTGCCTGTCCAGGATCTAGTACTTTTATTAAGAAGCACAATCCTCCCCAAAACCCAGGGATGTAGAAAAAACTACTATTCAAATGTTAGAGGGGGAAACTAAGGCATAGAGCCTTGCTCCCAGTGATTATGTTGGAGAGCCAGAATTCCAATTCAAGCAACCTGATCTCAGGATCTGTATTTATAACACCTATACTATTCTTATTCTCTAATAAATAAACAAGAAGAATATCAAATGCCCATACCTTCTCTATTAAAAATAAGATGATGCGATAGAGAGTAGAGTGGGTGGTCAAGGAAAACCCCTGAAGGGTGACATTGAAGTTGATCTCTGAATAACAAGGTACTACATAAAACATTCCAGGTTCTTTATGATTTCTTCCGTGATGGCAGTATATTCTCCAGATTATTTTAAGATACAAATTAGAATAACGGCAATGACATTCTTAAACGATTATTCAACTGTCTTCTACCTCTATTTACTCAGAGAACAAAAAAGGAGATGAGAGGGGAGGGGGAAGCCGTACAGCCTGTATTCTAGCTCTTGGCTTACTCAGCCTTGTTGCAATATGGCCAGAGCCATAGATGACAGTTTAAACAGCTTTTCTAGGCTTGTAGGCAGACTTGTCAATAGTTGATTGTCTTCATAGAATCCCATGGGATGTGAGCTGTGAAGCTCTGGCTGTGAAACTATGGCTTCTCAAATGTTTTTATTCCCTCAGTTGTGTGTATGATTTATGAGGTCATAGCCTCAAGCCTAAACTATCAGCTCCAGTTGTTGGGTTTACCTTGCAGAAAGTAGATGATATGTGTCACTTTTTCATTTATGTGTGCAGAGACTCTTTCATCTGTCTACATTGCACTCTGGGGCTTCTTCCTAGACAGTTGGTTTTTCAAGTGTCAGATAACTTATCTCTGGGCACAGTCTCAAACCCCAGCTTATGATGAACATTTCTAACTAAGACATCTCTGCCACTACTTTAGGCAGTTTATTGGGGGTGGATCGATCGATCGATTGATTGATCAAGCTATCTGTCTATCTACCTTCTTTCACTACTACAAATATATTAATGGTTATAATTTTCATATAGGATTATGTATACTTAAAATATTTTCATGTCATTTAGAAACCTGAAGTGGATCAGAAATAGGAAAACTACGGGTAGGGATTCTGATGAGTTGAAGACTGTCTACTTAACCCTTTTCTATCTCTGTCTAAAGTTTAGTTCAATGAATGCAGAGTCCAGTGACTATTACTCTCTAAAGAAAACTCCTTAAAATGAGAAATGTTCATACTTCCTGTGGATTCAGTTGCTATTTTTAAAAACAGGCTTTAATTATAAGTACCACATTAAATCAGTCTTATAATGAGTGAGAACTGGTGTTGAAAATGAATTACTCTGAATGATATCAGTCAAGAAAAATCACATTAACATTTCATTATGTGTGAGACATGATAAAATTCTCTATGACTTCAGGAGATATGATTGAAAGGCCATTTCTTCCATAAGGTCTTGATACGATGCCCGGAGGAGAGGTTTCCAAAAAGTTCCCTGCTGGGATCAAAATCTTATTTTATTCCATTTTGTCCCAAGGGCTTTCATTCCTTTTAACCCATAAATTTAAAATTAAAAATTGTATGATTCAGCTTATTATAATGTCTTGCTCTGGGAGAATTAATATAATTTCTCTCTACCTCCTTCTTGCATTATGTTTTAATGTTAAGAAATCTTAAATCATTTCCTATTGTATATACATAAAAACTCTTTAATATACTGAATTACACACTCATTTTAAATATCAAACAGTTGTAGAATTAATCCCAAACCTATTTTACATGGTAATAGGCCACATGTTTTAAATCATTGCACCTCTTTTAATCAGTGCATAGGCTCCCTGAATAATTATATATTGTAATGACACAGGAGGAATATATAGTATTTTCAATGTATTGGTTGTCTAGGATGCCTATGTGACTTAATTATTAATAAAATATTGTAATAAAATTTAATGTCTCTGGCTATATTTAACCTGTATATTTATTCGAGAAAAATGTTATCCTAGTTGAGTTTTCCTTTAATTTAATAATAAAATAGAAAGCATTTAGTGAGACCAAATTGTTTCAAAGCTTCTTAAATAGTATCCAGAATTTGCCTAAACAATTTCTATGTAATAGCTAATTAGTTCATGTTAAGGAAGCACTATGATAATTCAATTAAGCTACCATCTCTCAACTTGAATACATAGACCTGTAATTCAGGATTGGATGGGGGAGCAATGTGATGTTATCTAGTCATGTTAAAGATATGTGTAGCCTATACCTTCCCAAATTTATTTTCATATTTATAGCCTAGAGCAGTAATCTACAAACATTTGTCTTCAGTATTTCTTTATACTCATAAAAATTATTGAGAACCCCAAACAGATCTTGTTTCATGAGTTATAGTTATCATATTAGAATTTAAAGTTGGAAAATTAAAAAGACAGATTTATTTGTTAATTCATTTAGGAATAAGAATGACACATTTGTTACATGTTAACATGATATTTAAAAACAAATATATTTTCCCTAGAAGACACAAAAGAATAAGAGTGGCATTGTTTTACCATTTTACAAATCTCTCTGAGGCATGGCTTAACAGCTGGATTCTGATGTCTGCTTCTGCATGCAGTCTGCCGCAATGTGCTTCCTGTAAAACACATAAAGGAAAGTTAGCTTCACACAGATGTACAGTTGGAAAAGAAAGTATTATTTAATAGCTGTTTCAGATAACTGTGGATATTCTATTTGATACTACATCAAAACTCAACGTGTTTTAATTTTTTGAGGCTTAGTTGCAATGTAGAATATGAAACCATATCAGTAAACATTTTAATACTCTGCTGCATTAAAATAAATTGGCCTATCTTGTATTTTGAGGGGTTCTTTAACCCATGCATAATTTTGTAACATCAATAATTAGTCATTTGAAAAGAATTGGTTCAAAGGGTTATGCAGATATTCTAAATATCTGCATATTCAAGAGAAACTTAGAAATTTTGTATGGATAACAAATACTGTCAGTCTTTTTTCCTCAAAGTCACAAACTCAGTTTGTTCAAATAGCAAAGTCTGAATTAGTCATTCTTTCAAGTAAAAATTGTGTTGACGAAACAGGCACCTGGTTCAGCTCTCAACTCAAACCATCACACAAGTGTTTTTTCTTGAGAGAACCATCTTCCTATGCAGCAGAAGTGTTTCACACTTCCCTTCCATTTTGTCACACAGAATGTTAAAAAGATGTGGACTCAAGGGTTGCAATTTAATCAAATTAAGTTTTGCAGTTTCCTCATGGACATTTTAAAGGGGAAACTGGCATAAAAAAGAAAACTACAAGTGCATGGTGGCAAAGAATGCAATGATAATTAATTGCCCTTGCTGCCATTGCCTTGATTAAGGCACCAGCAGTGTTACCTACCACTGCTTTTGTACCCTCAGTACAAATGTCATTTGTGGGCAAATAATGTCCTTGTGTTATCATGAAAATAGTTTGACTTTGTGAACTCTTGGGGACCTCAGAGGTCCATGGATGACATTTTGAGAACTGCTGCCTTAGAGAAACTCTTGTACATGTTTGAAAAAAGACAGGTACAATGACGGTCATTGCAGTATCATGTAATAGCCAAGGGGAAGGGAAAATGCTTGAAATGTTCACTGACAAAGTGGATTAATATCAATAAATAAATATATATATATAAATATATAGGTCTGTACACATTCATACATATGTAGAGAGTAAAGGGGTGAGGGGGAGAGGAAAAAAGCGGGAGAGAGCTTGTGGAATGAGGTTAACAATATGATAATCTGAATGAAGGAATTTGGGGGTTCTTTTGCACAGTTCTTGCAACTTTTCTGCTTAAACTATTGCACAATAAAAAACATATGAATTAAAAAACAAACCCACTAATCCAGGCATGTGTATTACACAGCAATGCAGGGAAAGATGGCATGTTTCAGTTGGCATATCTGCATGGTTTGCTTGATTCTCTGCATTAGTAAATGGTGAACAAAATACCGAGAACATCAGGGATAAAACTGATAAAATTTAAAGATTATCTCAGAGACTAGGAAGGCACTTGCATTAGCTTAACCTAGACGTATCGAGGTAGTCAGCCTAAGAAGATCTGCTAGGGATGTCAGTATGTATCAGCAGATAAAACGCAATAACAATAAAGGCAAAAGAAAAATAAATGACAGTATACAAAAGTTTCACAGAGCCAAGAGGACTCAGGTTTCAGGGATAAATTAGTTAAAAGAGACTAGTACCCATTTGTGATTATAGGAATACGTTATATGCAGCCATAACTTGCACCTGTACTTAGATTTAAATTTACTGTTTAATTAATTTTACATAATTTGTTTCAGGGTATGATTTTAGGTATTTTCAAACTGAAATCTTTTTGAAGCATTTATTCCTTCTTTTGCTAAAGTAATCCTATCAAATACTGCTGCAAAATATCTGACCTGTGCTAACTCAACTGACATTCACATTTAAAGCCCTGGTTCTCAAAGTGGGCAGACCAAGTAAACAGTGTCCACTATGGAATGTTGCCTGGATGTGGCCCATTTTCTTTGAGTGTACTTACTAGATATATTTATGATGCCTGCTTGCCCACAATCCCTTCTGAGAAAGATATGCCTAATACATGGAATGGCAGTGGGGGATAGTGGTTTGTACCGTGTGATCTCTCCCACGTGAACCTAGGGTGGACATCTGACCCACCAGTCTGTAGTTTGGCGATCTACAGATGATTGATGGATTGATCAGGTAAACTGGGACTGGGCTGATCAGATATTTAAATCTCCCTCTTCCTCCACTAATTTGAACCGAACTGGGAATATGCTAAGATTCAAACCAAGTGGTAAATTCAGAGATGCTATTAGTAAGGTAAAGCCCATAGTGGCTGATGATTCAATCAAAGTTGTAAGGGAATGGAAACTATCAGAAGACAGAAGCCAGGTAGTTTGAAGAGAAGATGGATCAGACATGCTCAGATAAGCAGAGATATCATGAAATACAGAGAAACTCTGTGGCTCTTGAAAGAGACAATAAAAAATAGCCTGTTTTTAGAGTTCTGCACGTTCTTGGTTTCTAAGCTTGGCCCAAATCCAGTATCCTTCATGAGTGGGTTTCTATCCATACAGCCAAATAAGCCTAACAGTATACCACTGACCATTGGGTTAATTTGTGGTTTTAAAATTTATATGTTTGCAATAGCATATTATTTATAGTCATACATTATTTAAATAGCATATTTATCAGTGACTTTTTTTATTGGCTTAAAATAGCAATCATCTAGAAAAATCAACTTTTAAAATAGGAATATAGAGTGAAGTGATGATTAGGAGAGATGTGGACCTTCTTATTTTAAAAAGAGAACTAAAAGGGAAGTGGCTGTTTACCTAGTTTCTGGGAAAATAACAAAATCCTGGGTTTTGTTTGTTCAGCTGAATGATTAGAGTGGAGCTTGCTACTGCAACCAAACCAAGGGTTGTCGTGTTAGTAGATGAGTAGTTGCTTCTCTCCAGATGCAGTCTTGAGCCTCCTAAGAACTTTAGATTGGAAAGTTTTCCTTTCTTCACAAATTGTATCAATATTTCATGATAAAATGCTAGTAATACCAGTGGTAATGATGTTTTACCTCTAAGTAATGTGACAGTAACTTCAAACCTGAAATACATTCTGAAAAGAGAAAGTATACAGCGTCATTATTAGCAAGTAATACAGTGTCATTATTAGCAAGTAATTCCTATAACTTTTTAATCAACTCTCTCATCATTGCTTATATAATAACAAATACATGCCAAATATATTACATGTTAACTCATTCAATCTTTCAATAATCCTATGAAGTAGATACTATTATTTCCCCACTTTACAGTTAAGAGAAATGTCAAGTATCTTCCCAAGACTACACTGCTACTGAGGCGTAGAATAGGAATTTGAATTTAGGCAGTCAGGCTCCAGAATCTATGCTCACCACTGCATTGCACCTTATTTATAGGTTTATTTGATCCATTCACACATTTATTCCAAATCTAGACATTTCATTTTCCTATGTTTTCCCACATATGTGGTGGTTTTAAATGTTACTAGAGAATATCCATTGCATTGGTTATTTTATAGAATCATAGGCAGGTAACTTGTTTTCTCCCAGTGAAATAAAGTTAAGAATCAAGAAAAATTCTAAATAGTTATTTTTTATTTTACAGCTCTTCCAGATGTACAATGAAAGGCCAATATTGACCTGAAGTCAGAGATATTGTAAGACTTTTCATTACAAGTCAACAAGATAGCATTGGATTGCTTATGATAAATCTTTCCCTCTCATCTATGAACTCTTCTCTGTGACCTGTCTCAAGGTATCTCATCTCTTCTCAGTTTCCCACCCTGCAAAGCACCAATAATACTAACATATTTAACTACCCACCTTTTTCCAAGAAAAATTACAAAGCTTAATGGTGATCAGCCTATCACTTTTTTACATATATAACATTCTATGCAAATTATTCACCAAGAGTTATTAACAGTAATATATTTGGACATTTAATAGCTATCAATAACATAGTAATAGCTATGATTCATTGAGTGCTTAGTATGTTCCAATCATTGTGCTAAATGATCTTTATTTCATTGAATCTATGCAACATTGCTATGATGAAGCATAAACATCTACATTTTACAGATAAGGAAACTAATGTTTTGTAAGTATCAAAGTATCAACATCAGGATTTCAAATTCTGTATTGTTCACCATATAGACTATATTGCTTCTTTCTCACTTTTCTGTTTTTTTAAAAATGTTTTTATCTGGAATTATTTTCCTTCTGCCTAAAAAACTTCCTTTATTTTTTTTTTGTAGTTCAAGAGCAGTACAAATTTTGTAGTTAAAATTATCTCAGATTTTGTGTATGTTGCTCAAAATGACAGTATTATGCCTTAACTTTTACAAAGTATTTTGCTGGATATAAAATTCTAAAATTCTAGGTTTGACAGTTCTGTTTTTTCCTTTCAGAACTTTAATGATGCTACTTCATTATCTTCTGGCTTGTGCTATTTCCGAGAAAACTGTAATCACTCTTCTCTGTGACCTCCTGTATGTAGGGTGACTCTAAGATTTTTTTCTTGATTGTTTGTTTATGAAATACTTCAGTGTGGTTTTCTTTGTGCTATCTTGCTTAGGATTAATTGAACTTTTAAGTTTGTTGTTTTCATCTAATTTGAAAAAAACATTGCCCATTATTTCTTTAAAAGTTTCTCCCCCAATCATTTTCCCTCTCTCCTTCTGGGGCTATAGCTACATGTGTGGCTATTCACTAAGATTCTGTTAGCTTTTTTTAAAAAAAACTTTTATTTTAGGTTTATGGCTCATGTGCATGTTTCTTATATTGGTAAACTCATGTCATGAGGGTTTGTCGTACAGATTATTTTGTCACCCAGGTACTGAGGCTAGTACTCAATAGTTATTTTTTGTGCTCCTCTTCTTCCTGCCACCCTCTTCCCTCAAGCAGGTCCCAGTGTCTGTTGTTCCCATCTTTGTGTCCATGAGTTCTCATCATTTAGCTCCCACATATAAATGAAAACATGTGGTATTTGGTTTTCTTTTCTTGAATTAGTTTGCAAGGGATAAGGGCCTTCAGCTCCACTCATGTTCCTACAAAACACATGATCTCATTCTTTTTTATGGCTGTGTAGTATTCCATGGTGTACATGTATCACATTTTCTTTATCCAATCTGTCACTGATGGGTGCTTAGGTTAATTCCGTGTCTTTGCTAGTGTAATAGAGCTGCAAAGAAATTTGTGTGCATGTGTCTTTATGGTAGAATGATTTATATTCCTCTGGGTCTATACCCTGTAATGGGTTGAATGGTAGTTCTGTTTTTAGCTTTTTGTTATCAGTCTCTTTTTTTCCTCTGAGCTTCAATTTGGGCAACTTATATTGCTATGTCTACAGGTTCACTGACATTTCTTTCTTCATTATCTAAACTGCTGTTAACTCCACCAAATGAATTATTATACACAAAAATAATTTCTTATTTTATATATTGTAGTCTTTTTCCTCATCATGCTCATGTTTTCCTTTAACCATATTTACAATATCTGATAAAAAATTTTTGGCTCTAATTCACCCACTTCTGGTTCTGTTTTGTTGTTGTTGTTGTTGTTTTTTAATTTTATAGAGACCAGGGTCTCACCATATTGTCCAGGCTGTCTCGAACTCATGGGCTCAAGCTATCCTCCTGCTTCGGCCTTCCAAAGTGCTGGGATTAGAGGTGTAAGCCATTGCACCTGGTCTGGTTCTGTTTTTATTGACTGATTTTGCTCTGGGTTTTAGATCCTATTTTCCTGCTTCTGGGGGCACGTCTAGTAATTTTTGATTAGGAGCTGAAAATCATGAATTTCATGTTGCTGAGTGTCTAGTTTTCATTGTCTTCTTTTAAAGGGTGCTTGACTTAGTTCTGGTAGGCAGTTAAGTCACTTGTTTTTCAGTTTAATCATTTTGAAAATTGCTGAAAAATTTGATAGGGCAGATATAAAGTAGATTTTACTCTACAGCTGGTTTACTCCTGTTACCCAGGCATGGCTCTTCTGGGGTGTGTATTGAGTGCCTCAGAGAGTCAGTAAGAACTATCCATTCTGGCTTGTTAGAACTTTATCATCTCTCAGGCTTAATGGGCTGTGAGAATTGTTTAGCTGATAGCACTCTAGTAATTGTCAGCTTAGCTTCATGGCGTTTCAACCTGCACATGTGTAGCTTAATGTTCAACAATAGGCTTCAGAGGACCTTATATACATTTCTGGAACTTTTTCTCTAGATAGCTATCTCTTTTCTAGTACTCTGCCCCATGAATTCTAGCTGCCTCAGCTTTAATATCTCTTCCACTCAGGGAGGCCATGATAGTCTACTTGTCTTCCCTTTCCATGTACTTTAGCCTGAGAAGTGCCCCCAGAAAGGTATCCAGGGTAATTGCAGGGCTCAGTTGATTTACGTCATTTCTCTCAAGATCACAGTCATGTGCTGATTATTACCTAGTACCAGAACCAGATCTTGCATATATTTTACCCAATTCTTTAATTGTTTATGAAAGGAAGAAAATTTGATACTAATTACTCCAGCATGGTTAGATGTTTCTTTTTAAGATGATATACAGACCATCTTTTTAGGAATAACTCTATTGAGAAAAATGAATTACTTAATGTGAATGTATATTCCATGATTAAAGAGAATGCAAACAAAAATGAGATACACTAAACTTTTTATTGTGAATAACTATAATAGTGGAAGTAAAAATAAACTCTTCTAGGAACAGAATTTGTCAGGAATCAGAAATTTTCAGGAGTTAACCTATTTTTCCTTGGGCTTTAAATCATTCTATTTTCAAGAAAGGAGAAAAGTCATCTAAATTCTTTTCCATACTAACAAACTTGGCATTCCTGCCCATGGGAATCTGATGATGGCTGGGTTTAACAGTGTGAGAAAAATTTTCTTCTTTGGGCATTCTATTAGAGGGGAAAAGAGTTTGACCTTGTTTGGTTTTCACATAAAATAAAGGTTCAGGGTTTTGTTTATTTATTCAGGTTTTATTTTAATGTTCTTTGCCACTGGTTAAGGCTTGGGGAATAGGTTGGGTGGGAGTTGGGCTGCCACACTTTAAAAACACGTAAGTAAAAAATGATGGAGCCTGTTGAAGGAATTTCAAAGTCAAAAATACATATCTCTAAACCCAACAGCTGGGAACTTTACTTTCTCCACAATAAGTCTCTGACTTCTTTTTTTCTTAAAGAAGGACTAATTTTAATGGGTAATGTCTCTTTTCCTAACCTACTTTCTGGAATAGGAAGGGAATATGTCTTATTTTATTCTTTTTTTCTTTTCTATAATCCCTTCATTTAAAGATATCAGTACAATTTTCTATTCTTCCCACATACAGAGGGTGTTGCTAGCACTGCATCATTAGGCTGTGTTCTTGGGGGTGTTTCAGTGGGCTTGGTATGGGTTTGTGTTTACCCCTCCACATATTTTCCTGGTGTTTCTAGAGGCCAATGCCCTATTTTGGGATACCTCTGGTGTCTGGCACCAAATTTTTAGAGTCATCTCAGAATTCTGCCTACCAAAATGGGCAATAGGGTATCAATTTTCAAAACATATTTATCTATTTGCATGTGTGTGTGTGTGTGTGTATGTGTGTGCACTCATGCAGTTTTTAAAAATTTTGTGCCTGGCCATAGTGGCTCATGCCTGTAATCCCAACACTTTGAGAGGCTGAGGCAGGAGGATCACTTGAATCAAGGAGTTTGAGAATGGCCTGGGCAACATAGCAAGACCTTGTCTCTATTATTAAAAAAAATTGTAAGATATAACAAGATGCTAATAAGTGATCATTCTTATCACTCGGCAGCTGAGAGTAAATGTTAATTTTCATATTTTTTTCATCATTCAGAAGTTTTTAATAAACAACTTCATTATAAAAACCTTTTTTTAAAAATGTAATTCTGTAAAACATTGAAAAATCTACTTTAACAGAGATATGCCCTGTGCATTTTCTAATGGCACTTATACTTTACAATTAAAAACCTTGTTTTATATGAAGCCAAAAATACTCCAAGAGGTTATTCACTGTGTTTACAAAGTGCTAGAAGATTTCTGTCTTGTATTTTTCTCTTTAAATAATCTGAAGTTACAAAAGACTGGCTCCGAAGCCTTGACCGCTGGTAGGGAAGGAGAAGCGTGAGAAGTGGTGTCTCAGGAGTTCTAGTGCCAAATATGCAGAGGTGGAAAGGTGCAAGTGCGAAAAATCAGCTAAGGAAGTCAGCTGACACACAAAGAAATTGGACTGGAATTTTTCCAAACCCCTCCATGGAGGCACTAGATGTTCATGGTGAACACCCTTTTCCCTCGCCATAGACCCTACTCTCCAAAGGTGAAGGTCACGGCCAATCCCTTCCACAGCAGGTTCAGAGCTCCAGGAGAGGCCAGGGTGGGATCCCAGAGGAATCTGGACTTTTCTGGCCAACACCTGCCTAAGGCAAAGTTTCTTATTACATAAATATCCTTGTTAAAAAGCAAAATATTGATCCTGTACAATATAACCTGTTAAAAAATCTTGCTTACAAACAGCTCCTAGATAAGAGGGGAGGTGGAGAGAGGACGGAGAAAACAGCTACCAAAAAGGGAAGGGGGAATTTAAAGGACTACTAGGGAAGGTTTTAGGGCAGTGGGAGAATTCCAACTTAGGACAGTATCTACGAGCAAAAAACTAATCACACCTGCTTCCCGGATTTCAATTAAGAAAATGCCATTTGTAAAAGGTTGGGCGGGGGGGATCCTCATTGGTGCTCCCTTCCCTGCCTCCCACCTCAAGATGATGCAGAGATCCTTTGAGCTGACACCTGGGCATGTCATCCCCTTACCCTCAGGACTGCACTCAGCCCTGACCAGCTACTGTGTAGGGTGGGAGGGGAATAGCTCATTGCTGACAGAGGCTGGAGATGGCAGGGAAAGGGGACATCACCCCTGTTTTTCCTGGTCCCTCATTGGTCTTTGTCATATGCCATGGCTCCTGTCCTGGGCAGATGCCCCTCAGGTTCTCATGGCCTCAGTGAGCATACTGAAGTGAGTTTGGGTACTGAGTGTAGGATAAAGCTATTCTTATCCTTTGAACAACCAGGCCACTAAGGCTTCCCCCACCCCCAGCCCCCCAGATTTTAGGAAGGGAGGTTTAAGAAATGACTGGCTAGCTATGGTCCAAAAAAAAAAGGTGAAGGCAGATATTATTCCTCTGTACCAGCAAAGTTCACAGTGATAGGAAAATTCCTTGCGGGTGCTGAGGACACTGAGGGAGGAGGAAAGGAAAGACAGGATAGATGGGAGGACACAGGAGTGAGGAAGGCAAGGAGAAAAGACAGGATGTGGGGGTAAGGCCCCAGTTACAAGGGTTCAAACAGTTGCTTTGCCAGTCCTATGACTTTCCCAGCATCACTTATGGGGAGAGAGAATTCGAGGGAGGGACAGGAAAGGGCAGGCAGAGAGGAAAGGACTCCTCTAACAGCCCAGGACTTTGTATTCTGCAGCCAGAGGCCGAATGGCCTCTGCAAACGGAGGGTGTAGGGAAGGTGGCAGTTAAGGTGAGAAGGGTTGCTGGGTCTAGTGATGGAAACCAGATACAACAAGGAGGATGGCAACAGCGAGTCCCAGCTCGATTCTCACATACCATCACCTGTAATACAAGTCCCAATAACATGACAGCATGCGGGAGGTGGCGCGTATCAAGGTAGACGCTTTTTAAAATAAACCTTAATTAGTCCCTGGGACTCACTGAAACTAACTTTTAGAAGCAAATCATCTAGTCTGATTCTAACCTTGCCAGACATTTTAATATCTGGTTTTGTTTTTTAAAAGGTATCCCAAGCTACCCTGTCTATATCGAAACACACTCCAAATTGCTTCCAATCGAGGGCTAGGGAACTAAATGTTAAGGCCTTTACCTCAAACAAGGAGTACTGGCTTGGGCTGAAGCAGAAGCCTGAGTCCTGGACCTGCTCAGTTCCTGATGACAAACCAAGTGAACCTAGACAGAAGGTGGGTGAGGGAGGACTGGTACCAGGCTGAGGCAGTTCCTTGGTAGTTTGTCCTGAAACCCTAGTGGAGAAGTCAGCATGAGGCACCTACTGAGAGAAGTGCCCAGAAACTGCTGACTGCATCTCTTAAGAGTTAACAGTAAAGAGGTAGAAGTGTATTTCTGAATCAGAGTGGAGGTGTCTCAAGGGTCCCACAATGGAGGTCCCTGAGTTGCCTCCCTTCCATGAGTGGGAAGAGTGAAGCCCATGAAGAACTAAGATGAAGCAAGGATGGGGTTCCTGGGCTCTGGGCAAGGGCTGTGCTCTCTGCGGCAGGGAGCCCCACAAGTCAGAAGAGAAGAACTAATCATTTGTTGCAAGAAACCTTGCTGGATACTAGGGGAAAACTGGAGGTGGGGGCAGGGGCACAAGAAAGTGGAAGTGATGTGATGGAGAGCAGAGAAGCCTTCATGGGGGACACGGATGGGGTGGGTACTAAGGCTCCCTAACAGAGCCAAAAACTGAGCTGAGGAGCTCTGTGGGGGCTACTGGAATGCTTGGTGGAAACGAGGCAGGGTGGTGCTACTCAGGCCAGACGTGAAGACAGGAGGCAAGGAGTGCAGAGGCCCAAAGTTCAGTGGTCAACCCGCTCCTGGGGAATCTTGAGGCTGAGCTTGCAAAGTGGTGAGCAGGGGCTGTGCCTCTGCCTGGGAGTAGCCCATGACCAGGCCTCCTGTGGCCCCAGGTGGGTTACACGGGGGCAGGTTGAGTGGAAGAAAGCCCAGTAGGTGGGAGAAGTCCACGTTAGCAGCGCAGAGGGCCTCAGGGAGGTTGGCGGGGCTCTTGGCAAACAGTGCTTCATCTAGGAGGGCCGCAGCTGCCGCCGGCTGAGGTGAGGCGGGCTGGGGTTCAGCGGCTGAGAGAGACAGGCTTCCAGGAAGCTCCGCCAGAAAACTATCCACCTCCACTTTGGGCAATTTGTCGGGCAAGTATGAGGTAGATCCAAGCTGGTATTTTGGAGGGAGCTGAGCTGGGGAAGAGATAGGTGAGGATTCCAGAGGGCAGCTCATACCCATGGGCAGCGTGTTGTGCATCAGAGAGTGTTGCACGCCCGTGCTGGGCATGGTAGGGATGTGGCACCATACATGCCCATGGGCAACATGCCAGGGAAGGCCTTGGTTCCCATTACTTCCCGAGAGGCCATGCACAGCACAGGGCTCAGCTCTTCCTTCACACTGACTGTGGAGCTGCAGCTAAGTAGGCCTAACATGTCCCCACGGGCTCTGTCTTGATCTTGAGCTGCTCCTGCAAGTGGCTCTTCTTGACATGACGCATCAGGTGGTCCTTACGGCCAAACCGCGGGGCACAGTACTGGCACAGAAAGTCCTCACGGCCTGTGTGCACCACTAGGTGCCGCTGTACATCCTTACGAGTATAGAACCGCCGGTCGCAGTGGTCACAGGGGTGCTTCTTCTCCTTGGCACTGCCTGCTACCCGGCGTGAGTGGCCCTTCAGGTGCTCTAGCAGGGCCTGGGTACTCTCAAAGGTCTGCAGGCACACCTTGCAGCTGAGGTCACCGCTGCTGGCAGCATGCATGGCCAGGTGGCGCCGGTGGCCCAGCTTCGTATTGTAATTCTTACCGCACTCAGAGCAGCGGAGGGCCTCTTTGTTAGGGTCATGGGTCTGCAGATGGTTCCGCAGATGATCCTTGCGGTGAAACACCTTATCACAGTACATACACTGGTGGGTTTCTGGGCTGAGTGGGTGGCCATGTGCCTATACAGCTTGTATTTGGAAGCAAAAGACTTGCCACAGTGCAGCTGACGGCAGCTATATGGTCTCTGCTCTGGTTGTGGGAGGCTGTGAGGCCTCAGCTTCTCTCCATTTGAGAAAGGTTTCCCCGAAATTTCACATTGGCACTTCTCTTGACTCTCCGCCTCCCGGCCCCGAGGCCTGGGAACTAGTTTCCAGCCCACTTCCTCCTGATTTGCATCTTGAATCCAGCGGGGGACGCTGGTGAAAAATGTGGTCATGGCAAGGCTAATGGCAAAGGGCCATGTTATTGAGAATTCCTCACCGTCCGCTCCACACAGGCTCTCAGCTCTGTCACAGCCTCCAATGCGGCTTTGAGAAAACAATCTCTTCGCCGCACTCGGGGCCCCACCGCTGCGGGCTGGGCCGCGCTCGGGTTCCGCCAGTATTTTCAGATTTTTAATCTTTTTTGGTTGTCAGCATTTTCTAGTATTTCTATTCAAATACATATTTTAAAAGTGAGCTATTTTTAAGACGTTTAAGTAATAACTTTAAAATGATAACCTCACATGATAAAACCTAAACATAGAACAAAATGCTAATATTATTTTCTAAGTTATTGACTTTTTTACCAGTTGCACTAACTTCACTTAATATTTATTTAAGACACAGGCACTCAATGCAGGGGTAAATGTATAGTACTTCTCTATCCTTGCTTTGAGATGACCAAAAGTGGAAAGGCAGAGAAATTGACAGGGGCACTCATTATGGAGCTCATAGGGAGGGTGATTCCTCCCTGCATGAATTACTCATAAAAGAAGTACAGGAGATTCATGACATTGCTCCTGACAGCATTGAAATTCTTTTTAATGGGGGTATGACCTAAAACGAACCTTTGATACCTGATCATGATGATGGGCTGTTTATTTATTTCTTCTCCTTCGTTTCCAGCTGGGGAGATGATTAATGTACCTACCTTTCCTGTGATGGCCTCTGTGTATAAGTTGCTGTCCTTGAAGGACATTCAATGTTTTAAAGTGCTGATCAGTCTAATTTCTTCCTTCTAGGCTGTCTAGAAAAGGACACCAACAATCACCCATGAAGATTGCCCTTCAACCTTTGGGAGGAAATGATCGAAATGGGAGCTAGAGAAGATTATTGTTGGAATCTCAGGTGAGGCATGTTCTATCCGATACAGGAAACTTATATACTTGTAGAGGACAGTTGAAGCCATGTTCAGGTAAAATGGTGCCATATAATGACAGCTGCCTGATGTGTGGAGGGCTTTTTTTTAAACAATGACAACAAGTTAAGCCAAATGGCAACTGATTTTTTTTTATTATTTTTATTCATGATTAATCGTGATAAAACACACATAATATAAAATTTACCATTTTAACCATTCCTAAGTGTACACTCAGTAGTAATATTCACATTGTTGTGCAAACAATCTCAATGTTTTTTTTTTATCTTGCAAAACTGAAACTCCATACCCAAGAAGCACCATCTCTCCATTTTTTCTTCCTCTCAGCCCCTGGCAACCACCATTCTACTTTCTACTTCTATAAATTTGTCTATTTCAGATACCTCATACATTGTATAATACTTTTTTTGTCTTTTTGTGACTGGCGTATTTCACTTAGCATAATGTCTTCATAAGGGCTTCAAGGTTCATCCATGCTGTAGGATGTATCAGCATATCCTTCCTTTTTAAAGGTTAAATAATATTCCATTGTTGACCACATTTTATTTATCCCTTGTCCATTGATGAACAGTTGGGCTACTTCCACCTTTTGGCTACTGTGAATAATGCTCCTATGAACATGGATGTATTCAAATATCTGATTAAATCTTTGCTTTCCATTATTTTGACGTTTAAACTCAGTTTCACTACCACTACTCCGAAGTGGAATTGCTAGATCATATATAATCCCATACATAAGTTTCTAACTCCATCACTGGGAGGTAAATGTCGGAAACTTAGAAGTGCAGGCTTTGGTGCAGGAATGTGAGTAGTTAGAGGCCGTTACACAATACTTTAGGCCAGCGATCCAGAGCCACCCCATTGAAGATGAAGATGCATCCTTTGTTTGGCAGAAGTTACAGTAGCGATAACAGCAAGGGATAGGAAAGCTGAAGGATCTGGAACACATTAGTCATCTGGTCATAGGAAGCAAGATTGATAGTGGGTGAGCACAGAAATGTCTCACATTATGGGAATAAAAAGGAAAGAACTATAGTTTTCAAACTTCAATCAACTTAGAAAAATTTGTGTCATCTTTTGATTCCTGGGCTTCATTCTCAAGAGATTCCCATTCAGTAAGCCCTTTTGAGGCTCAAAAATCTGCGTTTTAATAAACATCAGAGAAAAATAATTGGGGAAAGATAATTCCTAACAACTGTCAGGTGATGAAAACTAACTCTTGATTACCCATGTTAACATGAAGAAAAGTACAATATCCTGAATCAATGACTCTCAAGCGCTGGGCTGTAAACCAATTCTGTGCTGGCTACTTCATCACTTGGATAACTTGCTGCATTAAGAAATACCTGGGCCCCAGTGCCTGATTCTCGGTGTGTGTTATATTTTTCTCTATCTTCACAGGTTGGCAATTTCATAGAAGGCCCACTTTTCCCAGTTTTAAGGTAGTGATTAAATGCAAAATACAACTGAGTGCTTTAGATGAAGGAACACACGCGGGACTCCCATAGTTAAACTAAATGTCATACAGACTTCTCTAATGCTTTGATTTTTAGAAACTTGACTCATGCTATCACACAGTCTGTACAAGTCTGGCCCCTTCCTCAGGATTAGTGCAAATCCTGTGGTATAGCTCCGCCCAGAGACAGAGGCACCGGGAGGAGCAACTATAGACTTCATCCCCTCCTAACTTTTCAATTTTCAAACCCACTCATGAATTCTTTGAGGTTAATAACTTTACTGAAGATCCCTGGAGTGAAGACAGGCACCATATTACTACATGGCAGTAATCTCCCACTTGTTAATTGCCCCACACCATCTTCTGTTGTATTTTCTAAAATCCAAGCTCCTAATCTGTGCTGTACTTGTTCATGCAGCTCTCTAGAAATTGCAGTAGAATCTGCCATTCTCCATGGGATTGTTGCCATCAGCAAAAATTTTCTATTTACTACCAACAAGTCTCCGGAGGGGGGAATATATTGTGTTAAGATGGTTGTTTAAGATGTTATTTTCCCAGGATTCAGGATCCTGAGTCTACACGATAGAATAACTACCAAACCATATCAAGATCCTAAGGATGGTATGGGGAGGTCGTGCCCTCTTCAAACTCCTGCAGTTCGACTCAAACTTTCTCTCTTTAACTTCAACCTAAGAAGGTCTCCTAATGATCCAGATCATAACACATGGAATCCATAACTCTATTAGCTTGCAATAGGCAGCCCTGAAGCCAGGATCAAGATTGCAGAGTAGCCTTCCTGATTTGCTTTCCCTTATCCCCATACCCAAATCTTAGTTCTCTGTGTTTTTAACATTCAGATTATAGGATTACACTAAGAAAAGAAGACAGTGTTTGCCCCAACAGTGATTTATTTAAATTATTTTGATGATACTAAGTATCCCAATTAATATCTTTGGACTTGACCCACTCATATCATCACTTGATCTCCTGAGGTAAGGGGATTGGCTGGTGGAAGGAAGGTAGACTGGAAAGGAGTCCCTCTAGAGCTGTTAATCTGTCCCATCAAATCACCATAAATCAGTTCCTAATTTTCAATAGAAACAGAAACAGCATTATTGTAACTGGAACCTGACTTTCATACTTCCCTGTAAACCACCATCTTGAGCACTGTGGGAATTTGTGGAGAATAACAATGTATAATTGAGGGCTGGGCACAGCGGCTCACACCTGTAATCCCAACACTCTGGGAAGCCAAGGCGGCAGGAATAGTTGAGTCCAGGAGTTCAAGACCAGCCTGGGCAACATGGCAAAACCCTGTTTCTACAAAAAATACAAAAATTAGCTGGGTGTGGTGGTATACTCCTGTAGTCCCAGCTACTTGGGAGGCTGAGATGGGAGGATCATCTGAGCCCAGGAGGTTGGGGCTGCAGTGAGCCCTGAGCATACCACCTTACTCCAGTTTTGGAAACAGAGTGAGACCCAGTCTCTAAGAAAAAAAAAAGAATTTATAATTGAGATTTGAATTTTATTTTTATTTAGTTGGGCTAGTGCCAGCATTGGTCACTTTAAGCCATTCAGTCAACACATTTTATTAAGCAACTGCTGTGCTTAGTAAAATACTAATTTTATTGAATAACTACTATGTACTCACTGAGCTAAGTACTGGATATATAATGGTGAACAAGACAGAAATAGTATAATACCTGCCAGTCTAGTATGAAGGTCTCTAAGTAAACAAATAAACAAATACTTAGAAATTGTGAGTAAGCATCAAAAAGAAAACAATAAAAAGGAGGTGAGATAGAGAATAAAATGAATTATATACTTTATAGATAGGGTCATGGGGCCTTTCTAAGAAGGTAACATTGAAGCTGAGACCTAAAGGATGGGAAGGAACTTGCCATGTGATGAGATGTGAAGTGGCTAAGCTGGTTTCCTAGGCAAAGTCCTTGAGGCCAAGGAGCCTGAGGCAAAAGGAACTGGCTGAAGCTGAATGGGAGGGAGTGGCAAGAGCCCAGGAGGTAGAGGTTGCAGTGAGCCAAGATCGTGCCACTAAACTCCAGCCTGGTTGACAGAGCAGGACTCTGTCTCAAAAAAAAAAGAAAAAACGAAAAAAGTGAGAGAGAGAGATAAGGGTGGCTGTATCATCAGACTTCCCAGCACACAGGACATTGCAAGGCCATGGGGAGGAGTTCTGAGCCATGGAGAGGGTGGGCGGGAAAGGCATAGGACTGGAAGTAGGAAGGTAGGTGAGAAGCTTACTAACTGCCCTGCACAATCTGTCCTGTACAAATTTTAATGCTGATTTTTCCACGACTGATGGCAGTTTATTCTTTCTAGATGTCTCTCTTACTTGATTACACAGTTTTAGGTCAAGGACGTTGTTTCAGAATGCATTCAACACCTAGCAGTAGGTGTTAAATAAGTACTTGTTGACTATATGGATGTCCTATGTGCTCAGTTAGCCCGAGATACAATTGCTGTATCTCCCTAGTACCCAGCACAGTGCTATGCACAGGGTACATGTGGAGGATTAATTTAGAGGGCTTTGCAGGATCACATAGAAAAGAGTTTTTTTTTAATCTGGCATTTTCTCTTACTTTACCATATAATCTTACCTGAATAGACTTAGCATTTTTCTATGAATTATTCATTTGGCACATACCCTGTAAAACATCTAATGTTTCTAACCTTTTGAAACCACGAGGCTTCCCCAGCCAGCATTTAGAGTGAAATCTCTGTGGTAGCACTTTACCAATTTACCCCTTGGCTCTTTTTCAGTTCTTGGCTCATGTGAATAAGCAGGCCAAAATGGTCTTCTGGGAATGCACAGCATGGATATATATTTTTTACTATCACAGCAGAATTGTTTTGAATGCATTTCGGCCATGAGGTTAAAGCTCTCCACAAGGAATACTTCAGCAATAATTCTGCTGCCCTCTAGCTGAGCACTGAAATCCCTCCGGAACGCCAGTATTACCCTTCAAGAATGGTTCTGAAATGACTTTACTCACTTCCCCGTCCTTTCTATTCCTATTGAAATTCTTCTAGAATGCTCACAGTAACTTTCAGCCAGATGCCAGAATAACTTTTAAGTTCTAGATAGGTTTCTGTAACAATTTATTACACAACGCAACACAAGCTCACTTTTTAAAGAAGAGGTCTGATAGGCACAGCTGGTCAAAATTGTATTCCAGATATCCTGTGGTTAGTTTATTTCAGCTTTATTGATGACTCAGAAATTACATAAAGGGATTATGAAAGGACCAGCACACACGTGCAGATGAAAGGGTTGGATTTTCTTCTTAGATTCTGCTGCCACTACTGCTACTGCTACTATTGCTTTCTTTTCCAATTATTATTTTCAGAGACACTAGGCATCAAGACTTGGCTCTGACACTTGTTAAATAAAAGCCAGTGAACTTGGTCAGAAACAAAATGTATTCTCATAAGCTGGCCCCAAACTTGAGTAACACACAGAAATAAAATTATGTTCAAAATTCAGAAGCATAGAAAGATATATTTTTCATTCACTTATTCAGTAAATGTTTATCAAGCACCTACTGTGTGCCTATGCTGTGCTAGGCACTAGAAATACATGGGTAGACAAGATGGACATGGAATTTCCAATGTAGCAGGACCTCCATTGTTATGTGGAATTCCATTTGGACACAGAATCAGGATCAATGATTTTTATATGACCAAATGTATAAAATCTATGCTTTGAGGCCGTATTAGCTTCTTAGGTCTGCATTAACAAATTACCACAAACTTGTTGTCTTAAGACAATGGAAATTTATTCTCTCACAATTGTAGAGGCAAGGAGTCTGAAATAAAAGTGTTGATTTCCTCTGAAGGCTCTAGGGGAGTGTATTAGTCCATTCTCATGCTGCTAATAAAGACGTACCTGAGACTGGGTAATTTCTAAAGGAAAGAGTTTTAATTGACTCTCAGTTCTGCATGGCTGGGGAGGCCTCAGGAAACTTACAATACTGGTGGAAGGGGAAGCAAACATGTCCTTCTTCACATGGCAGCAGCAAGGAGAAGTGCCAAGCAAAAGGGGAAAAGCCTCTTATAAAACCATCAGATCTCATGAGAACTGACCATCACGAGAACAGAGAACAGCATGAGGGTAACTGCCCCCATGATTCAATTACCTCCCACTTGGTCCTTCCCACAACACATGCTGATTATGGGAACTACAGTTCAAAATGAGATTTGGGTGAGAACATAGCCAAACCGTATCAGGGAGAATCCTTCCTTGCCTTTTCCAGCTTCAGGTGGCTCCTGGTGTTTCCTGGCTTGTGGCAGCATCCCCGCAATCTCTGCCTCTGTCTTCACATGGCCTTTTGCCTCTGTCTTCACGTGGCCTTGTTAGAAAGACAGCAGTCATTGCACTTAGGGCACACCCTAAACCAGTATGACCTCATCTTAACTAATTATATCTGCAAAAGCCTATTTCCAAATAAGGTCACATTCTGAGGTTCTGGGTGAACACGCATTTTTGAGGGACTGTATTTTACCCAGTCTAACAGTGAGCTCATTGTATTAAAACAATTAAAACTACTTTATAATTACTTTTTTCATGCGATCACCTTAAGATGAGATAGCAAATGAGTTTTCTATTGTTTTTGGTTTTATTTTGATTCAGTCATTCCAATTTCAATTAATCAGCAGGTTGTATAATTCACAATGAGTCATTATCCAAAGGATAGCCAACTCTCTGGTTTGAGATTCTCTGTACATGGAGTCAAATAAAATCGGCATAGAATATTGTAGAAGAGTTTAGTTTTATATTTTGAAGTACAAGGTATATTCATAATACTTTGCTGAAAGCTTTACAAAAGTGCAATTTTCTTGAAGAATGCATTGTTAAGTCTATCAAAGTACAATAACCTGAAAGGGATTGTTAATGTGTCAATTAAAAGAATCCTGATTACATTCTATGGGCAGTGACTAAGAATTCCTAAAAGCATGATTTTATTATTATTATTTTTTAATCAGTGACAGGAGGCAACATTGTTCCATACATGGGGACAATGGAACATATAAGTGGAAGGCTTTAATCAACATGTTGACCTCTTTCCCCTTTACAATGTAATTTTTTCCCTAACGGTAAAAGACAATATGCTTGAAAAATATTATATCACTTATCTTCCCTTTATATTAAAAAAGTCACAGATGGTGCTTGAATTAAGAAAGTGACATGTCATGTATTTATAGCAACTAATATGTGTTGGACAATCCTAAATTCAAATGCTTTCACCAGTTGTTAAGCCATGTATTAAGACAGTTTATGGTTTTGGAAATATGGTTGCTGGGGCAATAACAGAGAAATCACTGGGTCCTGATGCATTGGTTCAAGTACTAGCTTTCACGACTGATTGCTGAGTGTTTGGGGATGGCAATATGGTTTAATAGAAAAGCATGTGTTTTGTATTTATACAAAATGGACTGGTTTCAAAATTCAGGTTTTCTACCTGCTTGTCTTCAGAAAAGTACATTTTAAAAGCTTCCTCAACAATTATTTTATTGTCTGTAAATTCTAGAAAATTACTCTTACCTCATGAGATTTAAAGATACAATGAAATAATACAGACAAACCCTCTGGCTCAATGGCTGGCAAATAGTAAATATTTCATGCTTCAATATTCTATGCTTCAATTCTTCTTTTCCAAAATGGAGACATAATACCTACTGTGCAGCACTATAGCCTAGTGCTTAAGAACATGAAATTCGAGTTGAGAAAATCTGGGTTTAAACTCCAGCTATGCCACTACAAGCTATATAGCTTTGAGCTAGTTACTGAGTGACTTGATGTTTCAGTTTTGCCTAAGAATTCATCTCTAATCTGCTGTGTGGTTTCAACTTCAGCCTTAGACTGTGAATAGCCAATTAGCTCATTGCCAATTTCAGTATCACTTCTGCTATTCTTGAATTTGTACATGATCAAGTAAGTTGCCATTCTATCTAGTCAGCATAACAATATTATGTAAATAAGTGAGGTATGCTTTTAGATGCGTTGCTAGTTTATACGACAGTTTGAACTATTATTTAGGAAACACTCACTTCTTTCCCCTCCCATGTGTATGAAATCTATTTCTCCTTCCTATCAGTGTTGGGCTTGGCACAATACTTTGCACAATAGGATGTAGGTGTTTGTGATATAGCAAAGGCTTGGAATGTGCTTGTGCAATAGATTTGCCATCTTTCCCCTCTACTATTGCCATGAGAAGAGCTTCCTGTAAGCAGCAGCTGCTCCATCAGCCTTGGGCCCAGAATGCCCACCTGCAGAGTAGACTTGAGCCCAGCCTGCAGTGAGGAGCCGCGTCCAGTTAATCCTACAGCTTGAGTCAGTCATCAGCCTAGACCAGCTGACCTTCAGCAGACCTATAGATATATAAGCAAGAATAAATAGTTGTAGTTTTTAAGCCACTAAATCTTGAAGTGGTTAGTTATGTAGCATAGCTGTCTAATACAGCTTACGGATATGCACTTTTAAATATAAGTAAGCATTTTAGACTTAACTTGAAGTAAAATTTTTCTTTTTTTTCTTTTTTTTTTGTTTTTGAGATGGAGTTTCGCTCTTGTTGCCCAGGCTGGAGTGCAATGACAAGATTTCGGCTCACCGCAACCTCCGCCTCCCAGGTTCAAGGGATTCTCCTGCCTCAGCCTCCTAAGTAGCTGGGATCACAGGCATGTGCCACCACGCCCAGCTAACTTTTGTATTTTTAGTAGAGACAGGGTTTCTCCACGTTGGTAAGGCTGGTCTCGAACTCCTAACCTCAGATGATTCACCCTCCTCAGCCTCCCAAAGTGCTGGGATTACAGGTGTGAGCCACCGCACCTGACTGTAAAATTTTTCTTAAGACTTTTATATCATAAAACTCTATTATCTAGTTGATGTATAAATGTGCTACAATAATTAACAATGATTATGAAAGCTGTTGATTTTACATACAGAAATAATTTTTTAGAATGTTCAAATATTTTTCTTCTTCTTTTTTTTCTTTTTTGACAAAGTCTTGCTCTGTCATTCAGGCTGGAGTGCAGTGGTGTGACATTGGCTTGCCGCAATCTCCACCTCCTGGATTCAAGCAATTCTCTTGCCTCAGACTCCTGTGTAGCTGGGATTGCCAACATGCACCACCTCGCCTGGCTAATTTTTGTATTTTTATTAGAGACAGGGTTTCACCATGTTGGCCAGGCTGGTCTCAAACTCCTGACCTAGGTGATCCACCCAGCTTGGCCTCCTAAAATACTGGGATTACAGGCGTGA
The DNA here is from genome assembly GCF_028858775.2 of Pan troglodytes. Classification (NCBI taxonomy): domain Eukaryota; kingdom Metazoa; phylum Chordata; class Mammalia; order Primates; family Hominidae; genus Pan; species Pan troglodytes. Next base: position 45,894,439 of record NC_072401.2, read on the forward strand.
GCCACGGCACCTGGCTAGAACGTTCAAATATTTCAGTAGGGAAATATTTGGATGATTTTAGAAAAATTATATATTCCTCAATACAGCAAGTGCTTAAGAAAGTTAAAACAACAATAGAAATTCAAAGAATAGAGATTAGATTATATCATAAGTAATAATGAATATCACTTGCATTCATCATTTTTATTCTCCATTGCTGGAAGGATGAAGGAGATCTATACCTGGGACATTTCTCAAAATGAGACGAGATGAGAGTTTAGAGCTAGGATGGAATTTATGGCTGTGCATGAGTTAAACAGTGAGATGTCTCTGGGCAGAAGTAGAGATATTTCTGATATGAACCAATCTGGGACACCTGTTCATGTGGGATAGAACATTGAGAGGAGCGTTTTTCCTAATAGAGAATGGCTTGTCAATTTACAAACTTGGGTTTCTACAAGAGGATCTGATAACTTCCTCCGAAGTCTTTACCAACAGATGAGAAGATTCTCCTTTTTGTCTTGTTGAGTGAGGTCTATTTCACCAAACATTTTAATTATAATAATTTTTCTTTAAAACAATTATATGTGGAACACTTCATGAATTTGTGTGTCATCCTTGCGCAGGGGCCATGCTAATCTTCTCTTTATTGTTCCAATTTTAGTATATGTGCTGCTGAAGCCAGCACTCACCAAACATTTCGCATTGTTGATAGCCAAGATCTGCATATTAGTATCTTAGTCTTCTCAATACTTTTAAAAAGTCACTTCCATTTTTTGATCTTTGTTATCTACTTAGGAGTTAGTCACTTTGTTCTATGTACTTTGTATATGGCTGCAAATAGGATGGAGGGGTGCTTATGCTTTTGAGCTTAATTGGGAGAGGATATAAAACAAATAGTTATGCAAATAATCATAGTTTTGATCAAAATGCCCTGAAGGAGACATGTAGGATGTAATGACCGTGTGTATACAATGAGGGACTAACTTAAACATGGAGGGTCAGGAAGGCTTCCCTCAGGATTAGAGTTTGAGCTGAGACATGAAGGATGAATAGGAGTTAGGTTAAGAGGGGTGGGGTGGAGGGAGTAGGGGTTTGGGGCAGAAGCAGGTATTAAGGCCAGAGGTGGAATGTAGCTCAGCCTACTGCAGAAATCTTAAGACCAGTGTTTCTGGATTGCAGTGAGGGGAAGAGATTGGTGAGACAGAAGATTCTCCTTTCCTTTCCAATGCTAAGGCCAACAACTTTTAATATTTGAAGATGTTTCATCTTATCAAATGTGCTAATCTTGACAATCTTTTAGGAAGCAGACGGAGGAAGTAAATAGAAACATTGCAAGGAGGGGACATTGGCTATTTTTGGCCCATGCTCCATGAAAGCATCGAAAAACCACAACTCTGCCTGTCTCATTTGACTTCTGTGCTCCACGTCTTAAGCTGCGTTGACCAATCAGAGAGGCAAACAGTATCTATGTTTGAGTCATCCCCATCCTTTCAAAATCCTTCTGAAGACTGGTCTTTTTTTTCTCTGTTAGGTGCTTGGAAAATTTTCAGAAGAACAATCAGGCAGAGCAGTGAATGCTGTGTGTGCACACATTCCCTCTGGCCTGGTGTTTCCAGTTCAGCGGGCCAATTCTCACTTGTCATATTGAGTCCTTTATTACAACAAAATATTATTTTAAAGCTGCACTAACAGTAATTAGAAGCAATTGAGTTTTATCAACTAACACAAACTATGGGATTTGGAACTTGGATTTTAGCTGGTATTTTAATGAAGTGTGTGTTAACAACACCAAATCTTCTGTCAGGGCAGCAGCTGAGTTGCGTATACAGACCTTTGATGGGGGACCATGTGTTAACGCTCAGAGGCGTCAGGCTCATGTGGGACTCTGCACATCCATACCTCACAGATCTGTCTCCCAGGCCCATTTTTATTTTCTCCTTCTCCTAATGAAAATTCTGATAGTCCTCACATTTGTTCCGATAAAAATTTGGAATTAAAGATGATTATTCCATGTGCACATATTAATAATACATATTTAGACGTGAGTAATGATGACTTAAATTTTCTCTTTGCTCAACTGTCTCATTTCAGCCCAAGATGTTAAAAGGACACATAGTACAGAGTGTTAGAAGTTATTTAGTGGGAAGCAGGAGGTTAAGGAGGAAGCAAAAATAAAATAAAGAAGGAGAAGGATGCTCTCTAACTTTAGGTTAGCATTTCTAGTGGAATAAATATCTCGAGGAAGTAGGGTATTTCTCTTTTTAAAAGACAACCTTCTAAACCTTGGTCAAAGGCCTTTTCAGTTGAACATTTTCAAAGAATAACCTACAATTTACTAAAGAAACTTACCCAGCTAAAGCCAAGACCATCATGGCAGAATGGAGCCTTTTAAACTATGAAAGCTATGCTCCTATCAGGACAAAATCTAGACTAGAGAAATATGGATCACAAGCTTTGCAGACAGATTTTGCCTAATCAGCATGCAATTCAAACTAAAATCTAGTACTTTTAACTTTTTATCTGCTCTTCCTATTTTGACCAATGCCAGAAGTAGATGCTATTTGCCTAAAGAAGATAACACAGTGAGGTGGTTTGGCTGTGTTTACACCCAAATCTCATCTTGATTGTAGTTCCTGTAATCCTCACATGTCATGGGAGGGACCAAGTGGGAAGTGACTGGATCATGTGGGGCAGTTTCCCCCATGCTGTTCTCGTGATAGTGAGTGAGGCCTATGAGATCTGATGGTTTCAAAAGCACCTGGCGTTTCCTCTGCTTGCACTCATTCTCTCTCCTCCTGCCCTGTGAAGAGGTGCCTTCTGCCATGATTGTAAGTTTCCTGAGGCCTCCCCAGGCATTCAGAACTGTGAGTTAATTAAGCCTCTTTCCTTTATGAAATACCTGGTCTTGGGCAGTTCTTTATAGCAGCATGAAAATGGACTAATACAGTATTTGGTACTGTGGTAGTGGAGCGCTGCTGTAAGAATACCCAAAAATGTGGAAGCGACTTTGAAGCTGGGTAACAGGCAGAGGTAAGAACAGTTTGAAGGGCTCAGAAGAAGACGGGAAAATGTGGGAAAGTTTGGAACTTTCTAGAGACTTGTTGAATGGCTTTGACCAAAATGCTGATAGTGATATGGACAATGAAGTCCAGGCTGAGGTAGTCTCAGATGGAGATGAGGAATTTGTTGGAACCGGAATAAAGGTGTTCTTGCTATGCTTTGGAAAAAGACTGGCAGCATTTTGCCCCTGCCCTGGAGATCTTTGGAACTTTGAGGTTGAGAGAGATGATTTAGGATATCTGGCAGAAGAACTTTCTAAGCGGCAAAGTTTCAAGAGGAAGCAGAGCATAAAAGTTTGGAACATTTGCAGCTTGAGGATGCAATAGAAATGAAAACCTCATTTTCTGGGGAGAAATTCAAGCAGGCTGCAGAAATTTGCGTAAGTAACAAGGAGCTCAGTGTTAATCACCAAGACCATGGGGAAATGTCTTCAGGGCATGTCAGAGACCTTCACGGCAGCTCCTCTCACCACAGGCCCAGAAGCCTAGGAAGGAAAAATGGTTTTGTGGGCCAGGCCCAGGGTCCCCCTGCTCTGTGCAGCCTCAGGACATGGTGCATCCCAGCTGCATCAGCTCCAGCCTAAAAAAGGGCCAAAGGCTAAAAGGGGCCAAAGTACAGTTCAGGCTATTACTTCAGAGGGTGCAAGCCCAAAGTCTTGGTGACTTACATGTGGTATTGAGCCTCTGGGTGCACAAAAGTCAAGAATTGAGGTTTGGGAATCTCTACCTAGATTTCAGAGGATGTATGGAAATGCCTGAATGTCCAGGCAAGTTTTCTGCAGGGGTGGAACCCTCATGGAGGACCTCTGCTAAGGCAGTTCAGAAGGAAAATATGGGATTGGAGACCCCACACAGAGTCCCCACTGGGGCTGCCTAGTGGAGCTATGAGAAGAGGGCCACCTTTCTCTAGACCCCAGAAGGGTAGATCCACTGACAGCTTGCATTGTGTGCCTGAAAAAACCTCAGGCACTCAATGCCACCCTGTGAAAGCAGCTTGGAGGGGGGATGCACACTGCAAAGCCACAGGGCAGAGCTGCCCAAGACCATGGGAGTCCACCTCTTGCATCAGTGTGACCTGGATGTGAGACATGGAGTTAAAGGAAATCATTTTGGAGCTTTAAGATTTAATGACTGCCTTGTTGGATTTCAGACTTGCATGGTGCCTGTAGCCCCGTTGTTTTGACCAATTTCTGCCCCTCAGAAAGGGTGTATTTATCCAATGCCTGTAACCCCATTGTATCTTGGAAGGAACTAACTTGTGTTTGATTTTACTGGCTCATATGCAGAAGGGACTTGCCTTGTCTCAGATGAGATTTTGGACGTGGACTTTTGAGTTAATGCTGGAATGAGTTAAGACTTCGGGGGACTGTTTTGAAGGCATGATTGATTGTGTTTTGAAATGTTAGGACATGATATTTGGGAGGGGCCGGGGGGAATGATGTGGTTTGACTGTGTCCCCACCCAAATGTCATTTTGAATTGTAGTTCCCATAATCCCCATGTGTTGTGGGAGGGACACACTGGGAAGTGATTGGCTCATGGGGGTGGTTTCCCTCATCCTGTTCTCATGATTGTGACTGAGGCTCATGAGATCTGATGGTTTTATAAGCATCTGGCATTTCCCCTGCTTGCACTCATTCTCTTTCCTGCTGCCCTTTGAAGAGTTGCCTTCTGCCATGATTGCAAGTTTCCTGAGGCCTCCCCAGCCATGTGGAACTGTGAGTCAATTAAAACTCTTTTCTTTATAAATTACCCAGTCTCAGGTATTTCTTCATAGCAACACAAGATCAGGCTCTTACACACAGTTATTCCATTTCTAGTGGGTTTTATCCTGGCAAGAGAAATGGCCCAGGATTTCTTTGATGCCCATAGAAATCTGCTGCACACCCATGCTTACACAGTCTGGAAGTGTGAGGGTATTAATACCCAGGGGACTACCCTCAACCAACAGGGAATGGGAAGTGGTGGATACATACTTCCCTCTTTCTCCATTTGGGCTATTTCAAACACATTCTATAAGAATTGTCAGGCGGTCCCAAGGAACTAAGAACCCATAACCTGTAGTGTTGGCTAGTATAATAATGCATTATAGTGTATACGTTTCTTTCTTCCTTGTTCATTCATTCTAATACATCTGATCCCTGATATCATATTCTTTAGGCTCTGCTTTCAGAGAATGTCAGTTGAGACCAAAAGAGTTCCCAGAAAGCAGACCCTTAGGATGGGATTTCAGAGCTGGATCCTCCACCTGTTAAACTATAGCAAAAACTCCATTGCTGATTTTAAGTGAGTGGTGATAATATAACCCCTAGCATGTTGTAGCACTACAATTACTAAGATACTCATCTGTAGTGGATTGAGATAAGGTACAGGCTTGTTTTAGGCTGTGGCATTTGAGTGGTATAGAGGCTATGGGGCTATGGTAACTGTAAGAGTTATCTAGTTGGTTGGCATCTATTAACTCCCTTATAAACCTCGAAAAGAGGAAACACTGGGTATGATATGAATATCAAAAGCTTCTATGGCAATAATTAAAGAGACCCTTATCTCCTTCTGCCATGGAAAATCACATCCAGGATCTAATTGTAAGGGTAACTGAACTGCAAAGAACACTTGAATGCACAGCCTTGATAAGTTTCATATGACAAAGTCAGGGCCCTAAGAGTAAGTAAGTGTGATCTTGAGCTCTCATTAGGGAATATTTAGGCAGTGAAAATCTGAAACCCCTTAGATTCCTCTGAATTCTTCAGTCTGGCAGAATTAGCCTCTGCCCCTCTTACAAGATTATAATAGCTTCCCCTTGCCTGGAGACCTTGCAAAGACCTGATCTGTGGTAAGTGTCCTGCAAGATGTCCTTGGCACTGCTGTGGAATTTCCCTCACTTCCCTTATTGCCTCCAGACTGATAACAAGGGTCAGGTTTTGGTACAGTCCAAAGTAGAGAAATACTCTCCCAACTCTGTGAGGAAAGAGCTTACACACCAAAAGACCTTCCCATTCTTGCTAATGCTCATGGACAGTAACATGACAACATTTGTGGGAATGGATATCTTGTTGGACTAGGGTGGTGGGAGAAGGGGATAGAATCTAAGGCCGACAAGAGGAAAAATGTGTTGAGATTGGAGTACTCACCCATGACTTGGGGTTCACGGTACTGGCAGGGACACCTGGAATTGATTCTAATATGATCCTATAATGGCTCCTTGGCCCTTAGACATGATGGTGAGGTGGGGACACTGGAACTGCCTTGGCAGAGTGTTGTGGAAGGGGTCAGAAGACCCAAGAAATGTGGCAGTGTAAGAAAGGGTTGATTCTGCAAGAACAGGTCCTACTGCTTGATTCTGTTTCTTGGCAGGCTGTGGAGGATATTACCTTCCCTGAGGTAGTGTGGAATTCACTGGTGAGAGGGCCTATAGCATCTTTGAGAAGCTCAGTTGTAACTTTATTTGCAGGCTTTGTTGACAATAAAAGATGCTACCATGAAATGGAGCTCCTGGAATTCCAGCTTCCAGGATTCCAGAATGGCAGAAGCCAGATGATAACATTTAATCATCTTAGGCATGGTCATTTATCCTAACAGGCAGTAAGGCCAGAGTGGCTAGCAAGATACTAGAACCCACAGAGGTCTGTGGTGGCAAATAGATCATGGAAGATAAGGCGTTAGATGCTAGGGTGTTGATGAACTTTTAAAATCAAAACTAATTGATAACTTGTGATCAAAATCCTGATATCGGCCACTAGAATGGGAAATTACAGACCTCACCATTGGACCCTGGACCATGGGCATTTATACTCTGTGAGGACTATTGGAGACCAGCTAGTTTTCCCTTGGAGAAATCTCATCTGCAGCTTTTTCCTTCAAAAATTGAAAATCTTGAAGGGAGGTGCTTTTCATGGGCTTCAATGGCTTGGATCAACTACAAGATACTTGCAGTGATTCATACAGAGTAGGTTGAAAGTTAACAGCATCAGTGTTATTAGAGTGTTTATTAGAAATGCAGAATCTACATTTTAATAAGATTCTCTAGGTTAGTCAAGATTGAGCAACATTGCCTTAGCGAGCTTAGCTGTATCTAATGGAGAAATGGAGAGGGAGGTGTGGGGTGGGCAGGGACAGATTGAGAGAGAGAGAGAGAGAGAGAGAGAAATTGACTGAGTAGGTGGAAACAGATATTTGAGCCATCGTAGAGTGTGGAATGTGGGGTGTGAGATGGCACTAAAGAGATACTATAGATGTGGCTCTAGATGATTTTGAATAAGGAATTAAAGTGACTCAGACAGCAAAAGATACTAATAAAAAGTTCACCAATTTACACACAAAAAAGAAAGAAGATGTAATGTTTACTATTCTTTGAAAAAAATTTAAAAACCCAATTTAACAAGTAATAAAATGTTATGTGTGTGTGTGTGTGGTGTTATTTATTTATTATTATTTTTAAAAAATAATTGAGATAGGGTGTCACTCTGTCATTTGGGCTGGAGTGCAGTGGCGTGATCACAGCTCCCTGCAGCCTTGAACTCTCAGCCTCAATTGATCCTCGCACCTCAGCCTCTTGAGTATTTGGGACTACAGGCGCGAGCAACCATGCCCAGCTAATTTTTTGGTATTTTTTGTGGAGACATGGTTTTGCCATGTTTCCCAGGCTGGTCTCAAACTCCTGAGCTCAGGCGATCCATTGCCTTGCCTTCCTAAAGTGCTGGGATTACAGGTGTTAGCCACCATGCCTGGCCTGAGATATCATATTTTAACCTACTAAATAAGCTGAAGTTAGAAAAAAAAGATTCTCATTGTAGTCAAGGGCTTGGTAAGAAACTTCTCCATTACCAGTGGAACATAAATTATTATTATATACATAGAAGAGTTTTATAGTATTCATTAAGAATCTTAACTGTGTTTAGATCTTTTGCCCTTCATATCTAAGAATCTTTCCTAAGGCAATTATCAGAAATGGGAACAAGAATTCTTACGGACAAGTTACTATCATTGATAACTTTTATTGAATTCTTGCTATGTACCAAGCAATGTACTAAACTCTTTACAGGGATTATTTAATTCAATCTTCACAACACTGATGCTCAGAAGGTAATATTAATTTCCTAAATTTACAAAGCTAGCAAGTAGCAAGACATACAGGTCAACATAGTTCTCTTAAAAATGTTAAGAAGATTCTGTTCTACACAAACAATGAAATATTATGAAGCTGTTTGAAATAATATTTATAAAAACTTTGATATAAGATTAAGTTTTTAAAAAGAATGCAAAATAATATATTCTCAAATGTGCAAAAATGCAAAGAAAAAATACAGGCAGGACACATTGCACATTATTAACGGAGTTGTTCCTCGACGATTTTTCTTTGTTTTTCATTTTTTGCCAAAGCTTGCATTATTTTTACAAGGAGAAAAACTTTTAAAATGTCAACCAGGTATGATTTGCTTTTTTCTCTTTTTTCTTGTAAAAGCCAGAGATAGATGTCAGTCTAGAGGTTATAAGAGGCGTATATAACTACATAGTTGTGCTGATCAAATTAAGTTGATTCTGAAGTCAAGGACTTAGACTGAATTTATCATAGATTCCATGGTAGATCCTAATTTATCATGGAGCCATGCATACCACCACCACTCATCAGGGAGATGTGTGGATTATTCAACCTATATCCATTACCGTTATTGACCAAACAAACCAAAGCTCATACCCTAAGGATGATAGGTGGATTGTCCAGGATATGAGCTAATTACCTGTTCACGATTATCAGGCATCAAAGGTTATACAGGCTGAGCATCCCTTATCCAAAATATTTAGGACTAGAAGTGTTTTGGGCATCACATATTTTTAGAGTTTGGAATATTTGCATTATACTGGTCGAGCATCCCAAATCTGAAAATCCAAAATTTGAAATCCTCCAATCAGCATTTCCCTTGAGTTTCATGTTGGTGATCAAAAAGTTTTGGATTTAGGGGCATTATATGTTTTGGGTTTTTGGATTTGGGATGCTCAACCTGTATAGGTTATATGTATCCTCGTGACTTTAAATTTACCCATGCCGGTCTCTGACCTCATTAATTTTTCAAAATCTTTTAAAAGTCTTCCCTTGTCTCTCTTGTCTTTTTTCCTCTCTCTCTTCTTTCCTTCTCTCCCTCCCTTCTTCTTTCTTCCCTTCTTTTCTTCTTTTCTCCTATTCAACCAGTGAAATTCTCTCATACAAAAGCTTCTACTCACCAAGTTGCATTACTCAGCTGAAACAAACCTTGAGAAAATTCTGTCAGATAAAGTCCCTTTAGAGAAAAAAAAAATCTGACCAAAATGAGGCTTTAGAACAGAAGGATTACCTAAACGTGATGTACTTGATTTCAGCGCTATCACAGAGCTGTATTATTTAAGTAGGGTGCTTTTATTTATTTATTTCTGTTCCCAATAAAATTATCATAGGCTTTCATGGAGCACTTCAGAGGCCGTTAACTTCTCCCTCATTTACACACAGCTTCTCTCTCTTTCTGTCGTATTTTGCATCACTTAACCCAGTGGAGTGTTTTCAGACAAAGGCTGCCTAAAAGCTGGGGCCCACATTGTGGCTCTGTGGCATTCATGGGCAGTATTGTTTTTGAAGGCCATCTGCCTGTCATTTGTTTGCTGATTGAGTTAGTGCACCTAATAATATTTCTTTATTGGACTGTGCTAGCCAATGAAAAGGAAATTATACACTCAACAGACGGATCACAAACCTTTCTACCTTAGTGCATCGTCTCCTCGAGTTAGTTAAAAGCAATCATGAAAGCAGATTATAAGCGGAATAATAGCCTTTTTATAAATGGGTTTTGCAGTGGTTGCTAGTTGTGGTGCTAAACGTGATGGTATCAGATTTTCCTCTTCTTTGTTGTGTAGGTTTTTCTTGTAGGAACAATCTGAACAATGAGGGATATGGAAGTAAAGAGAATAAAATCATCTGGTGATTATGATGGCCAAAATGCAGGAAATCATGTTTGTAGGAAGTAGCTGACATCATGTGAACTGGATAGAACTTGTGTCCATCCGGAGGTAAAGGAGGCATCAGAAAAAAACCACACTTTGTGTCAAAGGTATTTAGCGGTCTCGTTTTGCCTTTAGCTTATAAGGAGAGAAAGTAGGGGCAGCGAAGTCTATCACACATACATACAAAACTCCAAGTATCCTTATTTTACATAGGAAGAACAAGGGTGAAACTGTGAGATTGTCAGTACTAGACATCATGCAAATTAACAGCAAGGCCCAAATATTCTTGACTTGATATTGATTCTCCCTGAGATGTTTGTTCCTTTCTGAAACCAGTAATTTCCTATCCTTGGAAACTCTTCCTGTCCTTGCACCATAGAAATTCACCTCACCTTTAAAGAGGAAGTAAACCTCTCTGAGCAGAATGCCATTAAATACTGAACTATGTGTAAAGTGCATTACAGCAAATCTCTTTTGGAGGTATCATGACGTGGAGGATTATTCTATATGTCCCTGAACAATTAAGTTACACCTCCTACTGGGAACATAAACTACAGTGACAGATTTTTAAGTTTTGCAGGCATAGAATTAATTTTTGAACACTTGTCATAAGGGAGAAAGCATATATTGTGAAGACCTGGCTTATTCTGCATTAGAAACAAACAGATTCTGCTTTCATGAGTCAAGAGAAACAAAGACAAAAATAAACTAGCAACCATAGTAACTCTTTTGTGAATAACTCTTGTAATTATATGTGTTAATTACTAGCTCATTTTTTTTCTTTGCCATGGTCTTTGGCTCCTTGCCTCATCCGAACTTCAAGCCTCAAATGGACTTTTAGCAATATGGTGACTCTGATTTTGGTATAAGGACACTGATGTGTATTGCTAGGGTGGTGGGGTGGAAGTGATGGCAGTGTAGGTATGGATGGGTGATATGGTTAGGCTTTGTGTCCCCATCCAAATCTCATCTTTAATTATAATCTCCATAATTCCCATAATTTCCATGTGTCAAGGGAGAGGCCAGGTGGAGGAAATTGAATCATGGGGATAGTTTCCCCCATGCTGTTCTCGTGATAGTGAGTGAGTTCTCACAAGATCTGATGATTTTATAAGAGGCTCTTCCCCTTTTGCTCAGCACTCCTCTTTCCTGCCACCTGTGAAGAAGGTGCCTTGCTTCCTCTTCACCTTCCGCTATGATTGTAAGTTTCCTGAGGCCTCCCCAGCCATGCGGATCTGTGAATCAATTAAACCTCTTTCCTTTAATTACCCAGTCTTGGGCAGTTCTTTATAAAAGTGTGAAAACAGACTAATACAATTGGGGAAATTCTGGGGTAGATGGGATCACTGGTAGCATGGACAGGAAGACCAGGTGTGGCCAAGAACCTCCCATTATTCAAAATCAGTGGTCTTTGACATATTTTCCAATTGAGGAATATCAATAAAATATTTTAATAGTGCTCTGGCTTTGTTCAGCATTCTGAATTTAGGTTAGTGATTTTCCTAGAGCTTGTCTGATACTGAAGTTCTTAGAGATTTTGTTTCTTCCTTTAGCGATTACTGGGCGTTCTGAGGAATAACCACTATGATGGGCAACTTGGGAGCTGTGTGTCTCTTTTCCTCAGGAGGAAGGAGTGAGTATCAGGGGGATCAGTCCCTGTGATTCTTGGTCACTATCATTCTCAGGTTTAGAAGAGCTCCAGTTTAGTCAAATGTTTGCCCAGGTGCAGCCTCACTGGATGAGGTACAACTCCTCAAATTAACTTCAGGAGAGTCCTCCTGTCCTTTACATATCTTCCTGCAACCCACTGATGCTCGAATCCTTGTAACTGGAGATTTATTCTCTAGTCACTTTTGTCTTAGGCTAAAATGCATATTTCTTGGAGTGTTTTCACCTGTAGCCTCATCAGTTCTTTGTGCCTAGATATGAATGACTTTTTGGACACATCCCTGAATTTTATCAGGGGGATGTGTGATTTCGTAAGTATCCTGGAAGCCTTTTAAAAACAGGAAATACCTTTAGGAAGGGGAACAAGCAGTGGGCCAGGAAAGAAAAGGTGCTAAGACTGAGCAGGCAATTTTAAAGCCTGCTCTCCAGTTCTTATGATTTTTAACTCCAATCCAATAACTTCTGAGGGCCTATTGACAAATCAGCCTGGAGGAACATTTTGACCACAATCAGTCAAAATCCTTGACGACTTCTGAATTGGTTATGACTTTCTTTCTTTACGAAATCTGCATCCTGGCCTAATTGCACTGGCAGGTAACTCAAATACAGTGTGACCAGAAAGAAAAGCAAATAAAATAAAATCCCTGCCCCTTCTGACTTCTCTCCTTAGGCCCCTGCAGTCCCCTCTGGGCTGCTCTCTGCCACATCCTCTCACAGGCACTTAACAGTCATCTCACTCCACACCATTTCAATAGGACTTATCAAGTTAGGAACCCACTTCCCTCTGCATCTCACAGCTGGCTCTTCTTTTCAGCTTGACGTTGCAGGGATTTAATTCTGAGCAGGATTTAAATAAAATCAGAATCTGTCTGTGCCAGAGGAGACGTGTTTGCACAGAAATGGAATTCGTCAGCTGGGTCAGTTGCTAGTTAGTCCCATTTCCTTCTCTTGTTGGGACCCAGGGAAACGATATGCTAACCCGCTCCCCTAACCATCTGTGCACTCTCCAGGGTGAGAAGTTGGGGGACAGTGTCACTGGTGGCAGGGAGAAGCAAAGCTTCTCTTTCCCCACAGAATTGGGTCACTAACATGAATGCTTTTGGCCTTAAGATATTTCTAAGACATTTCTACTTTTCAGCCAAAAAGAAGTGTTTCGGGGTTACCTTAAAAATTAACGATAGCACCAGTCTTAGTCAGGGCACATTTGTTGGCAAGGAAGCAAGCCCCACCCAAAAAAGCTCAAGCGAAAGGGGGGTTTTATTAAAAGAATAGTGGGAACAGTACATTGTAGAAAATGAAGGTAGGGCTCAGGAAAGGTGGAAATCATCAGGCAGTCACTCTCTAGCTCTCTTACTCTACTTTTCTATGCAATGTTGTTTCCAATTTCGTCTCTGCAAACTTGCTTCTTTGCAGGTTCCTAATTTCAGTTCCCCATAATTTTGTCTTATGCATAACCTTAGCTTTTCTTGCTATACACTCTGGGTCACTCTGACTCTGTCCTTCGCACAGTATCTGGCTGGGTCAGGTAATTAGTACTTACTATATGGCCCTATCGTACAACTTGAGCTAGGACCAATTTCTCCCACTGCTAAAAAGGGAGAGAATCTCTCAGACCACTTAAGTTTCTCTTGGTAGGAAGAAGGGAGTCAGCAAAGTACTCTGTATGAACCCAGATCCAAGTATGATTGCAAGGACTCTGGTGTACTCAGCCATTTTTTTTTTGAATGTAGCGTTAAAGTCCAAGAACATGGATAATAACCACATTCTTTCAGAAACAAATGACTGGATTTATTTCACTCTTATAACAACCAGGCAGTGGTAAAGTAAACCTCAGCCAAACAAAAGAAAACAAATTTCAATGTCCATAGCGACATAGACATGAAGCTACACTCACTTAACATCAGACCCAAGAAACCTGGTACCTTTTACAATAACAAACTCACTTAAATGTTTTAAGAGAAAGGGCTAAAATAAACATTAATTTAAGTGAATCTATTTTTTTCTCCACAAAAATTGGAGGTACAAAAGTCATAATAAAATGAAAGTAAAAGGACATTAACAAAAATACAAAGATAATTATGAAAAAGAAGGAATTTCATTGTTTTTGTTAAAGGGTAAAGGCAAAGAGAGAAGAAAAGATCTCTTTTGGCCCAAAGCCATGGAACTTAAGACAAAACCTTTCTTTTGCAGAAAAGGAAATGTTCATTAACCAGGAAAAATGTCACCCAAATCTGAAGTAAGAGCAGCCCAGCCATGTTTAACTTTGACTTGGGATGTTGACGTCAACACCAACATTCACGTGTTAACCCAGTGCCCTTATCAAAATAGAGAAACACTTTATTCACTTTGTTCCTGCTTTTACCTTTGGATTAGCCCCATTCCCTATCTTTGGTAAACTTGAATTAAAGAAAAAACCTGCAGAAATTTAACAAGAGTTATGAGTACCTTTTACAAAACCAAAATCCATTATATAAATCCTTATCTGGAACCCCTGAAAAGCTTTAGGACCCTAAAACTATTCCAATAGCATCTGTATGTTATACTTTAAACACTAAAGGGTCTATGAAGCTATTGCTGGATTAAAAACAAATGTTCAAAACAGCTCTCAGCTTATAATATGGGTGTCAACAATTGATAAAATAAATATACAAACCAGTCTACCCAGGAAATAGAATATGAGCCAAACATACTAAATATTAAGAAATACATCTTCTGAATCTATGAGCATGTTTAAAGGGCAAGTTTAAAATGTTTTTAATTTTTTAAGTCCCACAAAAGTGAGTAGTGCTGTAATAAAACCTAAAATCATTGATGTTTTAAGAAATGAGGTGTTGCAGCTAAGTTAGCATAGATTTCAAGTTGAATCAAGACAATATGCTTTCTTCAGCTGCGTGCATGTGACTTGTGACATTCCTGTTAATTCTTTTTTGGGTTTCATTTAGAAGTTTTTAGAAGATAGCTGGCTGTGGCCTAAGTCAGTTCATCCAGCCATGCAAAAAAGGCCAGGTGTTCTAGAATGCATCCAGTGTGGAAAAAGTTCCTAGGTTTATTGTTCAATAAATATCATTGCATGAATAAGCAGATGCTAAATAGTAGACCCTTTAGTATTTTAAACCAATTAGCTCTGTTTGCTATACAAATCTTACTAATTTTCAAAAGTCTTTTTGTGCAAATGACAGTTTATTCTTTACATTTCATATAAGAAAGAATGTGTTCAGGTGGCCTGACCAAAAACATGAAGGGATACTGGAGAAAAAAAGTTTTGATTTCTGGATTTAGCTTTACACAACTTCTCTAACACACTGTTACCCTCCAGCAAATAAGTAGAAAAACCCCCATTCATGAACACAAAACGTCACGAATGTGATTCAGCATTAGGCAGCTTAAACATGAATTCAGATTCTCTCCCACTCCCACCATTTCATTGCCTTATAGGGGATGCAAAAGTTCTTTGGTAAAGCCAGTTGGCTATTTTCAAGCTTGTGTGATCTAACAGGAGAGCTCCAAGTTATTAGTCAGGAACTGAGTACATCGGTCATTCCTTTTGAGAGTGTGTGTTATTTCACATATTGGCACCTCAGTGTCCTTTAGGTGCAAAATGGAACTGACAACTGTACTTGCCTTATCTCTATCAGATGGAGAGGAAAAGTAAAGCCAACTCATCAACAATGTTCAATTCAAGATCTATTTCTGTGTACACTCAGATGACAGTGCTTATGTTCTGTATCCACCTCTGATTTGACACTTGCATGTTTGGCCTCAGCTTGGAAGGAGAAGAAAATGTAAATTGGGGCCAGTAGCATTGCGTGCAGCTGGTTTGCCATTGCTGAAGACCTTATGCACCTTTCTGATTACTTTCTGAAACTTGTGACACATTAACCCCTTCAGAAGATAGTAAGGGCATGCCCTGCAAATGCCAAAACAGTGTCCTCTCCAGTGCGTACATCCGTGCATGCTTTTGGGTTTTTTGTTCTCTCTGCAGAGGAAACTGTTCTACTCAAGCCCTGCCTTGAATTGGGCTCCAAAGTGAAAGAGGCTTAGCTGCTTAACACATCTCTAGCCATGTTGATGACTAGAGCATCCAAATGAGGAGAGAGTAACAGTGAGGAAAAGTATCAGGAATCAATGATACAAAGACAACAGAAGCCCCAAAGCCTCCGAATGGATACCTCTTTGGCTTAGCGGAGCAGAGAGTCAGCCTGGAGCTGGTCCTACCCGAAAACAAACTCTCAGTGATTCCTAAAAGTGAACATGTGGGACACAAATTCATCCATGTTTTCAGTTAGTGCAGCCAGAGCCTTGGAAGTTGGGCAATAGGCAGCAACAGATGGAGGGGTTTCTGTGGCAGCCAGCCTTTATTTACGTATGAAGGCTCCCTCTTGTGTGAGTGTCGACTAGTCATCTCCACTTAAACAATCCCTTTGCAGTGAATGGTTGTACTACACATAACACCTCCTTTGTCTGTGAGCCTCCAAAAAGCAATCTGCCTGTCTGCCCTCTGCCTGTGCATTTTTGTGGTGACGATCGACACAATTCCTTGCTCTGGAGACACCCCAAATTGGTTGAAATGGTAGCCTTTATTCATTGAAAACTAGATTTTCTTGGGTAATTGAAAACTAAAGGGAGTCAGGGTGAATTGTTTTAGCTTCTACCAATGAATTTCCTCTATTTATGACTTTAGAAGGTTACAGATTTCACCCTTATGATTTTAGAAAGCTACAGTAAGAAAATGAAAAGGAAAAAACAGAAAGGATGAAAGAAGAGAAAAAATCGAGTTTGGGTAAACCTCAAAAAGTTCTTTAGGTGTGCATTTTTTTTTTTTTTTTGCATCTGAATTGAACACTCTCCTAGTGTTTCTTGTTTCACTTTTGTTTGGAGAGGTTTGAATATCTCTCACTGTACTTTGTCTCTTCACATGGATCTCAGGCAGGATCTAGATGCACATGGACCTGCCGGGACCTGAAAATGTTTCTGCCATATTGGGGTGGGGCAGGCCACAGGTTGAGGTAGAGGTGATACCACCCAATACCAGTTATGCCCATCTACCACTGTGTCATCTCCTGCTCCCTTAAGGGTCCTCCCCTCAAAGGTATCCCATACCCAGAACACCGTACAGAGACATGTCACCCCTTGTGGAGGCTGATTTTATCAGAAGAACTTGGCAATGTGCTTGAATTTGAGATTCCAAAGAGAATGACAAAGAAGAAGGACCTATTATCTATCTATTGGAACTGACATCTTTCTGTGATTAAATGAGATCATCCACTCAACAACCTAATATGAGAGATGTTTTTCTCTCTATTTTTTTTTCCACAGAGGAGGAAACAAAGGCTCAGAAGTTTAAGTGCCTTGCTCCTAGCTGTAGATATGTAAATACCAAATGTCCCTTAGGATCCTAAGTCTGCCCTTTTCATTGTAAATTATTTTTTAAACAAATGGGCCATGAACAATAAACAAGTGAATAAATTCATAAACAAATACATTTAATTTAGTAGTTCGTGCATTTTCTGCTTTCTTTTTATGTTAAGTGAACCCAAAATTATCACTTAGAAGGGGAAGGACAAAAATCTTACTGTGTTTTCTTCATCCTTTATTGAAGAATAATTTACATGCAATAAAATTTAGTGATTTTAAGTATACAGTTTGATGTATTTTGACACTTGTGTATAGTTAGGTAGCCGTCACTTTAATCAAGATGTAAAACATTTCTATCTCTCTAAAACATTTCCTCATGCTCCTTTGCTGCTGGTCCCCTCCCCTGGCCCCAGCTCAGTCAATCACTTTCTTGCATTCTATTGCTTTGGTTTCATCACAATCATTTTCAGTTTCTCAAAGGCCTCAGGATCTTTGCACATGCTGTGCTTTCTATCAAGAAGATCCTCCTTCTCATGCCTCATCCTTTCTTTCCCTAGCTAATGTCTTCTCATCTTTATATCTTAGCTTAAATGCCACTTCTTCAGAGGAGCTTTTCTTGATTCTCTCTCCTCACCATATCCAAAATAAAAGATACCTTTCACTGTTTTCATTTATAGCACTTTTTTTTTCCTCCACATCATATATGACAATGTCTATATCATGGAGGTATTTATTTAATTACTATTCATCTCCCTGACTATACTTTTAAGTTCCATGAATGCAGAAAAAAAACTACTTTGCTAATAATTATATTCTCATTTAATCACTCATCATCACTTCACTCATACATCACTTATTTTCTTGGAATATGGTGGAACTCACATATTTTAAAAATGAATTAATTGAATGAATGATTTTATCTGTGTAAAAATTTTGTCATCTTTCACCAATGAGAAATCCACTTCCTAGTAACCTTCAGCTGTTTATGTGAATTCTGTGTACTTTGAATATAGAGTGCCTGAAACGCATCTCACAGTTCAAATGTTCTGCGGTGCAGGTCACCTGTGATTTTTAACCAACACAACTGAAAAGGAAAATCATGCTATTAGCATATATGGACTGCAGGTTAATAAGAAGTCACTACAAACTGCCAAGCAATTAAGCAGGAAGGTTAGAGATAGGCAAAATATGAAAGCTAGGACTGCCACCTTGATTTTGCTTGCCCAAGGCATCTTTTGGCTGCTTCTATAGTCTAGGCTTTGGAGTGGGCAGGAGAGGAGGAAATGATGGGAGGTTGTGGATTAGACTTCTGCATGTGCTATTGTAAAATCCCTCTCTCTGGTGATGGTGATGGTGATGATGTTGGTGGAGCTGACAGGAGCAGTGGTCTTAGTGGTAAGAATAGTAATGCTAGCAAATATGCACTTGACATAGTAGAAACTCTTCTCCATCCATTACATCCCACACATTTTATCATCTCCTACACCCCATAAATTGGGTCCTATGACTTCCATGTTCAAGTCCCAGGTCACACACTTGTGGAGAACCATGCTGACAGTAAAGTTGCGGTGAGGAGTGGATGGCCACGAGGGATCAAGTCTGCCTTCTCTTCTACCCTGGAGCTGCCTGTGGAGAGTTTTCCTCTTTCTTTTGGGTTTATGATAGCTTGCCCTTTGGCCATGCTCAGAGAATTGGGATCATCATGGTCATCATTATAACTATTATGATCCAGGAGCTTTTATGAATCACTGAAGCTGAGTATAAGAGCGAAAGTGATGTGGTTGGAGAAAGCATACATATAAAATTATGTTCAGGGCAGTAAATCAGCTCAGGGATGACCTCAGCGTTGTAACTCATGTAAGGGCTTTGGTACTGGAGGAGGCTTGAGTCATTTATGACAGACAGCTGGGGCTGGGCCCAGGGAGTTAATTTGGCCACACATTCTCTGAGAGGTTAACTATGGCTTTGGTATTTGTGAGCAGTAGTTCAGACCCCTGGCACAACCATGTACCCACATTACTCTATTTTCCTCACCTGCCCATTGGAGGTCTCTTCCCTCTGAGTAAGCTGTAGCCCAGAATGATCATTTTATCAGTGTGTTACGTCTGTGAATCTTCTGCTTTTCTTCTGCACTCTACACCAGATTTTTAGTTGCAAGCAGTGGCCATTCCATGGTGATCTCATCCAAGCTCGTGGCTGAAAATACCATTGATACCCTGATGACTTTCAAATGTATACCTCCTGCCCAGACCATCCTCCAAATACAAACTTGTGCATACAACTGCCTCATTGACATCTTCACTTGGATGTTGCAATGAACTGAATATTTCTGTCCCTCGAGAATGTATATGTTGAAATCCTACTACTCAGTGTGATGGTGTTTGGAGGACAGGCTTTGGAGAGGTAATTAGAGCATGAGGGTGGAACTCTCATGAATGAGATTTGGGTGCCCTTTTGAAGGGACCCCTGAGAGCTCTCTTACCCTTTTACTGCCATGTCAGGATACAATGAGAAGAAGGCAGTCTGCAACTTGGAAGAGTGCCCTCACAATAACCCAATCATTGTGGCACCTTGATCTCAAACATCCAGCTTCCAGAACTGTGAGAAATAAATTTTTATTTTTATAAGCCACCCAGTAAATGGCACTTTGTTAAAGAAGCCCAAATAGACTAAGACAGATGTCAAATAGACTATATAGCCAAATAGACTAAGACAGAAGCCAACTTCCAAAACTGAGCTGCTGACAACTGTTCCCAAACCCATAGCCTTCCTCATCCCGATTACCAATTACTGCCCTACTTACCAATTGCTCAGGCCCCCCCAAATCTCTTTCTTTTACATGACTCATTTTATCTATCATCAAATTCAGACACATCTACCTTCAATACATATTCAGAATCTGAATATTTCTCCCCACTTTGCTGCTCCTTGCCTCATCTAAGCCACCATTACTTCTTACCTGGCTTATTATGATAACTTCAAAACTAAACTCCTTGCTTCTGCTCTTGCCTCATTTAAATCAATATTTAACATAGTATTCAGAAAAAAAACCTGTTAAAATATAAGTCAGGTCACACCATTCCTCTGCTCAAAACCCTGCAATGACTTCTCATCTCAGGGCAAGAGCACTGATCTCGCCATAATGTGCACACAAGCACGATGTGAGCTGGTCCTTGTTACCTGCAGCACAGCCTCCCTCCTACTGCCCCATTTTACTCCAGTCTGTCTGGCTTCCTTGCTGTTCCTTGTATCCCTACCTTACTGTTTTGTATTTGCCTTTCCCAGAGCCTGGAATGCCTTTCTCCCAAGTATCTCTGTGACTTGCTCCCTCACTTTCTTGTGCATAAAATAGGAGTAGCAGTTTTAGATGAGGAAGCCACATGAGGAGGGGCTAAATGGAGATATAAATTATGAGTTTCAAGTGGGGGCTATGTGGTGTTTGAGAAAAGTATTTCAGGCAGAGGGTACGGCAAGTTCCAAGGCCTGAGGTTAGATGATGCTTGGTTTGTTTAAAGCTGACCATTGTGGCAAAGGAGAGGGTGAGAGGAGATGGGATCAGATTTGGTAGGGGCCGGATCATAGAGCACCTTGAAAGATTTGGGCTTTCATTCTGAGTGAGATGGGAAGCCATTGATGGATGTTGAGCTGGTGAATAATGTGGTTTGACTTACTTTATAGAAGGATCCCTTTGGCTTCCATGTGTAGAATAAACTATAGGATCAATATTGGAAGCAGAGGGACAGGATAAGACAGTTGATATAGTCCAGAGGAGAAATTATGGTGGCTTGGGTTTCAGTTTAACGTAATGGGTGTGAAAAGGGTCATTTGTATTCAGTCAACGAGATTTTTTAATGGATTAGTTGTGGGATATGAAAGAAAAAGAGGAATCAAGGATGACTTCATATCTACTCCATGCCATCTTCTTTTGCCAAAACTCCTGTAACAGCCCCCTCATAGTTTCACCAGTATCTACTCTTGCCTCCTTACCAATCTGTTCTTTACACTTCAACAGAATGATCTTTCCAAAGCACAGTGGATTATTATTTACTTAAAAAAAAGATAGAACTCTCTTACGTGGCCTACATAATTGAGATCCTCCTCCCTCTCTTGTTTCACATGTACCTGGTCCTCTCTGTTCATTCTCTGTACTCCAGTCATCCTGGTTTTTGTCCATATTACTGTCATAATTCCTCCCACAGAAGGGTCTTTGTGCATGAGTTTCTCATGCCTGCAATGTGTTCTCTCCTCTTCACTGAGTTAATTATTACTTATTCTTCATATCTCAGTGTATTAGTCTGTTCTCATGCTGCTAATAAAGACATACCTGAGACTGGGTAATTTATAAAGGAAAGAAGTAGTAGACTCACAGTTCCACGTGGCTGGGGAGGCCTCACAACCATGGCTGAAGGTAAATGAGGAGCAAAGTCAAGTCTTACATGGCAACAGGCAAGACGGTGTATGCAAGGGGAACCATCAGATCTTGTGAGACTTATTTACTGTCATGAGAACAGCATGGAAAAGACCTGCCCCCATAATTCAATTACCTCACACTGGGTCCCTCCCATGACACGTGGGAATTATGGGAACTACAATTCAAGATGAGATTTGGATGGGGACACAGCTAAACCATATCACTCAGTTCAATTAATATTTCTTAAAGGATACCCTCTCCAACCTCCCTGACAAGGTCAAACTCTCTCCTTCAGAGAACCATTTTCTGCTCCTTGGTAGAAATGTTCACAGTTGTAGTTTCCCTTTTTATTCATCTCTACCTTCTCTCTAAACTCTAAGCCCTGAGGTGGATATTATCTATTGTTTCTTACCATTGAGCATTGCATTCCCCACACCTAATATTGTGCCTATGATGTGGTAAATTTGTCGAATGAGTGAATGAGTATTTTTCATGCAGAAATGAGGATATTTCTTTTCAATGGTTCTCTAAGCATTGATCCTGTCTCCCTCATATTTCTTTATCCATGACCAGTTGTACTGCTCAAGCTCCCAACTCTAGTCTGCAGAGGGACCCCATTCCTTCATTTGTGTGATTTCGTTGTAGGTTCCAGTTACACGAAGTGTATGAGCAAACATAGGACTATAGGATACTGAGCACAACACTTTGGCAATAAATTTGGATGCCTTTTGAAGGAACCATACAATAAGTCACATTTTCCAAGGGTTTTCTTATGTTAATCCTCACAGCAATCCGATGAGGCAGGAAGATGGGAATTATACCCATGATGATAACAAGAAAAATAATTGAATGAGAACACCTTTATTGAGGAAATTAATGGAAGCTACTTTGCTTCTGAGCAAGAAGAGAAAATTGCTGATGAGAAACTAAAGCATTCCTTTCTAAACTATTCACATGTGGCTATTGAACTTGAAATGTGGCTAGTTCTTTTTTTTCTTTCTTTTTATTTTTTGAGATAGGGTCTCATTCTGTTGCCGAGGCTGGAGTGCAGTGGCGCAATCTCAGCTCACTGCAACCTCTGCCTCTCTCCTTTTATGGCTGAGTAGTATTCCGTGTTGTGTGTCTATATCACTTTTTCTTTATCCACTTGTTGGTTGATGGGCACTTAGTTTGGTTCCATATTTTTGCAATTGTAAATTGTGCTACTATAAACATGCACGTGTGTATGCCTTTTTCATATAATGACTTCTTTTCCTTTGGGTAGATACCCAGTAGTGGGATTGCTGGATCAAATGGCAGTTCTGCTTTTAGTTCTTTAAAGTATCTCCCTACTGTTTTTCATAGTGGTTGCACTACTTTACATTTCCACCAGAAGTGTAAAGGTGTTCCCTTTTCACCACATCCACACCAACATCTATTATTTTTTGACTTTAATTATGGCCATTCTTGCAGGGATAAGGTGGTATCCCACTGTGGTTTTAATTTGTATTTTTCTGATAGTTAGTGATATTGAGCATTGTTTCATAAGTTTTTTGGCCATTTGTATATCTTTTAAAACAATTGTCTATTCATGTCCTTTGCCCACTTTTTGGTGGGATTATTGGCTTTTTTCTTGCTAATTTGTTTGAGTTCCTTATAGATTCTAGATATTAGTCCTTTGTTGGATGCATAATGTGCAAATATTTTCTCCTACTCTGTGAGTTGTCTGTTTACTCTGCTGATTATTTCTTTTGCTGTGCAGAAGCTTTTTAGTTTAATTAGGTCCCATTTATTTATTTTTGTTTTTGTTGCATTTGCTTTTGGGGCCTTAGTCATGAATTCTTTGCCTAAGCCAAAGTCTAGAAGAGTATTTGCAATGTTATCTTCTATTTTTTATGGTTTCAGGTTTTAGATTTAAGTTTTTGATTCATTTCGAGGTGATTTTTGTATATAGTGAGAGATTAGAATCCAGTTTCATTCTTCTACATGTGGCTTGCCAGTTTTCCCAACACCAATTATTGAATAGGATGTCCATTCCTCAATTTATGTTTTTGTATGCTTTGTCAAAGATCAGTTAGATAGAAGTATTCGGCTTTATTTCTGGGTTGTCTATTCTGTTTCATTGGTTCTGAATTTGTTTGTCAGATCTAGGAGCTTTTTGGATGAGTCTTTAGGGTTTTCTAGGTATACAGTCATATCATTGGTGAACAACAACAGTTTGATGTCCTCTTTTCGAATTTGGATGCCCTTTATTTCTTTCGCTTGTCTGATTGCTTTGGCTAGGACTTCCAGTACTATTTGAATAAAAGTGGTGAAAGTGGGCATCCTTGTCTTGTTCCAGTTTTCAGGGGTAATGCTTTCAACTCTTCCCCATTCAGTATGATGCTGGCTGTGGGTTTGTCATATATGGCTTTAATTACTTTGAGGCATGTCCCTTCTATGCCTGTTTTGTTGAAGGATTTTATCATAAAAGGATGCTGGATTTTATCAAATGCTTTTTTGCATCTATTAAGATGATCATATGATTTTTGTTTTTAATTCTGTTTATGTGATGCATCACATTTATTGACTTGCGAATGTTAAACCATCCCTGTATCCCTGGTATGGAAACCACTTGATCATGATGTATTATCTTTTTGATATGCTGTTGGATTTGGTTAGCTAGTATTTTGTTAAGGATTTTTGCATCTATGTTCATCAGAGATATTGTTGTATAGTTTTCTTTCATTGTTACGTCCTTTCCTGGTTTTGGTATTAGGGTGATACAGGCTTCATAGAAAGATTTAGGGTGGATTCCCTCCTTTTGTATCTTTTGGAAAAGTATCATTAAGGATTGGTACCAATTCTTCTTTGAATGTTTGATAGAATTCAGCTGTGAATACATCTGGTCTTGGGTGTTTTTTTGTTGGCAAATTTTTTTTATTATTGATGTGGTGTCACTTCTGGTTATTGGTTCGTTCAGGGTTTCTATTTCTTGCTGATTTAATCTAGGAGGCTTGTATAATTCCAGGAATTCATCCATCTCCTCTAGATTTTCTAGTTTTGTGCATAAGGCCTTCATAGTAGACTTGAATGATCTTTTGTATTTCTGAGATGTAGCTTTAATATCTCCAGTTTGATTTCTTTATTTTTTATTATACTTTAATTTCTGGGATACAGAGTGCAGAACGTGCAGGTTGTTACATAGGCATTATTGTGTCATGGTGGTTTGCTGTACCCATCAACATGTTATCTACATTAGGTATGTCTTCTAATGTTATCCCTCCCCTTGTCCGCAACCACTGACAGGCCCCAGTGTGTGATATTCCCCTCCCTGTGCCCTTGTGTTTTCATCGTTCAACTCTTACTTATGAGTGAGAAAATGTGGTGTTTGATTTCTTGTCCCTGTGTTAGTTTTTTGAGGATGATGGTTTCCAGCTTCATCCATGTCCCTGCAAAGGACATGAACTCATCCTTTTTTATGGCTGCATAGTATTCCATTGTGTATATGTGCCACATTTTCTTTATCCAGTCTATAATTGATGGGCATTTGGGTTGGTTCCAAGTCTTTGCTATCGTGAATAGTGCTGCAATAAACATAGGTGTGCATGTGTCTTTACAGTAGAATTATTTTATAATCCTTTGGATATATACCCGGTAATGGGATTGCTGGGTCAAATGATATTTCTGGTTCTAGATCCTTGAGGAATTGCCACACTGTCTTCCTCAATGGTTGAACTAATTTCATTCCCATCAACAGTGTAAAAGCATTCCTATTTCTCCATGTCCTCTCCAGCATTTGTTGTTTCCTGATTTTTTAAAGATCGCCATTCTAGCTGCCATGAGATGGTATCTCCTTGCGGTTTTGATTTGGATTTCTCTAACAACCAGTGATGATGAGCTTTTTTTTATGTTTGTTGGCCATACAAATGTCTTCTTTTGAGAGGTGTCTGTTCATCTCCTTTGCCCAATTTTTGGTGGGGTTGTTTGTTTTTTTCTTGTAAATTTGTTAAAGTTCCTTGTAGATTCTGAATATTAGTCCTTTGTCAGATGGGTAGCTTGCAAAAATTTCCTCCCATTCTGTAGGTTGCCTGTTAACTCTGATGATAGTTTCTTTTGCTGTGCAGAAGCTCTTTAGTTTAATTAGATCCCATTTGTCTATTTTGGCTTTTGTTGCCATCGCTTTTGGTGTTTTAGTCATGAAGTCTTTGCCCATGCCTATATCCTGAATGGTATTGCCTAGGTTTTCTTCCAGGGTTTTTATGGTTTTAAGTCTCATGTTTAAGTCTTTAATCCATCTTGAGTCAATTTTTGTATAAGGTGTAAGGAAGGGGTCCAGTTTCACTTTTCTGCATATGGCTAGCCAGTTTTCCCAACACCAGTTATTAAATAGGGAATCCTGTCCCCATTGCTTGTTTTTGCCGGGTTTGTCAAAGATCAGATGGTTGTAGATGTGTGGTGTTATTTCTGAGGCCTCTATTCTGTTCCATTGGTCTATATATATGTTTTGGTACCAGTACCGTGCTGTTTTGGTTACTGTAGCCTTGTAGTATAGTTTGAAGTCAGGTAGCGTGATGTCTCCAGCTTTCTTCTTTTTGCTTAGGATTGTCCTGGCTATATAGGCTCTTTTTGGTTTCACATAAAACTTAAAGCAGTTTTTCTAATTCTGTGAAGAAAGTTGATGGTAGCTTAAAGGGAATAGCATTGAATCAATAAATTACTTTGGGCAGTATGGCCATTTTCACAATATTGATTCTTCCTATCCATGAACATGGAATGTTTTTCCATTTGTTTGTGTCCTCTCTTATTTCCTTGAGCAGTGGTTTGTAGTTCTCCTTGAAGAGATCCTTCACATCTCTTGTAAGTTGTATTCCTAGGTATTTTATTCTCTTTGTGGCAATTGTGAATGGGAGTTCACTCATGATTTGGCTCTCCGTTTTTCTATTATTGGTGTATAGGAATGCTTGTTATTTTTGCACATTGATTTTGTATCCTGAGACTTTGCTGAAGTTGCTTATCAGCTTAAGGAGATTTTGGGCTGAGACGATGGTGTTTTCTAAATATACAATCATATCATCTGCAAACAGAGAGAATTTGACTTCCTCTCTTCCTATTTGAATACCATTCATTTCTTTCTCCTGCCTGATTGCCCTGGCCAGAACTTCCAATACTATGTTGAATAGGAGTGGTGAGAGAGGGCATTCTTGTCTTGTGCCAGTTTTCAAAGGGAATGATTCAGGCTTTTGCCTGTTCAGTATGATACTGGCTGTGGGTATGTCATCAATAGCTTTTATTATTTTGAAATATGTTCCATCAATACCTAGTTTATTGAGTGTTTTTAGCATGAAGGGGCGTTGAATCTTATTGAAGGCCGTTTCTGCATCTATTGAGATAATCATGTGTTTTTTGTCATTGGTTCTGTTCATGTGATTGATTACATTTATTGATTTGCATATGTCGAACCAGCCTTGCATACCAGGGATGAAGCCGTCTTCATCATGGTGGATAAGCTTTTTGATGTGCTGCTGGATTTGATTTGTCAGTATTTTATTGAGAATTTTCACATCGATGTTGGCCTGAAATTTTCTTGTTCTGTTGTGTCTCTGCCAGGTTTTGGTATCAGGATGTTGCTGGCCTCATGAAATGAGTTAGGGTGGATTCCCTCTTTTCCTATTGTTTGGAATAATTTTAGAAGGAATGGTACCAGCTCCTCTTCGTATCTCTGGTAGAATTCGGCTGTGAATCAGTCTGGTCCTAGGCTTTTTTTGGTTGGTAGACTGTGAATTACTGCCTTAATTTCAGAACTTGTTATTGGTCTATTCAGGGATTCGACTTCTTCCTGGTTTAGTCTTGGGAGATGTTGCAGGAAGTCAGGGACCCTGAACAGAGGGACTGGCTGAAGCTTTGGCAGAAGAACATAAGTTGTGAAGATTTCATGGACATTTATCAGTTCCCAAAATTAATACTCTTATAATTTTTTATGCCTGTCTTTACTTTAATCTCTTAATCCCATCATCTTCGTAAGCTGAGGTTGTATGTCACCAGGACCCTGTGATGGTTGTGTTAACTGTACAAATTGTTTGTAAAACATGTGTTTGAACAATATGAAATCAGTGCACCCTGAAAAAGAACAGAATAACAGCGATTTTCAGGGAACAAGGAAAGATAACCATGAGGTCTGACTGCCTGTGGGGTCAGGCAGAATAGAGCCATATTTTTCTTCTTGCAGAAAGCCTATAGACAGATATGCAAGTAGGAGAAATATTGCTGAATTATTTTCCTAGCAAGGAATATTAATAATTGAGACCCTGGGGAAGGAATGTGTTCCTGGGGGTAGATCTATAGATGGCCACTCTGGGAGTGTCTGTCTTATGAGTTTGAGATAAGGACTGAAATATGCCCTGGTCTCCTGCAGTACCCTCAGGCTTAATAGGATTGGGAAATTCCAGCCTGGTAAATTCTAGTCAGACTGGTTGTCGGCTCTCAAACCCTGTTTTCTGTTAAGATGTTTATCAAGACAATGTGTGCACAACTGGACATAGGCCCTCATCAGTAATTCTAATTTTGCCTTGCCTTGTGATCTTTATTGTCCTTTGAAGCATGTGATCCTTGTGACCTACTCCCTGTTCATACACCCCCTCCCCTTTTAAAATCCCTAATAAAAACTTGCTGGTTTTGCTGTTTGAGGTCGCCATCACAGTCCTACTGATATGTGATGACACTCCTGGAGGCCCAGCTGTAAAATTTCTCTCTTTCTCTTTATTTCTCAGACTGGCCAAAACTTAGGGAAAATAGAAAGAACCTACATTGAAATATTGGGGGCTGATTCCCCCGATAGGGAGGGTGTATGCATCCAGGAATTTATCCATTTCTTCTAGATTTTCTAGTTTATTTGCATAGAGGTGTTTATAGTATTCTCTGATGGTAGTTTGTATTTCTGTGGGATCGGGGTGATCTCGCCTTTATCATTTTTTTATTGTGTCTATTTGATTCTTCTCTCTTTTCTTCTTTTTTAGTCTGGCTAGCAGTCTATCTATTTTGTTAATCTTTTCAAAAAACCAGTTCCTGGATTCATTGATTTCTTGAAGGATTTTTTGTGTCTCTGTCTCCTTCAGTTCTGCTCTGATCTTAGTTATTTCTTGCCTTCTGCTAGCTTTTGAATTTGTTTACTCTAGTTCTCTAGTTCTTTTAATTGTGATGTTAGTGTGTTGATTTTAGATCTTTCTCACTTTCTCCTGTGGGCATTTAGTGTTATAAATTTCCCTCTAAACACTGCTTTAGCTGTGTCCCACAGATTCTGGTACATTGTATCTTTGTTCTCATTGGTTTCAAAGAACTTATTTATTTTTGCCTTAATTTTGTTATTTACCCAGTATTCATTCAAGAGCTGGTTTTTCAGTTTCCGCATAGTTGTGCAGTTTTGAGTGAGTTTCTTAATCCTGAGTTCTAATTTGATTGCACTGTGGTCTGAGAGACTGTTATGATTTCCATTCTTTTGCATTTGCTGAGGCATGTTTTACTTCCAATTATGTGGTCAATTTTAGAATAAGTGAGATGTGGTTCTGAGAAGAATGTGTATCCTGCTGATTTGGGGTGGAGAGTTCTATAGATGTTTATTCAGTCTGCTTGGTCCAGAGCTGACTTCAAGTCCTGAATATCCTTCTTAATTTTCTGTCTCATTAATCTGTCTAATATTGACAGTGGGGTGTTAAAGTCTTCCACTATGATTCTGTGGGAGTCTACGTCTCTTTGTGGGTCTGTAAGAAGTTGCTTTATGAATCTGGGTGCTCATGTATTGGGTACATGTATATTTAGAATAGTTAGCTCTTCTCATTGTGATAATCCCTTTACCATTATGTAATGCCCTTCTTTGTCTTTTTTGATCTTTGTTGGTTTAAAGTCTGTTTTATCGGAGACTAGTATTGCAACCCCTGCTTTTTTTTTTTTTTTTTTTTTGCTTTCCATTTGATTGGTAAATATTCCTCCATCCCTTTGTTTTGAGCCTATGTGTGTCTTTGCACAAGAGATGGGTCTCCTGAATACAGCACACCGAGGGGTCTTGACTCTTTATCCTATTTACCAGTTTGTGTCTTTTAATTGGGGCATTTAGCCAGTTTACATTTAAGGTTAATATTGTTATGTGTTAATTTGATCCTGTCATTATGATGCTAGCTGGTTATTTTGCCCGTTAGTTGATGCAGTTTCTTCATAGTGTCAATAGTCTTTACAATGTGGCATGTTTTTGCAGTGGCTGGTACTGGTTGTTCCTTTCCATATTTAGTGCTTCCTTCAGGAACTCTTGTAAGGCAGGCCTGATGGTGCCAAAATCTCTCAGCATTTGCTTCTCTGTGAAGGATTTTATTTCTCCTTTGCTTATGAAGATTAGTTTCGCTGGATATGAAATTCTGGATTAAAAATGCTTTTCTTTAAGAATGTTGAATGTTGGCCCCCATTCTCTTCTGGATTGTAGGGTTTCTGCAGAGAGATCCGCTGTTAGTCTGATGGGCTTCCCTTTGTGGGTAACCCAACCTTTGTCTCTGGCTGCCCTTAACATTTTTTCCTTCATTTCAACCTTGGTGAATCTGATGATTTTGTGTCTTGGGGTTGCTCGTCTCGAGGAGTATCTTTGTGATGTTCTCTTTATTTCCTGAATTTGAATTTTTGCCTGTCTTGCTAGGCTGGGGAAGTTCTCCTAGATAATATTCTGAAAAGTGTTTTCCAACTTGGTTCCATTCTCCTCGTCACTTTCACGTACACCAATCAAACTTCACTTTGGTCTTTTCACATAGTCCCATATTTCTTGGAGGCTTTATTCGTTCCTTTTCATCCTTTTTCGCTCTAATCTTGTCTTCATGCATTATTTCAGTAAGTTGATCTTTAATCTCTGATATCTTTTTCTGCTTGATTGATTTGGCTATTGATACTTCTGTGTGCTTCATGAAGTTCTTGTGCTGTGTTTTTCAGCTCCATCAGTTCATTTATGTTCTTCTCTGAACTGGTTATTCTAGTTAGCAGTTCCCGTAATCTTTTATCAATGTTCTTAGCTTTCTTGCTTTGGGCTAGAACATACTCTTTTAGCTTGAAGTAGTTTGTTATTACCCACTTTCTGAAGTCTACTCTGTCAATTTGTCAAATTCATTCTCTGTCCGGTTTTGTTTCCTTGCTGGCGAAGAGTTGTGATGTTTTGGAGGAGAAGAGGCTTTCTAGTTTTTGGACTTCTCAGCCTTTTTGCACTGGTTTTTCCTCATCTTTGTGGATTTATCTACCTTTGATCTTTGATGTGGGTGACCTTCAGATGGCATTTTCGCATGGGTGTCCTTTTTCTTTATGTTGATGCTATTGCTTTTTTTTTTTTGTTAGTTTTCCTTCTAACAGGCCCCTCTGCTGCAGGTCTGCTAGAGTTTGCTGGAGGTCCACTCCGACCCTGTTTGCCTGGGTATCACCAGTGGAGGCTGCAGACCAGCAAAGATTGCTGCTTGTTCCTTCCTCTGGAAGCTTCATCCCAGAGGGGCACCCACCAGATGCCAGCCAAACCTCTTCTGTATGAGGTGCCTGTTGTCCCCTGCTGAGAGGTGTCTCCTAGTCAGGAGGCATAGGGGTCAGGAACCCACTTGAGGAGGCAGTCTGTCCCTTAGCAGAACTCGAGCACTGTACTGGGAGATCTGCTGCTCTCTTCAGAGCCAGCAGGTGGGAATGTTTAAGTCTGCCGAAGCTGCGTCCACATCTGCCCCTGCCCCTAGGTGCTCTGTTCCAGGGAAATGGGAGTTTTATCTATAAGCCCCTGACTGGGGCTGCTGCCTTTCTTTCAGAGATGCCCTGTCCAGAGAGGAGGAATCTAGAAAGGCAATCTGGCCACAGCGACTTTGCTACACTGCAGTAGGTTCTGCACCCAGTTCGAACTTCCCAGCAGCTATGTTTACACTATAAGTGGAAAACCACCTACTCAAGCCTCTGTAGTGGCAGTCGCTCCTCCCCCCCCACCAAGCTCAAGCATCCCAGGTTGACTTCAGACTGCTGTGCTGGCAGTGAGAATTTCAATCCAATGTATGTTAGCTTGTTGGGCTCTGTGGGGATAGGATCCACTGAGCAAGACCACTCGGCTCCCTGGCTTCAGTCTCCTTTTCAGGGGAGTGAACAGTTCTGTCTCACTGGTGTTACAGGTGCCACTGGGGCACAAAACAAAACTCCTGCAGCTAGCTTGGTGTCTGCCCAAATGGCTGTCCAGTTTTGTGCTCGAAATCCAGGGCCCTAGTGGTGTGGGCCCCTGAGGGAATCTCCTGGTCTGCAGGTTGCAAAGACCATGGGAAAAGTGTAGTATCTGGGCTGGATAGCACCATCCCTCATGGCTTCCCTTGGCCAGGGGAGGGAGTTCCCTGACCCGTTGTGCTTCCTGGGTGAGGTGATGCTCCATCCTGCTTCTGCTGGCCCTCCATGGGCTGCATGCACTATCTAACTAGTCCCAGTGAGATGAACCAGGTACCTTAGTTGTAAATGCAGAAATCACCTGCCTTCTGCGTTGGTCTCACTGGGAACTGCAGAGGGGTGCTGTTCTTATTTAGCCATCTTGCCAGCCCCTTCCTCCAGTTTCATTTCTAATTGAGCTTATTTGTATCTTCTCTCTTCTTTTTTTTTTTTTTTTTGGTTTATCTCACTAATATCTATCAACTTAGTTTACCTTTTCAAAAAACCGGCTTTTTGTTTCATTTACCTTTTGTATTTTTTTTCAATTTCATTTAGTTCTTCTCTGATCATTGTTATTTCTTTTCTTCTGTTGGGTTTAGGTTTGGATTGTTCTTGTTTATCCAGTTGCTTGAGGTGTGACATTAGGTTGTCTATTTGTGCTTTTTCAGGCTTTTTGATGTAGGCATTTAATGCTACGAGCTTTCCTCTTAGCACCACTTTTACTGCATCTCAGTGGTTTTGAGAAGTTGTGTCACTGGTATTCATTTCAAGGAATTTTAAAATTTCCATCTTGATTTCACTAACCCCAAAATTATTCCAGAGCAGATTATTTCATTTCCATGTATTTGTATAGTTTTGAGAGCTCTTTTTGAAATTGATTTCCAGTTTTATTCCATTGTAGTCTGAGAAGATACTTGATATGATTTCAATTTTCTTAAATTTATTGAGACTCATTTTGTGGCTATAATATGGTCTATCTTGGAGAATGTTCCATGTGCTGATGAAAAGAATGTATATTCTGCAGTTGTTGGGAAGAAGGTTCTGTAAATATCTATTAAGTTCATTTGTTCTAGGGTATAGTTTAAGTCCACTGTTTCTTCATTGACTTTCCGTCTTGATGATCTAACTAGTGCTTTCAGTATTGAAGTCCCCCACAATTATTTTGTTGCTCTCTATCTTGAGATGTGACTGATTCTAATTGAGATTTGTTGTAAGCATCAAAAGGCACCTAGATTTAGAAAAGTTATTATAGAATGTTGATTACAAACTGAAATAACATCTTGGATATATTGGGTCAAATAAAATATATTATTTGTAGTAGTTTGAATAATGACCCCTAAAGATATCAGATTTTAATCATTGGAACTTAAACTGTTACCCTACTTAGAAAAAGAATTTTTGCAGGTATGATCAAAATTAATTAATTTTACAAATATGATTAAAGGATCTTGAGATAGGGAGATGATTCCGGATTATCCAAGTGGGCCCTAAGTGCAGTCACATGTATCCTTAGAAGAGGAAGGTAGAGGGAGTCAGACACATATATGGAGAAGAAAGTGATGTGAAGATGGAGGCAGAAATGAGTGATGTGGCCACAAGCCAAGAAATGACAGCAGCCATCAGAAGCTGGAAGAGGCAAGGAACGATCCTCCCTAGAGCCTCTGGAGATAAAGTGCAGTCCTGCTGACATTTTGATTTCAGCATAGAGGTACTGATTTTGGACTTCTGGCTTCCAGAACTCCAAGTTAATCCATATGTTGTTGTCTTAAGCCCCCAAGTTTGTGGTGATTTGTTGCAGGAAATGAATACATTATTAAAGTTAACCTAATTAATTTTACTTTTTAAAAAATGTGACTACTAGTTAATTTAAAATTACATATGTGGCTCACAGTATATTTCTCTTGGACAGTGCTGCTTTAGATCACATAAAGCGTAACTAGAAAGATGGCAGTGACCAGCTGTTCTCTAAATCTGTAGTGGACAGAATAAAAGCTAATGACTTGAGTATGCAAAGAGTTTGAATATATAAAAAAGGATAAACTCGGTTTAAGGGCTCCTAAATATTGAAATTCACAAACAGAGGCCCTGAAATGTGTATGCCTACAAATCTTAGAAAATAGGAGCAGCAGCCATATGTCAGTCAACTTTTCTATAGAACTGTCTGGAAGATGGGACTGGGATCAGATGACTGAAATCCTGTCTCCACTTGACTCACACTAAATTGTTGAAATTATAAGGCAAAGTATTTTCCTAATCAAATTTAATTTCTACTTCTCTCTGGAGCTTTTGTCTTCTTCAGTGGTGCTGAATAAGCAGATCAAGGATAATGAAGTCAAGAACAAACTAAACCTAGTTAGAATCTAATGTCAGGAGGGAAAGGACTGGGATAAGATTCTTGTGCTAGAGAGTGTCAAGCTACTTGGCCATAATGGGACCTTTGGGTGAGTAACATGATCTGCCTGAGCCTCAATTTTATCATCTATAGAATGGATACAATAATATCTATCTTGAGTTTGTTCTAAAGATTGGAAATAATATATGTAAACTACATGACACATAATAGAAGCATAGTACAGAGCTATATTTTATTTATTATTTGTATTGAGGTTTTTCACATTGATATAGTGAATGAATAGAAGTAATGATTTCAAATTGAACTTTCCCAAGATGGCATCATATTATCTAGTGTGGTCAGAAAAGGTGGAGGTATGGGTTGTAAAAAGTTGTAAGTCAGCAGTTTTCTGGATTTGTAATAGACTGGCATTGCAGCCAGACTTGAAACTGTGTTTTATCTATGGAATTTAAACTGTCTGGAGTAGTCTCTGTTCTACAGAAGTGAAGGCCACTAAGTAGCCTAAATGGTTACCTAAATAGCTACCATTAAGGCACTTTTCTAAATAATTTTTAATGAGTATACCAATTGACTTAATTTTAATAGCAATGCACAGTAGTTCTCCCTTACCCTGTTTCAGTTACCCGTGGCCAACCAGGGTCCAAAAGTGTTAAATGAAAAATTTCAGAAATAAATAACTCATCAGTTTTAAATTGCACACCATTCTGAGTAATGTGATAAACCCCTGCTCTGTCCTGCTCCATCTCTCTTAGGACATGAATCAGCCCTTTGTTCAGCGTAACCATGCTGTATATGCTACCTGCTTGTTAGTCACTTAGTAGCTGTCTCAGTTATCAGATGAAAAGAAACAGTACAGTTATGTACCCCATAACAAAGTTTTGATCAGTAATGGACCACATATATGACATTGCTCCCATAGGATTATAATGCAGCTGAAAAATTTCTACCACCTAGAGATATAAGCACAATGCATTTTTTTCTTTGTTTAGATATATTCAGATACATAAATATTTATCATTGTGTTACAATTCCCTACAGTAACATGCTATACAGATTTGTAGCCTGAGACCAATAGGCTGTGCTATATAGCTTAGGTGTGTAGTAGACGATACCATTTAGGTTTGGTAAGTATAGACTGTGATATTTGCACAATGACAAAGTTGCTTAATCATGCATTTTTCAGGACATATGCCTGTCATTAAGCAACATATGACTGTATATATAGGGTTTGGTGTGATCGCAGTTTCAGGCATCCGCTGGGGACCTTGGGACATATCCTCCATAGATAAGGGGGTAGAACTGTATGTGGTAGATACTATTATTATCATTTCCTTTCAATAGAAGAAGAAATTGAGACACAGGGAGATAAAGTACTTTGCTTAATGCAAGCACTTAGTAAAGACTGAGATGGGGGTTTGAATTCAGTCTATCTAGCTTGAATATCCTAGCTATTATAGCTGCTGTGCTGTATATGTATACTGCCTTTTATAGAGTATGAATCCTTCAAGACAGACCAAGCTATTAACAAGTGTTCATTGATGATGGCTTCAGTTCACCCACACACATTTATTGGACATATATTATTTGTAACACATTGTGCAAGACTTCAGAGGAACACAAAGACAAATAAGACAGCATCTATCCTCGAGGAGTTCATAATGTAACATGCAAGATGGTTATTTAGCAATAAATTATGATGCAAATAAATCAAAGTAACTGTGAACCAGAGGTGTAAGCAACTACTATTGGATAAGAGCCTCTCCTGTGGGCTCCCAAATCCCATATGAAGACCTTTATTGCATGTATTATGCTTGAATGCAATAATCTGTCCAGTTCTTAGTCTTCCTTGCTAGACTAGGACAATAAGCATTATGTCTTATTCATCTTTATTTTCCAAGTATCTATCAAATTCCCTGGCATCTAGTGGGTTGTCAGTATTGTTTATGGAACACATGAATAAGTGAAAAAATGGATGCAGAGGAGAAGTCGATCAAAGAACTGGGAGTAGCCAGCAAAGCTGTACTACAACATTGGCTTTGAGGTAGATTTTGGAAGATAAGGAAGATTTTGATAAAAGAAAAAGTGGGAGTTAAGGCAGTGCATAGGATAGACAGAGGAACAGTAAAAACAGAAGCTTGGTGAGGTGGAAGTGGTTTATCAGACCAGTGTACTGTTCTATGACAAAGGCCTGTGGTTGTGTTGACCAAAGCTAAGGTCAAGGACAGAACTAATAATAGTTGTCCCAATAATTGAGGCAAATCCCCTAAACAACTTGGTATGGAGAAAAACAACTTGATGAGTGCTTGAATTGTTTTGAATAATAAACACATATCATTTATTGAGTACTTATTCCATGTCCATTATTTCACAGATATTATTAGTTCATCCTCACAGCATTATGTATCTGCTTATTTTACACTAAAGTTCAGTGTAGATGACTTTCCCACATAGCTCATATGAGGTGGAGTCAGGATTTGAGTCCAAGTCCTTCTGAGTCCAAGGCTCATGATACCTATATCATGTAGACCTGACACAGTCTGTGTATATTCATTAAACTTATGTATTTTCTTTATCTTTCATTTTTTCTTTCATATGTACTTAAAATCTGCATTCGTTAGTAAGGGCTCAGAAATGCTTGA
The DNA here is from genome assembly GCF_028858775.2 of Pan troglodytes. Classification (NCBI taxonomy): domain Eukaryota; kingdom Metazoa; phylum Chordata; class Mammalia; order Primates; family Hominidae; genus Pan; species Pan troglodytes. The sequence goes on from NC_072401.2 coordinate 45,931,014, forward strand.
GACCGAAGTTGAATCAGGAAAGCAAGATTTTTTTTTTTTTTTTTTTTTATCCCTTCAGCAAAGCAGGAGGCTGCGGCTCATTGGAACTCATCTTCCTATATACTCGAGTGTCTCCAGAGAATTCTGAAAGCTGGGCATGAATATGTAGACATGCAAAAAATGACCAAGGCAGATGTTACACTGATCTCTACTGGGCCGTTTTACATCATAGTAGCTAATATACAGCACATTTTTTGGCTGCCAACATTTTTTTGTCCCTGTTTATCAACCTCCTTTTATTTCTATCCCCCACTACCAGGCCCTTACATTTACATTTTTCTCTGTGTCCCCAGAAGAAGCTTACTTTTAATTTTTCCCTTTTACAGAGCAGGTTAATGCAAGCCTGTCCAATGAATGCAGAGTTGGCAGAAGAACTCATTGGTTTTGAGCTGCTGTGACAGGTGAACACTCAGATCTCCCTGGACCCCACCTAATCACTACTTCTGCAATCTCTGATATGTTTACTTTATAATAAGCCTGTGCACTGTGGATAACTCTATGGAAATTTTAGAAAGTCAAAAACCCATTATTGGCCAATGGATTCTCTTTAATTATCTGATATCCAGTGCCAGGGAGGTGTCAGTGTATAGTGGCATAGGCCTCGTTTTCTCTTCCTTTACACTGATGGCACTGCTGAGCTCCTGCCAGAGAGTCAGGTTCTCTAACGTTTTCTTTAGTTGTCATGATGAAGTAATCCACCCAAGGTATATGATTGGATTCAACTAGATACATTTATTCATTCGCTCCTCAGATATTTATTGAATGCTGGGCATAACGTTAAACAATAGGGTTATGATAGTGATAAGACAGAAGGGCTCCTTGCCTTCATGGAAATTATATTCAAGTAAGGAGAATGACAGTGAACAAAGAGACTTTCAGACAATATTATTACAGATTGACATCTGCTGTGAAAAAATAACAAGGGGATGGAATGGAAAGGAGCCGTGGAAGGCTCCATTAGAGAGCTGGCCAGTGAAGGCCTTTCTAAAGAGCTTGTGACCAGTGGGCTTAAGCTTGAAGCAAAAAAATAATTAACCATGAGGAGAGTTGGGGGAAAGCATTCTTGAATAACACATGGGAAGTTCTGGTAGTGGGAAAAGAGCACTCAATAACTTAAAAGGAGCTCAGTGTGGTCAGAGCACAGAAATAAGAATGGAAAATGGTAGGAGTTTAAGTTGCAGGAGTCAGCAGGAGGTAGAACCCATAGGACATTGTAGGCCATGGTAAGGAGATTGCATTTTACTTGAAGAGCACTGGGATTCATTCAAGGATTTTAAGCAAGCAAGTGACATATTTATATGTACATCCTGCGTTCTAAAGCAAAATTTGATTTGTACAAATATAACAGGAGGCAAGATGATAGATACTGTGTTCAAAACAGTTTATTTAGTAAAGATTCCAGCAACCGGGTCTATGTTGGAAATAAATAGGCCCTGTTTTGGGGAGTTTAACTATAGTAGAGAAGGCTAGTGGTGCAACAAAATTCATTCTCCTTCCCTGGTGTGGAGTTGTCAGTGGAAGAAGGCTGCCCAGTCAGGGACTACATTTCCCAGCCTCCCTTGTATCCATGTGTAGCCATATGACCAGTTTTCATTAATAGAATGTGAGTGGAAGTAATGTGTGATTTATTTCTGGATTGGAACTTTTAAGAAGTGGATAGGCTTTTATCCACAGGTAGGGGAAGAGGATTCTGGAGCTCTAAGGATTTGTGGATCTCAACGTGGGAGAAAGCTGACTTCTATTTTTTTGTTTGTTTGTTTGTTTTGTTTTTTGAGACGGAGTCTCGCTCTGTCGCCCAGGCTGGAGTGCAGTGGTGCAATCTCAGCTCACTGCAAGCTCCGCCTCCCGGGTTCACGCCATTCTCCTGCCTCAGCCTCCTGAGTAGCTGGGACTACAGGCGTGTGTCTAATTTAATTGTGCTAAGACGTGGGGGATTTGGGGCTTCGGCAGCTGGCATTTTCCTAACCAAACTGAGATCCTATTTGAACATTTCCTTTCGCTTCTAAGTTACCCAAATATTGCCAGCAATGTTTCCAAAGTATGTTTCAAGTACCTAGACCTATTTTTCCTGAGTCGGAGATTACTAGCTCTCTACCAAAAATCAGACCCCTTTTTTGGGCACAGAGCTACTTGAAAACCTCCTTAGTGTTTATTTTTGTTTGTTCTCTGCCCACTATCCCCATAATTAGAATGTGAGTAGAAGTGATGTGTGCTGCTTCCAGGCCTAGCCCAAGAAAACTTGTCCCATGTGTTTCTCCAGGCCCTTTACCCTTTTGGATGATTAGGATGCGGTCTCCTAGGGTGACTTTAGAAGTCACATGATGATGGCAGAGCAGCTATTGGCCTGGGGTCCTGAGTGATCTCATGGAGGAGCAGCTGTTCTGCTGAGGACAATACCAACCTAGGACAGTCATAGGAATGAGAAAGTAAAATAATGTTCTATGATAGGCAGTGATGGGGCTGTTACTTTGGAAAAGGTGCTCAAGGAGGGCATTTAAGGTGAATGACAAGAAGAAACCAGTTATGCAAAGAGCTAGGGGAGAAAGAAGTTTAGTCAGAAAGAGAAGTTATGCAAAAACTCTAAGGTGGGAAAGAGTTTGGTATGCTGAAGATGATCGAAGGCCAAAGTGGCTGGAACAGATAAGAAAAAGGAAATAGTATGTAGAATGGTAGACAGGCTGGGTGCAGTGGCTCATGCCTGTGATCCCAGCACCTTGGGAGACTGAGTTGGTGGATCACCTGAGGTCAGGGGTTCAAGACCAGCCTGGCCAATATGGTGAACCCTGTCTCTACTAAAAATACAAAAATTAGCTGGGCATGGTGGCATGAGCCTGTAGTCCCAGCTACACAGGAGGCTGAGGCAGGAGAATCGCTTGAACCTGGGAGGTGGAGGTTGCAGCAAGCTGAGATCGTGCCGTTGTACTCCAGCCTGGGCAGCAAGAGTGAAACTACATCTCAAAAAAAACAAAACAAAAGAAAACAAAAAAAAAGAATGGTAGGACTCAAATCATGAAGTCTGAATTTTAAGTTTGAAAGCAGAGTTTTGTTTTTGTTTTAAATTTATTTTATTGTTTATATTTGTTATTATTTAATTTTTATAGATTTAGGGGCCACAAGTACAATTTTGTTATATGGATACATTGTGTGGTGGTTAAGTCGGGGTTTTTAGTGTAGTCATCACCTGAATAATGTACATTGTACATAATTGGTAATATCTCAACTTCTTCTCCCTCTCACCCTCCCAGCTTTTGGAGTCCCCGATGTCTATTATTCAACTCTCTATGTCCATGTGTACACATTGATTAGCTCCCACCTATCAATGAGAATGTGCAGTATTTGACTTTCTGAATTATTTATTTTAAGGTAATAGCCTCCAGTTCAATCTATGTTGCTGCAAAAGATACAATTTCATTCTTTTTTATGACTGGGTAATATTTCATGATATATAAATATGTATGTATATATATGTATACACACACATACACACACACACACACACACATTTTCCTTATCCAATCATCCATTGATGGACACTTAGGTTGATTCCATGGCTTTGTTATTGTAAATAGCACTGAAAGCAGTTTTGTTGGCTAGTATGTTTATTTGTTTTATGCAGTGTTATGAGCTCTTTGGCTGCTGTGGGCAATGGATTGTGCTGGCGTAAGAGTGGAAGTCAATGGTCTTGTCAAGAGGCTGTGAAGTTGTTCTTGTGATGGTTGGTGATGGCTTGTACTAGTTGGCAGTTAATGAGATGGAGAGAAGTACATAGATTTACATGTTTTGGAGGAGATGTCAGCAGGGCTTGTAGCTTAGGAAACATAGAAGGAATTACATATCTAGAAGGATATGGCTTGTGCATTATTGTGGTCCACAGGATCATACACAGGGTAAAGTATCTACATACTTCATTTGGAATTATTCCGCATGAGAAATGTATCTATTTCCCCCCATTTATTTATTTATTCAGTCATTTATAACATTATATGCTTGTTGATATTTATTTTATATTTTGAGTTAAAATCCAATACTTTGTTATTGCAGCTTTAGCTCTTGGGAGTTCTTTCGGTTGGCTCCTGTGTTCATTCAATATACTCTCATCATTGTAGGTTATTTTGAGTACTTCCTAACTTTCTATCAGACTCCAGGCTCCAGGATCATCTCAGACATTCCTTCTCACAGTCCTAGAATCAGCCATATCCCCAAAGAGCCTTCTTTTATTGAAGATTCATATTAGAAACCAATGTCTGTATTCAAGGGGTGCTTGTTGCTACTGGGGTGTCATTGCTCCTAGGCCCTCAAGAGCGTTTTCTCTAGCTCACAGTTTTGTACATCAGCCATTTGAGCTGGGCTCAGCTGGGCGCTTCTACTGGTCTGGGCTGAATTCAGCTTATTTCATCTGGGCTTGCTTACACATCCATGATCATCTGGTAGGTTGTCACAGGGTTTATGATAGCCTCAGCTGGCAAAATTGGGATGCCTGTGACCTTTTTCAATATGGTCTTTCATCCTCCAGCACTCTAACCTAAGCTTGTGCACATGATGGCAGGATTCATTAGTAACAGGAAGAAAAATGCAAAAAAATATCTTGAGTCCTAGTATGGAAACTTACACAGTAATGCTGCTGTTACACTGTATTGGCCAAAGCAAGTCAGAAGTTTAGCCTAAGCTCAAGGGGTAGAGAAACGAACCCCATACCTTGATAGGAGCATCTGCAAATAATTGTGGCTATATTTATAATTTTCTACCTATGAGTTATGTCTAAATGGGAAACACTGGAGAAACTATTCCTGAGAGCTAAGATGAAACACAGTCAATCAGAATGGGGGTTTTGTGGGGTCATGACCTCAAGGAATAAGGCAGGACTTCCAGTGCTGAATAGAGAGGTATTATACTCCTGATAAGAATAAAAATAAGATTGGCTGGTTGCTTTTTTTTTTTAATTATACTTTAAGTTTTAGGGTACATGTGCACATTGTGCAGGTTAGTTACATATGTATACATGTGCCATGCTGGTGTGCTGCACCCACTAACTCGTCATCTAGCATTAGGTATATCTCCCAATGCTATCCTTCCCCCCTCCCCCCACCCCACCACAGTCCCCAGAGTGTGATATTCCCCTTCCTGTGTCCATGTGATCTCATTGTTCAATTCCCACCTATGAGTGAGAATATGCGGTGTTTGGTTTTTTGTTCTTGCGATAGTTTACTGAGAATGATGATTTCCAGTTTCATCCATGTCCCTACAAAGGACATGAACTCATCATTTTTTATGGCTGCATAGTATTCCATGGTGTATATGCGCCACATTTTCTTAATCCAGTCTATCATTGTTGGACATTTGGGTTGGTTCCAAGTCTTTGCTATTGTGAATAATGCCGCAATAAACATATGTGTGCATGTGTCTTTATAGCAGCATGATTTATAATCCTTTGGGTATATACCCAGTAATGGGATGGCTGGGTCAAATGGTATTTCTAGTTCTAAATCTTTGAGGAATCGCCACACTGACTTCCACAATGGTTGAACTAGTTTACAGTCCCACCAACAGTGTAAAAGCATTCCTATTTCTCCACATCCTCTCCAGCACCTGTTGTTTCCTGACTTTTTAATGATTGCCATTCTAACTGGTGTGAGATGGTATCTCATTGTGGTTTTGATTTGCATTTCTCTGATGGCCAGTGATGGTGAGCATTTTTTCATGTGTTTTGTGGCTGCATAAATGTCTTCTTTTGAGAAGTGTCTGTTCATGTCCTTTGCCCACTTTTTGATGGGGTTGTTTGTTTTTTTCTTGTAAATTTGTTTGAGTTCATTGTAGATTCTGGATATTAGCCCTTTGTCAGATGAGTAGGTTGCGAAAATTTTCTCCCATTTTGTAGGTTGCCTGTTCACTCTGCTGGTAGTTTCTTTTGCTGTGCAGAAGCTCTTTAGTTTAATTAGATCCCATTTGTCAATTTTGGCTTTTGTTGCCATTGCTTTTGGTGTTTTAGACATGAAGTCCTTGCCCATGCCTATGTTCTGAATGGTAATGCCTAGGTTTTCTTCTAGGGTTTTTATGGTTTGAGGTCTAACGTTTAAGTCTTTAATCCATCTTGAATTGATTTTTGTATAAGGTGTAAGGAAGGGATCCAGTTTCAGCTTTCTACATATGGCTAGCCAGTTTTCCCAGCACCATTTACTAAATAGGGAATCCTTTCCCCATTTCTTGTTTTTCTCAGGTTTGTCAAAGATCAGATAGTTGTAGATATGTGGCATTATTTCTGAGGGCTCTGTTCTGTTCCATTGATCTATATCTCTGTTTTGGTACCAGTACCATGCTGTTTTGGTTACTGTAGCCTTGTAGTATAGTTTGAAGTCAGGTAGTGTGATGCCTCCAGCTTTGTTCTTTTGGCTTGGGATTGACTTGGCAATGCGGGCTCTTTTTTGGTTCCATATGAACTTTAAAGTAGTTTTTTCCAATTCTGTGAAGAAAGTCATTGGTAGCTTGATGGGGATGGCATTGAATCTGTAAATTAGCTTGGGCAGTATGGCCATTTTCACGATATTGATTCTTCCTACCCATGAGCATGGAATGTTCTTCCATTTGTTTGTATCCTCTTTTATTTCCTTGAGCAGTGGTTTGTAGTTCTCCTTGAAGAGGTCCTTCACATCCCTTGTAAGTTGTATTCCTAGGTATTTTATTCTCTTTGAAGCAATTGTGAATGGGAGTTCACTCATGATTTGACTCTCTGTTTGTCTGTTGTTGGTGTATAAGAATGCTTGTGATTTTTGTACATTGATTTTGTATCCTGAGACTCTGCTGAAGTTGCTTATCAGCTGAAGGAGATTTTGGGCTGAGACAATGGGGTTTTCTAGATATACGATCATGTCGTCTGCAAACAGGGACAATTTGACTTCCTCTTTTCCTAATTGAATACCCTTTATTTCCTTCTCCTGCCTAATTGCCCTGGCCAGAACTTCCAACACTATGTTGAATAGGAGTGGTGAGAGAGGGCATCCCTGTCTTGTGGCAGTTTTCAAAGGGAATGCTTCCAGTTTTTGCCCATTCAGTATGATATTGGCTGTGGGTTTGTCATAGATAGCTCTTATTATTTTGAAATATGTCCCATCAATACCTAATTTATTGAGAGTTTTTAGCATGAAGTGTTGTTGAATTTTGTCAAAGGCTTTTTCTGCATCTATTGAGATAATCATGTGGCTTTTGTCTTTGGCCCTGTTTATATGCTGGATTACATTTACTGATTTGTGTATATTGAACCAGCCTTGCATCCCAGGGATGAAGCCCACTTGATCATGGTGGATGAGCTTTTTGATGTGCTGCTGGATTCGTTTTGCCAGTATTTTATTGAGGATTTTTGCATCAATATTCATCGAGGATATTGGTCTAAAATTCTCTTTTTTGATTGTGTCTCTGCCCGGCTTTGGTATCAGAATGATGCTGGCCTCATAAAAAGAGTTAGGGAGGATTCCCTCTTTTTCTATTGATTGGAATAGTTTCAGAAGGAATGGTACCAGTTCCTCCTTGTACCTCTGGTAGAATCCGGCTGTGAATCCATCTGGTCCTGGACTCTTTTTGGTTGGTAAACTATTGATTATTGCCACAATTTCAGCTCCTGTTATTGGTCTATTCAGAGATTCAACTTCTTCCTGGTTTAGTCTTGGGAGAGTGTATGTGTCCAGGAATTTATCCATTTCTTCTAGATTTTCTAGTTTATTTGCGTAGAGGTGTTTGTAGTATTCTCTGATGGTAGTTTGTATTTCTGTGGGATCGGTGGTGATATCCCCTTTATCATTTTTTATTGCGTCTATTTGATTCTTCTCTCTTTTTTTCTTTATTAGTCTTGCTAGCAGTCTATCAATTTTGTTGATCCTTTCAAAAAACCAGCTCCTGGATTCATTAATTTTTTGAAGGGTTTTTTGTGTCTCTATTTCCTTCAGTTCTGCTCTGATTTTAGTTATTTCTTGCCCTCTGCTAGCTTTTGATTGTGTTTGCTCTTGCTTTTCTAGTTCTTTTAATTGTGATGTTAGGGTGTCAATTTTGGATCTTTCCTGCTTTCTCTTGTGGGCATTTAGTGCTATAAATTTCCCTCTCCACACTGCTTTGAATGCGTCCCAGAGATTCTGGTATGTTGTGTCTTTGTTCTCGTTGGTTTCAAAGAACATCTTTATTTCTGCCTTCATTTCGTTATGTATCCAGTAGTCATTCAGGAGCAGGTTGTTCAGTTTCCATGTAGTTGAGCGGTTTTGAGTGAGATTCTTAATCCTGAGTTCTAGTTTGATTGCACTGTGGTCTGAGAGATAGTTTGTTATAATCTCTGTTCTTTTACATTTGCTGAGGAGAGCTTTACTTCCAAGTATGTGGTCAATTTTGGAATAGGTGTGGTGTGGTGCTGAAAAAAATGTATATTCTGTTGATTTGGGGTGGAGAGTTCTGTAGATGTCTATTAGGTCCGCTTGGTGCAGAGCTGAGTTTAATTCCCGGGTAGCCTTGTTGACTTTCTGTCTCGTTGATCTGTCTAATGTTGACAGTGGGGTGTTAAAGTCTCCCATTATTAATGTGTGGGAGTCTAAGTCTCTTTGTAGGTCACTCAGGACTTGCTTTATGAATCTGGGTGCTCCTGTATTGGGTGCATATATATTTAGGATAGTTAGCTCTTCTTGTTGAATTGATCCCTTTACCATTATGTAATGGCCTTCTTTGTCTCTTTTGATCTTTGTTGGTTTAAAGTCTGTTTTATCAGAGACTAGGATTGCAACCCCTGCCTTCTTTTGTTTTCCATTTGCCAGGTAGATCTTCCTCCATCCTTTTATTTTGAGCCTATATGTGTCTCTGCACGTGAGATGGGTTTCCTGAATACAGCACACTGATGGGTCTTGACTCTTTATCCAATTTGCCAGTCTGTGTCTTTTAATTGGAGCATTTAGTCCATTTACATTTAAAGTTAATATTGTTATGTGTGAATTTGATCCTGTCATTATGATGTTAGCTGGTGATTTTGCTCGTTAGTTAATGCAGTTTCTTCCTAGTCTTGATGGTCTTTACATTTTGGCATGATTTTGCAGTGACTGGTACCGGTTGTTCCTTTCCATGTTTAGCGCTTCCTTCAGGAGCTGTTTTAGGGCAGGCCTGGTGGTGACAAAATCTCTCAGCATTTGCTTGTTTGTAAAGGATTTTATTTCTCCTTCACTTATGAAGCTTAGTTTGGTTGGATATGAAATTCTGGGTTGAAAATTCTTTTCTTTAAGAATGTTGAATATTGGCCCCACTCTCTTCTGGCTTGTAGGGTTTCTGCCGAGAGATCCGCTGTTAGTCTGATGGGCTTCCCCTTGCGGGTAACCCGACCTTTCTCTCTGGCTGTCCTTAACATTTTTTCCTTCATTTCAACTTTGGTGAATCTTGACTGGTTGTTAAATTCCTCACTTAGTTTGACCTAGAAATAGAAATTGATAGGTGGGAAGAGAAGCAAGGAAAGCACATAAGATCAGAAGCTTTAAGGAGAGATCCTAGAAAGGAAAGCTTGCAGTCATAGCTTTCTACAGCAGCCATGATCAAAATTGGCAGATGTGAAGGAGAAACAAGGGACAGAGACCATGATGGACCTTGCTGATCCAAGAGGGACTGAAATCTTTACAAGGCTTCCCTTTTGCAGAATTACTTGAAAAATTGTAAATGTTGATAACTGTCCCATTTTTACACTTTTTTTCTGACAATTTACTTTGAATATTTTGTAAGGTGGTTCATGATCTACTTGGAAATATTTATGTCACCAAGAAAGCAGTCTGAAATGTGAGTAGACTGGCCACCTGCAGTCTACCTTACTCCAACCTAAATTATCATTTAATATTTGGAGTATGTAACATTTGCTTAATGCACATCAGACTTGCTTCTAAACGAATGACCTGAGACCCTCAAATCCTTATTTTACTTTCCTATCCCTGCTTCTTATTCTATTTTCCTAAAGAAACTGTATTTCAAGGAGAATTTATCCTTCAAATGTCATTGAATCTATCATTATGTGATTACTTCTAAGATAGTAAATATAAGAAATTGTTTGTGGCACATACTGTTCCTGTGGAAAACCAGTTGTACACAGCGAAAGAGGATTTTACCTTTGGTGTTTTAAGATTAGCACTGAAGATTTACTGAAGCTCAGAGTTCTGAATCCACTTAGCCATGAGCCACCAGAAATCTTTAACTGTTGAAATGTTAGTGCTTTCATTGAAAGAGGCATGAACTCTGGTTCCCTTTGTGAGAATATAGTGCAATGACCTCAGGGTCTCAGAGCTTCTAAATATGCAATTATAATAAGCAACTCATAAAATACCAGTATTCCTATTTTTTATTAACAGCCATTTTAGCTCACTGCATGTTTATTTGAAAGATCATGAATAAGCCAACCAAGACCAGCCCAGACACCCTTTAATTCATCTATATTGCCTTAGCCTTTTCTACCATTCAATTTTCTTAAAACATATAATTCTAGTGGAATTTATCTTTGAAACCCTCAAGTTTAACAATGAAGCATAACCAAAAATTTTAATGTAGACCTTTGAAGGAAGAAAAGGAATACAAATGAGCATCATTAGATTTCTGGTTTAACAGGAGATTGGACAACTCAATGTGATTCTAGTGCTTCTCAATCTCCAACTAAAAGATAGTGGAAAAGAAATAAAGAGATAAGAAAAGGCAAATTGAAAACAAGATTTTGAAAGATGGAAAACTTAATGGACAAGTGGAAATAAATACTTTTGCTCAGTTGTTTTGCTCAGTTATATATTTTATCCTTACAAACTGTAAGTCAACAGACAAGAAAATGATCACAAATATGACTTTTTCTTATAAATCCTAAACAATCTGGAATATTGCCAATAATATAAATGGGAAACTGAGTCACAAGGAGATTTAGAATTTATAATTACAGAATATCAAAATGTTTGAGGCAATTACAAAAGTCAAATATTCAGAATCTACAATTTCAATTCTTTTTGTATGTAGAGATTGAGTAGTTTGAGTATAGTTAGAGCTAGGATTGAAATTTAAATATCAGAAACAATAAAGAGAATACACACATAGTGAGCTGCTATGTGGTTGAGAGGTTAAGCTTGCTGTTGGTAGTGGCATGGAATATTGATTCAATATTAAGAATAATTTTAACAATTGAAGTTTTCCTAAAATGGAGTGGCTGACTTCTGAAGTAGCAAGCATCTAACCACTGAATGTATTAGAAGGTCTTGCTATGATCAATGGAAAGCAAGACTAGATTACTCATAATGTCTTTTCTAAATCCATACTTACCTAATTCCAAAGTAATTGGTCTAACCAAGAGCAGAGAGCTAGTTAGTGTAGAACTTTTCTCTTACATCATCCTGGCTGTTACTTGACCATATGGTTCAGCTAAGAATCCTGAACATTGTGGCATTAAACACATTTCCCCAGCCTTCTGTATCGATGTTATGGTGTGGTATTCCAGATTGTACTCACCCAAATCAGTTTTTCTTCTTCCATTTATCTCCCATCTCGATAGCTCAGGCCAGAGACCTAAGAGACATTCTTGATTTTTCCATTTGCCTCACCCTAACATCAATCCACAAGCAAGTCCTATTTTTCTTACTTCCAAATTACATCTTAAATTCATTTATTTCTTTCCATCTCTATTCAAACTGCTATCAACTCTTGTCAGAACTACTAAAACAGTCTTGTAACAGGACTCCTTATTTTAACTCTTTTCCTGTATAGTATATTCTCCAGATAGAAGAAAGATGGCCTTTCAAAAAGCGTAAATATAATCATTCCCTTCAATTTCTGGGTTTCGATCAACCTTAGAATAAAAATCTAGTTCACAAATTTCTGTATAAACTGGCTCCTGTTTTCCTCCTCAGCCTCCACTCATGATGCACCCCCTCTTGGTCACTTTGCTTTAGTCACACTGACCTTTTTCTGTTCTTCTAATCCTTGCCCATCTTGGCCTTTGCATCTTCTCTTCCTTCTTTCTGTTCAGGACGTTCACTGCTCCCACTTCCTTCCTCAAGCCCCATCTCGTCCCTTGACTTGATCATCCTCATTCTTCGGATCTCAGCTCACATGACACCTCTTCTGAGGGGACTTCCCTCATCGCCTCTTCACTACAACCTCTCTCAGTTGCCCCAACTCATCACTTTATCTCCTTCATAAGAAAATCTGTGTGCATATGTTTTCATTTGTTTGTTCAATTATGTGTACACTTGACTAATTTTCTATCTCTATAACCGAACGTGAACTTTAACAGTGATCTTGTCTATATTGTTTAATTCTTGATTTAGCAAAGTGCTTGACATATAATGAGCACAATCATACACATATATGATGTTTATATTTAGTCACAGTTCATTTACTAAACTTAATTTCATGGTTCATGCCTAGCCTTAACTATCTAGAGTGACATATTTCTGAAGCATTCTCTATTGTCTTCCAAAAATAAGCCTTTACTAAATTGAGCCTTGAATATTTTCAGGCTCTTTTGGCCTGGATAAGAGAATAGGAAATGAGGGATAAAGAAAAGGCACTTGGTCCATACACTCTACATGTTGGTAATAACCTGAAATATTAGTCATCCTAAAGATTTCAGATCCAAAGAAGCTCCCCATCTGTATTCTGTTTTTCAGTATTCCTTCCAACCTGATTGATTTCACCATTATTGCTTAATTTTCATCATGATCATTACTTGTCATCTTTGGACAGAGAATGGTATCAGCACAGCAGTTTGTACAAGCTGCTGTCTACTGTCAAATTTGTTAATGTCCTTATTACAGGCATATAAAAACCTTCGTCCTCCACTGAGCTCTCAAAGGCCTGCTATCTGTCAGCATGTCATCCAGAACAAAGCAACAAAGTCTTCATTCTTGTCTTGCAACTTGAAAAGCTGTTTAATATTGAACAATCCATGCAGCCTGTATGCTTTGTTAAGGCCTTATTCTTTCAGCCATTTTTTTCCCTGTAACTCCTTCTCTGCCTCTAGATGTATAGAAACTTCAGTATGTTCTTCAAGAATGAGATGCAAGATAAATGAATGCCAATCAGCCCTTCCCTCAATTTATTTACGCATTCCCCTGGAGACTTTGATTTATTAATATCTGTAATTATATATGGATAATACAAATGCAAACTTCAGCCTAGTCCCTGTGCAGATAATTTAACACTGCATTTTTCTAGGTTATTAATTAATAAAGTTTCACCATAGTTTTATAGATGTACTTGTAGAAATCAACATTTTAAACATTAGCTTTCATGATAACTTTTTAGAAAGTGCCTCTTGTATCTGAGCAACCACCGGACCCAAGAAAATCTTGAAATCTTGACTCTTTTCAGGGAATGAATTATTTTATTATAGTTGAATTCTCAGTTTGTTAAGGACTCGCCTAATTATGCATGTTACAAGTTTTAATATTAATTTAATAATCACAAGTTACAAAACATATTAAATACTTTCTAAAATATAGTATACTGAATATAAATAGATCCATATTTGTGACTTGGAATCATTGTTAACATTAATTCTCAAACTTTTAAAATAATACAATGATGCTCTTAGGCATTACTAACAAATTTAGGGATGTTTGCCTTGATACTAAATGGGCATCACAGTCCATGTCTTCAGAGATTTACATTCAAATGAGGGAGACATACAAGTTAATGTTGAAGTTTGACAAGTGCTCGAATACAGGGAGATGTAGTATACTGTGGAAACTCAAAGGAGGAGGCACTTGACCCAGACTCCACAGTGGTGAGGGGTGTGTTTGTGTGTTTGTATGTGTGTTGACCAGGGACATCACTGAACCTGAGTCCTAAAGAACGACTAGGAGTTATCCAGGCAACAGAGAGTTAGAAAATTATAGAAAAAATTTTGTTTTAGGTTCAAAACAGGCTTAGAAAGTTCTCAAGTCAAACACATGATCTTTTCATGTGCTGTAGTTTATTTACTTATTTCTCTCTTGCTGAGCCTTTGAATTTTTCTTTCCTTGTGCTTTACCTTTGCTTATGTCATTTTAGGAAAGTTCCTTTAGAAAATGCTAGACTCTCTTAGTTGTGAATTTTAGGAAAAAAAATTTGAAAAGTAAAAAGTGAAGCAGATTAATCCACCTTTGGGCTCTAGACAGGACAGCTTAGGATATAGGTGTGCTACCAGGCAATCCAAGTAAGAGACTCTGATGAGGATGGAGGAAAAACAAGTACACTGGCAGCCCTAATTTGGAGTTCATTTCCAAATTTGTAAAGGAATAAGAGAATAAGCTCCCTAGACAGATTGTTCTGGTTTTAATCATAGCACTGTGATGATCTGTGTAATCTTGGTTACATTATTTAACATCTCCTTGCTTCAGTTTCTTTATCTCTAAAATGGAAAAAAAAAAACCCGTAATACCTCTTTTATAGGATTTATTGTTAGAGTTAGATGAGTCACCACTTGTAAATATTTGGCACTCAAAGGCTTTCAATAAATATTATATATTATCATTAGTGTGAGGTTTTTAAAAACATGCTAATAGATGTAAACAATTAATTAATTAGTTATAACCTAGTTCCTAGGACATAGTAATGACTTTATAAATTGCCTTCCTCTTCTGTTCCTCCTCCACTTTCTCTTCTGCTTTTCCATTATCATCCCTTTTCAAATGGGTATTTTCAGCCAGTATGTTGTTGCTTTCTTTTCTTTTCTTTTTTGGGACAGATTGTTGCTCTGTCGCCCAGGATGGAGTGCAGTGGTGCAATCTCAGCTCACTGCAACCTCTGCTTTCCGAGTAGGCAGTTATCCAGGCAGTAGGAGTTATCCAGGCAACTGAGAGTTAGAAAATTATAGGAAAAAATTTTGTTTTAGGTTCAAAACAGGCTTAGAAAGTTCTCAAGTCGAACACATGATCTTTTGATGCACTGTAGTTTATTTACTTATTTCTCTCTTGCTGTGCCTTTGAGTTTTTCTTTCCTTGTGATTTACCTTTGCTTATGTTATTTTAGGAAAGTTCCTTTAGAAAATGCTAGACTCTCTTAGTCGTGAATTTTAGGAAAAAATTCACAAGGAGAGATTCTCGTGCCTCAGCCTCCCGAGTAGCTGGGATTGCAAGTGTGTACCACCACACCCGGCTAACTTTTTGTATTTTCAGTAGAGATGGGGTTTTGTCGTGTTGGCCAGGCTGGTCTCGAGTTCCTGGCCTCAAGTGATCCTTTCACCTTGGCCTCCCAAAGTACTGGGATTATACGCATGAGCCACATGCCTGGCCTGCTTCTTTTTTCTTAACAGAATCATAATCATGTGTCAATGTTTAGTTTAATACTGAATTGTTCTCTGTTTCTTTGTTGACTTTCTATTTTTCCTTCCTAACTGCAAGTTACTTGAGGATAGGAACTAGGCTTAATACTTATAGTATATTGTGCTAAGAATATAGCAGATGCTCTGTAAATATTTGTTGAGTGGTTTATGAAATAGTTGGTAGTAGTGAAATACTATTGATTAAGAATGGAAAAATATTCTGTCATTGATGAAGTTTCTTTAATTTTTTTATATGCTGAGTATTTATCTAACAGTTAAGAATGTTTCAGGACTTGATGGAAGATTTCCAGGTCAATAGCTTTAGTTTTTATCTACACGTGATAGAAACATTGGTCTTATCTTTAAGATAAAATATTTGTATCTGATCCTAATATTCTTATTTAGAAAACAGACATTAGCCTTCTTCATTTTGATCTTCGATTATGCACTCAGAAAGTAGGGTCTTAGGAACATTAAAAAATAATGTCCATGTTTCAGTGAATTCTAATTTTGTTGGTTGGTAAGCCCATGATGTTATCACTAAATTGAAGTGATTTATGGTGGTTGTTTTTTTCTCTACAACTCCGGTAGATTTTTTCTTACAAAGTACAGTTCTGCCAAGAAGTTTCTAGAAGTACTACACATATTCAACTGCATAATCTGATTGAATTTAAGTAAGTCAGCATCAACCATTCCTACTTCCATTTTCCAGATGAAAAGCAGATTGGGTGATTGACATAGAAAACCTGCAGACTTAGGTGCTGAACACAATATCAACAAATAGCTTCAAAATCAAATTCTTCTTTACTAGATTTGTAAACTCAGTCTTCTACTTTCCATTTTTATTACTTCCAGATAATTATTCTGATTCAACTTGAGTTTAGCAGTTGGCTTTTATTTCTATTTTAGCAAATGATTGCTTCCTGGCATTTCAGGCATTAAGTCACACAGATCTTGCCTAGTGATTGCTCACATATGTCTTACCCCTCCTTCATTCAGTTCAACAGAAGCACACACAGATACACAAAAGTAAGCCAAGGAACATGTGTCCAGTGCAATTGTCCAGGTCTAGTCTTTGCTTCATCTTGACCTAATGCTTATCATCTTTGTTCTTGTTTCATTGGCTCAAAAGTATTGGCTTCACACAATTAGCAGTTGCGAAAATATGAAACCAACCTAAGTGTCCATCAATCAACAAGTGGATGAAGAGAATGTTGTATATATACACCATGGAATACTATTCAGCCACAAAAAGGAACTAAATAATGTCCTTTGCGGCAAGTTGGTTGGAGCTGGAGGCCATTATTCTAAGGGAAGTAACTGAGGAATGGAAAAAACAAATATCGCATGTTCTTACTTATAAGTGGGAACTAAGCTATGAGGATGCAAAGGCTTAAGAATGATATAATGGACCTTGGAAACGTGGGGTGGGAGGAAGAGTGGAAAAGTGGGTGAGGGATAAAAGACTACATATTGGGTAGAATGTACACTGCTTGGGTGACAGGTGCACCAAAATCTTAGAAATCATCAAACTTATCTATGTATTGAAAAACCACCTGTACCCCCCAAAACTGTGTTTTAAAAAAAGAAAGAAATCTAATTATTTAAAAAGGTTTGGCTTCCAATTTTTTAAAAAATGTGCTTTTGAGGACCTATGCAGACTCTCCTCACTGCTTTGAATTTGGTTTCCTTTGTGTCTTCCCATTTGGTTCTTGACTCTGTGTACTTTGACTGCTACTTTGGGAGAAAGACACCTTCCCCCAGCTCTTCCAGACAACCCCACCAGCGTAGTCAACCACTGATTATTTCCTTCTGCCTCCATCAGAGAAGAGGGATTTAGATGCACTTTTCATTTTTGCTAGTTGGGTTTCTAAGCAGGTAAATGGTCAATACGATTTCTTAACTAGTCATAACTCTTTGAGGCATAGCTGAAAAATATACTCTAATTTATTTTATTTTAAAATTTTTTCTTTGTATGCAGGCTAAAAACTATGTCTACATATGTAAATAGTTTAAATGGTTCAATGAATTAGTAAAATCAGACAAATAGGAAAAAGACAATCATTCTGGTTCTATGACAAACATTAAAGTGATGGAATGGCTGGTGCCTTACTAAAAAAAAGCTTTCAACCACATGTATGTAAAAGCTAATCATTTGGTGAGGTAGTCATAAGCATATATAATTGACCTCATAACAATACAACTTTTTTGGGGCTGTCTTATCCATAGCAAATTGACCTAAAAACTTGATAAAAGTTTAGTATTCATGTTTTTAATCAGTATTCAATCTTGATAGAGGAGAGTTTAACATTTCTATGGAATTTATTGCACCATACAGAGTGATAAACAGTTCAAATATAATGTTGGCATTTTCTTAAACATTATTTAATTGACTAAAATAGTTGAAGAGTTATGAAGATATATCCTAAGATTTTTATTTCTAATAACATGAGACCACAATCTTTTTGTGGCACATATTTAAAGTGCATTGTGTCTTTTATATACAGATTATGCATAGAGAGATTATAGAGAGAGGGATTTTTTCCCCTACTCAGACCAATTCACATCAGATAATAATTCCAGAAACTAGCATTTTGTAACTTACTTAACCTATCCCAGAAAAGCATAAACTATGTGCTAATGCAGATGTTCAGAGGGGAAAATGTTTTATTTTTTCTGAGTGAGGAGGAGGAAGCGACAACCATCGAGATTTAAATGATAGCATGGGATAGTAGCTACTACAATTAAAAGTCATTTATGGGCTTCCTTGTAACAAATTATCATTGAACAGCCCTGTCAGGAAAACATTAACAAAGCAGTATTTGGATGAGTGACTTGATCTATGGGATGAAAGGGTAGAAGGGTAGGGAGGTGAAGGAATAGACCATTACTCCAAAGAACAGGGAGAATAGCTTTGTAAATAGCTTGTTCAGACATAGGTGGCAGACATCTTTTATAAAGGAAACCAAGTGATATTATCCACAATCCTAAAGTTAGAAGTAATATGCCATTTTATTTTTGGCTTAGGAAGTTCTAAACTACACTCATTTTAATTCATTTTCCTTTACTACCTTTGAATTCATACAGAATTCTTTTTTTTTTTTAATTTTTTTTTTTTTTTGAGACAGAGTCTTGCTCTGTCGCACAGGCTGGAGTGCAGTGGTGCGATCTCGGTTCACCACAACCTCCGCCTCCCGGGTTCACACCATTCTCCTGCCTCAGCCTTCTGAGTATGCTGGGACTACAGGCGCCCGCCACCACGCCCGGCTAATTTTTTTGTATTTTTAGTAGAGACGGGGTTTCACCGTGTTAACCAGGATGGTCTCGATCTCCTGACCTCGTGGTCCGCCCTCCTTGGCCTCCCAAAGTGCTAGGATTATGGGCGTGAGCCACCGTTCCTGACCCAAAATTCTTGAGTAGTACAGTATTTCGGAGTATGATGAATGATATATTAGTCTTACTTTATAAATTTAAACAATAGACAAAAGCCAACATAACTAAATGAAAACGTAAAAAAATTTTGATCAAACAATACCCTTGGGAAGCTATAGGTTTGGAGAAGTAGTTTGGTAATTCTTTTGATATCAATTAACTGAATAGGTGAGATAATGTGACCAAATTCTATAATGGAAGCATACTTTGACCATCCAGGCAGTTTTTCTCTGAAACTGGTCTCTAGGTTTCTTTGAGTCTGAAGGGTATTGATTAAGAGAATAAATTTTTACTTATGTTTTCTTGCTGAAAACATATCTGACACTTTAAGATTTTCATTGTATCAATGAATTTTGATTTCCATCCTTATTATGATTGCCATTATAGTATTATCTCACATTAATAAAAAGTATTAACCATTGTGGAGAAATAAGTGTTCAAATGTATGACTCTTAGACTATACATAAATATATAATTTATCCTCTTGACCACCAGAGGTCTAACTGCTGTTTGCAAAACCGTGTATCTTGGCAGGGATTGAAATATAATTACTTTTTCTTTTTTTTTTTTTTTTTTTTTTTTTGAAACAGAGTCTTGTTCTGTCGCCCAGGCTGGAGTGCAGTGGCATGATCTCGGCTCACTGCAACCTCCGTCTCCCAGGTTCAAGTGATTCTCCTGCCTCAGTCTCCTGAGTAGCTGGGATTACAGGTGCATGCCACCACTCCTGGCTAATTTGTATATCTTTAGTAGAGATGGGGTTTCACCATGTTGGTCAGGCTGGTCTTGAACTCCTGACCTCGTGATCTGCCTACCTCGGCCTCCCAAAGTACTGGGATTACAGGCGTGGGCCACCACGCCTGGCCTGGATATTCTTTAGTTTCTTTATCCACCAAAATTCTTCTGCCAAGGAAATAGTATGACAATCTTTTTGCCAATAATTATTGGTTCAGTTATTTTAAATATAATTGTTTAAAATATATTGTTTAACTACTGTGTAACTATAATTATTTAGTAACTCCTACTGTTATTATTGATTTTGATTATCTGATATAAGAAAGAGAGCCTAAGGTACACAACTTTCTTTATTATCTTGGTTCCTTATTCTTAACCTTTTTTGTTTTGTTTTAAACTTCACCGGCCACTTGAGGAAGCTAATGAAATCCTGAGCTCCCACTCCAGAAAAGTACATATGTCTTCATATAGGCAGAACTTCAAATCTAGTTTCTGGAACTTGGCAGATCACTGAAACTCAATCATGGCTCAGTGGACTCCAGTGAACTCCTGCTCTGTGAGTTTAAGGCTCCATCTGTATCCCCTCTGCACTCAGCAGTGTCAAGCCCACAGCTTCTTATTACAAGTTCCTGTGACTCTTTGCAGGAGTGTGCATAGCCTGTGTGTAGGGCAGGTCAGATGCCAGGATGTTAATACCCTAATAACTCTCAACCAATGATGGATAAGAATTGGTGGATGAATACCCAAGTTTCTTCACTCTTCAGGTAGAACAACTTGGAAGCATTTTCTATACCATCTTCCAGGTCCTAGCAAGGGATGCTATATGGCTATGTGATAACTTGCTTACTAAAGATACCTGTTATTAACTTTCTTCCCTGCCCTGCCCCACTTCTCTACTCTCCAAATGATGCCTCTTGGGATCAGCTGACAAATAATCTACTTGCAATTAAATGCTAGTCTTGGGGTCTGCTTTTGGAGGGATTAAATTGTTGGAATTATTACTGCCATTATAATAAATCAACTCAAAACTTAGTAGCACAAAACAAGAATTTTATTATGCTCATAAATTCCCTGGGGTAGGAATTCAAGCAGAGCACAGTGGAAATGGTTTGTTTCCACTACATGATGTTTGGGGCCTCAAGTGGGAATACTCAAAGGCTGGGTAGACAACTGGGGGTTGGAATCATCTGAAGCCCCCTCACACATGTATGTAAAGCCTGGGCTGGGATGACTCAATTGCTAGCTCAGCTGGAAGTAGTGACCTGAGTACCTACATGAGGTGTCTCCAGATGGAAGTTTCGAGATGCTCACTCATACATGGTGTCTAACTTTCCCCAAAGTGAGTGCCCCAAGAGGACCCGGTAGAGGCTACACTGTCCTTTTGGATCTAGCCTTTGTGTTTGTACAACATTGCTTTTGCTACACTCTTTTGGTTACAAGGCATTTGATAAATTGGCCTAGATTTGGAGGGAAAAGTGTCAGATAATTTGCATATATATTTTAAAACTTCCACATGAACTAAGACGGGGGTATTGCATAAGTAGGATTTGTTTCTGAATGAAGAACATTCTCCCCTCAAACAGTTGGTTTCTAATGGAAAACATTCTCCTTGTAAAGCTTTGGTGAGTTGATATGGAAAGCTAGATTTACAATTTGTGTTCTTCTATTATTCTACCAGGTTTATGATTTTTATTAGCATGGGTATAGCTATAAATTAGCTGAGAAATGATATGTCAAATGCATTTTTGTTAATTTAATCAAATTTAAAATGCACTAGGAGAGTGCATTATTTAAATTAAAAATTCAGTAAATTATTTTTTAATGGGAATAATAGAGTAAATTTGCATATATAGAATTTTCTTGAAGCTGATCATATATGTAATTGCATTTTTTGAACATGAGTTGTAATTTAGTACTTTAATAAATATAAATCTGGTCTTCCATTCTAAGTTTAAATTAGTCAAGAAAAACAAGAGAAGGAAACACAGGACATTATTGTATGATGGATAAGAGGTCTATGTGTATTCAATAGTACTGAGTTCATGTCAAAAGAAGCTTAGAAAACTGCCTTCTCTTTTTATAGAAAAATAAAAGGATAAACTATAATATTATATAGTATTGGAGCTGAAATACAACCTAAAAAGTCTTTTAGTTCAAACTCAACCTTTTTTAGATGGCGTTTTGAGATGTTAAATGTGTATACCTTTAACACACATAATTACATGTAGAAATATTTATAGATATGCATATGTACATAGATTAACGCATGGTTTTTTCTTTTTTTTTTTTTTTTTTTTTTTTTGCTTGCCAAATGAGATAGCCTAAAATAAATGCCATTCCAGTAGCAACAAGCACAACTAGTACCCAGATCTTGGTTTCTCATATCTTTCTGCAATATAAGTATTCAGGATTCTTTATAGAAATGACTGATTCTATGACTCTGACAATAAATATGCCAGATGAGCCCGGAGCATCTTGCAGTGCCAGAGAGTAAAGAAATGTTCACAAGAAGAGAAAGAGAGAGAAACAAAGCCTCACATATTGATAAGGATGTATCAAAGGAGGAACATAGATGTCAACTGAAGGAGCACCTAAGGGCCAAAGCTGAAACCCTCTGGGAAGCAAAATAAATAATATATATTGGATTACAACCTAAAGTATAAAATAAATATTTATGTGTCCGTATTGATATAAATACATGATTAAATGAATTAATAAGTGGGGAAGAAGAGACAAATCTCCCATGTAGAAGAATTCCAAATAAATTATGTAGATATTCAGCCCTGAAGAAGGGAGAGAAAAGCTCCATATTCTTTAGGTGTGGGCTGCATGTGGTGAATTCCTCCCAAAGTCTACAGTATGAAAAGGGAGAAAAGAGTAACTTTACAGTGGAAAGACCTGACAAACACTACCTCAGCCAGGTAATCAAGGCCAACATTTACAGTCATAAATCATCTTGATAGCATGGACCCTTGATAAGATGTGATAATAGCACTATACTCTGTGGTTTCCTACCAATCACCCGTAACTCTGGTCTTATAATGAGAAAAGGATCAAACAATTTTCAATACTAGATATCCTACAAAATACATGACCAGTACTCCTCAAAAATGTCAACTCATCAAAAATAAGGAAAGTCTGAGAAAGTGATGTAGCTGAGAGGAGCCTAATAAGATAATGATAATTAAATGTAATGTGGTTCCCTGGATGGTGTCCTGTAACAGAAAAAGGAAATTAGGTAAAAACTAAGGAAATCAAAAGAATCTATGGAATTTACTTAATAATATAACAATATTGGTTCATTAACTATAACAAAGGTATCCAAAAGTAACCAGAAAATTGATAAATTTATCTTTCATTTTGTGCATTCTTAAGAGATTGAATATTAAGCTGTGTTTCCACCAAGCTAAAAACTTTGATGAAACCTGGAACATTTAATCAAATTTTATATGCTTCCAAAATGATGTAATGATAAAGATTTTGCAAATATTTAGATAAATGCGCTTTTGTGTTTTAATGAGCTTTTTGTCATTGTAGAGTGATAGCTTGTGTATACTGGAGGAAAGTTTCCTTTTCCATGATACTTTTCTTTCTACTTTCTTCTTTTTCCCTTTCTGGCATCTATAGAATTTTTTTTAATAGCCAACATTCTAAGGCCTTCCTCTTGTTTAGCATCCTATTCAAATGTTCTCAAAGTTCAATTCTGGCTAATCCAAACTAGGACAGATACTCTCATGAATAGAATGAATCAGGGTCAGGCACAGATCCTCGAATTCCCTTTCTTTCTGCCAGGAGATTAACACTGAATCTGTGAACTCTCATCTGCTATATTCAGTTAGAATGTGACCTATTATTATTACTATTATATATTTTTTGCAAAAAAAAAAAGGGAAAATATTGGCTTTTATACCTGATCTTATTCAGAAAGGGTAGATGCTGGGAAAGTCCACCTCTATTCTCTGTTCCTTAGCCTACTCATTTGTAAAGTAGAGCCACCTGTAAATAACATAGGTAATATCATGAAGCAACATCTCAGCAGTCATGTAATGGGATGACACACTATGAGCTGGTATTTATAATAAAATAAAATAATTTAAGATGATATCCATGAGAATATTTGAGGAAGGTCTATTGCTCTGAAATAAGAAAATAGAGTACATTTTGTTATGAAGTCTCTGATTATGTGATTGATGGCAAGAAAGACATTCCGCATCAGGGAGTAAACCTGCTGGACTTGATGGCATTCTGTTAGGTTCCTTGGACAGGATTTGACAGTTTTGCAATGTTAAAAAATGCTCATTTGCATCTTCCTCAAGAACATCTGGAGAGGAAAAAAAAGTGGCTTTGGAAAGCTGTTCAGCTCACAGAAAACTGAGGCTATGCAAACATCCCAGCTTTCCCTTGCTGGCCATCACTCACACCCAATGTATTTATTCTTTTTCTCTGACAAGAGAGCAACATTTGGAATAGCTCAAGCTGCTGAGTTAATCTTCAGGCCGCCACAGGGATGTTTTAAGCTGCAGGCCTGTCCACTTCCTGTGATTTGGAGTCAACACAATCACCGGGCTGAGTAAGGCAAACTCTGCAGCCTGTCCAATGTGAGGGAAGAAGGCAGATATGCTACCTTTCCAATTTCCTATCTCTGTTTAAAGCATCAACATCAAGGGCAGGAACTTGCCAGTATTTCGATGAGTCATTGGCTTTACTTTGGTTTCAAATCA
The DNA here is from genome assembly GCF_028858775.2 of Pan troglodytes. Taxonomy (NCBI): domain Eukaryota; kingdom Metazoa; phylum Chordata; class Mammalia; order Primates; family Hominidae; genus Pan; species Pan troglodytes. The sequence continues at coordinate 45,955,212 of NC_072401.2, forward strand.
AGAACATTCTTACCTAACATGGGTGCACACCTCTTCTCTCCCTTTTATCTAGTGGTGTAATTTTACTCTGTTTCCAAATACAATGGAACTCAAAAGGTGGCTTGTACCTTGTTATTCTTGAGTTATGATAGGACCTTATGAGGTCATTCTATAGAACCACAACTTCTTTTCTCCTTGCCAACACTTACCAGTAACACTTCACTTCCAAAGATATCTTACCTCTGATTTCTTCCTTATGGTCCCAGGTAAAGCTAGGATCTGAGGTCTGATGATCAAAAGAATGGTTGCTTATCATATTTAAGTAGACAAACATAGATATTTGTTTTGCTCCATGGCAGCAGCTAGTCTAGATTTACTACTAATATGGTTTTGCTGTGTCCCCACCCAAATCTCATCTTGAATTGTCATCCGCATTATTCCTGTGTGTCTAGGTAGAGACGTGGTGGGAGGTGATTGGATCATGGAGGTGGTTTCTCCATGCTGTTCTCATAATAGTGAGGGAGTTCTCACAAGATTTGATGGTTTTATAAGGGACTTTTCTCCCTTTGCCACTCAGTCTTTTCTCTCTTCTCTCTCTTGCCTGCTGCCATGTAAGACGTGCCTCTTCCCCTTCTGCCATGATTGTAAGTTTCCTGAGGCCTCCGTAGCCATTGCAGAATTGAGTCAATTAAACCTCTTTTCTTTATAAATTACCCAGTCTCATGTATGTTTTCATAGCAGTGTGAAAATGGACTAATACAATGACATATTTACATTCAGCTAAAAAGTCAAATTCAAATATAAGTCTTGAACTGGCAGGTAAAATGTCACCCAAAACATGGTTTTCTTCAGCAGTAAAAAGTCCTAACACACAGTCTAGTTGGGGAAAATCAAATAAGATGGTGATTTGCCTAAAGCTGGCTTCTGCATTATTTAAACTCTACCAAGAAGTTAAGAGAGAAGTTGGAATAAAGATATGTCTAGGGGGAAAATGTTTGCTTGTTATGCTTGGGAAGTATGTAAGTATGCATTTTAGCTTGCAAAACAGGATTATGGTAATAATAATAATAGTAATAAATGATTGGGGCCCATGGCTTGAACAACCTCATTTATCAAGGTGAAGCTATGGGGGCAATTACTCATAAAAATTGGTGTCAACATTTTTGTAAGCTCTCTGAAGACTTCACATAGCATAGTTTAAACCAAAGATATTTGGAGGACCTGCATATCCAGATAGCTGCTTCAGACTTTCACTTTATTTGATAAGGGCCAAAGAGTCAACCTGCTAGTTTCTACTAATAGGTCAGGAAGACCAAGGTACCTGGAGTGTCAACTGAAGAAAGAGTTAAAGGAATCATCGCTAACTTTCCTTTCCAAGTGACGATGACATTGTAAGTCATTTGAAATGCTTTAAGAAAATCTCAAAAGCATTTTTCCTTTCTCCTATTTCTCTGATGTCTCAATTTCTCTGATTTTTTTAAAGTTTCCCATTATGGCACTGTTGTTTAGTGTACTAGAATTAAAGTATTAGAGCTTATAAGGCTGCACCAGATTTTTGCTGTTAAAAAATGGTTCCCTTGTTTTGGTTCATCTCAGTTAACTGAAAAGGTCCTCACCTAATCATGTCCTCTTGTCATTGAAAGGCAGAAAAGGAACTAACACAGCAGAGAACACTATTTTCAAAATCAATCCCTCATATTTAAAAGAGAGATCTATCCTCTCCAGGAGGTGCAAACATAGTCATTAGAACTAAGACCTCCATCTTCTCAAGTGCCCTTCCATTTTTTCATACTGAATGGAGCTTTCAGGTGCCTGCTGGGCTAACTAAAATAGATGGCTTTTTTCCTTTAATGGGGTTCAGTTTGATTTTCTGTCATTGTGGTCAATGACACAAGACCTGTTCCGCTGGCTGAATGCTAGGGGAACATCATTTTCCCTCACATCATTCGAGCTGCATTATTTCCACTCACCTGCCAGCTCAGTGCCTTCTTTGGGGGTGTTCTTTAAGCTCAGCCTTGACATTTCACCATTTCTCGAGTATATAATGTACATGAGATCCAGTGGGCAATGGTACTTCTTATTTCTGAAACTCTTCTATGATATAAAGGAAAACTGAGTCTACTTATTTATTTTGAATTGACAAATGATCTTTGTATATATTTGTGGGCTACAATGCAATGTTTTGATCTAAGTATACCTTGTAGAAATATTAAATCAAGCTACTTAACACTACCTCACCAACTTACCATTTTTTATGGTGAGAATGTTAAAAATCTATTCTTTTAGCAATTTTTAATTATACAATGTTATTAACTGTTGTCATCATATAGTATAATAGATCACTAAAACATATTCCTTCAGTCTAAGTGAAACTTTGTACCCTTTGATCAACATCTCCTCTTTCCCCATGCCTCCTGCTCCCCGCCAGCCTCTGGTAACTACCTTTCTACTCTGTTTCTATGAGGTTCACTTTTTTACTTTCCACATATAAGGCAGATTATAGTATTTGTCTGTCTGTGTTGGTTTATTTTACTTCACATAATGTCTTTCAGGTTCCATCCATGTCATGAATGACAGAATTTTTTTCTTTTTTAAGGCTATAGAGTATTCCATTTTATATATATCACATTTTCTTTATTTACTTATTTGCTGATGGACACTTAGGATGATTCCATATCTTGGCTATTGTGAATAGTGCTGCAAAGAACATGGGAGTGCAGACATCTCTTTAACTTATTAATTCCAATTCCTTTGCATATGTACCCAGAAGTGGGTTAGCTGGATCATATGTCTTTTGAGCTGTGTCTTCTACTTTATGTTTGATCTCTGAGACAAGGAAAACAAACAATATTCCCCTGAAATTTCCTTCTACTGCAGTCTGTGCAAGGTCTATCTGGAAATGGCCTAAAGGATCCCCAGGTTCACGCTGAATATTTGAATTGGTTGTTCATTCTTACATATCAACATGGATCTCCACTTGGCCATAGTTTTCAAGTAGCACCCAACTGTCCTTAAAACAGGTACCATCTGGGTATCAGATTCAACTCTTGGGCCCAACAAGCCAGATAAATGAAGAGAGGCATTTCCAGTACTTTCAACAACTCAAACCACACTCATGAAATTACAGCCTCCATAGTCACAGCTCCCTGAGTACCATGTATTAAGCATTTAGGATATGGTAGGCATGGAGCAGGTAAATACCTGCTTTGATTCCATTTGACCTTAGCAACAACACTAGGGGCAGGCTTTTTTTTTTTTTTTTTTTTTTTTTTTTTGAGATGGAGTCTCTCCCTGTCACCCAGGCTGCAGTGCAGTGGTTCCATCTCAGCTCACTGCAACCTCTGCCTCCTGGGTTCAAGCAATTCTCCCGCCTCAGCCTCCCTAGTAGCTGGTATTACAGGCATGTGCTACCACTCCCGGCTAATTTTTGTACTTTTAGTAGAGATGGGGTTTCGCCATGTTGGCCAGGCTGGTCTCAATCTCCTGACCTCAAGTGATCCGTCTGCCTTGGTCTCCCAAAATGCTGAGATTACAGGCATGAGCCACCACTCCTGGCCAGGAGCAAGCATGTTTTAAACCCTGTTTTACAGGTAGGAAGATTGAGGCTCATGAGAAAATGACATTTTCTTGAAGTCACCAGTAGTGGCATAACAAATTTTAAACTCAGATTTTCTGAGTCCAAAGCCTTAATCTCTACAACATACCACACCGCTTCCACTTCTACCCATCCTGCAGTTTTCAGTGAAGCTAGACAGGGGAGGGAGTTGGAGATGGAGTGGTTGGAAGAAAACAAAGTAGGCTGTTTAGATTCTGATGACATTAGACCTTAAGTTAGGTTTTATGAAGAGGTGAAGGAGACAAGAAAGTAAAACAACTGCTCCTTTCTTGCAACGCTCTTGGAAAGCACAGAAATTGCATTTTTCCCCCAAAGGTCACTGAGCAAATGTCCAAATATTCTCTAGGGATAATTTGACCTTGACCCTTAGAAGGAGGGAGGATCTCTCTAGAGAGTAAGTCTCTGGTGCTCTCAACATTTTGGATAAAGCTTGCAATGTCTGTGTCATGACAATGTCAAGGGTGTAGGGATATCATTTGTCATGTGTCTCCCTCAGGTCTCTTCTGCGGGTGCCTAGGTGCAGCAGAGATATCTTCTCTTTAAATGGTTCTGAGTAATGTTGCCAAGAAGTACACTTACATTATTTAAAGACCTTTTAAAAGAGAGCCCTCCCCCTTAAGCACACTCTTGGCTGATAATCCCCATTGAACAATCTGCTGCTATATTTCTTGGAGACATTATTTAAAATCCTTTTAAAGTGCAGTTCTTCCTACTTCCCGACGATTGATACCTGTGAAGGACTTAATAGTATTGGGGAGGCGGGGGAGGAGGATGACTGCTACTTAAAAGGATTTAAAAGAAAGTTGCAGCCATATTTCATAACCAGGATGCCTAAAAGCCTACAGTAAGGGAAAAGAGAGCTGCTGCTTCCTTTTCTGAGCATGCTTTGGGTTATATTCCTTCTGGGTTTTCCTTTACTTGCTCAGAGAACCACCAAGATGACTGACCAGTCTGTAGTGGCTTTACATCTAGAACACAGTGACCATTTGGTGAGACTGAAAAAGCCCTTAGAATTTTCTGAAGTAGAGGATGACAATGCAAATGTCTACAGAAGCCAGGGAGAGTGTTATTGCATTGTTATAAATGAAACAATCTATACAGGTCCCTATTTTCTTATATCTATCCCACTTGATTGTTATAGCATATACAACATATATATATACACACACACACATATGCTATATATATATGCACACACATATGCTATATATATACACACACCTATACATATAGCATATAATATATACATATACATACATATATATGCACATGTATATTTAAAGAAACATACACATACCTGGTTTTAGGTGGCTTAAAAATAATACATATGTCTGCTATTTATTGAGCACGGTATTTTCTGCACGCTTCTTAAACTTTATATGTAGTGTCTCATTTATTACTCACATCAATAATACAAAGTATACACTCTTATTATCTTCCTTTTGCAAATTAGAAAATGGAGGTACTGAAAGATAAGTCACTCAGCTGGTGAAGGGGACAGCCAGGATTTCCACTCGAGTATCTGGGTGCTCACCCTAGGGTACAAGTTATTAATTATTACACCTTTCTGAGTGCCCAACCATCCTTTGTAAGGGTTAAAAAATAGTCCATGGGGGAGTTGGCAGATGAGCTGCATCCTCTTGATGCTCCTTTCCATTGTGATTTTTCCTATTGTTATCTTCCCTACTCAGCAGCATCACAAAGTCTCAATACACCATTATGAAGCATTTATAAAAACTTATTATGAGCTTTAGTTCTTTTCATAGCAGAATTATGTATTTATTTGCCCAGATGCTCTAACCACTGCCTGACCTTCTAAAATTAAAGGATCCTGATAAATGTAGCATTTCAAAGAAACCTAGGAATTATCTACTCAAGTGACCTTATCTTATATCTGAGAATATTAAGAGCCAGAGAGAGCAAGTGACATGCCTAAAATGACACATTTGGCAGTAAATGCAATACTAGTTTCCAGGTATGTTATTTAACACTTTGGCAAAATTCACCAGCCATCCCTGATTCCATGCCTTATGACATATAACTGTGCCATGCCCTTTCACTATGGGCAGGGTGTAATTCCACATCCTTGGGCTTTGTCATGTGACCTATTTTGGCCAATGAGATATTAACAGATGTGCTGTAAGCAGAATTATGAAACGCACTTACACCATGGAGCTTGTTTGTACTTGTAACTGTCATTTCCAGAAGAAGGAAAGGGTGAGAGAAACATGAAGTAGAATCTATTCAGCCCAGCTTCAGTCAATCAGCCATTTGCTAACCCACAAACTCAGAAGAGACAAATAATTGCTGTTTCAAGGCATTGAATTATGGATTGGTTTATTATGAAGCAATATATAAGATTAGGTGGTTGTTGTTATCATTGTTAAGGTTCCCAGAATGTCCTCTGAAATAATCACAGGAACTCAAAATAATGAAGACTCACTTTTTTTTTTCTTTAAAATGCTCTAATCTAATACTCAGCTAAAGCCCAAACACAAAACAAAAGAAAACAAAACTAATGTTGAGAGGCATTGTCATGTTATTCGGGTCTCAGCTCCAATATTACCTCCTGGGAGAAGCTTTCCCTTGACAACTAGTATAAAATTGCCCCTTATCTTTTTCATTACTCTAGCACATTACTCTGTTCATGTGTTAGAAATGATCTTTTTTTTTTTTTAATCTGTTGTTTATTTTTCTTACTAAAATTGAAGTTCCGTGAAACTAAGCTTACCTGTCTTGCTCACCTATATGTTTGTTTATAGCCTCTTACAATACATGGTACAGAGTGTGTCTTCACTAAAAATGTTCGAAGAAAAAAAATACAGTGTTTGCAATTTGTCTGTTAGACATTTTTGGGTCTGAAGTTCTTCTAATAACTGCTTGATGAGTAATTGGTCTAAGGAATTAGGGAAGACTTCAAAGAGAAGGTGACATTGATCTGGGCTTCGAGGGATAGAATTCCACCAAGTAGAGGTGTGTGGGATGCAGTGGCATTCCAGTATAAATAAAGATATAGAAGTATAAAAATTATCAGTGTAACTGAGACAATCTAGCTTGGCTGGAGTTTAATCTCTCATATTCACAGTGAGAATGGGAGAGGATGAGCCCTGGACTTCTTGGTTTCTCAGTTCCAAATTGGAAAGTGTCTTGACTATCACCCTATGGATTTCATACTCTATCTTTTAGATCATAAGGTTTTAAGCAACAGTGTAGTTTGGTAAGGGAATTCTGCTGGTTGTGTGGAAAGTGAAGGTAATATAAGAGAAGAGTGGAGGCAAGAGATCTCTTAGAAGACCATTGCCAATAGTCTAGGAGAGAAATGATGACTAGTATGTGTAAGGCCATGATAGAAGTGGGAAAAAGAAGGGAGGGGATGAATATTAGAGATGTGTGAGGGAGAGAACCAATGGGTTTCATTGACCAATTTGACATAATGGGTGAGAAAAGGAGTCAAAGGAAAACTCGAATTCTCTAGCTTATGTGATAGATGGAATGTTATGCCAAGTTGGAGAGCACAGCAAGAGAAGCAAGTGTACAAGAACATAATGAGTCCTGGATATGCTAAATTTGAGATGTTGGGGGCTTTACTTCAAAAGCTCATTACACTCAAGGCTTATGCCTGGAATGATCTCTCCAAATATGCAATAAGCATGAACCTTTGAAATGGTCACTTGTTACCTTTATTTTTTAAACCCTCTTCTATATCTGTGCAATATCCATTAATAACACCATGGTAAGTTAAAATAAGCATTCCTCCTCACCCCACCACTTGCTTACACTGTAAGCAGAACTGGTCAGTGATAGAATTAAGATATCTTGCATTAAGTTTTCGATGGTGGAGGGAGATGAAAAAGAATAGATTTATTTTCTGGTTATTTTACTATGCAGCAATCCTGAGCCAAATCATGTATAGTCATGAAAAATGAGCTGATTGCAATGAACACAAAATGTGAAGATAAACTTGGGTCTATAGTGCTGAGTAAAGACAGAATGATGTTGATGTTTGCAGAAACTAGGTAGGCTGAGTAGTGGGTTGCAGAGAACATATCATCTGTGCCAGATAGTTCACACCAAAAGTCAGAGCTACTTAGTTGGCACTGTGTTCCTAGACCCAACTGTCTTGGAACCTTCAGAAAGAACATATATATATATTTATATATATATGTAAATATACCTACATATACATTGATGTGTATATATACATATATATGTAAATATATATACACACATATGTAAAAAAAGTCCCAAACCTTGCAGTCCCCCTTGACAATAGACAGAGCTGTGTTATAATTCTCATTATCAAGATTTTCATTTTTGAAACCAAGTCATTTTTTAGACTCTGACCCCCTCCAATTTAAGTTACATGCTCCCATAGAGCCTGTGAATATTTCTATGCTGGTTAGACCTATTTTCCATCTCTCTCTCACTAAGCCATAAACTTCTTAAGGAAAAGGGCAATATATTAGGTATGTTTACTTCAGAGTGTTTGGCACTCAGTAGGTCCTCAATGATTGCCTGCTGAATTTAAGGATGAATGAGTGTGAGCCTCTGTTGCTTGCTATTATGGTTCTTCATATGTCCGCAGGTTGTCGTTAAATAATTCCTCTGACCTGATATTTCATGGGTTTTAAAATCCCACTCACTTTATTTGAAGTGTAAAGGCATGCTTCTGGATCCAGTACAGGATGGAGAATAACTGGTAAGAGGAAAGTTTTGATACTAACACATTTATTGTAAAAAGGATAGTGTTAATGAAAATGCCATCTATTTTCTTGAGCCCAACCAAACTCTAAAGTCATATCAGTATAAAAAATTGAGAAGTACATTGAATGGGATAGAGGTTTTCATTAGAGTAGACATGTTTGAACTTCTACTGAGTGTAGCTTTCTCAAAGTCACATGAAAGGGTTGCTCATGACAACAAATCATCTTCACTCTCTGCTCACAGTTATTCATTTAGGCCCGCTGTCCAGGATAAGATGAGATTCCCACAGGACAAACTCAAGATCAGCAAAATCAGAAAAAGATTCTCCTAACTGATGGAAAACAAACAGAATAGCCTAGTCCTTGCTTCCTTACACCTTTATTTATCGTATCTTGTAGTATAAATTTCTTGCATAAAATATATTTATAGCTTATCACATTCTACCATCTTGGCGACAAGGGCACACAAGCTACAAAAAATGTTTTCATAAAATTGTAATTATGTATACAACTCTTAAGCCTGTATCTTTTTTTTTTTTTTTTTTTTGAGACGGAGTCTCGCTATGTCACCCAGGCTGGAGTGCATTGGCACGATCTTGGCTCACTGTAAGTTTCGCCTCCTGGGTTCTCACCATTCTTCTGCTTCAGTCTCCCAAGCAGCTGGGACTACAGGCGCCCACTACTACGTCTGGCTAATTTTTTGTATTTTTAGTAGAGACAGGGTTTCACCGTGTTAGCCAGGATGGTCTCGATCTCCTGACCTCATGATCTGCCCGCCTTGGCCTCCCAAAGTGCTGGGATTACAGGCGTCTTAAGCCTATATCTTCTAAAACAGTTCAGTTTACTAGAACTTCCCAAAGACTAATAATTACTGTTTATGTGATATTAATAAGGCAAGACTTTACTAATTAATACTAATAAGCCAGAATTTGTGGGTATGCATGGTTTTTGATAAAAATTAGGGTTTATAATCATTGATGAATCGGTGTAAAATAAGTTGTCTCACAGATCAAGATATTAATGGTTCCCTATATGCATAGAGTTTTGATGATGAAAGCTTGTTTTTCAAAATTAGATTATCTACAATTATTCATAAGTAGCCGTTTTAGCTTAATTGTAATATGTACTGCAAAATTATAAATATAGTAGCTTTTTACAATCAGATTAGTGAAACTACAATCTTCCATATATTAGAAATTTTACTAATAAAGGCCAGTCTTTCCTTCAACTACTGTGATTTAACATTTCCCAGAGTTAGAATGTAAATTTTTAGAAATGAAAGGGTTGCTAACCAGCCAAGGATGTGGAATCACACCTCACCACATACGCTCCATTGCACCTTGTCGTTGGTGACTTCAAAGGCATCAAAAATGCTTATTTTTATGGAACAGATAGAGAAATTTTACTCAAAACATGACGGTTTTCATAGACTAAAAGCAGTGAAGTTTTCAATGAGAATTATTTTCATAGGGGCCCTTTTATGTAGTCACGAACATTGTAGTAAGTAATCTGTACAACAACCTGATTCCAGTGGTGCCACATTTGAGAAAAAGCCTTGTCTTTTCTCCTTCGATCACAACCACAGTAGCCAGAGTGAACCACAAGGGTTCAATCGCTGAAGATGGATCTTTTTGCCTCTACTCTGTGATCCACTGTCACTCCCTGGAGAGTTGGGAGGAGGCAGTGTTGGTCATAATGTGCTTAGCTAGAATTGCCGGTAAAGGGCAAAAAGAAGAACAATTCAAGGTGATAGTGGAGTCAGGCTCCTGCATTCTATAAGCTTCTTGGCTCACTCTAGAGTCTGCTGCATCAATTGGCAAGACTCCCCAGTGTGGGGTTTCTGTGGGGAAAAGAGCCTTAACTTCTTTTCAGATTTAAAGGCCTAGACCACTGCATGATGGATTCTCCCCTAATATCATTAGTTGCACATGCTGCTAATTGTAGTGGCTGCTAATCCATCTAAGCAGCCAAAATGATATTAGCTTTCAATAGGATTTACATATATCCAGGCTTGTTTCTGCATCAGCTAGCAATTAAAGTTTAAACTGTTGAACATGCAGCTTGCTGTAGGCTAAGTAATATTTAATAGCATTAACAATGCATTTCCCTATTTGCCTCTGAATCTCTTTACAGGCTCATCAATTTGCCATCACCTTTGTGTGGCACAGCCCACATTAGCTCTTATCCTAACAGCTTCCAGAGGAGGGCACTGTCATAAGAGACAAGACAATAGAAATGCCAGCTGCACATATCGGTATTAGCAGCACAATTTATGTCTCTAGGCCTATCCCTGCCATCTCTCTCTCTCTCTCTCAAACATACATGCACACACACACACACACACACACACACACACACACACACAGACTTCTTGGGGGAAGGTGGGGTGGTTTATCCTTTCAGGTCAGACTTTGAGAAACTGTAATGTAACTTATTTGGACAAAAGAACATATAGAAGATGAATATGAACTAAAAAGCTGTTCAAATTATTCCAAATCATGTATGGAATCCAGCTCTTTCAAAGTTTCGGTGTAAGCAGGATTAAATTCTTGATTGGCTTGTTTAGCAAAGATTTATTTGTATGTGATTGTGTGAGATTAGACTAGAACATGACTTCCATGAGTATAGTTTCTTTGTCTTGTTCACAGCTATGATCTGAAGCATCTAGCACAATGACTCACAAATAGAAATACTTAGCAAACATTTGTGGAAGTAATGATTCTGTGACATGAGTGGTGAACAATTCAAACTTCCTGATCCTGACCTCACACCCCTAATTATCTCCTCCCTTCTCACAGTGCACACACCCACTGCCCACCCACTCCTTATTTCTAGACCATTCATTCACTTGTAGGTGGACAAGATGGGTGGGGAAAAACATCTGACTTGGGATGGCTAGAAGATGTTCTGTAGGCACTCTGCAAGAAAGGCCTTGGGGGGCTTAATACAAAGATATCTTTCTGGACTATAAATCTTCCTACCTGGGGATCAGCATTGGTGGGTTTCAAATGATGGTTTATATGGCACACTTCAGGATGAGAGTATTAGTTTCCTGGGGCTGGTGTTACAAAATATCAAAAACTGAGTGGCTTAAAACAACAGAACTTTATCAGCTGGATGTCTGAAATTAAAGTGTTGGCAGGGCCTTGCTATCTGACAGCTTCTGGTGACAGTCCTTGCTTACCTCTTTTAGCTTCTGGTGTTTGCTGGTGATCCTTGATGTTTCTTGGCTTGTAGATGACAGCCTTCTCCCTGCGTGTGCTCACATTGTTTTACCTGTGTCTAGATGTCTCTGTCTTATAAGGGCACCAGTCATATTCAATTAGTGCCCATCCTAATGACCTCATTTTTAACTTAATTATCTCCATAAAGACTCTATTTCCAAATAAGGTCACATTCTGAAGTACTGGCGGTTAGCACTGAAAGCTATCTTTTGAGGGGAACAAAACTTAGTTCATCACAGAGGGTTATGTGCAGTTTGGCAGAGGGTAACAGTGTGTTTTCAAGGCTGAAATATCTCCCTTCTTGGAAACCAGAATAGTTCATATTCTGTGGACATAGAGGTTATTAATTATTCAATTATTTTCTCATTGCTTGAGCCCTACTGTCTCGTAGTTCCCACTCCAATTGACTTTTATTACATATGTTCTCCAACTATTTTTCTGATCATTCCTTGTGTTTAGTAATTTTTCTTTCTCATCCATCTCTTGAATGTGGCCACTAGTCAGCTTTCTCCAGAGAAACAGAACCAATAGCATAGATATAGATATATAGAAAAAGATTTACTATTAGGGATTGGCTTACGCAATTATGGAGGTGCCATCTGCAAGCTGGAGGCCCAGGAAAGCCGATGGTGTAATCCAGTACAAGGCTGAAGGCTTGAGAACCAGGGGAGCCAATGGTATAAGTCCCTGTTCAGGTCCTAAGGTTTGAGAACCAGAAGCATTGATGTCCAACGGCGGGAGACAATGGATATCCCAGCTCAAGCAGAGAGCAGTTTTGTTCTATTCCGCCCCTCAATGGATGGGATGATGCCCACTCGTTCTGGTGAGGGCAATCTTCTTTACTCTTCAGTATTGATTCAAATGCTAATCTCTTCCAGAAATACCCTCTCACACACACCCAGTGATGTTTTACCAGCTACCTAGGCATCTCTTAGCCCAGTTAAGTTGACATAAAATTAACCATGACAGTGGCATTCTCTCTAAACTATCGCTTTGCAGTCTTTTTGCTGTGTCTGGCTGACAGGCGACTGCTTTAAATTACATTTGCTCTTTCGTCCTTCAATACGGGGCTATTGAGTCTACTTTATGAAAAAATTGGTCTTGTGAGACAGTCAGGCCAATTCATTCTACGAGTTAGCTATTTTATTAGGAATAATGATATCTAAAGGTCATTGTTTTGTTATTTTATTTCAAAGTAACCTATTGTTTTGGCATTCACATGGAATAAGGAATAAAGGTAATCAAAGCTCCTATTTCCATAGACGTTGTATATTTTGCTTTGAAACACAAAATCCTGAAAACATTTAGCACTCTTGGGATGAGTTTATCTCCAGGCTACTGTCAGGAGGTACTGGAGTGAAATAAATGAATGCATTTACCTTTTATACCTCACTTCTTCCTCTTTGAAAATTCTTTAATGTAATTGTAATAAGCTTGGTAATTTTGATGGCTTGCAAAACACTGAAATCTCATCGTAGTAGAATGAAATATCCCTTGTAATGACAATGAAACATGTCCTAATGATCTACCTACCCTGCACCCATCATTTAACTAAATAAAAAAGTATAGAAATAAGGAATAATACTTGTGTCTCTTAATTAAGATTTTAAAAATGAATAAAAACATTATTTCTGTTGAGTTTTATTAGCTCCGGCTTCAGAGAAGAGTTCCATAGATGTCCTTGGCCAGAATAGACAAGAACAGATGAATGGCTTTCCTCACGCTTCTTGTTGGCCCAATCAGCCATGCTTTAGGGTCATGTTAAGTTTGCCATTTTTGTACGAAATCACTTAATAAATTGATTGGCACCTTATCTCTGTGTCAATGTCACTTCACTTTTAGAGATGTCCAAACTGTTTAACTATCAAAAACAAACCATGGAGGACAACTTAGTGAGAAAGGGCTTGTGCTAGCTGAAGATCAAAGGAAGACAGATGACTGCTGTATATATTTGATGTTACCAGAGAAGAAGTATAGTGATTTAGTCAGTGCATATGGTCAGAGCTTCTTGGCTGGCCGCAATACAGCTGGAGAATAATCCAGGACAAGCATCAGAATGACATTTTCTGAGGAAAACAGGACTTTCAGCTTTAGGAGGATGCCTATTAGAGTGTGACTTTATGTAAACTATATTTTAGAAAATTGATGAAGCTAATTCTGGACATGTTAAAGGAAAAAAAGAATCCTTTGATGTGGACAAATGTTACAAAGCATAAAGCAAACTATCATCACATTAACAATATGACACTTTGAGCTGGCATAAGCAGGAATTTCAAGAGAGCTATCAATAAATTGTCTGTCGATCCTGTGGCCAAATTTTAATTTATGAGTATTTTATTAACTTGGGTTCAGAGTCTGAGTTCTCCACACATGGTCAGTTAATGAATGTGTAATGTATTCTGTTATATAATATATTGCAAATGCTGGGGAAGATTAGGTAAAATGTTAAAAAGAGGTAATATGAGAAGCAATATTTTCTTTTAGCCTTATGTGGGTTATTCTTTGAATGATTTTATCATAAACTATGATGTATACAGAGAAAATTTTCAGGATATAAGTTCTGGTCAGACTGAAAAGCAGGAGGTAATGATAATTTTAAGTAGTTTCCCAACTTGACTTTTTTTTTTTTTTTTGGTCTGACACTCTTCTTGATAAGGTTGTAGAATAACATTGTGCAACCTCTCTCTTTTTCTCTCTCTCTTTTTAAAGCAGTCACTTTAAAAACACAAAGTGCCTGTTGTGAGTAGCCTAGCCATGAAAGCAGAGATTGGGATAGGCAAGTTCAGACTATGCTCCAACCATGCTTGTCTATGAAGAATACTTAGGGCTTAGGTTAGGGAAAATTGGAAATCATATTTTTAAAAGCAAATTATGAGGAGCTGTTCCCAAAATTTACTACGTTTGGTTTGGACTTCTATGTCCATAAATTTCTAGGATTCATTTGCAAAATGGTAAGTTAATTTTGTTCTTTCAAACATGAACAAAGCATCAAGGAAAAGGATCTTAAAAGGTAGTGTGACATTTTATTCTATAAAATTCCCAACAGCAGAATCTGAATGTCTGTACACAATCCTGTATACCACCTAACTTTAAAAACTTTTAAATGATATAGGTATTTGTCACCAGATGGCATGGGCTATAAAGGCAGGTACCTTGTCTTCTTTACTCTGGCATCTAATGCAGTGTCTGGCACACAGTAGGTGTTCATAAACATGTATTACATATTCACCATATGAGTAATTATAATTTAAGGTGGCTTTAGAATTTGAGCTAATTATTTCCTTTCAAACGTATTCTTTCAGTCTTTCTTGTCTTAGTAAATGGTAACACTGATTACTCAATGGCTAAGCCAGAAACCTGGGCACTGTCCTTGGGTCTTTTCTCTCCCTCACACCTCCTATTTAACAATCCGTGTTTTTGCTGTCCTGTGCTGCTGCTGTGCAAAAGTCTGCCACATCATTTCTGCTTGGACCTCTGCAATAGTGCCCTTACCAGTTTCTCTGCCTTAACTCTTGTCTGTTAAAATCTGTTCTCTTCACAGTGGCCAGAATGATCTGAAACCACAAATAGATCATGATATTCTACCGTTTAAACTGTGTAATAGCTTCCCACAGTCTTCAAAGAAAATCGACTTCCTCACCAGGGTCTACAAGATCCATATGACCTTGTTCTTGTCTGCCTCTTCAATTTTGGTCTACCCTTCCATTCATTCATTATAACCCAGCTGTGTTTGTCTTCCTTCAGTTCCTAGAAAACGCCACACTTTTCCTCACTTCTCAGCGAATACTCCTGCGGTTTCTTCTGTCTGGAATGAACTTCCTCCCGGTCTTTGCATGGCTGGCTTCCTCTCACCCTTTCAGTCTTGTTTATCCTCTAAGAAAGTTTCCTTGAACCCCTCTACCTGAGTAGGGTTTTTTTCATAGCCCTTCCTCAATTGCTTCACTCACTTTGCATGTTTTTATGGTCTCTTCACTATTTGAAAAAAGGTACAATTTTTTCATTATCTATCTTCCCTAGTACTTTGAACTGTGCCTTTTTTTGTTTACCATAGCACCCAGTACAATGCTGACAGATATTATGGGCTCAGTAAATATTTTACAAAATGATTTATTGAGTGATGGAACATCTAACTAAATATGTTACATATAGGTCTAGTGCATAGGAAAGATAAATGGAAAAGTTTCATTTCGGCTCAATCACAACCCTTTCTCCCTTAATCCAGTTACTTACTTAGCACAAAATATCTGAAAGCAGTTCTGGGGCTGTTGTGAATTCAAAGATGAGACCTGGCTCTTGCCTTTATGCACTTTTGCCATGGGAAAGAAGATTAACTTGTATACCAGTAACTATAATTTCAAGAGATGGTGGATAAGAGAAGTGTCCTGAGAGTTTTAAAAATATATGTACTATTTATACTCAACCTTATTTTTAAAAGAATTTGTGGCTGAGCACGGTGGCTCATGCTGTAATCCCAGCACTTTGGGAGGCTGAGGCGGGTGGATTACCTGAGGTCAGGAGTTCAAGACCAGCCTGGCCAATAGGGTGAAACCCCGTCTCTACTAAAAATACAAAAATTAGCCGGGCATGGTGGCACACCCCTGTAATCCCAGCTACTCAGGAGGCTGAGGCAGGAGAATTGCTTGAGCCTGGAAGGCAGAGGTTGCAGAGAGCCAAGATCATGCCACTGCACTCCAGCCTGGCCAACAGAGTGAGACTCTGTCTCCAAAAAAAAAAAAAAGAGAGAGAGAATTTGCATTGGATTGTGAATAGGAATTTTAAGAGAAAAATTACCTCTCTGGGTGAACCTGGGAAGACTTCATGAAAAACCCAGTGTTCGACTTAGACTTTGGTGAGTATAGAATTCGGAGGTGCTGGCAGGGTGGAAAAGGGCAGTCGCTGTACACGTGCAAGTGGACAGCTCACATGTACCCTAGAACTTAAAGTATAATATATACATAAAGAAGCAGCTAGAAGGGGCAGAACCTTCATGAGGGATAAATGAGGGGATATGTTTGGAAATGAGGTTAAGTCAGATTGTGCCATGTTTGTGGATTAAGAGTTCTTACATTGTTTGAATAAGCCAAGGGAAGATCTTGAAGGTTTTGGAGGTGGGCAGTGGTTTAATTAGAGCACTCCTAAGAATGGTTAATCTAGAAGTGTTATGTAGGATAGATTAGAAGAGGGAAGAAATGGAAGTAAGGGCATTAGTTTGGAAACTCCCAATTCTAAGAAAGAGACAAATAATATCTATGTGACCTGACCGTAGTGTGCATGAAGAAGAAGGAAGATGAGGAAGGTGCTGCAGAAGAGATATCCACATGTTTTGAAAACTCATCAACAGGTTCAAGGTGTAAGGAGGGGAGAAAAAGATACATGTGAGAGTGATAGTAACAGAATGGAGGATAAGAGCAAAAAATTGGTTTCATATAATACTTCGGGCAGAAAAACTGATAAGGGGAGTTCAGTTTGAATACATTGACTATGAGATTGGGGATTATACTTGGAGAAAGGTTTATGATGATGAGATTTCAAGCTTTATGACCTGTTTTCTACATTGGTCAAAGGAAAGAAGATACCCCCTAATTCACTCTCCTTTAAGGATACTGTGAGAAGCAGCCTGGGAAATCACTGATTTCTGATTTCTGTGTAAATCTGACTGGGGTAAAGTGAATGACCCTTGACATGGAGTCAGATGACTTAGGTTGAAATCCTGACTTATGGCTTACTGGCCATGTGATCTTCTCGAACCATGCAAACTCTCCAACCTCAGTTCCTCATGAAATGGAAACAATTCCATGACTATTGTGATCTCAAGAACTAGTAGAGGAATTTGGTGAAATAATGTATTTCAATGTGCATTGTAAATCCTTTTAGGAAAGCAGGATTGGCAAGGAAACTCTGGATATGTGTCTTTGACAGGTGATGGGTGCTGGATATTTGATATATCATGTATTCTGCTTTAAATAAATAATTGCCACTTTTTAAAGTTATTATATAGTGTTATTTTCTCTGATCACACATACACATTATCATTTTAAAAAGTAAAGTTTTTGGAAGGGGTTTGTTTCATTGGTCAGGTAACCTGATGATTTTCATTAAAAATTCTTAGTTGTATAAAAGTTAAGCAAGCAATTGGGGACTTCAGGACTTTACCAGTGCTAAAAGTAACTCTGTAAAAAGTAAACCAGTGGAAAAGATAAACTCTGGGGCACCTCTCCTCCCCTCCTGCCTGGCTGAAGCCAAGCTTTCCCGCACTGCCTCCCTGTGTCCGCTGAGAGAAGCACCGGGTGAGTTTCTGCCTAGTTAAAGCGCCGTCTCTGCTTACTTCAGGCATGTAGACCCTTTGGGGATGCTGACAGCTGACAGGCTTTGAACACTAGCAGCAGCAGATCTCTGTGCCGGGCTCCATGAGCTGTCCACAGTGCTCTGTAGAAGAAAATGAAAAGCTGCTGGCAGAGCCTCCCTAAAGTTTGGGCAGAACCTGAGGGTTATTTTTATTTTTAAAAACAAACATTTAGAGAATAGCCTATTTTTAAACCTCCTTTACTGTTACAAGAAATTTAATTTCTTTTGAAGTGCAAGCATTCCGAAATGAGGGATGTGAAGAGTTATTGCAGCCAATAAATATGTGGCAGACCCCTTAAAATAAATAAGCACCCTGTCCATTCCTGTATAAATGGCTTTTGTTTGAGGTTCGGATGGATTTGATAAGGATGGTGTTACAACATTTAATGAGGTGTAAAGGAAAAATGACTTTCATAAGTTCACATAGCTGTCATTATATTGTCTCCTATGTTCTCCACCCTCACAGACTGTCTCGATCTTTTGACATCTCTACAATAGAAGACAAGGGGATGAGCCGATAAGAGTCTGTATTTGCTGTGGGTACATAAACAGATATTAAAGGTACCAAGAAAAGCTACAAGCAAGGAGGAGAAACAAGAAAGCTGTGTGTGGACTGTTCTTATTGGCATGTAGTAGCCTGCTTCAGTCCACACAGAGTCTTTTGAATAAACTAAATATTAAATTGGTACACACGTGTGCATGTACACACACACACACACATACACACACACACACACACACACAGAGAGAGAGAGAGAGAGTTCCTAGAGCCATAATCTTTCTTTGATTCCTTCCTCATGTGGATTTTATGTCTTGGTCATCTTTTTAAAATCAATAACCATCCTGTTGATTTCTTTTTCCTTTTTAAGTCACCTCCTTCTGTGGCAACATTAGCTAAACACATCCCCGATTCCATTTCGCTCATTAGTATTAATGTCGTAATAATCATTCCCTTCCTTGGCTCCTCAGACTTGCTTCAATATTTACACATCGGCCGAAGCTGATTGAGCAGGAATAATGAGACTTTGACACTCTGCACTGCACAAGGTGGAGGAAAACTTGTTTCCACTGGGTGGACTTTATAGTGAAACAAATTGTATGCCTTATAATTATTAACTAAAATGACAAGCAGTGTCCCTACTATTTGTTACACTTGCCCAGCACTGTGGTGGTGGTGGTGGCATCACCCTAGCTGGACTAATTCCCTGCCTCTCAAGTGACCATGAGAAATGGAATTGCCCTTTAGCCTTCTCCAGACTCTACCCAAATTATTGTTTCATTCTTTTTAAGGGAAAGGTCCCTCTTCAGTCAGAAGGCTTTTATACAGGCTTGTCAGATTGGGAGGGCTTGTACAATTTTATATGTATAGAGCTTCTTTTTTCTTTTCTATTTATTTTCTGGTAAGTTAAACAAGTCAACTTTCCTGCTTTCATCAAACACCTAATTGAACTGGCATTTTGAAGCACTTGCCAGACGTTGTGTTAGGAGGTGAAGCACCTTCCAACATATTCTCTCATTCCAGGATAAAGTTAAAATAAAAATAATATGTACTGAAGATAGAGTTTTTAAAACATGGAGACATTCTAGAAAGCATGCACCTAAGAATTTACTTGACCTAATTTCAGAGAAAGAGAAGAATTAAAATATCTTTTCATCTCCAACAACATCCTTGTCTTCTAAACCAAATCACCAACATTTTCTAGAAACCTGGATTTGTTTTAGAGACAAGGAGAACTCTTTTTTACTAATATTTGCCCCCTAAGGGTAGAATGTTTGTAGATTTAGACATCTGTGCTTCCTGTCACAGACCAGCTAAAGACTTTCTCATTGCCCCATGTTTTGAAGATTTGTTTTTATCATTGGCGATTCCCTCCTTTAGCACTGGATCTACAGGGGTGTCTCCCTGCTGAGAGTTCAAAATGTTTCCCTACCACAGACGACACTTTCCCCCAACATGGCATGCAGCTTCCATGCACACTCCAGAATACATCTATATTCAGGACTAATTGTTGTTAATCCTGCATTCATTACTCAGTCCTGGCTGGAGCTCTTGCCTATTTTTGTTTCGGTCAGCAGTTCAGAAAAAAAAAAAAAAAAAAAGATCCAGGGACAGTATAAATATCACTATTTAAAACTGGATGTACAAGGACAGAGACCTTCAGGATGGGGATACAGACCTTTAAGAGCAGAGGAAATTGTTGAAGCAGTTTTTTAAATTCACAGAACTGGTATAGGAGAGAACAAAAAAAAAAATTGGAGAAGAATCTAAAGAAGAGGCGGGGTGAAAGGAAGTGCAAGAAACCAAGCAAAGGGTTCCTGGGCTCACAAAACCTGAGCCTGGAGACTGGGAACCCATGGCAAGCTACAGGGAAGGGATGCACCACAGCCATCTGCTATGCCTCCAAAGATGACGGAGGGTGCTTTCGCATAGGATAGAGTGAGTGCAAGAGTTCTGCTCAGTGCCTCTGAGTTTCCTAATATTTTAGCCTCCCGAAGGATAGCCACTTTATGGAATAATCTTCTAATTTTATAACCAGAATAGATGTAAATAATCAGTTTTAACCATCTCTTTTTAAAAGTAAGACTACAAAAAGTCTAATAAGTTCATAAAACGCACAGTTTTGCAAAACTGGCAAGTGTCAGAGTCATGTCTCTTGACTGTTAAGCTAGGGCAGTGTAGCTGTTGGAGCCAGACAAATGGATGCTGGCTTCTGTGAGGTAGATGGAATCATAAGCAGGTGACCCACAAATGAACAAAATATCTCACGGAGTAAAAATTCCAAATGCAATTCAAGTTCCTTGACTGAGGTCTAGACCATAAACATAATAAACCAGAATCATAAATATAAACTGGAAAATAAACCGTTTTGAGTGGCTGCCTCAACTTTTCTACTTTCTAACAATAACTTTAGTTGGAACTTTTACAGGGGAGCTTTTATATTTTCCTGGGGAAAAATATTCTTCTCTGCTCTTCAGGAAACATCATTAGCCACATTGATTGATTGATTGATTGATTCCTGTATTTATTCAGTCATTCAGTATATATTTATGAAGTCCTTGGTTTGTTCAAGTTTCTGAATTGTAGAAATTCCTTCTTTAAAAAAGTCATAGTCTCAACATAAAATTTATTCTCAAATAGCAAAAATCTGGTCTCTTACTCCAAATTACAAAGTACAAGTTAGCATACCAGAAGACATTTTTTATTTTAAATAGTCTAGCACAAAACTATTTTAAATGTTTTTTTTAAAGGACAGGGATTAGTTAGGAATCTGCTCCCCACCCCAATCCCCATCCAGAATTTCTTGGTGGAGAAGATTCCTGCTTATAGAGGATCTGAGACTTACTGGCCTTCTGCTGTGAGCTGGGTAACATATAAGGGATTTTACTGTTTTATGTAACTACTTTTATCCTTCAAGATACTTTACCCCATTTTACAGATAAGCAAATGGAGGCTCAAGGCATTAAGAAACTTTCTGATGGCCACGAACTTAAAATGGCAGAGTCAGAACTCAAGTCTGATCTGTTTCCTCTCTGTTTGGCACCTGGTCTTGTGGTAGATTGACTGGTGCTCTGTCTGCTCCATGAGTTGGGTGGGAATTATTGTTTCTTCCATATAATGGGCTGGGAATATTTTTGGGGGTTGAGCTGGAAAACCTTGCCTAAAATTAAATTGTTTCTCTGTGCTAAAATCAGTTATTTGTTCAATATTACGTGCTTGGACTGTGCCAGTCCGTACTGTGTGTTAATATTTCAAGAACAAATAAGAAATTTCCATTTGTCTTAAGAGGCTCATGGTCTACTGGGGTGGTAGTGACATATATACATACATACATATATATATATATATATACACACACACACAAATAAATGCAGCACAGTGTTCTGTGACTCTATGATAAATCAATATGCATGGTACAGTGGGTGGACAAGGGAGGGACAGGTCAATTCTGCTTGGGAGTGAGGGCAGGTGCAAGGATGGCTTTCACAGAAGTACGTGAAACTGAGATCATGTATTTGAAAATGTCCTTGACAGTGTCTGGTCATATGTGGTTATAAATATTCGTTATTTTTGTTGTGATAACCAGAAAGGTCTGAAATGGATATATTACATCTATTTTATTCTCCTGCTTAATTTCTGTGAGTTTGACTGCCTGACTTTTTTTCTTGGTTTATACTTTTTCTGTGTGAAGTCATGAGAATGTGATCTAGATCTTTTGTCAGGACAGCACCACCTGCATTTAGCCACTTAAGGGACAAAAGCAGAGGAAGCAGGAAGCACCCACTTTTCGAGAGGCAATCATTAAGTCAGGCTTTGGAAACTTCTTCTCCTTGCTCTCACTAATCAGAAACCTTCTCTACTTCTGTCACAACCTCCTCTCTTCAACCACATCCCCAGGAGTCTGTCAGGAGATGAAAACAACAGGCTCCCAAAGATGAGAGAAAGAACCAACACAGTAGAACCACTCTAGGGATACACTTTGAGTACGTGCATGTGTGTGGTTTCTTTAAGTCACTGGGAAAGTTTTTAATGCTCCTAGAAGGCAAAGAGGCCTGGAGAGTTACAGAAAGCCCCAGCAGTCACCAGCTGACACTTGAAAGAAACTGAAGCCATATATCCACCTCAGAAAGAGATGCAGAAAGGAAAGCAGCAGGGGTCAGCTGCACTGGGTATTTTATGTTTTTGTTGTTTCTTTCCTTTAAAAAGTGCATGTCGTAGATATATCCTCATCAATCATTTTCAAAACACAATTACACAGGCACATTGGTAGCTTGTTTCCATATTTTTACATACATTCCTACATGAGAGGGCACCCTCTTCTCTGTTTTCCTCTCCCCTCCCCTCTCCTCTCTCTTTCTCTCTTTACTCAGTCCTGCCAACTTTCCTTGGTAGACTTTCTGTCCTTCAGCAATTATTTAAAGCCAGAGAAGCATAAAAGTTGAAGTGTTATCCTAAGATAACCCAGGCTTTGAGGGCAGGTTAAGTGGCAATTGAAGACCAAGTCCACTCTGGGAAACACGGATTTCATCTATTGTCTCTACCAATATTGAAGCTGTTTGTCATTAGAGATCTAAGAAAAGCAACGTGGAAGCAGTAAGCTTGCTATTTAAGGACAATGAACCCAGTCTAAAGTGTGTATGGTGGAGGATGATATGCGTGCATGTGTTCATGCACACATGTGCGCACATGCACACAAACACACATACACACACTTTCGTTGTCTTTGTGCAAGGTTACGTGCAAGGTTAATACAATAATTTCACTTTGTGTTCATATAGAAAGTGGATGACCATCTATGCCTGTACTTTCTGGTCCTTTTTCAAAATATCATCTTGGAGTAGGTAGCACCTTGGGGTCCCTCCTAATTCAAAATTTCTATGGGAGACAATTTTTGCCCAGATTAGATCTGGTACACTACCTTCATCCAATCTGCTATGACCAAGGGATCGGACTGATGGAGAAGAAACATAGATGTCAAGGGCATAATACTACATGTTGTAGATGAAGGCACTTCTCAATGGATGGCAGTTCTTTGAGAAACAACCAAAAGGCATCTGGTAGGGTGCATAAGAGAGTCCTGACTTTGCTTCAAATAACCTGAATATCTCTGGTAATTCATTAACATTCTCTATGCTTTATTTTCCCATATTTATGTAAAGAATTTGAAAATAATTGGTGTTTAAGCTCCCTTTCAGCCATAAGTAGCTATGATTGTCTTATGATATTTTTATTATAACTGTCCTTTTTTTGTTGTAACTGTGACTTCTGGTTAAATATGTCAAATTGAACCCAAGGGTTTATCTCAGCAACCTCTTCAACTGCTAGGAAAATGAATATAATATAAAAAAGGTATAGTTTCATTAAAATTCTCAAGAAAGGAATAAATTCACAAGAAAGAAAAAACAAATGAGAGAGGCTAACAAAGCCCCAAAAGCTAAGAAGCTGATGGTTAAATGGGAATGACTTGGCAAAGCAGAAGATAAAAGCCGAGCCCAGAGAGGAGGCAACCAGTCTATCCACAGAACAATTGAAAGCCTCTGAAGAAGAGAGTGCATAAAGAGGTTGAAAACACAAGTGTTAGTTGAAAGTCTGTATAAGGAGCCATGAGAACCCCAGATTACCTCCTGAAGATCCATTATAGACACTCAATTCTCATCTCCAGGAGCCAGAAGACACGAATAATTACTCTCTGGAGGGACTGAAGTAGAGAGGCTCTGGATCCAGACCCTGAGCAAGTGGGGGCAAGGTTCTGTAAGGAAACCAAGGAGACCTGCTGGGAAAATCTTCTCAGTGACTTTTGACCTTCTCCCTTGGCTCCCAGAACACTGGAAACTAGGCAGGTGATTAGATGATTACCTTCTGGAGAAATTTAATTATCCTAGAAGAAAGACCTCCACTGGCCATTCAGAAAGCCCTAACAAAATAGCAAATTTCTAAATCACTAACTACCATACAATAGGCTCCGCCATGCCCCAGAGTGTCCAATCAGTTTTTCAGTTATTTAGACAATATACACAGACAGACAAGGATCTGAGGACATATGAGAAAAGCCACTAACATGAAAGCCAGAGACTAAAATAGCAAACAGAAAAAGGAATTCAGGAATATGGAAACAATACAGGCAGCAGAATTAAGCATAAAAGAAAAACTACCAATATTATTGTCCAAGAGATGAGAGAAGATAGTACATGATAAGGCAATAAGAGATGATAAAGAAAAACATTGACAGAATAAGAAATAACTCTAGGAATTAATATCTGGTATGGCCAAAACAACAAATTCAGTAAAAGTATTGCAAGTTGAAATTAAGAATAGAAAAAGAAGAAAAACATACAAGATGGAAAGCAGAAGAGACTAGGTAATTAGGATCCATCCAAGAGACCAAACATATTAATAAGCAATTATTAAGTTAAGGAAAAATAGAAATTTGTGCAAGAAAGAAATAATAGAAAATACTAGATGGTTCTGGAATAAAGGATACTTTATAGTCATAATAAAATAAATACTTAATATTGATTTAACATAAATTTTGATATAACTGCTTTTTGTCGTATTCCAGTGAAGTTGCATGTATAAAAATATACTATTTGCCATTTCTCTTCCTTTTGTTATAAATTCTTATTCATGCTTTTATTTTTGATGTATTTCCCTTTAATTATTATTTTATAGATACTCTTGATGTAATAAATTATATACCTTTCAACTATCATATCATGCAAATTTTGTTTTTAGTTTGTCCTTCATCTTGTAATTTAGTTAATTTTTTAATGTATAGAATATTTAAATTTTTAGTGTCCGAACCTATCAAACTTTTTATTATTTCCATATTTTCACATTGCTGGAAGGTTATTCTATGAAAAAAAATATAACATTTACTTTTATTTTCTTCTTCAATCAGTATGGCTTTTGATTTCCACAGAGTACTCTTTTAATACATTTATGTGCATGAATTGTAGCTAGAAATTTAACTCTGTTTTTTTGCAGTTAGATTTAACTCATTATCCTAGCATGATTTATGGAATAATCCAACCTTTCTTCCCTTGGTTCAAAATGCCATTATTGTCATGTGCTAAATTCTTACATATGCTAGGATAATTCCTGGACTTAAAGTTTCATAGTTTTATTCATGTAGGTAAAAAACATTTTCATTGGGTTAATTATTGTATAACAAGTGTTTTATCATTATAAATGAGATTCTTAAAAACTCATGCTAGTCTCTGATTATTAGTATTAAATAGGAAAGCTATTGATACATGTATTATTTATTTTATAATATACCATTCTGCTGAAATTATTATTTCTAATGGTATTTGAATCGGGTTAAACAGATATATGATTATATAACTTCCAAATGATTACAAATGTGTCTTCCCCTTTCAAGATGTATGCCTTTGATTTTGTTTTCATGTCTTGGTTAAAACTTTCAGAATAATGTTGAATAATAATGATAACACTGGGCACTGTAATTCCTGGCTGTAATGGGACTGCCTTTAAAGAAGTGATATGAACACAAATGCTGAGAAAAACTTGGCAAGGGGCAAAAAAGTGACACAGGCCAAGTTAAGAAAACAACAATACAAATGTCATAAAACATAGTCACTGCCACTTGGCGTCTGCACAGAGGGAATTAGGTAGAGTGCTGGTAACTGGCAGGCCAGAATGTACAGAGCCAGTCTGCATTGGCATACCCCTACTCAGCTACAGTTAGTTGTCATGTGGGCCTAATGTGGAAGAGAAAACAAAGCCCTGGAAGTTTATATAAAATATCATGATTTTTAAATGCTGGCAACTAGAGCAAATTAAAAATGAAACAACAAACCAGCCAAAACAAATCTATCTGTAGGTGATATCTAGCCCTTGGGCCACAGCAAGCTTGTGACCTGTCGTACAGGCTGTAGTTACACTGAGTACCATACTGGCTGTTGATTCCAGATAGATTTGTTTTTCATATGAAGGAAATATATTTTAATTTATTCTTTACCAAGAAATTGTATCAGAAATAGATGCTTTCCTGATTTCCAGGAATAGATGCTACGTTAGCATTGAGATGATTTACATGACTTTTCATACTCCCAGAAAATTGTGCTTTTATTAAAATTTTAAAATTTATTAGCATGGGGTTATCTATATTATTATTTTCTCGATATGCTCCGTATTGAAAGTTAATCATATTTTCTCATTAATATTGTATTAGTCTGCTAGAGCTGCCATAACAAAATACCACACACTGGGTGGCTTAAACAGCAGAAATGAATTTGCTGACAGTTTCAGAGGGCAGAAGTTCAAGATCAAGGTGTTGGCAGCTTTGGTTTCTCCTGAGGCCTCTCTCCTTGGGTCATATATGGGCTCTTGTTGGATCCTCACATGGCCTTTTCTCTGTGCACGTACATCTCTAGTGTCTCTTTCTCTGATAGGGACACCCATCCCATTGGATTAGAGCCCATCATTATAACCTCAGTTAATCTTAATTACCTCTTGAAGGGTCCTATCTCCAAATTACAGCTGCGCTGGGAGTCAGAGCTTCAACATATGAATTTTGGGAGGACACAGCTTAGTTCCTAATGAATATTTTGGTTATCATTTTTCCCCTTTCTTCAAAATTACCAGAACTTTCTTCTTTTTTATTGTTATTTTTTCCAGAGAGTGAGCTCTTGGTCCCACAGAGTCCTAAGCATCCTTTTATCATTTGTGTAGTCCTGCTTTGGCTCTTAATTCCTGCTTAGTGTAGTTGGTAAATAAAACCAAGACACAACATATAGAAGAGCAAGAAGTGTCCTTGGGAGGCCAAGCGTGGTACTTCTTTAACAGAGGATGATTCAGGAGAGTGAGTTAGTCCTTCCCAGAAAATGTTTGAGAGCACAGACTCTGGAATCAGGCTGCCTGAATTCAACTCCAGATACCCCACTTACTATCAGGTTGGTGCAAAAGCAATTGCTGTTTTGCCATTACTTTTAATTGTAAAATCTACAATCACATTCACACCAACCTAATCGCTGTGTGACTTTGGATAAACTACTTAACCTCTCTGTTCCTCAATTTTCTCAACTGTAAAATGGAACTAGTAATGATAACCTACCACACAGAGTTGTTATGAGGAATAAGTTAATATTTGTAAAGTGCTTAGAAGATTGCCTGGTACATAGTAGTTGCTATGGAAGTGTTTATAAGCAATAAATTATTACAGGTTGTGCAGGGATGATAGCAGTGGACAAGGACACATTAGAGTGTGTAGGATCTGTTGCCAATAGTGTTACTGCACAACAGGGCCCCAGAAACTGGTGATATTACTGAGGCCTGATGGGATTCTCCACTGTTTTTCCTGGAGTCACTTGTAGATAGGTCTGGCTCTTTAAACTAAATGAACTTCTTTTATTTGTATGGTGGTGAGGGCATAACTTTTAGTTTAGTTCTGTAGGCTTAACGCATGTCTAATTTGTACTTCAACCTAGTAGATTATTTTCTATATACACAGCTAAATATATCAATTCTTCACCTGTTACATTTTTAGAAAATATTTTTCCTTGCCCTGTAAGTTGTTTGTTCTTTTTTTGTGTGTGTGATTTTGACATATTTAAATGCATTTTGAATATTTATGTAGTTAAGTCTTTCGGATTTTCCTTTTGTGATTTCTTTGATTGCTTTTGGGCTTTGAAATTCCTATTTTAAGATTAAATTTTTAATTTTATTTGCTGGGCAAGAAATTCTAATGCAAGTCACAATGCTGGCAAAAAGACAAATACAGTAGTGATTGGATGCAAATATCAGCTCAAAGTCTCATTAACCTAAAGAAGTTAATTGAGTAAATTCTTGACTTGACTTGCCGATGATTTCATCTCTCAGAAAGTAAAAAAAAAAAAAGCCATGAGGGAAACTACTATTCTTAACTTCATAATCCCCAGAAAAGAGTTGCTTAATGAAGTGTAAATGATGAAAATTTTGTTGGAAGTAACCATGTGATAGGGTAGAGAAAGTGTGATGTAGTAGTTGCATGTTATAGATGAGAGGTGGCAAGCCCCTTTCTTCCTACTTGTAGGCCAATGGCTGGCATCAGTAATTAATCAAACAACTTTTTTTTTTTTTTTTTTTTTTTTTTTTTTTTGCTGAGCTTCAAAATAGCTTTAAATGCTTCTCCATCCAGTTCTTCAGAGAGCTACTATCAACAGATTGAGTTGACAGATGGGAGAATGTTTATTTTCCATAACTTTTCTAGAGTAAAATGTTGCAGATTTTTAAAGGCTCAAAAAATATGTAGGTTAGGAGCCCATATTTGTTGTGACAATACTTGTATGACATATTATATGACAATTTATTATATAGTCACATTGTACTTGTCTCATCTAATTACAATGGATTCTTCACCTGACAGTCTCTCCTGGATGATAAGACCCTTGATGATAGGGACTATGCTTTATTCCTCTTCGAATTTGTGGTGTCTTACATAAGGTCTAAGTGGCATATCAAACTCATTCAAAAATGCTGAATCAAAGAGCTGCTGGCTGAGCGCAGTGGCTCACTCCTTTTATCCTAGCACTTTGGGAGGCTGACAAAGGAGGATGGCTTGAGCCCAGAAGTTTGAGACTAGCCTGGGCAACATAATGAAACCATCTCTACAGAACATTTAAAAATCAGCTGGATGTGGTGGCATATGTCTGCAGTCCCAGCTACTGGGAAGGCTGAGGTGGGAGGATCACTTGAGCCCGGGAGGTCAAGGCTGCATAGTGAGCCGTGATTACACCACTGCACTCTAGCCTGGAGGACGGAGCGAGACCCTGTCCCCTATCTCCCACAAAAAACAGCTGGTAATAAATATAAAAACATTTTATATATTTACATGGATTTTTATATATTTAAAAACTATGTTTTGTACTCATGGTTTTGTTTGATTGTACTTTCTACTAATTTCAGACAGGAGGGAAAACTCCATCAAAGGGTCAAAATGACTGGTCTTTGAAGATAATTTTCAATTTAAGACAAAAGTAGGGCATGCTCTTTTTGTGGTACTAATGTAGCACAAAACATTATTTATGAAGGAAGACTAAGATATATTGGCTAAATATTGAGAAATAGCTCACAATGTGAGTGGCAAAAATTGGTCTTTGGAACTATGTCCAGCTTCCTGGCTTCATTTTCTCTGAAGTGGGTCAGCTTGATAAAGTCTTGAACATAGTTTTACAAAGATATTAATGATGCTCACTAAATTGTGAAAAAATTCTTCATGCTGTTTTACTAGTATATATTGAGTTCTTTTTTTTTTTTTTTTCAAAAGGAAAAAGTCATAATCCAGGCCAAAGTGAGCAAACTCCCAAGAGCATTCCTGGTCAGCACCGCACCAAATCCGTGGCAAGTGCAGGTAATTCATTCTCATGACAGTGTCCAGAGAGTAGGGCTAAAATGAAAACAGCGGTGAGTGATGTGGTGCTGCTTCACCTTTTTCACTGGGGAAATATGAATATAAGAGAAAGTAATTTATGCAGAAGTAAAATGGAGGTGTCTTTAGTTTGTGAAAATCCCTGGTGCCCCTAGTCATTCCCCTATACCATGAAACTCCCACAGTTACTATGCCCTAAAGAAACATTATTTGGACTGGCTAAACATAGGACTGAAAAAGAAAAAGAAAAAAAAGGCAAACAGTGAAGGGTGAAGGAACCATAGCCTCAAGATTGCAGAATAACAAGTCAGAAAAAGTAGAAATTAGAAATTCCACTGACGATAATATTATGTTGAAGGTGATACTTCAGGAGATCAGTTTTGTGGTTCTTTTCATTATGGATTGAAAGGGGGAGAAAAGTACTCTAACCAAAGGCTAGCAGTTAAAAAACTCAACTCCAAAGGCCCAGGTGTACGCTTATAATGTTCTGAGCTACAAGAGTGGCAATATAAATGAAAAAGATGGCAACAAAAATGCTACCAAGAGAGCCATACTAGGGCTCATGGACTATATAGATATAGATGTAAGGGAGAGGGGGAAATAGCATGCCATCTCCACCAGATGCCATGGTTTGGTTTTCACCATCAGGTAGATGGTCATTTTACTGTTAGACAAATTACTCTAAAGCAAGACTCTGGTTCTAAAAAGAAAATAGAAAATGTTCCATTTCTTTCTCTTGGTTGCTATTCCCTTTTCCTCATATTATTTTATCATTAAGAATATGCAATTAAGAGTCAGCACAATGTGGTGAATATAGCAGTGAATTGACTTGGGAGTGCCCCATACATCTTCCAATTCTACCGCTGAAAAACTCTGTGAGTGACCCTCACTAAGCCTCAGTGCCCACAGCTGTAAAATGAGATTGGACTGGACAATCTCTGAAGCCCCTTCCATTTCAAAATTTCTATATTGACTTCTCTATGGGTTGTAATATTTCCTTAGGATATGAAATATGATGAAAATATGGCATTTCTGTGAAAGGTGTTGCCTCCTTAAAGTGTACTGTTTTTCTTTGACCTTTATCATTTCATTGGCATCTACCTTTATCAGAAAGCCCTTTAAGTTTTAAAGACTTCCATAAATTGCAGTTTGTGAACCCAGGGAGATGGAAAGATCAGAAGAATAATTTAATGCTGTTGCAGGCAGTTGAACAGGCCATGAAAACAGAAAATGAAACTAAGTCAACAAGCAAACTGATGGATGCCACACAGGCTAAGGGGTATTTTAGCAGGAGAAGTAATGTCACTGTGCCAAACCATATGGAGCATTAAACCCAGGGAGGACGTCGGTACAGGCCCTGAATATGGATGGAATTCAGCTCATTCCTCTTTAACCCTCTGGCTACATTCTCATTTGTCAAACTGAACAAAGATTAAAGTAACAACAAGGTGAATAATGAGGAGAAGGAAAAATAATACTTGCTCTGATGATTTAACCTGAAACTACAGTAAGTGAAAGTCACAGAAAACACCTTTGAGTGTTTTCATGTGTGCCGACCTTAAGTCAGGCAGATAGATCTGTGACTGCGGGAAGGTTCTCTTCTTGTCTAGTTTCTGTCCATTTTTCTTAGAATCAATAGCTAAACTTTTTTTGATCTTGGAAACAAATCACTTTTCCTGAATTAGGACTAAAGTTCAAAATAAAGGTAATTCCTGGAGGTGATGACATTGACTTAATTCATACTGAATTGTGAGTGAATGATAGCCGATTTTGCCTGAAACAGTGGAAAAGCACTGCTATGTCTCTGAAATCAAGAATGCTAGACACAGGGGAGAAAAGACTATTACGAAGAGAGATTGGAGGCCTTGAGCAATCCACGTGCCTGTTTTGCACTTTGCAAATGCTGACATATTTAGTCCTCAAATTAGTTGTTCTAAGCTGTCTGTGGAAATCATTTTTGTGTTGATGATTTCTGTTAGCGAATAAAGATTTCTAGATATTTTCCCAGTTCCTGAATTCTTCTGCCCAATGCATCAGTCTTGGCACTTCTCTGTTGGTAGAAGTAAAATGAACAAAATGACACCTGAAAGAAAACAAGGAGAAAGAAACCAAGGTACACCTCCTACTTAGTAAATCTATGTTGTCTTCCCAACCTCCTGTTTCTCTGGGCCTGCTGGGTGAAGCCTCTCTAAGAACAAATGCTCCCATATGAGAAATGTCCAAGAATCAAAATTATTGGAAAATGAACCCCAAAATGCACTAAATTTCTGGAAGCATAAATATATGCCTTTGTTAAGTATCAGAAACAACTTAATCATTGGACTTAAAGATTTACTTTGAAAGCAGCCAGTTAAGTCTTTTGAACACCACACACTGTTCTTTATTATTACTGCTAATTGAAAATCCATAAATGTGAACTAAGCACCTTTTCAGTAAAGGGGAAAAAATGAGTTCAGCTAGTGTGGTTTGAAAAGCAGCCCAGATGCTGCTTTCTAATGATGTCTTAATGTAAAATTATCAATAGAACAGAAAAAAAGAACATTTGTGTCATGCATTTAAAGAAATGATGACTCAAGAACACAGGGCTTGAATGAATGGCGTCTTCGTTTGTGAACTTTAGCAGACCTTTATGATATTTTTAGCAACCTTTAAACCGTCATGAGAATTAGCTCAGCATGTGAAAGAAATTAGGTCAAAGTTTTAAGGAAAACAGGATGAGGGGAAAATTGTTTACAAGGAAAGCATGAGCAATGGCAGGAGTCTTGCCCTTCTTTTGACTGCCAATTGCAGTGATGATGTGGAGGTGGGGAGTGGAGAAAACTGGTCAACAAGACTCAGGATGTTGCCTGAGCCCAGCTGCAAAATGTACAATTGCAACATGCGGCTTTACGGCTTGACTAGACTAGCCTTGGGATTACTGATTTCTATTTCCAAAAATTCACCAATTTGGTGAGTGGGAATAGAATAATTGAATTTTTAGAACTTTTTTTTTTTTTTTTTTTTTTTTGAGACTGAGTCTTGCTCTGTTGCCCAGGCTGCAGTGCAGTGATGTGATCTCAGCTCACTGCAACCTCCACCTCCCAGGTTCAAGCAATTTTCCTGTCTCAGCTTTCCGAACAGCTGGGACTACAGGCACACACCACCATGCCAAGCTAATTTTTGTATTTTTAGTAGAGACAGGGTTTCACCATATTGGTCAGGCTGGTCTCAAACTTCTGACATCAGGTGATCCATCTGCCTGGGCCTCCAAAAGTGCTGGGATTACAGGTGTCAGCCACCGTGCCCGGCCTAAAACTTTTATAATAAAATAATTCTAGATTTACAGAACAGTTGCAAAAGTGGTATAGAGAGTTCCCATATACTGTTCAGTCAGCTATTTTAATGTGACTATTTTATGTAGTCATGGTATATTATAAAAACTAAGAAAGTAACATTGGTATAACACTATTAACTAAACAGACATTATTTGGATTTCCCCAGTTTCTACTAATGTTCTAATTTATTTTCCAGGATTAAACCCAGTACCCGACATTGCATTTAGTCATTGTGTCTCTGTATTTCCCCCCATTCTATGATGGTTTCTCAGTCTTTCCTTATATTTCATGATCCTGACACTTTCAAAATAGAATGTCCCTCAATTTGGATCTGTCTTATGTCTTCTGATGATCAGACTGGGATTATTATGGGTTTTGTTAAAGACTACCACAGAGATTAAGTGTCCTCACATTGCATCATATCAGGATTACATGACATCAAATGACTTACTGCTGGTGATGTTAACTTTATCACCTTGTTAGGCTGGTGTCTGCCAACCTGGTAAAATTGCTATAAAAATAACTTTTTTTAACCTTTCATACTCTATTCATCAAAAGTGATTTACTAAATTCAGTGCACCCTCAAGGGGAGGGGAATGAAGCTCCACCTCCTAAAAGAAAGAATATCAAAGAATTTTTGGACATATGTTAAAACCACAGCAAGTAATTAATACATATTTTGAAAAATGGACCTTGAGACTTAGCAAATATGTTGCATATCTATAAACCTTTGCCCACTAATTTTGGCATTCATTAGGAATCTGCCTATAGCAATTATTTGTGGGGTGTTCTAATGTTGATTTTCTGTTTCCCTCATTCCTTCTATATTTCTTCATTGTAATTCATCTGCAAAGATGATTTGAGTCTTCTCTCCCATATATTTATTCAATCATTTATTTCTATCAGTATGGACCCATGGAGATGTGTTTTATTTAGAGGGTTGTAATTTAATACTGTCATTATTTATTTAGTTGTTCAAGTTGTTTCAGTTTTGGCCGTTGGGAATTCTTTCAGGTTGCCATGCTCTCATTAAAATACATTTTCCCTGTTACTTTGCAGTTGTAGAAATACTTCAGATTTATCTTGTATCTTCTGTATCCCAGCCTAGAATCACCCATTTCTCGAAGGATTCTGTTTCTTTCCCTAGATACTGGTACTTAGAAACCAAGACATAGATGCTGGGTATACTCAATATTGCTGCAGTATCACTGCTTGTAGGCACTTTCAGTAGACAGCACTAAGGATTATGTATATGGATATGTCTATGTATACACATGCAACTCACGTACACACACATGCTACATTTCTATTCCTATCTAGTATGTGTGCACACACATATAAATAAACACACATACAAATAAACACACATTCACAGAGTCATCATCAGCTCTAATTCTGTATCACATGGTTTTTATCCCATTGTTATTTGTGACTTCTTTCTCTGACAGTGAGGAACCTAGTTTTTATTCCTTCAAATATATTTACTTATTTACTCTGTGCTAATAAATATAATTTCAGAATTGCTAAATTGTACTTCTGTGAGAAACAAATTTGCTGACTAAAATACAGTATTTGTGCACTTTATCTTTAACTTTAGGGTACCCAGACAAAACAGTTTTTCAGCTATTTAGATCAGCTCCTTTCTTCCCCATCCCCTTCAGCGAGGTGACATCTTACATTTGTAGTACAATCAGATTGTTTTGTTACAGTCTGAACTCTGTCCTGGGTTCCCCCACCATCCTAACTGATTGTGTGTGAGTGTATGTGTGTGTGCAAACAGTAAAAGATGCACTTTTGTATTATACACATCTATAGGTGTTTACAAACATTTAGTCCTGTATCCACCGATAGTACCACAGAGCCCAGTTTCATCCCCCTCACATCTCCCTTGTGCAGCAGCTTTGTACTTTGTACTCAATCCTTCCCCTTTCCCCAAGAAGAAATCTGTTTTTCTTTTTAATTTTTATTTTTATAGTAATAGGGTCTCACTATATTGCTCAGGCTGGTCTCGAACTCCTGGCCTCAAGTGATCCTCTAGCCTCAAGTGATCGTCTTGTCTCAGCACCCCAAAGTGCTGAGATTGCAGGCATGAATGAGCGAGCCACTGCGTCTGGCTCAAGTCTGTTTTTCCTTCCTATAGTTTTGTCTTTGCCAGCATGTCATCAAAATTGAAACCCAACATGCAGCCTGTGGGGTGTGGTTTATTTCGCATTGCAAAATGCATTTAAGAATCATCCATGCTGTTGTATGAATCAGTAGTTAGTTCCTTGTATTGCTGAATAGTATTCCATTGTATGGATGTACCACAGTACGTTTTTATATCTAGCTGTTGGAGAATAACTGGGTTGTTTCTAGTTTGTGGCAGTTATCAATAGCTTTGCTATAAAAATTTACATATGAGTTTTTGTGAGAAAATACTTTTTAAGTCACTTGGGTAAATAAATACCTGTGAGTAGGATTCCTGATTGGTTATTTTAACTTTCCAAGAAACTATCAAATTGCTTTCCAAAGTAGCCATACATTCTTATCAGCAATGTATGAATGGTCTGTTTTCTCCATATCCTTTCCATCATTTGGTACTGTCAAGTATTTGTGTAAAAGACTTAATTTTTTAAAGCAGTTTTGAGTTCACAACAAAATTAAAAGTCCAGAAGCTTCCCATGTATTCCCTATCCCCAACACATGCATAGACTCCCCCATCATCAAAATCCTTCACCAGAATGGTACATTTGTTACAATTAATAAACCTACATTGACATATTATTATCACCCAGAGCCAGAGTTTACATTAGGGTTCCCTCTTGTATTTGTATTCTGTGGGTTTGGGCAAATGTATAATGATATGTATCCACCATAATACTATCATACAGAGTACTTTCACTGCCCTAAAAGTCGTCTGTGCTCCACCTATTTATTCTCCCAAACCCCTGGCAACCACTAATTTTTTAATCCTTTTTTTAGTTTTGCCTTTTTCAATATATCATATGGTTGGAATCATATAGTATGTATCCTTTTTAGACTGACAACTTTCATTGACTTTTTAAAAATTTTAACCATTCTGATAAGTGTATAGTGATATCTCATTGTTTTATTTTGTATTTCTTTAGTGAGTAATGATGTTGAAAATATTTTCATGTGCTTTTTGTCACCCATATATCTTCTTTGGCGAAGTGTCCATTCAAATCTTTTTTCCGTGTTTTAATTCACTTGTGTCTTCTTGTTGGATTTTACGGGCTCTTGAGATATTCTGTATACAAATCACTTATCAGATATGTGATTTGCAAATATTTTCTGCTAATCCGTTGCCTCGCTTTTCATTCATTTAACAGTGTCTCTTAAAGAATAAAATTTTGAAGTTTTATAAATAAAATTATTGTACTAAATAAGTTTTGCTTTTAGTGTTATATGTAGAACTTTATTACCAAACCAAAGGGCATGCAGATTCACTCTCATGTTATCTTCTGGAAGTTTTAAAGTTATATGTTTTACAGCCAGGTATATTATGCATTTTGAGTTATGTTCTATATAAGTTATGTTGAGGTTTTTTTGTATGTAGATTTCCAATTGTTTCAGCACCATTTGTTATCGTTACTGTCCTTTCTCCACTGAATTACCTTTGTACCTCTGCCAAAAAATCAGTTGATAGTATTTGTGTGGGTCTATTTCTGGGTTCTTTATTCTGTTCCATGATCTGTTTATTTATCCCTTCACCAATACAACTGTCTTGATTACTGTGTAATCAAACTGTGTTTTATTTTTGCCTTTTTCTATGCCTCTTAATTTATTGATAAAAGCAAAAGCTTTATAGTAAAACTAATAATAGGCAAGTGTATGTCCTCCAACTTTGTTCTTCTTTTCCAGAATTGTTTTGGCTTTTAGTTCCTTTCCCTTTTCAGATAAATTTTAGAACCACCTTGTCAATATCTACAGAAAGCTTGTTAAGATTTTGATTGAAAATGCACTTAATGTATAGATTTAATAACACCAAGACTTAAAATCCATAAATATATTTTATTTCTTTAGTTATTTAATTTTCCTTTGTTTTCTTCCATTATATTTTGTGTGTTTCAACATAAACTGTACATATTTTCTTTAATTTATTTTTAAGTACTTTATTGTTTAGGTACTATTTTAAATGATGTTTTTAAATTTCAAATTTTAATTTATCATTAGTAATATATAGAAATGCAACTAACTTTTGCATATTAACTTGTAGCTGTGTTCTTATAAAATTTACCTATTATTTCTAGAAGCATTTTTATAGATTGTGATTTTCTATGTACACAATCATGCTGTCTGCAAATAGGAAGTTTTATTTCTTTTTTTACAATTCATATGCCTTTTATTATTTTGTTTGTTTGTTTGTATTGCACTGGATAGAGCTTCCAGCACAATGTTGAATACAAGCGGTCAGAGAGGACATTCTTGCCTTGCTCACATTTTAGGAGGAAAGCCCTCAGTCTCTTACAATTGAGTATGATGTTAGCTGTAGGGTTTCTGTTTGTTTGTTTTGTAGATGCCTTTTATTAGGGTAAGAAAGTTCCTTTCTACTTCTGTCTTACTGTGAATTTTTAAAAAATTAGTAACGAACTTTAAGTTTTGTCAAATGCTTTTTATGCGTCTGTCGTATCATGTAGGTTTTCTTATTTAATTTACTAATAAGTTGGATTATATTGATTTTTGAATGTTGAACCAACATTGTGTTCTTGGAGTGAACTCTGCTTGGTTATATTATTTGTTTATATATTATTTTATTTGATTTCTAATATTTTGTTGAGGATTTTTGCTCATGAGGAATATTTATTTGTATTTTTCCTTTCTCATAATTAAAAATACTTTTACATTTCTATTGTATGACTATGATACATGTTGGTGTGTTTCTAGGTATTTATCTTGCTTCTCATCCTGTGGGCTTTGAGAATCTGTGTGTGTGTGTGTGTGTGT
This sequence comes from Pan troglodytes, assembly GCF_028858775.2. Classification (NCBI taxonomy): domain Eukaryota; kingdom Metazoa; phylum Chordata; class Mammalia; order Primates; family Hominidae; genus Pan; species Pan troglodytes. Next base: position 45,993,204 of record NC_072401.2, read on the forward strand.
GTGTGTCATCAATTCTGGAAACTTCTCATACATTACCTGTTCGTATATTACTTCCGCATCATCCTCTCTTCTTTTTCTAGAATTCCAATTATGTGCATGTTAGGCTGTTAAATATTATGCTACATCTATTGGATGCTGTTCTTTTACTTTTTACCCCTTTTATTTCAATTTGGGTATCTCCTGTTGACCTATCTTCAAGTTTACAGACTCTCTTTATAGCTGTATTGAGTCTACTGATGAGTTTGCTAAAGGTATTCTTTATCTTTGTTATATTTTTGATTTCTAGCATTGTCATCTCTCTGTTCTATCTCTCTGTTGAAATTACCTATCTTATATTACTTGTTGTTTACTACCCTATAATGTCATAATCAGTTACTTTGAAAATTTCCTTCCTTCTGCTTGCTTTGGATTTAAGTTGTTCTTTCTCTACATTTGTAAAATGGCAATCTAGTCTGAGCCTGATTGTTTTTTCTCTTCAAACTGTGTTTTATTTTTGCCTTTTTCTATGCCTCTTAATTTATTGATAAAAGCAAAATATACATGTATCTATATATAGGACAGCATACACTGAGATAAATATATTTCATGCTTGGAAATGAGCACATCTTTCCTTCTGCTGTGCCCTTAATGTAGTGGTTTATGTTACTAGTATCAGCAGTTCAGCTGGGTTTGAAGTCTGTTGCTGTGGGTCCCATCAGTGCACCAAAGGGCTCAAGTTCTTCTTGTGTTTAGGGTGTAGATTTGTAAACCATAAAGTTTTTCTCAATGTATGTTTCCCAGAGAAAATTTGTCTCCTGTAGTTCTTTTAGAAGTATTTTCCCGCTATTTTTGCTCAGTACTTGTCAGCATGGTGATAGGAGCTATAAGAAGGGAAACATTTTCTGATGTTATGATTAAGCTTTAGTTTAAGGGAGAGACTGGGCATCTGGGGGGTTCCAAAGTGCTCCTCCTCTAGCTGTAGCACTGGGCTTGTATTTCAAGAAGATTTTGTATTTTTGTTTTATTACACTAGATGCCGTAGGCTTCAACCAGTGTACTGAGGTGACAGTCTTTGTTGCACTTCCCTCTGCAGATTCAGACTTTCTACCAGGGAGATGGGCACGATGGATTTGGCGAGTTTAGGCAAGGACTGCTGTTTCCTTCCCTGAGCTGCCACTTGGGAAGCTTTCTCAGGATGCTCTCTGATCCCCCCTGCGGACATCTGGAGGAGATTATGGAGGAAAACCATGAAAGAGGCTAAAAAGCTCCCTAGAGTTGCATCCCCCAGAGACCTCACACTCACACTAGTCTCACATTTGGCCTCAAGCAAGTTTTCCACAATTTCTCACTGAGTCATTTTTGTGGCTTATGTGTTTTCTGGTGGCCTCTGCCACAGGTAAGCAAATGTTCAGGCCCTGTTCCTCCCTGCAGGCACCTGACCAGTTCTCATGTGGGTTCAAGAAAAGGTGTTAATTAGCATTTTATCTGGATTTTTTTTCTTATTTTAAGGGCTGAAACAATGCTCCTTCCAGCTTTCTACATTTGTAAGGTGAAACCAGGAAAACTTGGTCAGTTGAATTTTGATGTGCTTTTCAGCTCTTAAATTCTGTGGTTATAAGTCATTGACCTCTATGTGGGTTTTTTTCTCCCCTCTCATCTCAGGTACATGTTGTGAAAATATTTATAAATGGTTTGAGATTTTCAGAGAAAGACTATAATAATGTCTTTTTAATCCTTTTATTGGATGCTTCAGGTATTTTGAGTGGTAAAACTCTCATTTATAAATAACAGTTCTAATATTCCTCACTGAAATTATTCCTCTGTAGAGTACCTGATTATAATCATTATTTACCTTCCTGTGATAACTAGATAACCAATCAAGGACTGTTTCTTTCTCATGTTTGGTTCAGCATTCAACACAAAGCCTTGAGTATTGCAGATTCTCAATCTATATTGATTGATTATATGGATTAATGAATGAACAAAAAACTGAATACACCCCCAAATAGTTACAGCATTAAAATTAATGACAAATAGTCAAACGTACTATTTGAGAGGATTGTCACATTCCAAGTGATGGTGCCAAGCTAAAGGATATAGGAACAAAAATATCCATTCTGTACTGTATCCATTCAAAGTCAATCCAGGAGGCCCAAGTCCAGCCCAAGCACATTATAGCCAGAGGAGGAAACCACTTCTCCAGCAAAAAAATCCCATCATGTGCCTACTTATACCCTAAATGATTTAAAGACAAAGAACTTTTTATTCCAAAATCAATTTAATCTCAGATGAAAGGAAATGAGACTGAGATCATATTATTTTCCTGTCATAGCAATTGATAAAGAGGTAATCTGGACAAAAAGCAGAAAACAGAGAAATGAGCCATGGCAGTGTGAAAAACAACTCTGTCAACTTTATATTTCTGGGTGGAACTTGCTACTGTCCCTGTAGGTGGGTTACTAATCTGAGCTACTGCAGGGAAGTGGCTCTGGCTTGATGGGTTATTCAGGGAGCACACAGCATTGGACTCTTTAGGATGGCTTTAATGACTGACCCTGTGCCATGCTAAGCTGGAGTGGCTCCTGCATGAGCCTCTGGGTTTTACTCAGGTATCAACTTAGCTGGTGCAGAAGCAGAGGCAGGGTGGTTTCCTTCAGTTGAATACAAGTTCTAGAGTTTTCCAAGAGTACTGGGGATGGGAGTGGCAGGACATATAATATTCATGCTAAACTAAAAGTCAGCCCATTGCTGCCACTCTGCCTACATAAATTGGCAGCTCCTACCTACCTGCTTTGAAGAACTAACATTTCTGGAGCAACAGCTGAGTTCAAAATGAGAAGTCACTGTAACCATGGTCAGTCTTTAACTGTGGGGGGCAGAGTAAACATGAAGATAATTAAACACTGCTGGGGTTTTATCAAGCAAGGCTGAAGTAGTAAGGAACTATGGCTACTGTGGCTTTATGCAGAGAAATGATTTTATTTATGGACCATCAAATCTAAGTTTGAAAAAAGAAAGTGTACCAGCATGGCACATGTATACATATGTAACTAACCTGCACAATGTGCACATGTACCCTAAAACTTAAAGTATAATAAAAAAAAAAAAGAAAGTGTGAATATGAGCAGGGTTGTAGGATTAAAGGTTAGAGTTGTTAGTGCATAGAACTGTTTGAATTGAGGTACCAGAGGGGTGAACTGGAAGCAAAGGATGCAGTTGTCAGATATTAGGAAGATTAAAATTGAGGTTATACAGCGGATACAATTATTGGTAATGACAAGGTTACAATCATGAGGTAGTTGGGCTAGTGGATGTGATCATGAGAGGAGATGAAGTCAAGAAGTTGAGAAATCACAATATTGGAAAGATTACCTATGTAAATGTTGAAATTACCAAGAATTATGATGACAGTAGTGTTTGAAAAAGAGCAGTTGCTGAAATCTGCAGGGAATGAGGTCTATATTAAGGTCTTCAAATGACTGTATCAAGGAGGGTAGAGTGTGGTATAGTCTGACACAGAATCTTCAAAAGAGCTGCGGCATACCAAAGAAGGAGAAGAAAGTAGCTTTATAAGTAATCCATTGGCATAAGGTGTGAGGGAGAGAAAACAGCCACTACTCAATAGGGATTCTGGGAAAGGGGCCTCAGGGGAAAGCAGATTTTTGGTGGAACAAAAAAGTGAAAAGAGAATATTATGAAAGAGTTTGAAGCTCTAAGAGATTTTTCCTATGGCAGACTGTAAAAAGTTTGGAGGTTTGAGAAGGAGTATAAAATTGAGTCAGATTAGGGGATGTAGAAACCTTTATGGTGTGAGAATCCAGGTGATGACCGACAATCTCAAAATTTTGTATTTCTTGCACTCTAAAGTTTGAGAGTTTCTTAGAAAGCATGTAGTCCTGAGATGTTCGGGTCCTGTCAGGCTATAAAGGAGTCTGTATGAGTCTCCACATCAGTCACACTGATAGCTCTATCCAAACTAGTACAGGTGATTCCTGAGGTAGGAATTATTCTATTTCATAGAAAGAAACAATGAAACTCAAGTAAGTTAGATGATTTGACACATAATACAGTGTGGCAGGGCCTGGACTGAAGCCAGATTTGTCTAATCTCAAAATCTGTGTTCTGGAAAGTCTGTCGGCTACTTTCACTTGACTACAAGCCTCCATTTTCCCTTTGGGTTTTCTCCTTATCAGTTTTTATTAGTCTACTAACAGAGTGACATTTCTGGTAGCATGCTTATACAAATAACACATGGCAACTGCAAATTTCTTTTTACTTTTCTCATTGAGTATCATCACAGCCTAATGACATTACTATTCCATGCAGTTATTCAGGCTTTCATATCACTAAACTGTATTAAAATGCTTTACCTCATTAAGCAACAAGTAGACAGATCATAGGCATAATACCCTTTTAATTCTTACTCAGGTTGGGGAAAAATGTATGTATGCTTTTGGTAAACTTACAGAAAGATTGGGAGGTGAACAGAGTAGAATATTGTATTTGAAATTCTTGAATCATGGCATGTAAACTCAGTGAAGGCAGAAGTTTTGTTTTGTTTTCCATCTATTCTCAAAGTGCCTACCACAGTGAATGAATTGGCATTTAGGTTGTTTCCATTTTACTGCTGTTACAAAAAAAATGTGATAAATGTTCCTGTCAACATCTTCTTGAGAGAATATGTAAGGGTTTCTATAAATTGAAAAACCAGAAGTAGAAATACTGGAACCACAGGCATATACACTTTATGATTTTTAGATACTACAAAACTATTTGCTAAAGAGATTGTTAAGAGTGTAAGAGTTTACACTCTTAACAATGATGTAAGACACTTCCCATTTGTTGTCATCTTAACCAGATATAAAAATTTGCCTATCTTATAGGTATGAAATATACCTATTGGATTGTTTTAATTTGTATTGATTAGTAACAGGTAATTAAGGCTGAAAATATTCTTTATGCTTATTAGCTATTTAGGTTTCCTCTTCTATTGCCTGTTCATACCGTTATCAACTTTTCTATCTGTTCATTTTCTCTCTTTCTCCTTCTTTTTTTTTTTTTCAGTTTTGCCTTGGATGGGTTCTTTATATATTTTAGATCCAACTTTTGGTTTATTACATGCATTTTTTTTCCTTGAATGAAGTTTTTTCCTTGAATATTTTCCTTGAATATTCCTTGAATCTCTTTAAACTTAAGAAGACTGAACAGAACTGAAGTTTTAAACATTGATATGCTCACATTTATCAGTCTCCTAAGGTGTATGCCTGTCTCTTGGTTAAAAACATTTTTTTTCTATTGGCTCATTAAAAGATACTATCATTTTATGTTTTAAAGTTTTACTTTTAAAGCAGATTAAATTTATTTTTTTAATTGTGTATGAAATAAATATTTTATTTTTTTCCATAAGGATGACTTGTTTTCTCATTTTTGCTTATTGAGTAGTCTATCTTATTCTCCAGTTGCAATGCCAACTCTATTATATTTACCAAAATTCTATGTATTTATGAGCCTTCTTATAAGTGCTGTACTCAGTGTCATTAGTCTACTTTTCTGTCCTTGCTCCTTGTCACAGAGTTGTAACAATTTGCTATTAATTGTCATCAGATTTTAGATATGTGGTATGATGATCCTCCTGCTTTATCCCTTGTCATTTTTTTTCATTTCTTGGCCATTTATTCTTTTATTCAAATTGTAATATTAACTTATCAGCTTCCTTTAAAAATATTTGGAAGGTTTTGAAAATGTCACAGATTTATAGATTTATTTTGATATATCTGGCCTATGTGATATTGACTTTTTCATTTCAGGTATACGATGTATCTTTTTATTCTTTAGGCTTTTATCTCCTTTTAACAACAATTCATATTTTTCTTCATAAAGTTCTCATACATGTTTTATTTCTTTTTCTTTTATTATTGCGTTGGCTGGAATACTATTTAACAATGTTAAATAGAAGTAATGATAATTAGCATACTTCCCTTTAATTTTGGAGAGCGTGCTCCTTACATTTTACTGTTGAAAGGTATTTGTGCTCTAGGCTTTTGTTAGATATCTTTCATCATATTCAGGAAATTTTCTTTAATTTATTGTGAGTATAAGGTTTTTTGAAATCATTAATGGTTGTTGAATTTTAGGTAATAAATCTTCCTGCACTTATGAGACAACAAATAATAACTTTTAATGAGTTAATGTATTAAATTACTTAATAGATTTCTTAATTTTAAATCATTCTTTCAGATCCAGAATGAGTCTTCTTTGGTCATAATTAATTTTAAAAAATATTTCTGGAATCATTGACTAATATGTTATTTAGGATTTTTGCTTCTGTAATAAAGCATAGCTTATAAATTTTCTTCCTTGTACTTTCCTAATCCATTTTATGTATGAAATATATATTATTATTTCTAAAATAAGTTGGAGAGCTCTTGTTCCTTTTTTAGCCCATAGAACAATTTATATACATAGAAGTTTTTTCCTTGGAAGGCCTGCAAAATCTGTGAAATTGTATGAGTCCTTTGCTTTTATTTGAGGGTAAGTTCTATGACTGATGTGATTTCTTTAATAGATCTAGTCAGTGTTTTAATTTCTTTTTTTTTTTTTTTCACCCTGTTCTAACTTTGTTTCTGTCTTTCCATCCTGAAGAAATGACCTAACCACCCAGGCTCACCTTTACATATTCATTGCCATTCTGTGGCTCTTCTGCCTTTAGGAAGTGTGGGGCACCAGGGACTCCTGTAATGACATGGATCTGACTGAGGGCTTGTGCAGCTGCCAGTTATTACTTTGGCTATTACACTTTTCCCTGCCTTTGTTGTTTCTTTGTTTGTTTGGGGCAACAAAAACAAGACAGGCAATCAGACATGGCCCAGATTCTCAAATGTGCATTCTTGTCACAGCTGGGGTCTTTTCTGCCTCCATTCTAAGTCCAGCTTGCATTGAGGCAACATGTTTATGTTTAGTGTAGTGCTTGACATGTTGTAAGAGCTTATTAAATGCTTCAATCAGAAGAGTCATTTTCAAAATGTCACTTTTACTATATTACTCTCTTGATAAACTTTTTTTTTTTATTATACTTTAAGTTCTAGGGTACATGTGCACATTGTGCAGGTTAGTTACATATGTATACATGTACCATGCTGGTGCGCTGCACCCACTAACTCGTCATCTAGCATTAGGTATATCTCCCAATGCTATCCCTCCCCCTTCCCCCCACCCTACAACAGTCCCCAGAGTGTGATATCCCCCTTCCTGTGTCCATGTGATCTCATTGTTCAATTCCCACCTATGAGTGAGAATATGCGGTGTTTGGTTTTTTGTTCTTGCGATACTTTACTGAGAATGATGATTTCCAATTTCATCCATGTCCCTACAAAGGACAGGAACTCATCATTTTTTATGGCTGCATAGTATTCCATGGTGTATATGTGCCACATTTTCTTAATCCAGTCTATCATTGTTGGACATTTGGGTTGGTTCCAAGTCTTTGCTATTGTGCATAATGCCGCAATAAACATACGTGTGCATGTGTCTTTATAGCAGCATGATTTATAGTCCTTTGGGTATATACCCAGTAATGGGATGGCTGGGTCAAATGGTATTTCCAGTTCTAGATCCCTGAGGAATCGCCACACTGACTTCCAAAATGGTCGAACTAGTTTACAGTCCCACCAACAGTGTAAAAGTGTTCCTATTTCTCCACATCCTCTCCAGCACCTGTTGTTTCCTGACTTTTTAATGATTGCCATTCTAACTGGTGTGAAATGGTATCTCATTGTGGTTTTGATTTGCATTTCTCTGATGGCCAGTGATGATGAGCATTTTTTCATGTGTTTTTTGGCTGCATAAATGTCTTCTTTTGAGAAGTGTCTGTTCATGTCCTTCGCCCACTTTTTGATGGGATTGTTTGTTTTTTTCTTGTAAATTTGTTTGAGTTCATTGTAGATTCTGGATATTAGCCCTTTGTCAGATGAGTAGGTTGTGAAAATTTTCTCCCATTCTGTAGGTTGCCTGTTCACTCTGATGGTAGTTTCTTTTGCGGTGCAGAAGCTCTTTAGTTTAATTAGATCCCATTTGTCAATTTTGTCTTTTGTTGCCATTGCTTTTGGTGTTTCAGACATGAAGTCCTTGCCCATGCCTATGTCCTGAATGGTAATGCCTAGGTTTTCTTCTAGGGTTTTTATGGTTTTAGGTCTAACGTTTAAGTCTTTAATCCATCTTGAATTAATTTCTGTATAAGGTGTAAGGAAGGGATCCAGTTTCAGCTTTCTACATATGGCTAGCCAGTTTTCCCAGCACCATTTATTAAATAGGGAATCCTTTCCCCATTGCTTGTTTTTCTCAGGTTTGTCAAAGATCAGATAGTTGTAGATATGTGGCGTTATTTCTGAGGGCTCTGTTCTGTTCCATTGATCTATATCTCTGTTTTGGTACCAGTACCATGCTGTTTTGGTTACTGTAGCCTTGTAGTATAGTTTGAAGTCAGGTAGTGTGATGCCTCCAGCTTTGTTCTTTTGGCTTAGGATTGCCTTGGCGATGCAGGCTCTTTTTTGGTTCCATATGAACTTTAAAGTAGTTTTTTCCAATTCTGTGAAGAAAGTCATTGGTAGCTTGATGGGGATGGCATTGAATCTGTAAATTACCTTGGGCAGTATGGCCATTTTCACGATATTGATTCTTCCTACCCATGAGCATGGAATGTTCTTCCATTTGTTTGTATCCTCTTTTATTTCCTTGAGCAGTGGTTTGTAGTTCTCCTTGAAGAGGTCCTTCACATCCCTTGTAAGTTGGATTCCTAGGTATTTTATTCTCTTTGAAGCAATTGTGAATGGGAGTTCACTCATGATTTGGCTCTCTGTTTGTCTGTTGTTGGTGTATAAGAATGCTTGTGATTTTTGTACATTGATTTTGTATCCTGAGACTTTGCTGAAGTTGCTTATCAGCTTGAGGAGATTTTGGGCTGAGACAATGGAGTTTTCTAGATATACAATCATGTCGTCTGCAAACAGGGACAATTTGACTTCCTCTTTTCCTAATTGAATACCCTTTATTTCCTTCTCCTGCCTAATTGCCCTGGCCAGAACTTCCAACACTATGTTGAATAGGAGTGGTGAGAGAGGGCATCCCTGTCTTGTGGCAGTTTTCAAAGGGAATGCTTCCAGGTTTTGCCCATTCAGTATGATATTGGCTGTGGGTTTGTCATAGATAGCTCTTATTATTTTGAAATATGTCCCATCAATACCTAATTTATTGAGAGTTTTTAGCATGAAGCGTTGTTGAATTTTGTCAAAGGCTTTTTCTGCATCTATTGAGATAGTCATGTGGTTTTTGTCTTTGGCTCTGTTTATATGCTGGATTACATTTATTGATTTGCGTATATTGAACCAGCCTTGCATCCCAGGGATGAAGCCCACTTGATCATGGTGGATGAGCTTTTTGATGTGCTGCTGGATTCTTTTTGCCAGTACTTTATTGAGGATTTTTGCATCAATGTTCATCAAGAATATTGGTCTAAAATTCTCTTTTTTTGTTGTGTCTCTGCCTGGCTTTGGTATCAGAATGATGCTGGCCTCATAAAATGAGTTAGGGAGGATTCCCTCTTTTTCTATTGATTGGAATAGTTTCAGAAGGAATGGTACCAGTTCCTCCTTGTACCTCTGGTAGAATTCGGCTGTGAATCCATCTGGTCCTGGACTCTTTTTAGTTGGTAAGCTATTGATTATTGCCACAATTTCAGATCCTATTGTTGGTCTATTCAGAGATTCAACTTCTTCCTGGTTTAGTCTTGGGAGAGTGTATGTGTCCAGGAATTTATCTATTTCTTCTAGATTTTCTAGTTTATTTGCGTAGAGGTGTTTGTAGTATTCTCTGATGGTAGTTTGTATTTCTGTGGGATCGGTGGTGATATCCCCTTTATCATTTTTTATTGCGTCTATTTGATTCTTCTCTCTTTTTTTCTTTATTAGTCTTGCTAGCGGTCTATCAATTTTGTTGATCCTTTCAAAAAACCAGCTCCTGGATTCATTAATTTTTTGAAGGGTTTTTTGTGTCTCTATTTCCTTCACTTCTGCTCTGATTTCAGTTATTTCTTGCCTTCTGCTGGCTTTTGAATGTGTTTGCTCTTGCTTTTCTAGTTCTTTTAATTGTGATGTTAGGGTGTCAATTTTGGATCTTTCCTGCTTTCTCTTGTGGGCATTTAGTGCTATAAATTTCCCTCTCCACACTGCTTTGAATGCGTCCCAGAGATTCTGGTATGTTGTGTCTTTCTTCTCGTTGGTTTCAAAGAACATCTTTATTTCTGCCTTCATTTCGTTATGTATCCAGTAGTCATTCAGGAGCAGGTTGTTCAGTTTCCATGTAGTTGAGTGGTTTTGAGTGAGATTCTTAATCCTGAGTTCTAGTTTGATTGCACTGTGGTCTGAGAGATAGTTTGTTATAATCTCTGTTCTTTTACATTTTGCTGAGGAGAGCTTTACTTCCAAGTATGTGGTCAATTTTGGAATAGGTGTGGTGTGGTGCTGAAAAAAAGGTATATTCTGTTGATTTGGGGTGGAGAGTTCTGTAGATGTCTATTAGGTCCGCTTGGTGCAGAGCTGAGTTCAATTCCTGGGTATCCTTGTTGACTTTCTGTCTCGTTGATCTGTCTAATGTTGACAGTGGGGTGTTAAAATCTCCCATTATTAATGTGTGGGAGTCTAAGTCTCTTTGTAGGTCACTCAGGACTTGCTTTAGGAATCTGGGTGCTCCTGTATTGGGTGCATATATATTTAGGATAGTTAGCTCTTCTTGTTGAATTGATCCCTTTACCATTATGTAATGGCCGTCTTTGTCTCTTTTGATCTTTGTTGGTTTAAAGTCTGTTTTATCAGAGACTAGGATTGGAAACCCCTGCCTTTTTTTGTTTTCCATTTGCTTGGTAGATCTTCCTCCATCCTTTTATTGTGAGCGTATGTGTGTCTCTGCACGTGAGATGGGTTTCCTGAATACAGCACACTGATGGGCCTTGACTCTTTATGCAATTTGCCAGTCTGTGTCTTTTAATTGGAGCATTTAGTCCATTTACATTTAAAGTTAATATTGTTATGTGTGAATTTGATCCTGTCATGATGATGTTAGCTGGTTATTTTGCTCGTTAGTTGATGCAGTTTCTTCCTAGTCTTGACGGTCTTTACATTTTGGCATGATTTTGCAGCGGCTGGTACCAGTTGTTCCTTTCCATGTTTAGCGCTTCCTTCAGGAGCTCTTTGAGGGCAGGCCTGGTGGTGACAAAATCTCTCAGCATTTGCTTGTCTGTAAAGTATTTTATTTCTCCTTCACTTTTGAAGCTTAGTTTGGCTGGATATGAAATTCTGGGTTGAAAATTCTTTTCTTTAAGAATGTTGAATATTGGTCCCCACTCTCTTCTGGCTTGTAGGGTTTCTGCTGAGAGATCCGCTGTTAGTCTGATGGGCTTCCCTTTGTGGGTAACCTGACCTTTCTCTCTGGCTGCCCTTAACATTTTTTCCTTCATTTCAACTTTGGTGAATCTGACAATTATGTGTCTTGGAGTTGCTCTTCTCGAGGAGTATCTTTGTGGTATTCTCTGTATTTCCTGAATCTGAACGTTGGCCTGCCTTGCTAGATTGGGGAAGTTCTCCTGGATAATATCCTGCAGAGTGTTTTCCAACTTGGTTCCATTCTCCCCATCACTTTCAGGTACACCAATCAGATGTAGATTTGGTCTTTTCACATAGTCCCATATTTCTTGGAGGCTTTGCTCATTTCTTTTTATTCTTTTTTCTCTAAACTTCCCTTCTCGCTTCATTTCATTCGCTTCATCTTCCATCGCTGATACCCTTTCTTCCAGTTGATCGCATGGGCTCCTGAGGCTTCTGCATTCTTCACATAGTTCTCCAGCCTTGGTTTTCAGCTCCATCAGCTCCTTTAAGCACTTCTCTGTATTGGTTATTCTAGTTATATATTCTTCTAAATTTTTTTCAAAGTTTTCAACTTCTTTGCCTTTGGTTTGAATGTCCTCCCGTAGCTCAGAGTAATTTGATCATCTGAAGCCTTCTTCTCTGAGCTCGTCAAAGTCATTCTCCATCCAGCTTTGTTCCGTTGCTGGTGAGGAACTGCATTCCTTTGGAGGAGGAGAGGCACTCTGCTTTTTAGAGTTTCCAGTTTTTCTGTTCTGTTTTTTCCCCATCTTTGTGGTTTTATCTACTTTTGGTCTTTGATGATGGTGATGTACAGATGGGTTTTTGGTGTGGATGTCCTTTCTGTTTGTTAGTTTTCCTTCTAACAGACAGGACCCTCAGCTGCAGGTCTGTTGGAATACCCTGCCGTGTGAGGTGTCAGTGTGCCCCTGCTGGGGAGTGCCTCCCAGTTAGGCTGCTCAGGGGTCAGGGGTGAGGGACCCACTTGAGGAGGCAGTCTGCCTGTTCTCAGATCTCCAGCTGCGTGCTGGGAGAACCACTGCTCTCTTCAAAGGTGTCAGACAGGGACATTTAAGTCTGCAGAGGTGACTGCTGTCTTTTTGTTTGTCTGTGCCCTGCCCCCAGAGGTGGAGCCTACAGAGGCAGGCAGGCCTCCTTGAGCTGTGGTGGGCTCCACCCAGTTGGAGCTTCCAGGCTGCTTTGTTTACCTAAGCAAGCCTGGGTAATGGCGGGCGCCCCTCCCCCAGCCTCGCTGCCGCCTTGCAGTTTGATCTCAGACTGCTGTGCAAGCAATCAGCGAGACTCTGTGGGTTTAGGACCCTCCGAGCCAGGTGTGGGATATAATCTCGTGGTTCGCCGTTTTTTAAGCCTGTCAGAAAAGCGCAGTATTCGGGTGGGAGTGACCCGATTTTCCAGGTGCCGTCCGTCACCCCTTTCTTTGACTCGGAAAGGGAACTCCCTGACCCCTTGCGCTTCCCGAGTGAGGCAATGCCTCGCCCTGCTTCGGCTCGTGCATGGTGCGTGCACCCACTGACCTGCGCCCACTCTCTGGCACTCCCTAGTGAGATGAACCCGGTACCTCAGATGGAAATGCAGAAATCACCATCTTCTGTGTCGCTCACGCTGGGAGCTGAGACCGGAGCTGTTCCTATTTGGCCATCTTTGCTCCTCCCTCATCAGTGTTTTAATTTCTTACTGAATAAATTTTTTTCATTTATACTTTTTCCACAAATTTATCCACGTAATTCACATTTTCAAATTTGCTAGCATAAAATTATTTCTAATAGCTTCTTATGTTATAATATTTACTTTTGTCTGAAAATGTGGCCTTCTTTACATTGCTAATACTGATTCTCTTCCCTGGTGCTCTACCTTCACCTTCTACCCCCACCTTGGTCACATTGGAAGAGTCTCACTATTTTGTCTTAACAAATAACTGGCTTTTTGTTTAGTTTGTTCTTTTATCTTCTGTTACATTAATTTCCACTTCTATTTTGATCACTTCTTCTCATATACTTTCTTTAGGTTCACTTTGCAGTGGATATTTTTACTTCTTGATACGGTTTGGTTCTGTGTCCCCTCCCAAATCTCATCTTGAATTGTAATAATCCCCACATGTCAAGGGCAGGACCAGGTGGAGGTAATTGAATCACGGCAGTTTCCACCATGCTGTTCCTCTGATAGCGCGTTCTCACGAGATCTGATGGTTTTATAAGCATCTGGCATTTCCCTTCCTGGCACTCATTCTTACTGCTGCTGCCCTGTGAAGAGGTGCCTTCCACCATGATTGTAAGCTTCCCCAGCCATGTGGAACTGTGAGTCAATTAAACCTCTTTTCTTTATAAATTACCCAGTCTCAGGCAGTTCTTTATAGCAGCGTGAGAACAGACTTATACACTTCTTAAATTTGCGCTTTCTCATTAATTTTTAATCTTTCTTTTTTCCAATGTACATTTAAAGTTATAAATTATCTTTTAAATAACACTTTAGCTGTATTCCACAAGTCATGATATATAGTGTTTTTATTCTACTTCAATTATTACTATTTTTAATCATTTTAATTTGATTTATTCTTTGATCCGTGAATTATTTGGTATTTTATTTTCATTAATTTTTATTTTATGGAATTGCACTAAAAGAAAATTGTCCGGATTTTTAAAAATTATTTGATAATTTTTGAGACTTCCTTAGTGGCTTAGAAAGATTTGAGGGGGATGGTTTCCATATGTAGGTTTATATGTTTTTATACATAATTCTTCTACATAAATGTGGTTGGTCTTTGAGTGTTATTTGCTACTTTTGGCTGCTACATTTTTTATTTCTGAGAAAAATATGCTCAAATCTCCTAATATTTTGTGTTCGTCTTTTTCTACCTGTAATTATGTTGATTTTTTTTTTTTTTTTTTTTTTTTTTTTTGCTTTACAGATTTCAAGTTTATAGTGTTAGATGCATACAGGCTCAGGATTTTGATGTTCCTCTGGTAGCTTTCTCTTTTTATCATGCAATGAATCCCTTTCATCTCTAATAATGCTTTTGCTTTTAATTATAATTTTCTAGTATTAATATGGCTGTCATCTTTATTTCATTTGTTTCTGACAATTCTTATTTTATGTCTTTATTTTCAAACTTTCAATGTCAACATATATTATCTTATGAAGTGCATATACTTGGACTTCTTTTAAAAACCCAGTGTCACTTGTAAATAGTCTATTACTGGATTTTAAAAATTCAGTCAGAGCTCTTTTTTAATTATTGAGTTTAATTTGTTTACATGTATTACAACTACTGATCTATTAGGCCTTATTGCTGCTATCTTATTTTGTATTTTCTAAATATCATGCTTTTTATTTTTATTTTTCAAATTTCTATTAATTAGATTAGATTATGTTTTAAATCTCCTTTTTCCATTCTCTATTGGTTTGGATGTGATACCTTATATTTCTGTTATTTTCATGGTTTTCCCTAAAATTTTAAAATATATATTTGCTCTAACAGATTATAAAATTAACATCCAGATATACTTTTTCAAATGATGGAAGACCATTTATATTGTTTTAACTTTAGTCTCCAACTCTCATATTCCATGTTATTATTTTCTGGCATTTTTATCCTTCCTTGTTTTAAACTTATTTCCAATTTTAACTTTATTGATTTTTTAAAAGGCAATTCTTATTTTAAATATTTTATCATGCGTGCCAATTTGTTTGTTTACATTGCTTAAAACAATCCACTCTTTTTCTTATATTTAATTGCTTTTTACTAATGTATACCTTTTAGTAGTTTTTTTATAGTGAATATCTGTGTGGAAAATTATCTCAGTGTGTGTCTAAAAATATCTTTATTTCCCTTCTTAACTGATGGTTTAATTCTTGGAAGTTAGTATTCCATTGTCCTTTGGCCTCTAATGTTGCTAATGAGAAGTTTGTTTTAAGTATTCTGCCTTTTCTCTCATTGATTTTGTAATTTTTTGTATCTAACTTTAATGTTTTCCAGCTTCTCTACTGTTTTGACTCACTTTTATTTATTTTCCTCTAAACTCACTGTGCTTCTATAATCTAGGAGTTCACGTCTTCCATCAGTTATTGAACATTCTTGGCCATTATCTCTCTTTGAATGTGGAAAAACATGGTAGGAGCCAAATTATGACCACAGAACAGAGTATCCTTCCATTTAGTCTTCAAGAGCATTATTCATTAACATTTAACAGTATCCAAGCTATAACAATTTGAAGACAAGGAACAAGGAAAAACATGGGCTATTCAAAGTATAGCCATTGAAATGAGTCACAGTTGTAATTTTCAATTTCATCATCTATGAAATTAAGGAATAAACAGTAGATAACACATAGCATCAAATATTCCAGTTGAGTGCTAAGGAAGAAGGTTAGAGGGCATATAATATATTTTTTGATGGATTCATTCATTTTTTCATTTAACAAATGTTTATTAAATATTTTCTTAGTGCTAGGCAATGAGTTAGACTTTTGATATTTGGAGATTATGTTCCAGTTTCGAATACAGACAGAATCAACTCACCCAGTATTTATTGTTCAAAAAAGGCAAAGCCATTTTCAAACAATTTTTCTGTTCATTTTTAGACTTATTAAGGTACCCTTGGAAAAATCTCTTTCAGTACATTTCAGTGCATTTGTGCACCATACATATGTCTTCATATGATGTGGCCTGTTGAATTGGGAGATGGGTTTTAAATGACCTGACTTACTCAAGTTAGGCTTTTTTTATTTATAAAAGTGGAACTCCATGTGGGGTAGTGACAATATCATCTTTGGAAGAATGCCTCTGCACACCTTCCCAAGGCTCAGCTTCTTTAATGAGGAGCTCATTGACCTTGTATACTTTTTCTGTGGAGCAGTCTGAAAATTTCCCAGTTAAAGGAAAATCTGAAATCTTAGATGTTATCACTAATGAATGTAAAAACTAATGGGAGTTTCACTGTTTTTAATTCTGTATCCAGGGAATAAGTTGGATGGTCATAAAGAAAAAGTAGGGTCAACTTTGACTTAAAAAGTTGTGTGTTCTTTTGTGGACAAAATTTCTGCTTTGAACATGTTTGTAGGATGAAAGGGGAAGTGTTGGAGAAAGAACTTCTGAAAGCCAATATGCATTAGTCCTGAGTTCTTTCTGTTTTTCTAATCTAATGAAAATACGTGGTAAAAGACCTTGCTTTAGTAGGAAGTCAATAGAATTCAAACCTCAATTTCAAGCTGAGAAAGTCAGCACATCAAAATTTTGTTTTGAAATCTTAAGTGCTAAGAATGAAATATATCATCATTTTTTTTCTGATGCACTGCCCCCACCCCCAAAATGAAAAAAAACTCATGCCACCCTTCCCCAAGATTATGATATGACTAATTAGATGATCATTCCCCTCAGCTGAAGATCATGAGCTATAATTTGTATATCCCCACCAAAAATGTTTCATAATGTTTTATGTTTTATTGTATTTTAGTTATAAAAGCAATAGCTTTCTTTACTCTTTTCTCATATATTTCATCACAATATTTAAAATCATTTTTATCAAGTAACACATACACTTCCCCAGGGATTCTGATATGTCTTTTGTGACAGTTAATATCCAAACATATTCTCTAATGAGCCATTCTTCCAGATATTCACAGCATTGCATAGATTCTGTGAATACTAGGAAGATTACTTAACCTGAAAAGGTAAGTAACTCACGAACATTTGCTTTTGGAAGCCCAGATTTGGCATGTACGAAATCCAACTTTCTTGATTGAGAAGCACAGGAGAAGGAGAGGCCCTGAGGTAACGTGGAATAAGAGAAAATCCCAGCTGTCCCAGTGTCCCAATTGAACCTAGGTAGAGATAACTTTTGCCTCAGTCACAACATATCTGCAACCATGTCAGAATCTGAGTGGACCGAAATTAGACCAGAAGACTGAGTGAGTCCAGGCAGCCCATAAACCATGAAAGATAATATAATTGTTGCTGTCTGACACTACTAAGTTTTTGAATGACTTGTCATACAGATGTAGGTAACCAGAAATGACCCCCAGTGGGCACTATTTCTCCTGCCTCTCCTCGCCTTTCACATTCTTCTGAAATCACTTATCCAGTGAGATTTGGGGGCAGAAAGAAAGATGAATAACATATTGGCAGAAAAGCCACTCTAGAAAAGGAAATCTTTAAGCTATACCTAAGGTATTTGCATTAAAGAGCCAACAGTACAATTGTGCTTTCAATCTCATATTTCTATAAACATTTATATATATGTATATATCTGTAACTTTATATCCCAACCTGAGGAAAAGAATCAGAGAAACAAAATACCCAGCATTAGAGACCGAGAAAGTAAGAAGCAAGTGGAACTGCTTCTGAATTTTGGTCCTCAGATGCTAAATTCAACCCTCTGCCTGATTTCCATTCTTCCTTTTCATTTATTTCTTAAGAAGAAATGACACAGGACCTTTGAAGCTTGAGTTTAACTCTGGAGCCTTAAAGCAGGACTTCTAACCCTAAATGATCTGATAAACCAAAAGGTTTCAACTAACTTTGATCATTGTTAGATTGTTGCCAAATGCTATTGGACATTCATAATTGTTTGCTATAAGCTAATTATAGGAACAAATAAATACCATTCTTGACTATCTTTTTTTCAGATTTTTTCCTTCTTTTAAAAATATTCAGCTTACAAGAGAAGTAATAATTTAGAGGGGTCCTGAGTTCTGCTCCAGGTAGCTATGTGACCTTGATTGACTTAATTCGAATGTCTTCAAACCTCAATTTCCCCAGCTATAAGACTAAGGGATTTTGCTAGTTTATTTCTAACGTCCCTTCTACATCTGAAATTCCATATGACATGCTCCTGGGTATTCTTTTGAAAATGTGCACATATACACACTACATAAATGCCCATACCCACACCCACACAGAGCTAGTAAAAGGGAAAAGGCCTTATTAGTCCTATATGACTAAACACATAATTCTGATTATTGGATATTGATTAGGGAATCTTTTCATGTGATACTATCTTGTAAGTGGCTGCGATAAATTTTAATATTCTCAATAATAGAGTTCTAATAACATTTTAACAGTAAAATCACAAGGCTTAAAATGCCTGTAGTCAGGTTAGCATGCTTCTACTCACAGGATTAAGGGCCAGTGTCCTGCTATAATGTGTAGTATAACTTAATATAATCCGTGTCAAAAAAGTAATCATATAATCATACCTTTTTAAACAAGCAACCTTGTATTACAATGTTCTGTGATTTTTAAATTTATCATTAAATTAAAAAATCATCCTATTCAAGAAGGTAAAGTATACAAGCCACTACGTTCTCTCTTAGTTTTCTTCCTCTTCTTTCTACCCCTTCATTTCTCTCTTCAGAGGCAGAAAATCTTCTGCAGCATCACTTTATATCCTTCTACCTTATGGTCTCCCTGACACACCTTTCCTCACCTTTTTAGCATTGAGAATTTTCTCTTTTTTTTTTTTTTTGAGACAAAGTCTCATTCTGTCACCCAGGCTGGGTGCAGTGGTGTGATTATGGTTCATTGCATCCTCGACTTCCTGGGCTCAAGTGATCCTTCCAACTTTGCCTCCTGAATAGCTGGGACTACAGGTGCGCACCACCACACCCAGCTAATTTTTGTATTTTTTGCAGAGACAGGGTTTTGCTATGTTGCCCAGGCTGGTCTCAAACTCCTGGGCTCAAGAAGTCAGCCCACCCTGGTCCCCCAAAGGACTAGGATTATAGGCGTGAGCCACCGTACCTAGCAGAATTGAGAATTTTCAATAAAAAAATTAATCCATTCATTCTTTTAAAGAAACTGTGTACGTTTCTTTACTGACTAAGAAAAGTGTGAGTATAATATGAAAAAAGCATTCTGTACCTAGCTAAAATCCTTGTTATGATATATCTCGAGCAAAAAAATTACATTACAAAACAGGATACTTTTCAAATAAAAACAATATGCAAAGAACAAAACTTGAGGAAGAATAATAAGAGATTTTTACTTTTTTTAAATTATACTCTAAGTTCTGGGATACATGTGCAGAACATACAGGTTTGTTACACAGGTATACATGTGACATGGTGGTTTGCTGCACCCATCAACCCATCATCTATATTAGGTATTTCTCCTAATGTTATCCCTCCCCTAGCCCCACACCCCTCAACAGGTCCCAGTGTGTGATGTTCCCCTCCCTGTGTCTGTGTGTTCTCATTGTTCAACTCCCGCTTATGACAGAGAACATGCAGTGCTTGGTTTTCTGTTCCTGTGTTACTTTGCTGAGAATGATGGTTTCCAGCTTCATCCATGTCCCTGCAAAGGACGTGAACTCATCCTTTTTTATGGCTGCATAGTATTCCACGGTGTATATGTGCCACATTTTCTTTATCCAGTCTATAATTGATGGGCATTTGGGTTGGTTCCACGTCTTTGTTATTGTGAACAGTGCTGCAGTAAACATACATGTACATGTACCTTTATAGTAGAATGATGTATAATCCTTTGGGTATATACCCAGTAATGGGATTGCTGGGTCAAATGGTATTTCTGGTTCTAGATCCTTGAGGAATCACCACACTGTCTTCCACAATGGTTGAACTAATTTACACTCCCACCAACAGTGTAAAAGCATTCCTATTTCCCCATACCCCTCCAGCATCTGTTATTTCCTGACTTTTTAATGACTGCCATTCTAACTGGCATGAGATGGTATCTCACTGTGGTTTTGATTTGTATCTCTCTAATGACCAGTGATGATGAGGTTTTTTTCATATGTTTGTTGGCCACATTAATGTCTTCTTTTGAGAAGTGTCTGTTCATATCCTTTGCCCACTTTTTGATGGGGTTTTTTTTTCTGGTAAATTTGTTTAAGTTCCTTGTATATTCTGGATATTAGCCCTTTGTCAGATGGATAGATTGCAAAATTTTCTCCCATTCTGTAGGTTGCCTGTTCACTCTGATGATAGTTTCTTTTGCTGTGTAGAAGCTCTCTAGTTTAATTAGATCCCATTTGTCAATTTTGGCTTTTGTTGCCATTGCTTTTGGTGTTTTAGTCATGAAGTCTTTGCCCATGCCTATGTCTTGAATGGTATTGCCTAGGTTTTCTTCTAGGGTTTTTATGGTTTTAGGTCTTATGTTTAAGTATTTAATCCATCTTGATTCAATTTTTTATAAGGTGTAAGGAAGGGGTCTAGTTTCACTTTTCTGCATATGGCTAGCCAGTTTTCCCAACAACATTTATTAAATAGAGAATCCTTTCCCCATTGCTTGTTTTTGTCAGGTTTGTTGAAGATCAGATGGTTGTAGATGTGTGGTGTTATTTCTGAGGCCTCTGTTCTGTTCCATTTGTCCATATCTCTGTTTTGGTACCAGTACCATTATGTTTTGGTTACTGTAGCCTCGTAGTATAGTTTGAAGTCAGGTAGCATGATGCCTCCAGCTTTGTTTTTACTTCTTAGGATTGCCTAGGCTATATTGGCTCTTTTTGCTTCCATGTGAAATTTAAAGTAGTTTTTTCTAATTCTGTGAAGAAAGTCATTGGTGGCTTGATGGGGATGGCATTGAATCTATAAATTACTTTGGGCAGTATGGCCATTTTCACAATATTGATTCTTCCTATCCATGAGCGTGGAATGTTTTTCCATTTGTTTGTGTCCTCTCTTATTTTCTTGAGCAGTAGTTTGTAGTGCTCCTTGAAGAGGTCCTTCATATCCCTTGTAAGTTGGATTCCTAGGTGTTTTATTCTCTTTGTAGTAATTGTGAATGTGAGTTCACTCATGATTTGGCTCTCTGTTTGTCTATTATTGGTGTATTGGAAAGCTGGTGATTTTTGCACACTGATTTTGTATCCTGAGACTTTGCTGAAGTTGCTTATCAGCCTAAGGAGATTTGGGGCTGAGACGATGGGATTTTCTAAATATACACTCATGTCATCTGCAAACAGAGACAATGTGACTTCCTTTCTTCCTATTTGAATACCCTTTATTTCTTTCTTTTGCCTAACTTCCCCAACCTAGCAAGACAGGCCAACATTCAAATTGAGGAAATACAGAGATCACCATAAAGATACTCCTTGAGATGAGCAACCCCAAGACACATCAGATTCAACAAGGTTGAAATGAAGGAAAAAATGTTAAGGGCAGCCAGAGAGAAAGGTCGGGTTACCCACAAAGGGAAGCCCATCAGGCTAATAGTAGATCTCTCTGCAGAAACCCTACAAGCCAGAAGAGGGTGGGGGCCAACATTAAACATTCTTAAAGAAAAGAATTTTCAACCCAGAAGAATTTCATATCCAGCCAAACTAAGCTTCATAAGCAATGGAAAAATAAAATCCTTTATAGACAAGCAAATGCTGAGAGATTTTTTTCACCACCAGTCCTGCCTACAAGAGCCCCTGAAGGAAGCACTAAATTTGGGGTTGGGGGGGAACCAAACAAACGATAGCAGTCACTGCAAAAACATGCCAAATTGTAAAGACCTTCAACACTATGAAGAGACTACAACTAACGGTGCAAAATAACCAGCTAGCATTATAATGGCAGGATCAAATTCACACATAACTATATTAACCTTAAATGTAAACGGGCTAAATGCCCCAATTAAAAGACACAGACTGGCAAATTGGATAGAGTCAAGACCCATCGGTGTGCCGTATTCAGGAGACCAATCTCATGTGCAAAGACACACATAGGCTCAAAATAAAGGGATGGAGGAATATTTGCCAAGCAAATGGAAAGAAAAAAAGAAAGCAGGGGTTGCAATCTTAGTCTCTGATAAAACAGACTTTAAACCAAAAAAGATCAAAAAAGACAAAGAAGGGCATTAAATAATGGTAAAGGGATCAATGAAACATGAAGAGCTAACTATCCTAAAGATACATGCACCCAATACAGGAGCACCCAGATTCATAAAGCAAGCTCTCAGAGACCTACAAAGAGACTTAGACTCCCACACAATAATAGTGGGAGACTTTAACATCCCACTGTCCAATATTAGAGGGATCAAAGAGACAGAAAATTAACAAGGATATTCAGGACTTGAACTCAGCTCTGGACCAAGCAGACCTAATAGACATTTACAGAACTCTCCACCACAAATCAACAGAACATACATTCTTCTCAACATATTGCACTTTTTCTAAAACTGACCACATAATTGGAAGTAAAACACTCCTCAGCAAATGCAAAAGAATGGAAATCATAACAAACAGACTCTCAGACCACAGTGCAATAAAATTAGAACTCAGGAAACTCACTCAAGGCTGGGATGTAATCCAGCCTTGTGTGGCTCACACCTGTAATCCCAACACTTTGGGAGACCAAGGTAGGTGAATCACCTGAGGTCGGGAGTTCAAGATCAGCCTGGCTAACCTGGTGAAATCCCATCTCTACTAAATATACAAAATTAGCAAATTAGCTGGGTGTTGCGGTGCATGCCTGTAATCCCAGCCACTTGGGAGGCTGAGGCAGGAAAATCACTTGAACCCTGGAGGTGGAGGTTGCTGTGAGCCAGGATTGTACCACTGCACTCCAGCCTCAGCAACGGAGTGAGACTCTGTCTCCAAAAAAAAAAAAAAAGAAAGAAAGAAAAAAAAAAAGAAACTCACTCAAAACCACACAACAACATGGAAACTGAACAACTTGCTCCTGAATGACTACTGGGTAGGTAATGAAATTAAGGCAGAAATAAATAAGTTCTTTGAAACCAATGAGAACAAAGACACAACATACCAGAATCTCTGGGACACAGCTAAAGCAGCGTTTAGAGGGAAATTTATAGCACTAAATGCCCACAGGAGAAAGTGGGAAAGATCTAAAATTGACACCCTAAGATCACAATTAAAAGAACTAGAGAAGCAAGAGTAAACAAATTCAAAAGCTAGCAGAAGACAAGAAATAACTAAGATCAGAGCAGAACTGAAGGTGATAGAGACACGAAAACCCTTCAAAAAATCAATGAATCCAGGAGCTGTTTTTTTGAAAAGATTAACAAAATAGATAGACTGCTAGCCAGACTATAAAGAAGAAAAGAGAGAAGAATTAAATAGACACGATAAAAAATGATAAAGGGGCTATCACCATTGATCCCACAGAAATAGAAACTACCATCAGAGAATATTATAAATATCTCTATGCAAATAAACTAGAAAAATCTAGAAGAAATGGATAAATTCCTGGACACATACAGCCTCCCAAGACTAAATCAGGAAGAAGTCAAATCCCTGACTAGACCAATAACAAGTTCTGAAATTGAGGCAGTAATTAGTAGCCTATCAACCAAAAAAAGCCCAGGACCGGACAGATTCACAGCCAAATTCTACCAGAGGTACAAAGGTACAAAGAGTAGCTGGTACCATTCCTTCTGAAAACATTCCAAACAATAGAAAAAGAGGACTCCTCCCTAACTCATTTTATGAGGCCAACATCATTCTGATACCAAAACCAGGCAAAGACACAACAAAAAAAGAAAATTTCAGGCTAATATCCCTGGTGAACATTGATGCAAAAATCCTCAATAAAATACTGGCAAACCAATTCCAGCAGCACATCAAAAAGCTTATCCACCAAGATAAAACTGGGATGCAAGGCTGGTTCAACATATGCAAATCAATAAATGTAATCCATCACATAAACAGAACCAATGACAAGAACCACATAATTATCTCAGTAGATGCAGAAAAGGCCTTCGATAAAATTCAACACCCCTTCGTGCTAAAAACTCTCAATAAACTAGGTACTGATGAAACATATCTCAAAGTAAAAAATGCTATTTATGCCAAACCCACAGCCAGGATCATACTGAATGGACAAAACTTGAAGCATTCCCTTTGAAAACCGGCACAAGACAAGGATGCCCTCTCTCATCACTCCTATTCAACATAGTATTGGAAGCTCTGGCCAGAGATTTTTTACTTTCTATAGTCTGTCTCTGTAAAGATTACATTTTTAACATCAAGTTCTTTTTGTTAGAAGTAGATACCCATTAGAATCCAGAGTTTCTGAGTGAGTGGAATTTGTGGGATATGTTGTTATAAAGAGGATATTTTTGTTGGAAGCTCTAGAAGTCAATGCAATAGCTCCACTCAAGTCATTGGCCAAGTGCTGAGTTGTACATTAACAGGGAGAGACTCCATAAGTCTTAGAAGAAAGAAAAAGGAAAAGAGATTCTTTTCCTTTCTTTGTATTGAAAAAGAATACAAGAGATTCTTTTTTCTTTCTTTTCTTCACAAGAAAGAAAAAGGAAAAGAGATTCTGGATGTTGTGCAGAGCTGGAAAATGTTAAGCTTCAGCTAAAGCTGAGGAAAAAGGCCTTGGTGAACACCTCAAGCATTTAGTTGAGACCCCAGAAAGGCCACACTTTAAATAAGGAGCACACACTAAAATAACAGATCTTAGGATTAATGACTCAAATGAAATAGAGCCACCCTAAAAATCATAAAACCAAGCCTCATATGATCAACAGAATCCACTAGTAATTTAACTGCCTAGTACAGCACATCTCAATATCCTTTAAACAAGTCCAGCCCCCCTCAACTTAACACTTTCAATATCCTATATTCAATCAAAACTTACAAACTTGTGAAGGAATGGGAAAATGTAAGCTACATCATAAATAGACCATATGATGATTTAAATGTTGAAATTAGCAGACAAGGACTTTTAAAAAGTTGTTATAAATATGTGCAAGGAGTTAAAGAAAAAGATGAATATAATGAGTTGAGATAAAAATTCTCAGCAGAGAAGTAGAAACTATTCAAAAAATCAAAATCCAAGAGCTAAAGAGTACAATTCTGAATGAGAAAATCTACTGGGTAAGCTTAACAGATTAGGCACAGCAAAAGAAAGATTCAATAAAATTAAAGACAAACAAATAGAAATTCCCAAACTAAAAAACATAATAAAAGAGTGAAAAAAAATAAATGTAGCATTAATATACTGTGTGACAATATCAAGTGGCCTAACATATATGTAATTGGAGTCCCTGAATGAGAGGAGACAGAGTCTGGAACAGAGAAAATATTTGAAGAAATTATTGCCCTAAATTTCTCAAATTAAATGAGAAAATGTTAGTTTTCAGACATAGAAAGCTTAGTGGCCTAAAAGTAGAATAAATACAGAGAAAACAATATGTAGGTTAGTCATAATACAACACTAAAAACCAAAGGTTTAGTAAAAATCTTAAAAGCCACCAGAAAGGGGGAAAAGAAACCCTCTATATTATACAAAGGGGAATAATGGTAAGAATGATGCCTAAGTTATTATCAGAAAAATGGCAGACAGAAGATAGTGGAATGTCTTTTTTTTTTTTTTTCCTGAGACTGAGTTTTTACTCCTGTTTCCCAGGCTGGAGTGCAATGGTGCGATCTCGGCTTACTGCAACCTCTGCCTGCCGGGTTCAAGCGATTCTCCCGCCTCATCCTCCTGAGTAGCTGGGATTACAGGAGCCCACCACTATGCCTGGCTAATTTTTGTATTTTTTTTAGTAGAGACAGTGTTTCACCATGTTGGCCAGGCTGGTCTCAAACTCCTAACCTCAGGTGATCCACCTGCCTTGGCCTCCCAAAGTGCTGGGATTACAGGCATGAGCCACTGTGCCTGGCCCCAGAAGATAGTGGAATGTTACTATTAAAATGTTCACAGAATGTAATACCAGTCAACCCAGAATTTTATATCTAGTAAAAATTTATCTTCAAATCTGAAGATGAAATAAAGACAAATAATTAGAAAAAAATAGAAAAATGAAATAAAATGATTACATTTACAAGAGTATCAAAAGATATCAAATATGTAGGAATAAATTTAATGCAAGATTACTACATAAAGATCTACAAATTACTTCAGTAGTAGAAAATACTACTGGAGTAATTAAATAAATCAATATATATGGAAGGTTATATCACATCATGAATCAAAATAATGTAGTACAATTGGCCCAAACCAATCTGTGGATCCAACTTAATCTCAATTGGAATTTCAGAAAATTTACATGAGGGGTGGTGCATTGACAAGGTGATTTCAATTTTTTAAAAAAATTTCTTCTAAAAAACAAATGTGATACATGTGTAGAACATACAGGTTTTTTACATAGGTATACATGTGTCATGGTGGTTTGCTGCACCTATTAACCCATTCTCTAAGTTCCCTTCCCTCAACCCCCACCCCACAACAGGCCATAGTGTGTGTTATTCCCCTCCCTGTGTCCATGTGTTCTCAATGTTCAGCTCCCACTTATGAGTGAGAACATGCGGTGTCTGGTTTTCTGTTCCTGTGTTAGTTTGCTGAGGACGATAGCTTTCAGCTTCATCCATGTCCCAATTTTTAGGGAAATGCAAAGAGTCATAAAAAGTCAAAACAACATTTGAGGAAAAGTTCAATTTGGGGGACTTATACTATGAATTATCAATAATTTTCTTGTCTTTTGAGACAGGGTCTCACTCTGTCACCCAGGCTGGAGTGCAGTGGTGCAATCATAGCTCCCTGAAGCCAAGAACTCCTGGGCTCAAAGGATCCTCCTGCCTCAGCCTCCTGAGTAGCTAGTACTACGGGGGTGTGCCACCACACCTGGATATTTTTATTTTTGTAGAGACAAGCTCTCACTATGTTGCACAGGCTGGTCTTGAACTCCTGACCTCAAGGGATCCTCCCACCTTGGCCTCCCAAAGTGCTGGCATTACAGGCATGAGCCACTGTGCCCAGACATCGAGAATTATTTTAACACTACAGTGATTGAGACAGTGTAGTGCTGGTGCAAAGACAGACAAATACACCAATGAACATGTAATGTGATACAGAAGAGATTCACACAATTATGGAAACTTGATATGCAATAAGGTCTACTACACAACAGTGGGTAAAGATGGTCTTTTCAATAAGTAGTTCTGCGTCAATTGGATCTCCATGTGTCAATAAATGAATCTGGAGAGACCCATATCCAAAATTCAATTTCAAATTGGATTGAAGACCTAAATGTGAAATGTAAAACAATAAGATTTGTAGAAGTTAACAAATGATAATATCTTCATGAGCTCTAGGTGAGCAATGATTTCCTAAACAGGACAAAACAAATTAATCATAAAGACAAAAGACTGACGTGATGGGCTTTTTAAGAATGTAGAGTGAAAAAGCAAAGCATACATTGGGAGAAGATATTTGCAAAATGTATTTCTGACAAATAATTCGTATATAATATATACTAAGAATTCCAAAAAATCAACAAGAACTGACGGACAAATCAATTAAAAATAGGCAAGAATCTGCAGGGCACAGTGGCTCACGCCTGTAATCCCAGCACTTTGGGAGGCCGAGGCGGGAGGATCACGAGGTCAGCAGTTCGAGACCAGCCTGACCAACATGGTGAAACACCATCTCTACTAAAAATACAAAAAAATTAGCTGGGCATGGTGGCAGGTGCCTGTAATCACAGCTACTTGGGAGGCTGAGGCAGGAGAATGGCTTGAAACTGGAAGGCGGAGGTTACAGTGAGCCAAGATTGCACCATTGCACTCTAGCCTGGGCAACAAGAGCCAAACTCCATCTCAAAAAAAAAAAAATGGCAAAAGTCTTAAATAGATACTTCACAAAATAAGATATTCAAATGACCTATAAACAAACGAATAGGCACTCATTCTTATTAGTTAATAGGAAAGCACAAATGAAAACCACACTAAGATGTCATGGCATATTCATCAATAGCACTGCTTTAAAATAAAACAAAATATAATCTGATAATACTAATGGCTGGCAAAGTCACAGAGTAACTAGAATTGTTGGTATAACCGTTTGGGGCAACTCTGGAAGAACCTACAAAAGTTTAGCATAGTCATACTCTATGTTGCAGCAGCTCTACTTTTAGGAATATATTTAATAGAAACCAAAAGTACATACAAGAATGTTTTTAGCAGTCCTTTTTTAAAAACCAAAACCAAAACTGAGAACAAATGTCTATCAATAATGTTAAATAGATAAAGAAATTGTGGTATATTCTTATTTATAAACTCTTATTAATAGCCCAATTGCATGAAGAAATGTTTTTCTCAATCTTTTCTTTTTTTCTAATTATACATCAGTGAAAAAGAGTGGACTACTACTATAAGCAACAGCATGAATAAATTCCACACAATGTTAAGTAAAATAAGCCAGTCACAATGGAGTACACACTATATGAATCCATTTATGAAGTTCAAAAACAGGCTAACCTAATTATCTGTGTTCTACAGGTTAGAATAGTGATGAGTTTTTGGGTGAAGCGTGCCTAATAATTTGGAGAGGATGCAAAGAAGGTTTCTGATATTGTTATAGTTCCATTTGAATGCTGGTTACACAAGGCTGTTCACTTTGTAAAAAATTACCAAGTTGTACACTTATGATTTTCTGCATTATGTTTGTGCAATTTTCTGCATTATGTTTTACTTTAATACAAACTTTAAAGTGTTGTAGAAAGAATGGAAAAGAGGTAGTGGGAGGGAAAGAGAGAGGACAAGAAAAGAAGAAAGGGGTAGAAAGAGGGAATAAAGAGAAAGAAGGAGAAAGGAGGGAGGAAGAAGAAACAAGGGAGGAAAAAGGAGGAAGGGAAGGAAGGAAGGGAGGAAAAGGGAAGGGAAGGGGAGAGAAGGGAAGGAGGGAGTTGGGGCAATTTGATAGCTTATATAGTAAATTGTCTTTTATACTAACAGATAATTTAGGACCATCAACACTCGCAAAGACATATTCCTTATTTAGAATACACAATTGTAGAATCTTAGAAGTTTGGAGTCATCCAAATTATACCCTTACTTCTAAAATGCATGGTTGTGAACATCACATTATAAGAAAAGAAGAAAACCTGATCCAGTTAATAATGAGAAAGAAATAGAGGCTTTCTGGTCAGGTATCAAGACCATAATTCTGTGGAGTAAATTTTATATGCACGGAATAACTCATATGAGGCTTATAAGGATCAGGTCTCAAAAAAGATGTGTTTACTCAATGACTTTTTCTCCTTTTTTCCAAAACCTTTGACTTTATAAAAGTTTTTAGAATGGTTTCATTTCATAGAAAATGTGCTGTGAATCTCCATCATTAACAGATGTCAAAGGGTGGAGGAGTGGGCAAAAGGCAGAGAGCTGTGAGTTTCAGCTTGAAAAGACAAGCTACCTCAGCAATATAGACACATAAACCTCAGTTGCCCTTGACCATGATTAGTGTAGAAAGCTGCAGCCAGCAGTGCCCTAGTAACAGAAAGATCTCATGCTGTTCTCCAAATACAAGTCACCCTCCCTGTATTTTGTGGAAAGCCTTTGATGTTGATTTGCAGATGGATATCCTGGACTTTTTCTTTTGCTTATGCAAACAGAACAAGGCAATTTGGGTTTTCTTGGCAAAATTGTCAGATGTTTTGCGTTTGGCCACAAAAATTAAGTAAAATTTTTCTTGCTCAAAATTCTGCTACTGATCATATATTAAAACACATACCTATGTATACTCACACAAGATTACCATAAGTAGAAAGAAAAAATAAATCTATAAACCTGATTATAAATAAATCAGATATCTGTACAAAATATTCTTAAAAAAGCAAAACTCATGAAAGAATGTTTTCCTGAATCTGTCCTGTCATTTTTTTAAAAATCGTATATTCACTGTATATATCCCAAACTCTGACTCAATTTAAAAGGAATTAAAAATTATCTATTTCTTAAGAACAAATTTCTTCCTAAAATGTTTTAGCTATAACTGTAAAATTATTATCAGTGTTCAAATAAACTACTCCTCAAATTCACAGTTTTTTAGTGGTTTGACTGGTTAGAATAGAAAGTCCATGCTTCTCAGTTTATAATTTAAATATAATTCAAATGTCATCTGGGGTCACTCTGTACCTTAAAATCTTGATTAAATTGGTTCATAACTTCTTTCACATCTTTTAGAAAGCTTACCAGTGTCTTCACATTCAGGGCATGAAGGAAGAAGAAAGGCAGAATGAGAAGGCTTTTGTTCTCATGGTCCCTTCTGGCTCTGATATTCTGCTTCTGCTGAATTAGTTTATAAATTCCACATATGCATTCTGTGTTCCACAGAGCATCACCCCAAACTTGGAACAGAACTTTTATGTGGTTTCATAAGCTCACTTTCTTTTCTCTATAGATAGAAATGTATACAAATACAAATAAAATAAAATATTAGACATTCTGTCCCCAAAATACCTTTTAGCTGCCCTGAAAGGCATCCTGCCTTCCTGTCTCTTCCTTTTCCCACCTCTTCTCATATCGTACCTCCTAATTGTACATAGAATTCTATATTCTTATCATGTTATTATGAAGACACTTTCGGCTCTTTCCAGATTTTCCACCCCCTTTTCATATCAGGAGTACCTCAAGGTGCTCAGCCAAGCAAGAGGGCTCTGTACTCCCTTAGAAGCACAAAGCACAGGCAGTTACTCTCAGATTTTTCTCTAACCAGACCCTTTTTTAAGAAGGCAAGAGTGGATTTGAAGTGTAGTTGTTTTCCCCTCTTTTATATACAGTTTTCTGCAGTCTGGCTTCTTCACCTAACTTGCCAATCTAACTTGGTTCCACTAAGTCTGAAGGAGGGAAGGAGTCCTATTTATATTTATGTCCTCTGCTGCTGAATCAGTGGCCTGTTAAAAGTAGTTGCTAAATAACCATATTCCTCAATTGACCATGAGCTATCACAGAGTACAGTATATAGCTGTATTTGACTGATATTCTTCAGTGTCTGGCTCAGGGCTTGACATGTAGAAAATACTCAAGGCAGATGTGTTGGATTTGACTTTGAATGGTGATTTGTTCATGATTACAATATGTTCATTTTCACAGTCCAGGCAGAACAACTCATGAAAGTGGCTCAATAAGAAGAGCTCCAAGCAAGGGGAATGCTGTTCTGTAGAATCCACTGGAGTTATCCAGCAATTTACTTCTAGCTCCTAACAATACCCATCAGTTTAACTTTTGGCCCCTACTTGCTCAGTTCTAGTATTTAATTGTGGGTTTCCTTTACTGAGTGTGGCTAACAATTCCTATTGCTCTCCCTTGGATGGCAGACCACTACCCATCCACTTGTGTATGTATACCTGGGTGGCACCAATTCTCAACAATTCTGCTTTCCAGACCTGCTCACACTCTATAGTACAACAACACTGTTCTGACACCAACAGCTGACGCTGTTCTGCTGGAGCCTTTCTATGTTTAGGTAATGCAGTGAAAGGCTTTGCCCTACTGATAGAAACAACTCTTTTTGGACAGACTATAAAGTCTGTGGGTACATAACACATTCATTTCTTCCTGGTTGGAGTGTCTCGTAAAAATTTATGACAATTTTGGAGAATTATGGGTTTTTTACATGTTGATCATTGCCTACATGCAGGCTCCTGAGTCTTGTGATCTATAATGTGAAGGTGGGTTGACTTCACAGTCACCTTCCAAATTGGAGACAAATGACTGACCAGCATAACAGGTACATAACCAAAGTTCCTTACTCATGAAACGGAAGTTTTCTGTGAGGCTGAGAGGTCCTAAAGGTGTGTTTTTTAGGAAGATGACAAATGTTTTCTAGCTGTATAAAGGGTGTGATTCCATTCTCCAGCACTCTAACACCTGCTTCCTGGTCCAGGAGCTGACACTTTTTGATTCTGTTTAGTATGGAATGAATGAACTGGAAGAATTAAAGGGGATAGCATTTTGTATTTACACACCTAAGAAGGATACAGTACCTCAAATAGGTAACTTTGATATCAATTCACATAGCTCTTATGCTGTAAAATCATCACCTTATAGTGAGCTGATACAGCTCCCCTTGGGCCGACTTTGTGAAATGAGTGGCAGGAGGCCTAACTATTAAATCAGGCCAGCAGGTCATTTCATAGAAGCCACTATAAATAATTTTGGGTCCTGGTTAGGGAAGCAATTCAGGGCCACCCTGGTCATGTTGACTTATGAATCCACATTTTTTTTCAGCTTCAGTATTCCTATGCAATTTTCTGAAAATGATAGTTGAAATCAGAGTGGGAGACCAGCTCACTCTCCATAGGTTTTATGAACTCAGGACCTCAAGTTATAAGAAGTAGAAGAAGGAGTTGCAGGAAAAGAAGGAGAAGAAGGAGGAGAAAGAAAAGAGGGAGAGAAGCAGTAATATTTATGGATCAATTTCTATAGAATGCCAGGTATTTGTCCTGTATTGTTGCTAATATTCACAACTATCTTGCAAGACAGGCATTATGGTTCTATTTTAAGTGAGTAATTTATCTGTAGAGAAAGGAAGTAAACTATTCAAGGTCATATAGTTAGGAAGTTATAGAGACAGGACTCAAATCCACGTCTGTCTAACTATACAATACACATTCTTTTCACTATTCCATAATGTTCATGAAACCAAAATAGATCTTTTGCATATGCAGAAACCATTCAAAGTGATTTATTCCTATTCTGTCTTTCCTTACAACAATCCAAAGTGTGGTTGTTCATCCTGGCTAACACGGTGAAACCCCATCTCTACTAAAAATACAAAAAATATTAGATAGGCATGGTGGTAGGTGCCTGTAGTCCCAGCTACTCGGGAGGCTGAGGCAGGAGAATGGCATGAACCTAGGAGGCGGAGCTTGCAGTAAGCCGAGATCGCCCCACTGCACTCCAGCCCGGGCGACAGTGCAAGACTCCATCTCAAAAAAAATAAAAACAAAAAAGTGTGGTTGTTACACTCATTTTACAGATGAGGATACTGAGGCTCAAAAAGACAAATGAATTTTACCTAATTTACAGTTAGTAAATTTCAGACCTGCAGTAGCTTCATTAGCCAAACTCTGATCCTTTGAGAATAACATCCTACTGTGGTCAAGGGATCGTGGAAGGAACTGAGACCAAGTCCCAATTCCAAGGGATCCTTTACTTTCCAGAAAAAGTCAGATGATATATCTCCTCATGCTGTACAAATCTTCAGTTCATCTCCCATTTCTGGAGGATTCTCCATGATACTCCAGCAATTAATGTGTCCTTGTCCTCCAGTCCTTGGCACACCATCACCAATCTCATGTGCAGATAAAATACCAACATGGGAAGCTGGATGGAACAGAACTTAAGGCTCTACGCCTTACAGCAGCAGGTCAACTAGCCTGCCTTCTCTCCCACCAATGAATTCAGCAGAAGTTCAGCCTTATCCACAATCCAGAACATCCAGGCTGATAAAAATGTCCACTTTTCAAACTTGGTATCTTCCTCCACTCATGTCTACCACCTGAGTGACTTTCGTCAGTGACTACCCAGCATGAGGTTTTTATAGTTCATCTGTATCGAATCCTATATATCTATATTTTCTTAAAAATCCAGATTCTAGGACCTTATTACACATCTACTGAATCATAGTCTCCAGGATTGGGGCTCAGAGCCATGCACTTTTAATAAATCTCCCAGCTAATTCTCATGTCTATGTAGTTTGGGAAACACTGACTAAGCAGAACTTGGTGAACCTCAGCACCTTCAGGCCAGGTTTAATGATGTAAAAACCTGCTACACAGCTTTTCAAACAGGCTCTTCATGTGAGATGTCAAGTCTATCTCTCCTTGTCTATGTTCTGATACTAGATATAACCCACTAGAAGCAGATTCTGGAACCCTGATCAACTGGTACCATTATGAACTGTATAGCTCTCTTCCTACAATTGCTTCTGTATGCAAAGGACACTCTGAACTCAATTCCATCCAATGCATGGCCTGCAAAGATCCATGCATGATTCTTACACTTGCATTTACTGTATTTGGAGATCTTGAATACACCATCTAGGCCCGATAATTCCAGTATAAATGGAAGAATTGTGGACCTACAAATAGAAACAGTCACATACCTATCCAACAAACTCAACCTGATGCCCGCATCCCCGGTCACACCTTGCAGAATACCACACCCTATTTAGAGCACAGAAGGTAGAAAAGCATGATGATAAAACAACAGTAAAAGCAAAGCAATGCTTTTAAGAAAGCCGTATAAAATCCATTAGCTATGAGCAAGAATTTTGGTGGCAGGAGTCAACGAATCACCTTGTAAGCAAGCAAACACTCATTTTCCCTCTTTTCCTAAGTGTACTCTTTAGATGGTGGTCTTGGGTCTATCTGGGCAATGATACTTAGGACTCATTATTTATGAGGCAGTCTTCCTTTAAAACCACTTCCCAGTTCCATGACAGAACTTACTCCCTGCTTGTGCACTCCCAGCCCTGACCCTTTATAACATCTTCTTCCACCTAGATCCCCTGTCATGCTGGACATATTATTAATGCTGATTATCTGTAATATCTAGAATTTCCTTCTGAGTGGTAGAAATCACTTTAAATGGCTTTGTGTTTGAACAGCTGGGTTAAGTGGCACTATAAGGGTTTGAAAGAAATAGTACGTCTCCCCAAATTGCCTATGTCCCCAAGGGAATAGCTTAATTACCTTGTAGAATTAGCCTATTATCTAATCAATCTTTACCAAAACCCTACATTAGGTTTAAAACTCAGATAGATACAATAATTCAAGTGAAAAAAAAAAGGTTAGAGATCTTACCTACATCAGTCCTTTCTCTAAAAAACAAATCACAATCTTAGTGGCATCAGTGAAGCGCTTCAAAGTAACACTTTACAAATCACCTTGATTCTACCTTCCTTCTCAGATAAACTCTGGCGTTTTTCTTCTACCTGTCTCAAACAAACTCACCCATTCCTCTCTTGTTTCCTGTCTGCCCTTTATAGTCTATGGGCAGCTTCTGTCTAAATATGTACTTTGCATTCTATTGTACTCTATAAACATTTTATGTTAATAATTGTTTAACATGAAATGTAGCTGCATAAAGATATTAAGAATAAGGAAAGATGTAAAATGAAATCAAGCTAAATAGAGAAGAGGGCGTCGAATAAAAGTCCGGGGCTATAACACGAAAATAAAAGTACATTTATTTATTTATTTATTTGAGATAAAGGGTCTCCTGGGCTGGAGTGTACCCGGGCTGGAGTGTAGCCTTCTCACTGCAGCCTCTACTTCCTGGGCTCAAGGAATCCTGCTGCCTCAGCCCACCAAGTATTATAGCTGGATCTATATATAGTCATGTACCACCATGCCCAGCTAATTTTTGTATTTTTCTTGTAGGATGAGCTTTCACCTTGTTGCACAGGCTGGTCTCGAATTCCTGAGCTCAAGCAATCTGCCCTCCTCGGCCTCCCAAAGTGCTGGGATTACAGTCAGGAGCCACTGCTCCAGGTCCCATTAATTTCTATATTACTGAATTATACAGTTATTTGAGGGCTATAGTATTTCCTTAGTCCCTTTAAGTATGTCCATCATGAAAAGGAATATATAAGATGTATATTTTCCACAATCATGATTTTTTTATGAATGAGAAAGATTATGTTAAGATAATCTAGCACTCTTCTATTCAAACCACCATTCTATTATTAAGGAGTTTTTTCATATAGCATCCTATGAAGGTAGTTACAGGATCTACTATAGCTCTTATTTTCCTTTCCCTGCATGCTGTTTCCATACGTGCTGAAACTTAAGTACCAGGATCATACGGTTTCTTATTTTTGCCAGTCTCAATTTTTTATTTTAATTAATTAATTAATTAATTAATTTTTGAGACGGAGTCTCTCTCTTTCACCAGGCTGGAGTGCAGTGGTGCGATCTCGGCTCACTGCAACCTCTGCCTCCCGGGTTCAAGCAATTATCCCACCTCAGCCTCCCAAGTAGCTGGGACTACAGGCACCTGCCACCATGACCAGCTCTGTATTTTTAGTAGAGATGGGGTTCCACTATGTTGGCCAAGATAATCTGGATCTCTTGATCTCGTGATCCACCTGCCTCAGCCTCCCAAAGTGCTGGGATTACAGGAGTGAGCCACTGTGCCATGCCAGCCTCAATTTTTTAAAATTTGGGACTCATTTTATGTTCATATACCAAGACAGTCATTTCATTCATTCAAAGAATAAAAGGATTTTAAAATAATTTATTGACACCTCAATTGGGGGGAAATGTAGAATTCACATTGACAGTTAATGTATGGATTAAATATATTACTATTTAACAGAACAGAGGTATTTTATATGAGATATGTTGTTCAAATTTATGAAAAGAGAAAAGCCATAGACTATTTAGGCTGACAAGCCTTTCAGATACTATCTATCTAGGTTTATCAAATGAAAAGCATACACTGTATTAACCCAGTGGAACGTAATTATTGAATTTTTCACCAAAATGGATAGATACATTAGCAACAAGAAAGATGAGGAAATAACCTTAGCAAGATATGTGCAAAATTTACATGAAGAAAAATTTAAAATGATCAAAGAAGACAAAATGGAAAGCTTCTTATGTTTAAGAGTTAAATTAAACGTAATTCCAATTACAATACTAATGGAGTTTTATTTGTAATAAGATACATTGATTCTACATGGGAAAAATTAGGCCATTCAGAAAACCTCTGAGAAATAATAGCAACAAGAGGGAACTAATTTATTTTTAAAAATTCAACTTTTATTTTAGGTACAGTAGGTACATGTGCAAATTTGTTACATGTACCGGATAGTGAGAATAATAACCAACAGGTGGTTTTTCAGTCATTCCTTACCTCCTCCCCACTCTAGTAGTCTGCAGTCACCATTGTTCCCATGTTCATGTCCATGTGTGCTCTGTGTTTAGCTCCTACTTGTAATGGAGAATATGTGGTATTTGGTTTTCTGTTCCTATGTGTATTAGTCAGGGTTCTCCAGAGGAAGAGAACTAACAGGATAGATATATAAAGGAGTTTATTAAGTACTAACTTACACGATCACAAGGTCCCATGTAGGCTGTCTGCAAGCCTGAGGAGAAAAGAGAGCCAGTCTGAGTCTCAAAACTGAAGAACTTGGAGTCCAATGTTCGAGGGCAGGAAACATCCAGCATGGGAGAATGATGTAGGCTGGAAGGCTAGGCCAGCCTCGCCTTTCACGTTTTTCTGCCTTCGCCTTTCAGGTTTTTCTACCTGCTTTATATTCGCTGGCAGCTGATTAGATTGTGCCCACCAGATTAAGGGCAAGTCGGCCTTCCCCAGGCCACTGACTCAAATGTTAATCTCCTTTGGCAACACCCTCACAGATGCACCTAGGATTAATACTTTGTATCCTTCAATCCAATCAAGTTGACACTCAGTATTAACCATCACGTTGTGATAATTCTCTT
The DNA here is from genome assembly GCF_028858775.2 of Pan troglodytes. Taxonomy (NCBI): domain Eukaryota; kingdom Metazoa; phylum Chordata; class Mammalia; order Primates; family Hominidae; genus Pan; species Pan troglodytes. The sequence goes on from NC_072401.2 coordinate 46,030,760, forward strand.
AGGATTACGGCCTCCAGCTCCATCTGTGTTGCTGTGAAGGATATGATTTCATTCTTTTTCGTGGCTGTGTAGTATTCAATGGTACATATGTACCTCATTTATCTAATCCACCACTAATGGGCACCTAGGTTGATTCTGTGTCTTTGCTATTGTGAATTGCATAGTAGTGAACATATGCATGCATGTGTCTTTATGGTAGAATGATTTATATTTCTTTGGATATGTACCCAATAATGGGCTTGCTGGGTCAAATGGTTTTAAGTTCTTTGAGAAATCTCCAAACTGCTTTTCACAGTGGCTTAACTAATTTACATTCCCACCAACAGTATATAAGCATTCCCTTTACTCTACAACCTCACCAGCATATATTGTTTGTTGACTTTTTAAAAATAGCTGTTCTGACTAGTGTGAGATAGTATCTCACTGTGGTTTTGATTTGCATTTCTCTGATAATTAGTGATGCTGAGCATTTTTTCATGTCTGTTGGCCACTTATATGTCTTCTCTTGAGAAGTGTGTGTTCATGTTCTTTGCCCATTTTTAAATGGGGTTATTTGCTTTTTGCTTGTTAAGTTCCTTATAGATTCTAGATATTAGACCTTATGGATTCTGGATATAAACTATGCATTCAGATGCATAGTTGGTGAATATTTTCTCCCATCCTGTAGGTTGCATATTTTACTCTGTTGATAGTTTATTTTGCTGTACAGAAGCTCTTTTGTTTAACTGGGTCCCACTTGTTAATTTTTGTTTTTGTTACAGTTGCTTTGGGGGACTTAGTCAATAATTGTTTGCCAAGGCTGATGCTGAGAAGGATCAGCCTTGGCAAATAATTATTGGCTAAGGCCCCCCAAACCAAGGAAAACCTATTTCATAGGTTTTCTTCTAGGGTTTTATAGTTTCAGGTCTTACACTTAAATCTTTATTCCATCTTGAGTTAGTTTTATACATAGTGAAAGGTAAGGGTCCAGTTTCATTCTTCTGCATATGGCTAGCCAGTTATTCCATCACTATTTATTAGAGAGTCCTTTCCTCATTGATTGCCTTTGTTGGTCTTGTCAAAGATCAGATAGTGATAAGTGTGCAGCATTATTTCTTAAGTTTTTTGTTTTGTTCCAGTGCTCTATGTGTCTATTTTTGTAGCAGTATCATGCTGTTTAGGTTACTATAGCCTTCTAGCGTGGTTTGAAGTCAGGTAGCATGATGCCTCCAGCTTTGTTCTTTTTAAGTTTTATAGACATTAAAATATATTATGAAGCTATAATAATTTAAAAGTGTGGTACTAATTCGTGAACAGAAAGATCAATTAAATGCAATAGAAAGTTTCCCGAATAGACACAAGCACATATAGGAATTTAATATATTTTGAAGACATTTTAAATTAGAAGAAATGGATTACAAAAAGATTTCTACCAAGAAAGACAAATAAAATTGAATTCCCAATACTTTGCATCAAAATAAAACCAGATGGCTAAAATATTTAAGTATTAAAAATGAAACAGTTATAAAACTAGAAGAAACCAGAGGTGCTTTTGTTGTTATTGTCACAATGAGGAAGGCCTGTCAAAGAGTGACACAAATCCTCAAAGCCACCACCCTCTCCTACACATACACATACACACACAAAAGAGGGAATGAATTCAACTGCATAAAACTCAGAATCTTTTGTTGGGAAAATGCTACCAGAAACGAAATTGAAAGACAAATGGGAACCTGAGAAAAATGTTTACATCAAATATTACAGACAAAAGCCTACTTCTTTTGACCAAAAAAAAAAAATCTTAATGTCTATAATCCAGTCTACCATCAATGTATGAGGTGCCATTTTTCCTACAGCCTCATTAACAGAGTCTGGTGTCAAACTTTTACATTTTTGCCAACCTGATAGGTAAGAAATTTTATTTCAGTGCATTTCTCTTTTTATGAGGAGACTGAACATATAAACTTACAGAATAGACATAAATGTTGATTTCTTTACTCAAGGGCCATGCCGCATATTTGCATTATAAAACAGCACAGCTGAAGGGTTTTCTGCTACAGTAGCAGTACTTGCTACAGTAAACTACTTACCTAGTGAAAAATACACTATTCTCTCTCAGCATCAAGAGAAACAAATGACTGAAGAAGTTTGATGATTAAACTGTAATTTAAAAACAATTTTTTTCTCTTTGAAAAATTGTGGAGGTGAACTTTGGAGGTAGAAATATAATTTGCCATAGTTTTTAAGAGCTATTATGTGGGGTTATACAATAGACCTTGAAGTTATTCTTCACAAGGTAATAGAAATGGTTAGAAAATAGGGGGAAAACTAGGAATGGAGAGGGCAGTAGTTTTGTAAGCATTCTTAAGGAAATAGCAGCTTCTATGCAGCAGCTTTTCCTGAACTAGGAATTTGTGAAATACGTTTTATACCAAATGCTGCCCACACTGTTCATCCTGAGCAAAGGGAAGGTCTTATTGAGTCAGCCCTCAACATTCCTTGGTGCTATGGCAACTGAGTTTTCACATCTACTGAGAAAATTGTAAATACCAAGACAAAGCTATTTGACAAATGTGAGTTGGAGACAGAATTGCAAACCTTCTCTCACTCAGTCCACGTCTACCCCATATATCAGAGTAGTTCCAAGGATTGTTTGAAATAAAAATCTCTCTTTAAGTATGAACAGTGATAACTTCAAGAATTTCGTATTTTCTCATTTTACATTAGTCATGCATCCTCAGACAACTTTAATGTTATATAAGCAGAGAGAGTTTGAGATTCTGTAGAATAACTTTTCTAACCACAATCAAACACTTCAATTCATATATATTATTCTCAAGTAAATATTCCACTTAAGCAATGCTGCATTCTTCAAAAGAGAATACATTTTTGATGTAATGACTAAAATCAGGAGAGGAATTTATCTTTACACTATTCAAATAGACTTTTGTAAGTAACTGAGAGTGATAACAAGTCAAGATTTTTGAAGGTTTTTTTCCCCCAAATTGTTAAATGTACCTTTTAGAAGTCTATTCATTTTTGTTATATGCCAGGGTGACTGTATATATGTGTACATTTACAATACACCTTTTAAAAAAGGGAGGGCCATTATAACATGACAAATGTATACTGTCGTTAAATTAGAAATAATGAAAATAAATATAGAAGGTAGAAAGTATGCTAATATGATTTTCCTCCTAGTCATTTGTGATTGGCTATTAAAAATCAGCCTTTGAACTTGCTGGAAGCAAAGACGAAAAGGAAAATAAAATTACACTACATTTTTTCTTTTAATATATTTTATAATGAGATATAATTTACCTACAAAGAATTGCACACATATTAAGTGTTACAATCCCAGGATATTTGTCAAATGCATATACACATGCAACCCAATATTCCTATCAAGATATAGAACATAACGGTCACCTCAAAAAATGTCCCTTTCCAGTCAATTCTTTGTGGCTCTGATTTCTTTTGACATAGATTTGCATGTTCTAGAACTTCATATAAATGGTACCCAATATTTCCTTTTTTTTTTTTTTTTTTTTTTGAGACAGAGTCTCACTCTGTCCCCTAGGCTGGAGTGCAGTGGCACAGTCTCAGTTCACTGCAACCTCTGCTTCCCAGGTTAAAGTGATTCTCGTGCCTCAGCCTCCTGAGTAGCTGGGATTATAGGCAAGTGCCTATATTTTTATACAAATATACAAAATATTTTGTAAATATACAAAAAATAAATTTTTGTATTTTTAGTAGAGACAGGGTTTCACCATATTGGCCAACTGGCCTCGAACTCCTGAACTCAAGTGATCTGCCTGCCTTGGCCTCCTGAAGTGATGGGATTACAGGCATGAGAATATGAACTCTTTTTGTACAGACTTTTTTTTGGCTTCTTTCAGCATGAGGTTTTGAGATTAATCCAGTGTTGTACGTATCAGTAGTTTATTCCTTTATAGTGCTGGGTAGTATTCCACTGTATCAATGTAAAATATTTTTAAGATCATTAGTTTTGTTTTGTTTTGTTTTGTTTTGTCTGACTGGAAGCTCTACTAGTCCTTAAAGAGAGTTATATAATCACTCTTATCCTAACATATATTTGGTACCTGAATCATCAATATTATGAGTGATATGTTCAACAATTAACAAACACAGAAACCATCTTCAATTGCCTTTTTCTTTTATTAATCTTTAATAACTACCTACTCTATCACCCTGTATTGATCAACACACATCTGGTTGTGTAACTTTCCAATTTAGTTTTAGAAGAATATAGGAGAGTTTAGGATCTGTTAATGACTGTCTTTCAACTGGCAGGGTTTATGTGGGCCCAGAAGGGAGAGCAGATGTTGGGATCTTAGATTATAGGTAGAGATGCAATAGACTTGACTAGATTCAGTGTAATAATCTAGTTATATTCCACTGATTAATTTTGTTGGTCTGTATGGCACTAGCTTGGCTGCATTTTTAAAAACAGATCCTCAACTGTGCTTTGTGTTTTAGAGAGTTTGCTGCAAGGAACCCAGCAGATTTCTAGTTATGAAACTGACACCAAAAGCCTAATTGTCAATTAAGTTCCAGCTGCATCCAACAACTAATGATGGAATACTGTGCTCTTTAAATAAGGATTATTTGACATCTATGATTCTTATATGATGACATATTTTATATATATATGTATAATCTTTTAGTGTATTATATATAAATGTCTGATATATCCTCCAGTGAGTCTAAAACATTATAAATCATGACCTTCCTTTTCTGCTACTTGTAAGGTACATGGATGTGCTTTGGTCAAGAATTAGGCCAAGGCAGACATCCAGGCCTGCATGACTGTGAGTTTAGGCACAGGTGCATACTCCACTTGTTATATAACCTGTTTGTATAAACTCATACTCGGCTCTGAGCCACTATTGTCTGTAGAAGGTATAACTGCCCTGCTGACACTGTATGGGCTCTTGGGCATGGTTTGACATGGCGCTCACACCCAGAGAAAGAAAGAGAACCAAAGCTGTCTGTCTTGTAGACAGACAGGAGGAAGCCAGAACAGAGCTCAGCTCACTTGTGCCTAGAGAGAAAGAGTTAAGCTGCTGACCCTGAAGGGAGAGCTGAGCTGGCTGTTGAGAGGAACCTCAGAGCTGGAGCAGACAGCTGAGATAAAGGTGACCAGTGTGAGAGAGCTAGTGTAAGTAAGGCGCTAATGAGAGAGCTGCTGAATAAAGCTACATTTTACCTGCTTATGGCCCCCCAGTGTTCTCTCAGCTATCTGCCCATTCCTCCACCCACTCCCCTCAAACCTCAGCAGGGGCTGGAACCTAACCCTAAACCTAACACTAGTCAAATAGACAATTAAAAAATAAGCTGGAGAAGTTGAAAGACTTATAGGCAGTGAAGATGTACCACTCACTTTGTTTCAGGAAATTAAGTTTGAAGGTTATGTTTCAGTATGTTTCTAGTGTGATTTTTGGTTTGCAGTTTTATAGGAAGATAAATGCTTTTCATTTTACTTTTATATAGTTACTTTTTTAATGATAAAGAATTGACCTTATTTATGGCATGAATTTAATTATAATGTGTCCTGTTTTTCCCCAGGGATATGCCTTTAAATTCTTTTAAACAATTGAAAGAATCTCAAACTTACAGAAAAATTGCAAGTACAGCATAAAGGACTTTTAAAAATCTGAACCATTTGAGAATAAGTTTCTGATGTGATGCCCCATCATTACCTCTAAATATTTAGTGTGTATTTCCTACACATGAGGGCATCTTCACATAATCACATGAACAAACATAAACATTGCATAATCACAAAACAAACATAAACATTGAGAAAGTACCATTAGTTCCTTATTATTATCTAATTCTCAGACCCCCTTCAAGTTTCACCAATTGTCCCAATAATGTCCTTCAGAGCTTAGCCTTGAGTCATTGTGTCTCTTTAGTGTTCTTCAATCTGAGACTTCCTTCTTATTTGCCTGACTTTCATGATTTTAATACTTGCTGATTACAGGCCAGTTAGTTTTATAAAATGCCCTCTGTTTAGGTGTGTCTGATGGTGCCTTTTTATTCAATTCAGGTTATACATCTATGGTAGTAATAGCACAGAATTGATGCTGTGTATTTCTCATTGCATTCCATCAGGCGACACGTGGTACTGATTTGCTCCTTACAGACATTCTAGATTACTAAGGTTCCCCCTCCTAATGCCTACCTTCTTGGCTCAATCTCATAGCTTTTGGATTAAACTATGCAAGGAAGAAGAGGAAGAGAAAGGTGCAAGACTATATTATTGTAAAACCTTCTAGTGACTCTAATGTATTCAGGGGTTCAGACTGGTAAATAGGAATCATTGCTTTAGGACAATGTTCAGCTAACAAAATGTTGTCATTTAAAACCACAAATGAACATATGCTCCATGGAATCTAGCAGCTTCTTTCATAGATATCTAGATTCATATACTTGTAAAACGAAAAACTTAAATGAATGTAAAAATTCATCTTGAAATTTCTTCATTTCTTAAAATCAACAATTATACATATATATGTTTATTTATTTATGGAGTATGTGATGTTCTGACATATTCATATGTTGTGAAATGATTAAAGTGAATTAACTTTCTATATCTCAATGAATATTAGTAATTAGAATTCTGCTACACAGTTAAACTTTATTTGAGTGTTTTGCCAAACTAATAATCACAACTATCATGCAATATCCTGCTTAGAGGCATACTGCTTGAGAAATAATATTCCAAAGTAAAAAAAAAAAAAAAAAACTCACCATTTATTCCAAAGCTTGTGCTAATGGTAATTAATGAACAAAAGAGGATTGTTTTTCAGATTACATTTAGGTTTTTCAGCTTTATTAAGGTATAATTGACATACAATGAACTATATATTCAAATGTACAACTTAATGAGTTTTGGCATTTGGATACGCCTGTGAAACCATCGCTACATTCAAGATAACGCATATAACTGTAACCCCCAAAAGTTTCTTTGTGCTGTTTTATAATCCCTCCCAAAGGTCCCTCTTCCCCATTCTCATCCCAGGCAGCCACTGATCTACCGTTGTCACTGTAGAGTGGTTTTGCATTTTCTAGAAATTTATGTAAATGATATACAGTAAGTACTTTTTAAAAATTTGACTTCATTTAGCATAGCTATTTTGACTTTGAATATATTAATAGTTCATTCCTTTTTATTGCTGAGCTGTATTTCATTGTCTCATTGAAGGACATTAGAATTGTTTCTAGCTTTTCACTATTACAAATAAAGCTGCCATAAACATCTGTGTTTAAATCTTTGTATGGAAACATGCTTTCATTTCTCTTGGGTGAATATCCATCCAGTAATGGAATGCCTCAGCTGCATAAGCGTATGTTTAACTTTTTTTAAAAAGTTGCCAAACTATTTTCTAGGGTGGTTATACTATTTTACATTCCAACCAGCAGTATATCAGGGTTCAAACACTGTAAAAGTCAGTTCTTAAAGTTTTAGCCTTTCTAGTGATAGTACAATGATATCTCATAGTTTTAATATGTATTTTTCTAATGGTTAATGATGTTGAGTATCTTTTTATGTAGTTGTTTGGCATCCGTATGTCTTTTTATTTTGCAAAAGTTCCTCTTCAAATCTTATGCCCACTTTTTTTAATGGATCATTTTATCTTATCACTATTAAAGTTGTAAATGTTCAACATCCCTAATATGAGTTTACCTATGTAAGAAACCTTCACATGTACCCCAAAGCTAAAAAAAAGCTAGAAAAAGTTGCAAATTTTTTTATATATTATGTATTTAAGTTCTCAGTTGGATATATGACTTGCAGAAAACATTAAAGTCTTTAATTTTGGTGAAGTGCAGATTTTTATGTCATATTTTTAAAATCTTTGCCAAATCCAAGGTCTCTAGAATTTCATCTTATGTTTTCTTCTAAAATTTTAACATTTATGTCTATGTTCCCTTTTGAATTAATTACATATGGTGTGAGGTAAGGGTCAAGATTCCTTTTTAAAAAAAATATGGTCACTCATATGCATTTGACTCAACATAAAACATCTTGACAGTATCTTAGGGCTTCTAAGTAATACAATAAAAGTGATTCTTTTGGTTTATGTGTTTGGATGGTACGGAGAAGCTGAATAACTAGAACAAGCTTACATTATGCCTGACTTATGCTGGCAGCCACTGTCCAATTTCTATAGAACAGGCCTCCACATCATGAAGTTATGATCTCAAAGAAATTATAGCACCTACATAGATTATTTCAGCCACAAAGTTAAGGGATTACTGATTTCTTCTCTCTTGCCTGAATTAGATTGCTTGGCTCTCCCAGGAGGCCCTTTCCCCAGTAGAGGTTGACTAATATCAAAAACTACACTCTTTTTTGCCAAACTGATACAAAGACAGAAGCCATGAGATAGACAAAGGAGAAAGAAAGGGAAAGGTGAGCACATTACTGTTCTTTCAGAGGCAGCTGGGCTTCATGTTCATTATCCTCATTTTTACCATCAGCCCAGAAAGCTGCAGAAGGTTATGTCAAATATTCTATATTTCTTTCAATTTTCTACTTTCAAAGTATATCAATATTTCTAGAAGGCTATAAGTAATTACAGAAAATACAGTGTTCAAAACATTTTTTCATGTATAAATTCAGTATATCTGTATGTAGGACAAACTACATTATTTTATGTTTTACTTAAAAGTAATTACCAGAGGAGTTACATTACATTGGATTTCCATGGAACATTTAAAATATGATTTCATTTTTATTTATTCACATATACCTAATTTTTCAGGAATGTAGGTGGCACTTGCACACTGTGTGGGTTCCCACATGACACATACTCCACACTCATACACATCACACTATATCAGTTTTGACATTTCTAAGAGAGGAAAAAATATATGCCAGACAAGTAGATTTATTTCATATAACTACTAGTGCTGCTTCCACAGGAAAGAGCAGACTAATTTTTTGAAGGTACACAAAACAAAACAAAGACAAAAGCAGTTGGAAAAGATACATTTGAAGCTATACCTTTTGTAGTCCATTGCCCTATTTCACTGCCAGAATAACTTGCTATTTGCTCTCCAAGCACACTTTTGACTATTGACTCCAGACACAAACTTATTTGTACATTCTACAAATTATTATTACAAAACATATAAACATTCTTGGTAAGTATGCATACAGTATCATATAAAATATTTTTCATTTATATTGAGCTTTTCACATTTTTGCTTCATTGTGAGCCTTGGTGGCAGAAGGTTGTGCAAGCAGTAAGTTCCATGTAACTGATCACTCTATCAGGGTGTTCCTGAGTGGATTGATAAAATGGGATGTTGAGTGGAAATTTTCCAATTCTATTATCATTCCAGAGAACAGTACAATTTAAGAAGGGTGTTTTAAATCAAGAGGGAGACTTTTTAAGAAAAACCTAAGATGCATATACATTACTAATAAGATTTTTCCGTTTTCTCAAAATGTGAGAATGGGTGACTTATAACCTCTCCTACTGTTAAAATAAATTTGGAAGTTGCTCTCTGTGCTATTCACAACAACCATGGTCACCCAAAAGGAAGATGACAAAGAGCAAATGAATAAAAACAAAATTTCCCTAATGTGGAAAGATACAGACCATGATCAGACAGGGAATAATATTTGTTTTGTTTCCAGCCATTTGGAATGATCTAACATTTCTTACCTCTGGCTCTACCACTCGGGAGATCATCCAGAACTCTTTGAAACGAAACCCACTGTCATATTTTCCACTGTGGCAGAGTCTCCATATAAGCATTTTGTTTCACATTTAAATATATATTGCTTTTAAATTTTAAATGGTGATATGAGTGAGAACCCTTGGCAGCAAAGAAATTAGATTGGGAAGTCAAGTGAAAAAACAAGAGCAGGCAAATGTATTAAAATAGGGCTTTTCATTTGTTGTGTCTCAAACACCCATCTGGAATCCAGAATGAGTCCACAGATGCCTGATACCCAGTCTGATGTTTTCTTGAATGTTAACATCTTTCAAGATGGTTAGCTAGTCATGCTTTCAAAACATACTCTTTGGGAACAAAGAGAAAACAAACATGGATTAATCAAAAGAAAAACTAAAAACTGAAAATCTTTCCATCTAGGTTACATGCCGGAATTAGACCCAGAGAAGAAAAATGAAGACTCAGTTCTCTACCATACCAGGTTCTTTCCCATAATATTAAGAAATAGACAACTTTATGTCTCTATTTTTAAAAGCAAAATATCAACCCATTTTGTCACCATAGAGATGTGTGTAAAGATAAATCTATACATGTTGCATATCTTATATGTAAAGTTAAATGCTGTACTAGGTACTTTGTACATACTTTGTATAAAGGAATACAAATTCCATGTATTCTTTTGGTTTATGTGTGTGCACGCACGTGCATGCATGCATTGTCATTGAAAAATGACATCCAGACTAAAAATGATCAAAGAAAAGTAAGCAAAGTTATAAACAGACTTAAGAATATAACAGATGGGGAAAATGTGACGGAAGTGAATTCATTTTGCCAAAAAATGATATTGAGTGGGTCAGGAAATGAAAACATTACCTAAATACTTATATACTGAGCACAAACAGGGTCAAATCAGGCCCTCAAAGACTCATAGCTCCCACTGAAGTCAAATGTCTGCACTGAGAGCCCTGTACATGCATTTGAAGACATAACTCAGTCTTAAACAGCTAATAGGTGAGAAAGAAGTATTTATTTTGGATAGAAATACCCAAACAAGTGAGCTTTAAAGGAGGAAAACTCATTTTTGAAGTAAAAGAGAACCTTTTTCACCATGAGGAAAAACAGATGCTGAAACAGCTTGTCTGATGAGGTAATCACAGTAAACAGTAGACATGCTTAATTTAAGATTAATTAGGTCAGTAGAAATTCTATGTTGATTTAGTCAGGGACTAAGTGCAAACACCTAAGGATCTTTTCCATCAAATCACCTCCAGTGTGATAATATTAATCATTATTATATTATAATAATCTTGAGACATCTCTCTTCCCGAATATACTTTTTTTCCACTTACAATGAATTTACATGATTGTGGACTTAAAAAAAAGCATAGCGATAAAATGAATTTTGAAATGCATTCCTTGTTTGAGTAGATTTCAGGATGCCAGTAGATAAACTAGTACCTTCAACACAATTATTCACCCCAATGTGAGAAGATCCTTTGCTTTGAAGGGAAAACTTTCCTCCTGAAAACCAGAAGTGTACTAAGCAGATTGATGGTCTGTGTTATTGTTACTGGGTCCAGACCCTTGGGTTGGGGCAAGAATTCCAGATCAATCCAAGCTCCAAAAGCTAGTTTTCATCTGAGTACCTAAAAAGTAGTCAACAATCATCTCCATTTTGCATTTCCTGTAGTTTATGAGATAAGAAAATTCCCTGAAGGTCTTAGCAGACCTGACTAAAGATCCAAAGAAGGTTTGCTCCAACTGATTAAAGGAGAAACATATTGGTGAATTCATTGACATTTTTATTTTATGCATTTAGCATGCAATATCCTCTCCAAATAGATAAGATAGAAGCTACCGTTTTTACAATATGTAATGGTAGGCAGCATAATTTTTTTTCTAATGCAAGGGAATGTGAAAAATAACTGTGCCAAGAATGAATTATTTGAATTTAACACACAAGCTGCAGCTGGTCACTAAAACCCATTTGTGACTTGTCAAAGAAATGTGTGGAATCACAGAATCATTTTCCCAGTTGTAGCTGCCTGTTCCTGTGTGCAAAAATTGAACGTTTCTGATTGGTTTTATGGAAGAGAAAGACTTCTCTGAGAAGCTCCTTTTAGCACTCAAAATACCAAAATAATACATTTGAAAACCATAACACTTACATTTAGATATCACTTTTCCTTTACACTTCAAACTGCTTTTACAAGTTTCAAACTACTTCTACAGCAATATTAGCCTTCTTTAACAGATGAGGAAGTTGGGGGTGTAGCAAATTTCCTCAAGATTCTTTAGTCAGTCTGATATAGCCCTAGGAACATTAAGACACAAGCCTCCTCTGTTTCTACTGAAACACAATGAGCCCAATGTTTACAGACTCAGAATATCTCAAGACCCATACACTGCTTACCCACTAGCCAGACATCCACCAAATCAGTCTGAACCAAATGGCCATTCATTTCAGGTATGACCACCTCGCCAGTCTTCTAGCCTAAATGGGATTCCTTATCTACTTTCCTCCACTGCCACACTTACTTACACTCTTTTTTCCGGGGTTGTTAGAAGTCATTATATCATACATATTGGCTTCACCAGGAATTCACGTCATCTGACATCAGCTGCTACTTAAAAATATTTTACTTATCTCTTATTGACTGCTGATGGTACTTCAGAAGAGCTGAGTCAGAATCATCAAGGGGTAGACCCAGGTGATTCTGATTTGTCGCCCAGGTAAGTACAAGTCTGAAGCAAATCCCTTTGACGGCCATTCCAAAGCTGTTCTACTCCCCTCACATTTCCAGTCTCACTCAGTGCTTCTGATAATGTCTAGTACCATGCTTTACCCATAGAAGAAACTCAAGAACTTCCCACATGGATAAATGGAAGGCTAGATGAACAAATTAATATTATAGGTTTGGTAAACTTTTATCAGTAGACACATTTTATGTTCCAATATTGATTACTTTTATGAGCAGCCACAAATTAGCAACTCACCGGTATGTTTTGTCTCTTGAAACGTTGGCCCAAATGGCATTTTCAAACATTTAAATAAACCGGCAACATTTAAACATTGAGAAATTTCACAAAAAATTTGCATTTCCTACTTTTCTTGGGAAAAAAGCACGAAGATTTGGCAATGCCAAGTTCACATTCCAGTATAATTGCCCTTAGCTGAAGTAGGCTATGTTATCCCATTTAAATAGGACATGTCCTTTCCCTTTTATTATAGTCCTCTTTTTTTCTCCTATTGTCTCTTCACTACCAAGCCGGAGGGCCATTTGGCAGTTTTATCAAATCTCTGCATCTGTTTTTCTTTTAACTAGTGACTTCATTTTTTAATTACCTGCATGGTTCATAATATAATTTGATTTTGACTTGATTTATATCTTGTTAAAAAGTACAGACAGAAGACTTGCATTCTAGTTTCACCTTGATACCAACTAGCTTTGTAATCTTAGCCAAGTTATTTTATTTTTCTGGGCCAATTTGTTCATCATTAAAAGGAGGCTAGACTTTATCAATAGTTTTCAAACTTTAGCATCAATCACTTTGTTTCCACAAAATAGGAATCCAGTGACTATTGAAATCATCATCAAAACCTAATGGAAATTCTATATTTCTGTGATGTCTGTTTATAGCAACTCAGAATTGTACCAATTGATTGTTATCAGGCATGGCTGTTATTGCTAAAAATGAGGACAAAGTAAAAATTTTTTTTTATAAATGCAGTTTTCTGGGATCCCACAGAAATCTCTAGTAGAGAAATATTTGGGAACCATCTTTAGCATTCATTCTTGGAGTAAATTCTGTGTTAGCATTGATTAACCCTCTTCACTCTCTTGCCTATATGGGACAAACTGAAATAGTACTTAATTTTTTTCCTTCCCCAATGTTATTCTTTCTGAACGTTTTGCTTTCAATTTTTCCCTCTAATGGTTAGTTCATAAGCAATTAGCATCTTCTCATGTGCAAAGTATGAAGGATCAAATGAGATCATTTAGCTGGCGTCCCTTGAACGTGATAAAGCTCAGCGAACGCAAGGTACAACGATTAATATTATTGACAACCACCTCAGTAAGGAGGGAGGGCATAGGTATGGCAAATATTTTTACTCTGAACTGCCGTCTAGTTCTTACTCCATTACACCTTTGCTATTTCAATAAAAACTCTTAGGAGTATCTGTAAGAATCTTCCAGGCAGAATTTTTGAGTGTCCACAGAGACAATCTAATAGAGTTAGGTAAAGTGCACACACCCATCTGGGGAAGGTGGGGCAAGGAAGTATTGGCTTTAGTATGACTGAGTATCTTCAAGTTTAAGTCAAACTGAATTCAACACACAAGCTTGGCAAAAAGGCTCGGGGAAGATTCAACACCCCTATCCAACCTCCTTTCCCATACTCCAACATCAGGTCTGGTATTGGGAGGTGTCGGGGAAAGGGATGCCATCGTTCATAGCAAGGACCAGTGGGAATCTGCCTCACATAAGGTAGCATTTGCCTTTCTCTCCAGCCCTCAGAGCCATTTTCTGCATTACACCTGAGAATACACAAATTCTAATATTGCTCCTTCCTGACACTAGCTGGTTTTCTTGCTAGAGAGTCTGTTGGACTTATTTCAGATTGATGTCATCTACCTGTCATCTACTAATTAAGGAAACATTCCCTGAAACTGAACCCTGAGGCAACAGCAGACATGACACTGGCTAGACCTTTCAAAGTAGCCAAGTGAAAATTTAAACACTGGGTAGTGGGACTTGCTGGAAGGAGACTTTCTAAGGGGCTCTGCCTCGTGGCGGGGCGGGCAAGATCAGGGAGCCAATCTAATGCGAAACAATTATCTCACTGGCAACACTGAAGAACAAAGACATCGCTGGCTTGTCAGTCGACTTTGCTTCTGACACAGAGCAAATCTTCCTATGAATTTCTAAGGATCTGGCTGATTTTTTATGAAAGCTGAAATGGGATATGAAGTGAGTAAAATTAGAGATTTTTAAGCCACTCCAGAGGCTCCTGTGGAGGAAAAACTCAAAGCAAACTTCACATGAGGTGTGAATATAGCTTCTTTTTTTATGCAGTACATTGTGGAATATAGAAATATCATTAGAGAGTATCATGAAATTAGTTCTTAAGCAGATTTTCATTCACTGTGGTACAAATGTGAATCCTCAGATCTGGAAATACTGAGTACTAGATCTAACTCTGCTACTATTCAGGTGTGTAGTATTTTTTTGAGCCACTTAATCTTGCTTTTTTATCTGTAACACAAAGAAATCTATTAAGGCTATATTATATTTTGTCTGTTAGGTTTTATCTTATTACTCATTAGAAGCAGTTACTGGTGTGCTGCATTTAGAAGGACTCTGAAGATGCAACCAAGACTGCAGGAATGATTGTAGTAATCGATTAGCAATGTCTGTCATGGGCAAGGGTATTGGATGAAGGAAATAATGGCAGGTATGATTCATTCAGTCTTTTGAATAAATGAACTAGAATTTATTTGTATTCTAAAATTTTGGCATTTTTTAACTTGGTATATTTCATATGTACAGTATAGGGGTCTATTTGGAAATACTCATCATTTGAATAACTGGAATTAAATATTTCCTGCCAAAAGCCCATGCTCCAGAAAGGGAAAAAGGACGTGAAGCAGTACATGAAAATGTTTTATTGGGAAAACTATTCCACACGCATCTCTTTTATGATGACTTCATTTTCTCCTTTTGAAAAATCAGGAGGTAAGCAGCACATTTCATCCCAGAAAAAAGAAAATAGAGTTACTGTTAAGATTTTCAATCAATAGTACATTGTTGCAACTAAGCACCACTCTATTTAAAAAAAAAAAAAAGAATTAGGGGAAGAAGTTATTCTGCAAATCACCGCTAAACACAATATTGCTAGAATAGCAAAATCTGAAAACAAAAATCTCACATTTACAAATACTTTAAAAAATGCTCAACACTTCACACAATGATGATGATGATAGTTCACATTTATTGAACATTTATTATGTGCCAGGCTCAATTCTAATGCATTTCATGTATTAGCTCATTTCATAACTTTCAATGACTTTTAAGAATGTTGATGTACAAATCTCATTTAATTTTTATGACAATTCTAAGAAATAGGCATTATGGTTATCCCATTTACAGCTAAGAAAACTGAGAAAACAAGACATTAAGTGACTTGCCTAGTGTCACGCCAATGTATTTGGCACCTGAATCCAGATGGTCTCAGTCTAGAAGCCCTGTGCCTAAAGCATTATACAGGAGCAAAATCCTCCCAAAATAAGCCTAAGAGATCTGAACCTGAGAACCTGGGCAAAGTCACAGTACGAAGCCAGGGCTATTTAGGGAGCTATGAGTGAGTGAATCTCTACTAACAAGGCTTTTGCTTCCTCCTGGCTTCAGCTAAAAGCTCTGCGGGGTCGCTGTTGGCTGCTGACTTGGCCCATTGTCAGGATCTCACAGTTGGAAGATCCTCTTATAGGATTTGGAGGATTAGGCATTTTAAACATTAAATGGAAGTTCAGACAGTCAATCTACTCTGTCGTCAGGGGACAAAAATTATAATGTGATCAAAATGTAATCAAAATGTGAGTTCTGTAATGGTATATTTCTCTTTGTTTTGACTTCCTATGGACTAGGCATGAGCTCAGCTGCCAGTTTGTCCAGCTACATTTTGAGATGTGATTACTTATGCCCCAGTGAATACTATCGTGTTTGTCTCCACTGTTTTAGAAGGCTTTTCTACTATATCCAAGCTCCTTTTACTCTGTCCAAAGTCTTTTGCTGGGCTCGCACCTATAATTTGAAGATAATGATGAAACAGTGAGTCCTTCTACAGAAATAGAATTTATATCCTTCTCTGCTCCAAAAGTCATACACCACGCCAGCACTGGAAACAATGAGTTTATTAAAGTCATTTAACTTGGTATGACCTAATTTCTTCCTTTTAAATGTGAGGAGCCAGGCAAGCCAAAGAATAATGTCTTGGCTCTTCAGAGCTATCCTCCATAAGACACTGACTTGGAGTCTTTAGTAGGCATTGAAAAAAAAAGTGTATTTATTTGAAGAGAAATATTTAGTAATAGTTTGATAAGAGGTAAGAAGAAACCCATGTCCTTTTTTAATAGGATTCCATTTTTAAATAGATCTTCAGAAAATTTTTACCTGCTAGCTTAAAAAAAAATATCCTAGTAATACACAATAAAATGTTCATATAAGGAGCTACCAAATCAGATATTTATCTCTTTGGGAAAGCACATGGCATCACGGTGAGTTTTCCTGTAGGATAAGAGGTTGCATCAGTTAGGATCCCAGCAAGAAACAAATGATGTGCCCAGATTGGGTCATTTAATGTGAGTTTAATAAAAGGCAGATTTACAAATATGTGGAGAAGGATTTGGAAAAACCGCAAGAAATAATGCTGTATTCTGGGGCTATATCAGTGTAAGAGGTACTTACATCTCAAGATCTGAAGGGCAAGGGAGGAAAGCACTTACCAGAAGAAAGGCAGGGCAGTAGGGGAAGAAGGAGGGGATGGGAGAGTGAGAATGAGAAGGAAAGAAAACAAGAAGCCAAGTGTCAGGGACTCTAAGGCTTTGGTCTAGGTCCACCCTCAACAACCCCACAGAATGGGAGCCAGGAGAGTAAACAGTCATTTCTCATTCTCTTTTCTTCTTCTGATTTGCTACCCATGTTTCCTGGTGGGCCACCGAACAGAAACTAGAGGGCAAGGGATGCCATTCATAGAGCCAGCTTCCCAGGTTACAAAGCAGAGCAAAGAACAGAACCAAGAAATAGAAAAGAGGGGTAAAGGAAAGGTGTCCATCACAGAGATTTTTCCTTATGCTACCTTGTAGTCCCCAAGGCAGGAGAAGAAGGGAAAGAAATCGTGGGCAAAAGGAAAGATGGGAGGAAGGAAAGCAAGCCCTTGATGCTAAGATGTTCTCCTCCATTATTGTGGCTTTACATAACCACCAGTCAGAGAGGCCTAGAGTGCCCCTCTTCTTCCCTCATGAAGTCCTCATAAGGCGCCTCTCTTGTGCCTTATTTCCAGGGGGCTCTGCTCATAGCTGGCAATGACAAACGTCATTTCCTCCTCCCCCCTGAAGTGATCTATGATTTAAAATTTTAGGCCTCCCAAAGCCACGTGACTTTCATTAGGGCACTCTTGGGATGCAAAAATTCTTTTATTATTATTATTATTATTATTATTATACTTTAAGTTCTAGGGTACATGTGCACAATGTGCAGGTTTATTACATATGTATACATGCGCCATGATGGTGTGCTGCACCCATTAACTCGTCATTTACATTAGGTATATCTCCTAATGCTATCCTTCCCCTCTCCTCCCACCCCATGACAGGCCCTGGTGTGTGATGTTCCCCTTCCTGTGTCCAAGTGTTCTCATTGTTCAATTCCCACCTATGAGTGAGAACATGCGGTGTTTGGTTTTTTGTCCTTGCGATAGTTTGCTCAGAATGATGGTTTCCAGCTTCATCCATGTCCCTACAAAGGACATGAACTCATCCTTTTTTATGGCTGCATAGTATTCCATGGTGTATATGTGCCACATTTTCTTAATCCAATCTATCATTGATGGACATTTGGGTTGATTCCAACTCTTTGCTATTGTGAATAGTGCCGCAATAAACATACGTGTGCATGTGTCTTTATAGCAGCATGATTTATAATCCTTTGGGTATATACCCAGTAACGGGATGGCTGGGTCAAATGGTATTTCTAGTTCTAGATCCTTGAGGAATCGCCACACTGTCTTCCACAATGGTTGAACTAGTTTACAGTCCCACCAACAGTGTAAAAGTGTTCCTATTTCTCCACATCCTCTCCAGCACCTGTTGTTTCCTGACTTTTTAATGATCGCCATTCTAACTGGTATGAGATAGTATCTCATTGTGGTTTTGATTTGCATTTCTCTGACAGCCAGTGAGGAGGAGTATTTTTTCATGTGTTTGTTGGCTGGGGATGCAATAATTCTTAAGACTCAAAAAGATATATTAATAAATCTAACCACTTATTATATACCCTTAAGAATAGAGAGACTCCATTTTGATACCCACATATTTGGTTGATCAATATCATGCTGGGAGGTGTGGGACACATAGACAAAGGATTTGGAATATTTTTAGGAAGTGACTTTGGTGGAATTGCAGGTGGGGGAGGTATTTTTCTGCAGAGGGTTCCCTTGGAATCACACGTCATGAAATCTTCCTGGTTTACTCCCTCCTTGGGCCAACCCTCTGGGTTCCTCACTTTGTGATCTCATTGTAAGTCAGGCAACAAGGATTTATTTTGTAGCTTTTATGTGTCAATCACTGCTCTAGGCCCTCTAGAGCTATGTGATACTCAGATAATTCAGAGAAAAAGCTAATCTGTATTCACATTTCTGGAGAATAATCAAATTTCAGTTCCCTTTGATATTCAAGATCTTTTAAGAGGTTCCTCTTCTTTCCTCATGGAGACTGAATTCACTACTCATTCTGTGTTTCACAATTCGATGCCCATAAATGTATGTTTAGGCTTCCTAGATTTTGCTCATTCTATGTGGGCTAGAACTACACAATCCCGTTTAAACAATATACCTTTCCATGACAAAATCACTACTAGAAATCATTATTAAGATCTAAGAATGAAATTAAACTTGATTTTGTCTGCTCCAGCATTAGAAGAAACATAACTCTAGTGATATGTAAAAGTAGCATAAATCTGGAACTCTAAATTCAGGGGATTTTGTTTGAAGAAAAAAAAATAAGAGGAAATCAAGTGTATTAACCAACTTAATCAAATAGGACAATTTCATTTTGTTCATTTAAGAGACTTCAAGGCCAGAGATAATGTGTAATATCCTTAGGATAGCCACAGTTGAGTTATTTGGGCAGGTACAGAAATCAATGGAAGGATATTCCAGACGGCACTAGCAATGTGAGTATCAGCACAGGTACATGATGTACTTCCCATACAAAGAACTTGTGGGGGGTACAGGAAGATGTGACTAGAAAGGAAGTTTGGATCCTGATGGTAGAGAAACCTCAGTGTTTGCTGTGGAGTATGATAGATAATGGGAAACCTTTGAAGGTTTGTTTTATTTATATAGATAGATAGATAGATATAGATATACATTATATATAAAACAGGGGAATGAAGAAATCAAAACTATAGAGATGTAGTTATCTTGAGTTGGCAACAGCAAGGTGACTTGGCTGATTGTAAAGACTTGGGTGAAATGGCTGACTGTGGGATTCAAGCTATGTAAGTAAAGTGAAAGAAGGTTCAATAAGTACTCAGCAATCCTACTGATTATTTAAACAGAGATAAAGCCTTGCAAATGTCAGAGAAGAACATTGCGAGGGATGGAATCTGCAACCCATTTTGGAGTTTTTTTGTTGTTGATTTTGAGACAGTGTCTCACCCAGCCTGGAGTGCAGTGACGTGATCGCGGCTCACTACAGCCATGCTCTCCAAAGCTCAAGCAATCCTCAGTCTCTTGAGTACCTGGGACTAAAAGCAACCATCACCATGCCCACCTAATGCAATCTATTTTGGCTCTAAGGCCCAATACTATGTCCTCCCATAAACAAATAATTAAGAAAGGCAAAAGGGAACAGGATACAGACAAGTCGGCAGGCATATTGGAAGGATAACAGCTGGAAGGATCCTGGCTCCTAAACATTAGGCATGTAATGAATGTATGCAAGCAAGAGAGAAGCAGAGAGAGAGAGAGGAGGTATACAACTCCATGTGGTTCTGTGTAAAACACAGTCCAGGGGGAGGTAATTTCACTGTCACTCCCACTGTCACTCAGTCTTCCTCTAGCCAAAATTAGTAGTCATTTACCTGCCCAACATCCCAAGTTTCAATGAAACTGAAGCATACATTACCTTTTTGATGTTGAAAAGAGACTGATAATCCATGTCAAGATTTGATCCAAAGTGCAAAGCAATGCTGATGAGAAACATAAAGGCCAAATTACTTCATCTCCCTGGTGTCACTGCCCAACCCTGTGGCCCTTGTGATCCCCATCATGTTGCTGCAACTTACAGCACTGAATCAAGCACTGCCAGATTTGAATGGTAGAGTGGATAATGGGCTTAACTTTTCTAGCAGATCTTACCCTTTAGCTATAGTCAAGAAATGATTTGCTTTCAACTCACTAGAATATAAACTCCTTAAGAAAAGAGAATTGCCTGCTTGTTTCACTGCCATATCTCTGGTACATGGTAGGCGCTTGGTAATCATTTGATGGATATTTAGTGAATAAAATATAGATAAACCTTTAAATATATAATTTGTACTTAATATATTAAAAATGCATATTATATAAATATGATATGTTACACATATATACACACACGCCCTGGTAGTTACTGTTCACTAGAACCAAACTTTAACAAGAAATTCAAACCACATATTGAAAATAGGTAACTATCTAAAAATAAGAATTAAATTTTCGGCATTTAGATTTATGTACTTCCAGAAAAAAAGCAAATTTAATTATCTTTTATAGTTAGGGCTAATTTTTTAACCTTGAGATCGTTAGGATTTCACTGATAATCTCATTTTCCCAACTGGTGCAAAAAAGTTTTCATTGTAAAATCTTGATAGGAAGACTGAACAAAGAATAAATTGGGGACAGGGAGAAGAGAGTCCAACACAAGAACTGAGCATGCCTTTTTGCCTCCTGCATTCCCTCCCTGCGGAAGAGCATTTCCATCTACCAACCTGCCTACACTGAGAAACTGAGTCTCACTTGATCTCTCAGCCCCACATACTGACTGCTATGAAAGCTTGGCAGTTGCACAGTAATTTTTAAGTTGTGCCCAGTGGTGTGAGTGGGAGGTAGGGAACAGGAGCCTCCCTTCAACAAAACACACCGGCTCTGGTTTGGGATAAGATTGCAAGGTTTTGTTTGATCAAAAGAGTTCCACTGCGTTAGCAATCATTTGGAAACTTTAAAACTTATCTTTTATATCCATTACATCTTCTCCAACCCTACTGCCTTTGCTCTAGGTCAGACCTTATTCTATGTGCAGCTTCTCTGGTCTTCCTCCTTCCTTTTCCTGACCTGTTCATTTAGTAGAAAACTGTTTTTATTCTTTTTTCCTAATATTTCTTTAATGGTTCCTGTTTGAAACTAGATAAAATACTAGGTACCTTTTCATAGGAAGCAAAACCTTCGTAAACTCTTTCTTGTTTCTTCAACTGTTTGGCTTCTTCTGCTACCAATCCCCCACTACCTCATCTCTGCTCCTAAAATACAGGTTGTGTATCCCTTGTCTGAAATGGTTGGAACCAGAAATGTTTCAGATTTTGAATTTTTTCAAATTTTGGAATATCTGCATAGTGAGATATCTTTGAGGATGAAACTTAAGTCTAAACACAAAATTCATTTATGTTTTAGATACACCTCATACATATAGCCTGAAGGTTTCATACAGTATTTTTAATAATTTGGGGCATAAAACAAAGTTTTGACTGTGTTTTGTGCGTAAAACAAAGTTTCAACTCTGACCTGTCATATGAGGTCAAGTGTGGAATTTTCCACTTGTGGTATCATGATGGCACTCAAAAAGTTTCAAATTGGAGCATTTCAAATTTTGTATTTTGGGATTACAGATGCTCAACCTGTGATACGTTATTCTACAGTGACACAGAATTCATATCCCTGTGCCTTTGCGTATACCAATACCTCTGACTGGAATATCTGTCATTTTGTGTGTTTTTACTTTTCTTTAAAATACAAATGAAACCTTTGTAGCAATTTAAGATGGCCAAGAGATTACTACATTTTTGAAATCATGCAGAAATACCTATTTTCAGAAATCCTATATTCTCATCTCTCTGTTCTTTTAAGCAAAGTTTATTTTTACTCAATGCTCTCAACGTGTGTATTTTATGCTGATCAGCTTTTAGGAAAATACAAAGATAATATAAGTTTGCACCTTCAGGAGTTTGCAGTCAAATTTTGGATCTGATTTATACAATTTATCTGGCCTTTCCAGGCCTATCTTGTCCACTAATCTACAAATTCAGGAAGATCTCTCATATTGATGCCCGGGCAATTGGCCAGTCTGTCACTTGCCAAGTGACACACTCCTTAGTGTTAAGTGATTTGTGATTGAATATATGCTGCCTCATTTAATTATCATAATTCTTACATAAGAATATGTAATTATTATTAAATATTGAAGGTCCTTCTTTTCTGAAAAATAGAAGCTTTTGGTATTAAAACAGAAAATGTAAATGTGTTCAGACTGTGGGTTTAGAATGATTAAGAAACAAAACAAGGCAGTCAAAACTAGTAGTGTAGTGGATAAACCTGTGGAATTTACAGTTATTATATCAGCAATAAGTATGTGATGCCTGTTTCCATGAGGTTATTTAGTTTATTTGGGGGTACCACGCCTGCAATTATGTACCTGCTACCAGAGAGAGGTATGAGATGAATAAACACACTCTAGCAAATTATACTAAAAAACCCACTATGGTTCACAGGTATCAATATTTTAGTAAACAATTATTATCTTATTTGTATATTAACATTTATAAAAGTACTATTTGAAGCTAGAGATGAATACAATATCTAGGCACAGATCAACACCTTCTATCTAATCGTTGTTAAGTGTTTCTTAACCTTTTTTTGCAACTTATGAGGCATCACTTTCTGGAGTCAAAGGCCCTCCTGGTCTCAGTACAGATTTAGAAAAATATTGAATTTTGTGGATTTGTGGTGCATGCTTTATAATATTTACAGTGCATGTTCTTTCCTTATGCAGTGTGATGTGCCTTTGTTTCACCTTGCTCCATCTACCTGTGATTTCTTTTTTTTTTTTTTTTTGGGAAAAAATACATTTTTATTTTCAGTAACCTCTAATAGACATTTAATATTTCTTCTGATTATGAATGTGGGCAAGAAGCCACAGTGGTAGTAGTAGGCTTTCAATTTTGTCTCCAAAAAAAGGATATTTTTAGCTTACATTACCATTGTTGCATATATTTCTTTTTTTTTTTTAAGAAGTTGTCCCCAGGTGTCTTTTATTCTTTTTTTTTTTATACTTTAAGTTTTAGGGTACATGTGCACATTGTGCAGGTTAGTTATATATGTATACATGTGCCATGCTGGTGCACTGCACCCACTAACTCGTCATCTAGCATTAGGTATATCTCCCAATGCTATCCCTCCCCCCTCCCCCTACCCCACCACAGTCCCCAGAGTGTGATGTTCCCCTTCCTGTGTCCATGTGATCTCATTGTTCAATTCCCACCTATGAGTGAGAATATGCAGTGTTTGGTTTTTTGTTCTTGCAATAGTTTACTGAGAACGATGATTTCCAATTTCATCCATGTCCCTACAAAGGACATGAACTCATCATTTTTTATGGCTGCATAGTATTCCATGGTGTATATGTGCCACATTTTCTTAATCCAGTCTATCATTGTTGGACATTTGGGTTGGTTCCAAGTCTTTGCTATTGTGAATAGTGCCACAATAAACATACGTGTGCATGTGTCTTTATAGCAGCATGATTTATAGTCCTTTGGGAATATACCCAGTAATGGGATGGCTGGCTCAAATGGTATTTCTAGTTCTAGATCCCTGAGGAATCGCCACACTGACTTCTACAATGGTTGAACTAGTTTACAGTCCCACCAACAGTGTCAAAGTGTTCCTATTTCTCCACATCCTCTCCAGCACCTGTTGTTTCCTGACTTTTTAATGATTGCCATTCTAACTGGTGTGAGATGGTATCTCATTGTGGTTTTGATTTGCATTTCTCTGATGGCCAGTGATGGTGAGCATTTTTTCATGTGTTTTTTGGCTGCATAAATGTCTTCTTTTGAGAAGTGTCTGTTCATGTCCTTTGCCCACTTTTTGATAGGGTTGTTTGTTTTTTTCTTGTAAATTTGTTTGAGTTCATTGTAGATTCTGGATATTAGCCCTTTGTCAGATGAGTAGGTTGCGAAAATTTTCTCCCATTTTGTAGGTTGCCTGTTCACTCTGCTGGTAGTTTCTTTTGCTGTGCAGAAGCTCTTTAGTTTAATTAGATCCCATTTGTCAATTTTGTCTTTTGTTGCCATTGCTTTTGGTGTTTTAGACATGAAGTCCTTGCCCATGCCTATGTCCTGAATGGTAATGCCTAAGTTTTCTTCTAGGGTTTTTATGGTTTTAGGTCTAACGTTTAAGGCTTTAATCCATCTTGAATTGATTTTTGTATAAGGTGTAAGGAAGGGATCCAGTTTCAGCTTTCTACATATGGCTAGCCAGTTTTCCCAGCACCATTTATTAAATAGGGAATCCTTTCCCCATTGCTTGTTTTTCTCAGGTTTGTCAAAGATCAGATACTTGTAGATATGTGGCATTATTTCTGAGGGCTCTGTTCTGTTCCATTGATCTATATCTCTGTTTTGGTACCAGTACCATGCTGTTTTGGTTACTGTAGCCTTGTAGTATAGTTTGAAGTCAGGTAGCATGATGCCTCCAGCTTTGTTCTTTTGGCTTGGGATTGCCTTGGTGATGCGGGCTCTTTTTTGGTTCCACATGAACTTTAAAGTAGTTTTTTCCAATTATGTGAAGAAAGGCATTGGTAGCTTGATGAGGATGGCATTGAATCTATAAATTACCTTGGGCAGTATGGCCATTTTCACAGTATTGATTCTTCCTACCCATGAGCATGGAATGTTCTTCCATTTGTATCCTCTTTTATTTCCTTGAGCGGTGGTTTGTAGTTCTCCTTGAAGAGGTCCTTCACGTCCCTTGTAAGTTGGATTCCTAGGTATTTTATTCTCTTTGAAGCAATTGTGAATGGGAGTTCACTCATGATTTGGCTCTCTGTTTGTCTGTTGTTGGTGTAGAAGAATGCTTGTGATTTTTGTACATTGATTTTGTATCCTGAGACTTTGCTGAAGTTGCTTATCAGCTGAAGGAGCTTTTGGGCTGAGACAATGGAGTTTCTAGATATACAATCATGTTGTCTGCAAACAGGGACAATTTGACTTCCTCTTTTCCTAATTGAATACTCTTTATTTCCTTCTCCTGCCTAATTGCCCTGGCCAGAACTTCCAACACTATGTTGAATAGGAGTGGCGAGAGAGGGCATCCCTGTCTTGTGGCAGTTTTCAAAGGGAATGCTTCCAGTTTTTGCCCATTCAGTATGATATTGGCTGTGGGTTTGTCATAGATAGCTCTTATTATTTTGAAATACATCCCATCAATACCTAATTTATTGATAGTTTTTAGCATGAAGGGTTGTTGAATTTTGTCAAAGGTCTTTTCTGCATCTGTTGAGAGAATCATGTGGTTTTTGTCTTTGGTTCTGTTTATATGCTGGATTACATTTATTGATTTGCGTATATTGAACCAGCCTTGCATCCCAGGGATGAAGCCCACTTGATCATGGTGGATAAGCTTTTTGATGTGCTGCTGGATTCATTTTGCCAATATTTTATTGAGGATTTTTGCATCAATGTTCATCAAGAATATTGGTCTAAAATTCTCTTTTTTTGTTGTGTCTCTGCCTGGCTTTGGTATCAGAATGATGCTGGCCTCATAAAATGAGTTAGGGAGGATTCCCTCTTTTTCTATTGATTGGAATAGTTTCAGAAGGAATGGTACCAGTTCCTCATTGTACCTCTGGTAGAATTCGGCTGTGAATCCATCTGGTCCTGGACTCTTTTTAGTTGGTAAGCTATTGATTATTGCCACAATTTCAGCTCCTGTTGTTGGTCTATTCAGAGATTCAACTTCTTCCTGGTTTAGTCTTGGGAGAGTGTATGTGTCAAGGAATTTATCCATTTCTTCTAGATTTTCTAGTTTATTTGCGTAGAGGTGTTTGTAGTACTCTCTGATGGTAGTTTGTATTTCTGTGGGATCGGTGGTGATATCCCCTTTATCATTTTTTATTGCATCTATTTGATTCTTCTGTCTTTTTTTCTTTATTAGTCTTGCTAGCGGTCTATCTATTTTGTTGATCCTTTCAAAAAACCAACTCCTGGATTCATTAATTTTTTGAAGGGTTTTTTTGTCTCTATTTCCTTCAGTTCTGCTCTGATTTTAGTTATTTCTTGCCTTCTGCTAGCTTTTGAATGTGTTTGCTCTTGCTTTTCTAGTTCTTTTAATTGTGATGTTAGGGTGTCAATTTTGGATCTTTCCTGCTTTCTCTCGTGGGC
The DNA here is from genome assembly GCF_028858775.2 of Pan troglodytes. Lineage (NCBI taxonomy): Eukaryota > Metazoa > Chordata > Mammalia > Primates > Hominidae > Pan > Pan troglodytes. The sequence goes on from NC_072401.2 coordinate 46,057,648, forward strand.
ATTTAGTGCTATTAAATTTCCCTCTCCACACTGCTTTGAATGCGTCCCAGAGATTCTGGTATGTTGTGTCTTTGTTCTCGTTGGTTTCAAAGAACATCTTTATTTCTGCCTTCATTTCGTTATGTACCCAGTAGTCATTCAGGAGCAGGTTGTTCAGTTTCCATGTAGTTGAGCAGTTTTGAGTGAGATTCTTAATCCTGAGTTCTAGTTTGATTTCACTGTGGTCTGAGAGATAGTTTGTTATAATTTCTGTTCTTTTACATTTGCTGAGGAGAGCTTTACTTCCAAGTATGTGGTCAATTTTGGAATAGGTGTGATGTGGTGCTGAAAAAAATGTATATTCTCTTGATCTGGGGTGGAGAGTTCTGTAGATGTCTATTAGGTCCGCTTGGTGCAGAGCTGAGTTCAATTCCTGGGTATCCTTGTTGACTTTCTGTCTCGTTGATCTGTCTAATGTTGACAGTGGGGTGTTAAAGTCTCCCATTATTAATGTGTGGGAGTCTAAGTCTCTTTGTAGGTCTCTCAGGACTTGCTTTACGAATCTTGGTGCTCCTGTATTGGGTGCATATATATTTAGGATAGTTAGCTCTTCTTGTTGAATTGATCCCTTCACCATTATGTAATGGCCTTCTGTGTCTCTTTTGATCTTTGTTGGTTTAAAGTCTGTTTTATCAGAGACTAGGATTGCAACCCCTGCCTTTTTTTGTTTTCCATTTGCTTGGTAGATCTTCCTCCATCCTTTCATTTTGAGCCTATGTGTGTCTCTGCACGTGAGATGGGTTTCCTGAATACAGCACACTGATGGGCCTTGACTCTTTATGCAATTTGCCAGTCTGTGTCTTTTAATTGGAGCATTTAGTCCATTTACATTTAAAGTTAATATTGTTATGTGTGAATTTGATCCTGTCATGATGATGTTAGCTGGTTATTTTGTTCGTTAGTTGATGCAGTTTCTTCCTAGTCTCCATGGTCTTTACATTTTGGCATGATTTTGCAGTGGCTGGTACCGGTTGTTCCTTTCCATGTTTAGCGCTTCCTTCAGGAGCTCTTTGAGGGCAGGCCTGGTGGTGACAAAATCTCTCGGCATTTGCTTGTCTGTAAAGTATTTTATTTGTCCTTCACTTATGAAGCTTAGTTTGGCTGGATATGAAATTCTGGGTTGAAAATTCTTTTCTTTAAGAATGTTGAATATTGGCCCCCACTCTCTTCTGGCTTGTAGGGTTTCTGCCGAGACATCCACTGTTAGTCTGATGGGCTTCCCTTTGAGGGTAACCCGACCTTTCTCTCTGGCTGCCCTTAACATTTTTTCCTTCATTTCAACTTCGGTGAATCTGTCAATTATGTGTCTTGGAGTTGCTCTTCTCGAGGAGTATCTTTGTGGCGTTCTCTGTATTTCCTGAATCTGAACGTTGGCCTGCCTTGCTAGATTGGGGAAGTTCTCCGGTATAATATCCTGCAGAGTGTTTTCCATCTTGGTTCCATTCTCTCCATCACTTTCAGGTACACCAATCAGACGTAGATTTGATCTTTTCACATAGTCCCATATTTCTTGGAGGCTTTGTTCATTTCTTTTTATTCTTTTTTCTCTAAACTTCCCTTCTCGCTTCATTTCATTCATTTCATCTTCCATCACTGATACCCTTTCTTCCAGTTGATCGCATCAGCTCCTAAGGCTTCTGCATTCTTCACGTAGTTCTCAAGCCTTGGTTTTCAGCTCCATCAGCTCCTTTAAGCACTTCTCTGTATTGATTATTCTAGTTATACATTCTTCTAAATTCTTTTCAAAGTTTTCAACTTCTTTGCCTTTGGTTTGAATGTCCTCCCGTAGCTCAGAGTAATTTGATCGTCTGAAGCCTTCTTCTCTCAGCTCGTCAAAGTCATTCTCCGTCCAGCTTTGTTCCGTTGCTGGTGAGGAACCTCCAAAGGAACGCAGTTCCTCACCAGCAATGTGATTTCTTTTTGCATTCAGCTTTGGTCTATGCTGCATTATAGAGTCATTTTGTGGTGCATTGGGAATGTAACTGCCCTGGTGCTCTGCCACTTGGCTGGCTGCACTCTTCCTCCTCTTTCAGTTCAGCTGCCTTATCTAGCAGGACCCAGGCGTGACTACTGACTTTTCTTCCTTGTGGCTATAACTGCCTAAAATTCCTAAGAAAATGCAAAAAGTGTGACAGAAACTGGCTTATGACCTAAAGCTAGTTTTCTTTCTACTACCAGTTGCTTTGTAACGCACTTTTGATGTTGCCCTTCATAACCAGATGAATGACTTGCATAATTGTACTTAGGTATGAAACATATTAGATAATTTGCCCTCTCTCCTAGCCCCATTTTAAGGAAACGTTGCCTCTTACCCTTTATTACTATCAGCCCAAGCCTATATCAGTAGATTTCTCAAATCATAGAAAGAGTAAAATTGTAGAAATACCTATTATAGACATAATGAGATAGGACGTGTTTGGGGGAATTTTTGTTTGTCTCTTCATCATCCAGGAATACAGTACTAGAATTCTCTCATTTTAGTAGCAGATTATAATTTTTAATTTGGGTATGCACTCGCCTACTTTCACTCCATGTGGTCTGTGGGGTGCTACCCCCAGTTTTAGGGGTGGTACGCATGACCTGGCCATAAGCAAATTAATGCAGCTAATTATTTTGGTGATGGCAGTAAATCGAGGGCTGGGCACATGACCTAAGTCCATGAAGTCAGAGTGAATCTCAAGCCTGTCTTATCCAACTTGGACCTGAAAGAATATCTGGCTGGAGCAACTGCAGCTAACTTGTCATCATGCCGAGCTGAAAATGAAATCTATATAATATGTAGAGGAAAGTAGAAAGCAATCTAGTCCTTAGGATACTGTTTGGAATCTGAATTTAGATCTACATGAAAGTTCATCTCTCTCTAGACTTACTATCATATAAGCCAATATATTCCTTTTCTTAAAAGTTTGTTTAAACAAAGTCAAATCGAGATTTCTGTCACTTGCAACAGAAAGAGTTCTGCCTGATACTTGTGCTACACACAGGCAGTTTGTCTGTTGTCAGGGCTTTGAGCCTGGCATAGAGCTATAAAAAGTAAACATATTTCACAGAGACCTTCTAATAAGCTGCTCCTTATGTAAGAGAGGCATCGTATTTACCTCCAGTTCTTCTATTAAACATCCCTCCTTTTCAATCACTTAATTTTTCCTCTCCCTGTTAAGGAACAACTTAATATTTTGAAATCATTCTTTACTAAAGCAACATCCAATTGGTTACTGTGTTCATTCATTTTTCAACCCATACTTCAACTTTGATATAATTAATAATACCCTCTCACCTATAAAGCTACTCTTTCCAACTTACAACCAAGAAATAAGCTTCTCATCCAGCTTTCTGAGGTTCTCTGTCCTTTATATTTGTGGGCAAGAGTCCAGTTAGCAGAAGCACTAATTGATCCTTAATGAGTACAAAGATTATTTTGTCATACTATCTTGGAGCTAAACTATCTTGGAGCTAGACTTATTTTAAAATAGATTAGCTCCTTGCTTATCTTTTGTCCTCTTTAGGAAACAACCAACCAAACCATGTGTGGTACTTTTGTGCCTGTGCTCCAATTTCAACTTCATTCATTATATTGCTATTAAGCAAAACAAGTATATTTTTAAATAAATATCACTTACCATAAGAAACTGTCTACCTAGATAGTTCACTTATCCTTCAGCAATAAAAAATTAATAGGATTTCAATAGGAGTTATTTTTTAAAAGAATGCAATAGAAAAAAGGGAAATACTTTATTGCTTGTTTTTCCTATTCAGTTTCAAGTAATTTCTTTAGAAACAAGAAAAATGGTAGTGGCAAGCATATTTAGAACATGTAATGGTGAGTTATCGTTTCCCTCTCTTCCTCTGTGAAAAAATAATAAAGTATTAATAATAAAGGCTGCTTTCTCCCCAAGGAGGAGATATTTGGCTACATTCAGATAGGCAAATATTTTAGAATGTCTTTAAAGTATAAAATAAACAAAACAATTTTCTTTCTCAGGAAGGGTTATTTGATATACTTCTGTTTTGCCTTCTATGCATATTCTCTTTAATGAGGTAATACTGTCTGTTCATTTCCTGTCTGGGGACTTTTTGCAGAGATATATTCCAAGCATGTTTATTTACCAGCTACCATTTCTTTCTTCAATTCCCAGGAGGATTTTTTTCTACTCACAGATTATAATGAGGAGAAAAACTGTTAAAACACAACAGTGTCCTTTATAATCATAAGTGAATTGCTTGCTTATATGCTTGTTTTGGCTAATTTTTAATTTTTATCAATTAATTTTTTTTCTTTTAGATGTCAGTAAAGCAAATAAAATTTGAGGTTTTTAAAAATCACATTCTCCCACAATATGACCACATTTTACTACCAAAGTCTACAGGGAACCTTTGTTTTTTGTAAGCAGGGTGATTTTTAGATGTTACCTCTCTTGGCCATGAGTCCTTTTTCTTTTTTCTTTATCCTTTCCCCAGCATCCTTTTCTTTTCTCTCCTAGTTTCCACAAATCCCAGAAAGCCTTTTGTTCACTCTCAGGTCAACAAGAAGCCAAATTAAAAACTAACAACTTTTGAATTTCAACAGCCAGACAAAGTGAATGTAGACTAAGAAGAAAAAAAAAAAAAGGAAAGAAAGAAAAGAGGGAGAAAGACCCTAAGGAAAGAAAAGCCCAGCTGAGGGATTTGGAGGGCAGCAGCTCTGGAGGGGCAAGGCTGCTCGTTTGATGTGGGAGGTCCGAGCACAACCTGCAGGGGTGCTCTCTGGGACATCTCATTAACCGTGTCATCAAAGCCCCCTCAGGTCCAGCGAATCATAACATTATCTCTGACATTACCACACAGATACGAGGTTCCCGAGGCAGTCTATAAACATGCCTGTACTAACCAATTCATCGTGGCTTGACACCCCGGCAAGGGCTGGATGCCCTTTAGTGAGCTCCGTGAATTACCCCAGTCATTCATCAAAGTTTCTTGGAGTGCATTTCACACAGCATTAAATTTAATTAAAGCAACATTGACTGCATTGTAATCCTCGGGAGGCTCTTTGTCAGAGGGATCTGGAACACTTTCAGCTTAAAATATCTATTGTTTTGTTGGAGTTTTTCTTGGTTGTTGGGTTTTGGGTTTGAACTTTTTTTTTTTTAAGGTTGGATATCCGAATCAAATTGAAGTGGTGTTGGCTTCCCTTTCATTATTCTTTTCTTTTTTTGTTTTCTCTTTTTACCTTTTTCTTCTTCCTCTTTTTTGTTAAAAAAAAAAATCCAAAATCAGAAGAACTAAAAATTTGTGATAGAAGTAGTTTTAAGAAAGTGGGTTGGTCAGTCGCGGTAGCTCATGCCTGTAATCCCAGCACTTTGGGAGGCTGAGGCGGGCGGATCACAAGGTCAGGAGATCAAGGCTATCCTGGCCAACATGGTGAAAACCCGTCTCTACTAAAAATATAAAAATTAGCCAGGCGTGGCAGTGCATACCTGTAGTCCTAGCTACTTGGGAGGCTGAGGCAGGAGAATTGCTTGAACCCGGGAGGCAGAGGCTGCAGTGAGCCAAGATCACGCCACTGCACTCCAGCCTGAGTGACAGAGCAAGACTCCATCTAAAAAAAAAAAGGGTTACAATAAGTTAAGTAGCTTTGTGATCCCTATAATGCCATCCATACAAAAATCAAGAAAATAGGGTGCGCACAGGCATACAAAGACACTTCAGCACAGAGATGCACTCACACCGACACCTACCTGGGCAGAATGGTGTGCCACAGGCTTGGAAAGCATCACCTAAGCATTGCATTTCAGTCACAGATTACTTCAAAGGTGTTAGTTCAAAGTCTGAATGTTTTGAGGTTAGCGCTTGTACACAGTTCTCCTAGACACCTGGTGTCCTAGTGATGTTTTAAATTAATGCCCTCTATAGGTTAATCTTAGGGGAAAAAAATGTCTTTTCTTTTCATCAGCAAAGAAAACTTGATGGCAAGGAGAGGAGAGCATGCCCAAGAAGCCAATGAGCTGTTCTAATATCCCTTAGAGCTTGTACTGTCGCTGAGTTATTTATGGAGCAAGCCGCTATGTGTGAGAGAATGGGTACGAATGTGTGTGGAGCAATGGGGGCTAGTTAGGCAGGAAGGGAAAGGAAAGGAAAATGAAGAATAAAATGAAATGCATACGGAATTTCAAAGCATGCCTTTACTTGGTGATATTTTCTAGCTACTTTCTGAAAATTCTATATATAACTCTCTTCCTACATCTCCTCCCACAAAAGTGTATAGAATCATCCAAGTAAGGTCAAGTGATGTAATCTAAGTATAGAAATTTAGGGGCAGGGCAGTATAATCTGGTTAAACTAAGCTGAGATTGGTCTAATTGGGGGGTTAATAGTTTTCTTTCAGGGACTGTTCACACTAGTTTTATTTGTTTGTTGTCACCTTTGTGTGACTGTATTGGATAACTTGATATCTCCATTAAACTTTCCTGTTTCTTTCTATAAATTCAGTGAATGAACCCTAGTGGGCATTACCATGTAAATCTACATATATCTAATCTATTTTGCCAGAAAATGATGTTACTTAAGCTTTCTATTTTAATTTTTTCATCTGCAAAATGAGAATAATATCTATCTTACTCAGATCCTAAGGATACTGTAAGGATCAAACAAAATAATGTATATAATGTATATGAAAGCTCTTTGAATAGAAAAAAAGTGCTTTATAATTGTAAAGTGGTTTTTAAAGTGCAACATCAACTAAAAATGTGATTTTTTTCTAAATTAAAACATTTATCATCCTGATGAATGATTTGAAACTCAAAGCATCACTTACTACCCTTTGAATTTATAGTCTAATGAATAAGGAATAAGAGTAGAAAGAGGAGGATGAGAAATTAGAACACATTTGGGCCAAACAAAGGAAAAAATAGTAGGTTTAATATCACATAATCACGTAGGGGAAAAAGAGATCATGAGTGAAAAGATGGTTGAACCATGTTTAGATACCATGTGCATGGCAGATTAGAAAGGTCTGTAGGAGGAAATCTGGTTTGGGGTTAAAAAACAATTTATTAACTCCACATTACCTTCCAATAGATGTATCTAATTATTAAAGGAAGAGGGATATTTATAGTGTTGTGGTGGAGAGCCCATGGTGTGGGGTCAGATAGGTCTGGACCCAAACCCCAGCTCCACATCTTACTAGTATGTGACACTGGACAACTTGTTGATGTTCTGAGCCTCGGTTTTCCTTCCATAGTGCAGAAATAACAATGGCTTCCTCTCAAGGTGTTTATACTTTGTTACAAGGATTGTAGAAATTAATGTATGCAAAGCTTTTAGGACAGATATTGGCAGTTTGCAAACATTTTGATTTGGAAGGAAAAACTTGAAGGTAGAAGGTGTTTGGATGGTATGATAGAATCTAACTAGTTTCCAGAAGATTAACAATAGCTAATCTAAGAGCTACCTTCTGAACTGTGAATGCATATTCCTTCAACGGCCCACAACCCCTTTGTCTAGAATTGAAGTACTGATTTCACAAAAACTTTTGGTGGGCTTTCAAGAAACAGGAAAAAGTCATTACCCTCTGAAAGCCAGTGTGTAACATCAATACAGAGTGGGATTAGAGCAGAGCTATGTAAGGACCATGGAAGGAAGTAGAAAGATGCCTAAGCCTGTGAGGCTCTTGGGTAACTGGATTGACTATATCAGTATCAACATAGGTAAAGAAAGTAGTGTATCTATAAAGGGAATTACTTAGCCATGTAAGTTTAGAAACAGGCAAGTCAGGTAGGCAATATTGTTAATGACCAGAGTAGCATTCCCTCAGAGAAAGAGCTTCAGCAAAGGAACTTTAAGTACTTGAGGTTCTCTTGGCAAGGGAGAGGCTCCATGGCAAGATGGATGCATCAGATCTCTTAGCCTGATGTAGTTCAGTATTCACCTGCCCCTACTTCCACGTTTGATTCCACAAATCATCCAATGAGTGTGCCATTCATATGGATTTTGAGTATTTCTGATATTTGTAATCTAACTTTCTTACTGTATACAGGTACTCTTGGTGTTTTAGTTAGCCTTTTCAGCTTTCTATCTGTCAGGCCCACCCTTGGTATTTTAACAAATCAGCTTGCTGAGGGCTGGATTTTTTACCGTGATATGTCCACTGTATCAGCCAGCATTCACCCAGAGAAAGAGAACCAGGAGGAAATATATATTAAATGATTTGTTACAAGGAATTGGCTTCCACTATTGTGGGGGCTGGCTAGGCAAGTCCTCAGGGCCGGTTGTCAGGAAAGGCAAGCTGGAACTCTTGACCATGAGCTGAAGCTGCTGCCCATAGACAGAATTTCTTCTTCATCCAGGGACACCTCAGCTCTGCTCTTAAGGCTTTTCATCAGCTGATAAAATCAGGCCCACCTAGATGATCTAGGATAATCTCACTCACTTAAAGTTGACTGATAATGAACTTTAATTGCATCTATAAAATGTCTTCACAACAATACTTAGATTAGTGTTTCATTGAATAACTAGAGACTGTAGCATATCGAAGCTGACACATAAAATTAACCATTTTATTCACCAAGTGAAGACGGAGGGCTAGAATCTAGACTGCTATATATCCCAAAGTAAGATTGGCTACTATATACTAGAATACCATATACCCACCAAAGTGAGAGTGAGAGCTAGACATTATAGTGTGATATATCCACTATGAAAATCAAAGTCGCCCAGTGGGGCAACTGTGGAGCAGGTTTGCTGTCTTTGTCCTGCAAACCTCAAAATCACCATAGGAGTTCTCCACATTTCTTCAGAGGCCCCTATAGTTTATATTGCAAATTATATAATCAGTATATCCAGAAAGCAACAGTGCCTACCTCCTAAATAAACTGGCTATATTTAGGTTATCTTATTCATCAGATTTAATCTGCCTCTCTGAGTCTCATATTTTTAACATTAAAAACTAATCCCTTTACCTGTGCTGTGATCACCAATTGCCTCCACCTTCTTAGGAATCTCATGCTATCAATAACCTTTTTCTCTTCTCTTTATCTGGCCTGGATGGTCCTTTCTACATATTTTAAAACTTCATCCAGGCCGGACGCAGTGGCTCACGCCTGTAATCTCAGCTCTTTGGGGGCCTGAGGTGGGTGGATCACCTGAGATCGGAAGTTCGAGACCAGCCTGACCAACATGGAGAAACCCCATCTCTACTAAAAATACAAAATTAGCCAGGTGTAGTGGCACATGCCTGTAATCCCAGCTACTTAGGATGCTGAGGCAGGAGAATCCCTTGAACCCGGGAGGTAGAGGTTGCGGTGAGCTGAGATCTCACCCTTGCACTCTTTCCTGGGCAACAAGAGTGAAACTCCATCTCAAAAAAAAGAAAAGAAAAACAACTTCGTCCATCCTCTCATTTGAAAAACAAAACAAAATCTCTCTATCCAGCTTCTTCCTGCTACCTTCTTCTTTTTCAGCCTGACACCCCAAAAGAGTTATCTGTAGATGATGCTTCCATTTCTTGGCCTACCCTTCCTATATAATGCATTCCAATAGTTCCACCACAGTCACAAGTGACCTCTATGTCACCAAATCCAGTAGATGCTTTAGGATTCAGCTAACAGCTACATCTAACACCATTGACCATTCATTCCTTTTTATAAGACCCTTTTCCATCGGCGTCCTTGTTTTACACACTCTTCTGGTTTCCTTCCTACCTTTTTGGACACTCTTCCTCAGCTCCTGTTCTTGCTCCTTTTGCTTTAACTAGACTTCAGTTGTTGGAGTTCATTAAGGTCTGTTCTGGGCCTTTTTCTTCTGGCGCCTGGCTCCAATTATCATCCATATGCTGATGATTGTCAAATTTATAACTCTACCTGTATCAGCTAGAAATAGTTTGTTTCTGCAATTAATAAAAAACAGAGTAGCTGAAAAAATATAATTTTATTTTGTTTTTCATAAAGTTGGGAGGTAGCTTTTGCTGGCATATTTTAGTTGTTCAATGACATCTTGACTGAAGTGTCTATGATTCTCTTGCCTGTTCTCTGATGGCAGTAATATGGCTGCAAAAGTTCCATATTCACATCCATATTCAAAGTGATAGAATAAACCAGAGGTGAGATAGTATCTATATCAGGAAAAAAAAAAAAAAAAAGGTTTCCTGATAATTCCTTGACAAACTCAAGCTTATGTCACATTGGCCAGATCTTTGTTCCATGGCTATCCTCATATGCAAAAAGATAAGGAAACTGAAAATGTTGCTTATCCAGCCTCTATAGTAGAGGCTGGCAAAAGAGAAAAGAGTTGGGAATGGATGTTGGACAAGCCCATTAAAGTTCTTCCACACCATGTCAGACCTTTCTTCTGAGCTCCCAACTGCCTCTCAGCATCTCCGCTTGGAAAGTGCCTCAGAATCAACATACCTAAAACTTAACTCATCATGTTTTTTCCAAATTTGGTCCTCCGCCATTACTGTCTCAAGAATATGGCACAGCTATTTGTCCAGCTACAAAAGCAGAGAACCAGGGCTGTTGGCTTTGACAGTTCCCTCTCTGTTGTCCAACACATGACAAAACACACACGCACCTGCTACATCGTCAAGACCTATCAATTTAGACTTGTACATATTCCTCAAATCCCTTTACTTGTCCTAGTTTCAGCCACTACCACTCTATCCAAACTGAAATCATCTCTTTCCTGGACAGCATCCTCTTCTGCCTTCCTCTATCCAATCCTTAAAGTAATATTTTCAGAAACAGCTTAGATCATAATCCTTCTCTGATTATGACTTTCAATGACTCTTAAAATAAATGATTCTGTATAAGAGCCACAACCTGCTGCTGTCCACCTCTCCAGCCTCATCTCTCACCTGCTTCCCCTTGCTTCCTGAGCGCCTATCACACTGGCCCTCCTGGAATGCTCCTTGCTTCTTCATACCTCAGAATTTTATCTTCCCTGATTTTTTTTAAAGGTCTGAAACGCTCACTTCTTTCAAGGAGTTGATTCCTACTTATCCTTCACATCTCAGCTCAAATGTCATTTTCTTAGAGCAGAGATTCTCAATCCTTAAACCAAATCATGTCCTCCCATTAAAATCACTCAAAGTTTTTAGCTCTTTTCTTTCATGGCTTGTATTATAATTTGTAATTATATATTTATTTGCACTGAAATGTAAGTCCTTTGAGAGGTGAGATCATGTCATTTATCTTTTTTGTTACTTTAGTGCCTGGCCAGTTCTAGTTGCATAGTAGGAATTAATATATATTTGGTGAATATAGCAAATATTGATACAGAATTGTGTTTATATGTTGGCAAATTTTAATCAAATAGAAGAAAGTACTTATTGATTTCTTACTGTGTACCCAGCACTGTGATAAGTATAGATAAAAAGAGTACTGATAAATTTGAAAGGACGGGATCTGCTAACCTTTTGTCAGAAATAATTTCTAATAAATGCCTTTTGAAAGCCTCTGATACTTACCCCCATGTTATCATGTAATCCTGCTGCCCATGCCATCTGGAACATTGGGGATAATTCACTGAAGACCAGTGTAGCCACAGTGACTGCTTCTGCTGAAAGCCAGAGAGAGATTATGCAACAGCTCTAAATCTCTTGCAGCCCTGGCACTTGGGTAGTTTCCACGAAACCCATTATGTCCAATTTTCAGATCTTATAAATTCTCACTCTATCGAGACATTTCTCTCCTTTCCAGAGCTAGAACTGATCCCCTAGCTCTTTTACCAAACCAATTTCATCTCAGTATGATGGCTGTAGACATGGCTTTAAGGAAACACCAGCAAATAAAACTGAAATAAACTCTTCCTGCTCCTTTCTGCTCGAGATTAATGCTTGTATGTCAAAAGAAATATTGAACTTCAGATTAATAAATAAACCTAATATAGACTTCTATACCCTCTGTTCATTCCAACCATCATTTATTCCTTGAGATGAAGGTTCACCTTATCTTTCCAGAGTATATAGAGTATGATCTGCCAGCCAAAATACCACCAACTGGCTAGAGAGACCACTGAAAGACAGAATGAGTGAGCGGTCCATTTTCAGTTCAAGTGTTTACAGTAGCAGTATGCACATTTCCTGCCTCATCATTTCCATTTTTTTTATTTGTACAAATTTATGGGGCAAGTGGGAAATTTTGTTACATATATATGATGTGTAGTGATTAAGTCAGGCTATTTAGAATGTCTATCACCCAAGTACAATACATTTTTGTTCAATATAGTCATCCTACTGTGCTACAAAATTTGAATTTATTCCTTCTATCTTACTGTGTGTTTGTACCCTTTAATCCACTTCTCTTCATCCTCTCCCATTCTCCCCTACTCACCCTTCCCAGCCTCTGTTATCTGTCTTTCCACCCTCCACCTCCATGTGATCAAATTTTTTAGCTTCTGTATGTAAGTGAGAGCATGCAATATTTGTCTTTTTGTGCCAGGCTTATTTCATTTAAAATAATACCTCCAGTTTTATCCACATTGCTACAGATGACATGATTTCATTTTTTATGACTGAATAGTATTCCATTGTGTATCTATGTCACATTTTCTTTATCCGTTTATCATCTGTTGATATACACTTAAGTTGATTCCATATCTGTGCTATTATGAATAGTGCTGCAACAAACATGTGAGTGCAGGTATCACTTTAATATATTGATCTTTTCCTTTGGGCAGATACCCAGTAGTGAGGTTGCTGGATCAAACAGTAATTATATTTTTACTTTTTTGAGAAATCTCTATACCATTTTCCATAGTGGCTGTACTAGTTTACATTCTCACCAACAATGCATCAGAATTCCCTTTTCTCTGAACCTTTGCCAGCATCTGTTATTTTTTGTCTTTTTCATAATAGCCATTCTGACTGGGGTCAGATGTTATCTCATCTTGGTTTTGATTTGCATTTCTCTGATTAGATTTAAACTTCTTTTCTTTAGCCAGAGCAACTCCATCTTTATGAATGGCCATGAAGCTCTGTAAGAAGTTTTTTAGGGATAGTGAACAGGTTGGGTTATGATATGAAGAATGACCACACAAATTTGCAGTGCTGGGGCTGGGCTGGCTAGTTCCTACCGCTTCAGTGCCCCCCAAATCTCCACATGCCCCTCAAGGTCCACCCTGCCTTCACCCTGTCCTTTTCTCCAGAGGCCCAGCTGACCCATCACCAGCTCCTGAGCCCTTTGGCTTCTTTTGGATTCAGGCAATAACACCCTGGATAGGAGATTGGAAGAAGCTAGAACAGTCCTGGTACACATTTCCCTCATTTCTTCCTCAAATTTGAAAAGTGCCATTTGCAACAACAACAAAAAAATCCAGAATGTACTAGCTGCTCTGCTTCATCAGGAGGAAACACGCAGCTGACTGCAGAAGGACAGGGGATGCTGCCCCCAGCACTACCACTAGACTTTGTCTCTGTTTCATCTCTGCGCCAGTTTTGTGATCCACATTAGGAAAGCAGCATTCTTCCCTTCCTTCTCATTGAATGTCTGTAGCAGCAGTTCCCGAAAGCCAGTCCCAGGATGAAAAATTTGAAAGTGTTTTTGTTTTTACATTATAAATACAGATTCCCGAGTCCTGGATAGTAGACTGTGGTCTGGTGGGTCTTTGGTGAGGCCCTGAAGTCACTACTTTTCTAAGTACCTCGAAGTCTCGAAAAGAATGGAAGCCATTGGTACATATCTATGTCCCATTTCTTCAACCTCCTTCTGTTTCTTTGTATTACATTTTTGTAAAGAGATTTATATGGAACTTCTATAGGGTTGTGGATTTTCACCATATCCTTATTATCATATAGTCATTTCCCTGTTACTTCTATCAGATCAGCTTCTTTTGAAAAAAGTAAATCTTTCCAATCACATGAAATGTCATTACTTCAAAACTTCCAGGCTATGAGAATGCTTATAAGATCATACAGGAAATTTAATTCAAAACATTAAGTCACTTTTCAGTATTTGTATAAAATATATACTCTCTATGCAATAGATGTAGTATCTGAGAACACAGGGATTCTCGTCAAACTTGTTCCTTAACATTTTCTTCCATACTCTTCTCACAGTTCTTTTCCTTCCTGCCATATCTGTCATCCTCCAATTGTCTGGAATCTCAGTTTTGTCTGATCTTGATTCTCAAGATAAGTTTAACCTCCTCAGCACATTTTTTTCCCTCCAACCTATTATTTTTTAACTTTTAGAGAAAACAATCTGCCGCTTCATTCTAGTATTCCTAAATCTTCCATTCTCTTCCCAAGTTAACTTTATGCTAAAGGAAACAATACTGTTACCCATGCTGTTTCAAGCTTTTTAATAGGCTTTTGAAACTATCTTTCATTTCTGCATGATTCAATAAAATTAGACAACAATTTCATGAATCTCATCAAATTTTCCACTAAGTCTCTGAGACCTGTCCCCATAAGATGGCACATACAACTAGCTGACTCCCTTTATTCCCTAGTCTCCAAGCAGACAGACAACTGCTTGACCATGTCAACAAACTGCCTGCCTCCACCATGCTCCTGCTCAGAGAGCACGGCTTGAGAACATGACCCTTAAGTCTGGTGTCATCTCAGTGTTTGAGCCCAGTTACTCTGTAATCTAGGCAACTGTGAGCAACTACTCCTATTATTTCCCCAAATCCAGTCTCATATTTTCCTGTAATAACAGAACCTACAATTTTTAGCTAAGTACATGATTCAATAAAATTAGACAACAAAATGAAGACTGCATTTGCTCCTGGGTGTAGCCATGTGAGTAAATTCTAATGATGTGTGCAACTTTGGAGAGGGAACATGCTTTTCTTCAGTTCCTCTTTGCCCCTGTGAGACTTTGCTGAAAGTAGCAGCTGGTTGGATTGTGGATATAATGGCAGGTGGTCTATGTTGGGCCATGAGGACATGGGAAACATCCTAGGGCAAACATGGTGGTTGGCTGAGGAAGACCTGGGCCTCTAAGCACTTAAGAAGAAGAATAACCATGCCAGCCTGAACCACTTATTTTCAAATGTTGTGTACATTTGAGAAAAACACACCATGTGATATAAAACATGGTAGTTTGACTGGGCGCAGTGGCTCACACCTGTAATCCCAGCACTTTGGGAGGCCGAGGCAGGTGGATCACCTGAGGTCAGGAGTTCAAGACAAGCCTGACCAACATGGTGAAATCCCATCTGTACTAAAAATACAAAACAAAATTATCGGGTCTTGTGGTGCGTGCCTGTAATCCCAGCTACTCAGGAGGCTGAGGCAGGAGAATTGCTTGAACCCGGGAGGCAGAGGTTGCAGTGAGCCAAGATCATGCCACTGCACTCCAGCCTGCACAACAAGAGCGAAAACCCGTCTCAAAAAAAAAAAAACAAAAAACCCACACATGGTAGTTTGGGGTTTGTATCACTCTCAGCCAAATCTAATCCTAAGTGATTCAGATTTTGTTATCTGGCTGTGGGGTTCTCCAAGTAAACACCCAAAATGAGCCATTGGCTTAGTGGATTTGGTAGAGTTGTAGATGGATTGAAATGTTGCAAAACATTTGGTTAAATCATTTCCAGCAGGACTTTGGAAGGGAAACCATGATCTGATTGAAGCTTCAGGGAAAATTCAGGATGTTGGTGTGTGTTGGCCACTTTATGCCACTTTCAGCAAAGTCTCAGCAGAGAAAGATAAACTCAGGCCAGAGCTAGCTTATCTGCAAGTAGAAGTAGAAAAGAATATTCTTGGCTCATGGTCTACAAATTCTTGAATATCCAGTAATTTGGGGTCTTGCAGAGATGAAAAACCTAATTGCATTTGTATCCTAAATGGACTGGTAATAAGCAATGACTGTCTAGCTACACATAGGACTCTGCCCCAACATACTCTTCAAGCATCTTCTAATCATTGTTCTCTGCAAGACAGTGGAAGCCAGCTTTGAGGCAAATATCAATTCAAGGAGGTTGTTTTCAGACAGCTCTAAGGGAGCCATAATTTAGGTATGAGAAAAGAAATTAATCGCAGTGGAAGGTAAAAGTCCAAAGCTTTTGTACTTAAAAACTATTTCAAGGCCAGATTTTGGCTAGGGCAAGCCACACATGCAACAGATTGGGCACACACTGATCATTAGAAGTTTACCAAGTTTCTGAGGGGATAATATAGCCCAAGAAACCACAAACTGGGTCTGAAAAAGTCTGGTCAGCCTCTGAAGTAATCCCTGGGCTCCAAAAGCTGTGCCAGCTGGAAACAGGATATAAAAACTGTGAACCCCCCAGAAAGGCGTTGTTCCAAGTGCTCACCTCACATGTGGTCATAAAGAAAAATTGAGAGAGGAGAAGGTCTCAGAGTGCAGAACTAGGGACTTTAGAGGACAAAGGTCCAAGAAAATATTTCCAGAGACCAGAAGAGATTGGCACCAGGGGTGCCAATCATAACATCTCCTTTATACTTGCCCAGAGAGACTTCATTGTTGATGCAGATTTAGTGACAATAGTGTTTCCCATTTTTCCATTGTGTTTTTTTCCTAAATTGCTTCTTTCTTTCTTTCTTTCTTTCTTTCTTTCTTTCTTTCTTTCTTTCTTTCTTTCTTTCTTTTTCCTTTCTTTCTTTTTTTTAACTGTAGTGATTCTGTTTCTACTTCATAATTGTATATTGGGTGTGGGAGTAGAGAGGGGAGGAAGGATAAATAACTAGTAAAGGTGTAAGTATATAGAGTCCCTAATTTTTTTTAACTTCTGAACTTTTCAAAGAAACTTACAATGTCAAACATACTTATTGTTCTGTTATAAAGTATCAGTACAACCTTGGATTTTTTTTTCTCATTCTATAGATGGCAAGTTAATTATGTGTGATAGAGTAACCTTACTACTGTAAATGCAAAACAAAATGAGCAGAAAAAGCGAAAAGGTTCATAAAGTTAAACGTTGTGCATTACATTATACTTTAAATGACCTCCTGCTGGTTTTGAAGGAAAACATCTAACTTTATTCTATTCTCCCTTGGTATTAGCTTCAATTTCCTTTCAGGCTTCTCAAACACACAATAAGCTTTTGATTATCAAGATTTCAAGTGCTCTACTAGACAGCCAGTGTGTATTTATGAATGGAATTACTAAAAAAGCAACTTGACTCCATCTAGGGAATGGTTTTAGTGAGCCTAAGCGATTCTCTGGGACTATAGAGGAAACTGAAAAGAAATCTTTGGCCTTATTTTCACAATTGTTTTAGTACCTCCAGGGAAATGCACAGAAGTGTAGCAGAGAAGCATATATTACACATTTCTTGTTTGTTTATTTATACCCCACCTTATCCCAGAAAGGATTTAAGATGGCTTATGAAGAGGCATATGGTAACACAAATTCACAGGAGGTGAGAAGATTGAGGCAAAACAAAAGTGTAAGGAAGTAAAATGTTACCAGCCATCAGGTTAGTATATTAAAAGTACGGCATGAAATCATATCCATTTGCCAAAAGTGGGCCACCAATTTGACTGCTTAAAGAAGAAGATACTGTTGATTATGCTTTAATCATCTTCATAAGATAAAAACCAACCAGTAGCTCCAAAGAAGCATCACTGTTTTGAACAGACTTGTTTCCTCTGGGTACTTATAGAATGAATTACGTCTTCAATTAGCTTCATAGCAAATACTTATTTTATAACTTTATCTCTTATAACATCCCCCATTATAAGCTGATAAAATCATTCTAAGGCATATTTAAGTTAAAGTATTTATCATATGGTGGATGGAGGTGGCAAAAGGCAATACTTTGGGATCCAGAAATACATACCTCTTATTAATTGACTTAATCCAAGGATAAATTCTGAAATTCCCAGAAGCATGGAAGAACTGTATGTCTTTGTGGCAATTATTTTCTTCTTTCACATTTATTGAATATCTATTAAGTTCAAAGCACAATGCTAAGCTCAAGGGTTTTTACAGTACAGTCTTAGTAACTGCCTTTATTGATGAGGACAATGACAACCTCAAAAACCAAAATATAATTATTAACTATCAATTATGATACATTGGCTAATGGAGATATTTAGAAAGTCAGCGACAATTCAACGAAGACAAGAAATTCAGTAAGGACTGGGCGCGGTGGCGCGTGCCTGTAATCCTAGCACTTTGAAAGTGCCCCTAGGAGGGGCAATTGCTTGAGGCCAGGAGTTTGAGACCACCCTGGGAAAATCGGGTGTACATCTTTTTGGCAAAAGGAAATGCAATGATGACCTGTGGAATTTGGGCTCTGACCACATACAGAGCTTTCATGCCACAGCTCATTCATATTCAAGCCAAAAAGCCAAGGTAGATGGAGCCTTGTATATGTCATGTTCTTTACTCTCTTCTGCCACCAAGTTTGCTGAAATTTAATATGACGGCACAGTCAGGGAGCTTAATGATATTTCTCATCTGCTTCAAAATTTGCTTTATTTAAACACCAAAGCAAACCACTTGGACACTGTCACAGGGAACTGTTTTCAATTGCTTTTGTATTAAGCAACTACAGATTTTCCACCAGACTGTAAGGAAAGAAAGATACAATCCCTGTCTTCAATAGATTTGTGTTCAAAGAAAGGAACTGGCACCTTTAGTGTGGCTCTTAAAGGTACCCCCAGGAAGGTCAGCCTGTGTTTAGAAGTCAGTTGTTGGGTATCCTTGACCTGGCTTCCTATTTCTTTCTTATTTCCCTGGAGACTATCAGGCAGGAAGTGCCTCAGCTTCCTTTCTCCAACATATAAGTCTATCTGTATCCCTTCATACTTCTGGCCCTTCCAGTATCAGAGGTGGGCTCTGTAGGGGGGCCTCCAGAAGGTCGGCTGAGGAGGGGGGACCTGCAAGTGTAAGAATAAACAGATTAAATGGGACAGGAAGAATATTTACAAGTATACCTTAGTGTATAAAAGAAATAATTTACTATGAAGGTGGGGTTTCAAAAGAGTAGAAATAGATATATTAAAATAAATGTTACTAGGTCTGTAGGTTAATAATTTATGATATTTGAGTAAATAAATAAAATATACACACATATATATGACTATACAGCTAGATCAACATTATACCAATCTAGGTTCTTGGTTGCTGGTAATGAAAACTGACTCTGAATAATTTAAGCTGAAAAGAAATGTCTTGGTAGGATTTTAGGTAGATCACACATTTAATGAGAAACTCATAAAACTGTCTTGGGACATAAGGCCACCTAGTATGGTTATGAAGGTTGTTTGCTGCCCAAAGGTGTTTAGCTGAGGGAATAATTAGGGGTTGAAATTAGGGGCCAACACAGCTTCTGCTCCCCAAGCCATGTGTCCTGGTGTGTGCCACATCAACCCAGAGAAAAAGATGCCTTTTGTCTTCACAAAAAGCTCTACTGGCCAAGCTGTGTATTCAAGGGCCTATGAACACCTGGAGGATGCCTTTCTTTAATTTACATAAGGGCATTGTCTTGGTTAGTCATAGCCTGGTTCTAGAACTAACCTGGTTGGCCTGGAGCCCCTGACCCTTAATACTGAATGTCACAATGACACTTGAACCCAAGACAGAGCCACATCTACTGAAGTGAATTTAAAACTGTTTCTGCTTTATAAATTTCACTGACTCCACTGGACGTTAAGGAGTGGAGTCATCAATTAGACAAGCTGAATTTACAACCTAGTTGTACATACAACCTAATTGTCAGATATGGGGAAGCGAGAATTTGGCTTTCTAACTTCTCAAAACACACGGTAGCACATTCCATGTATGTCAAAAATAATTCAGACACTAGAAAGCCAAAATTTAACCAGCTGGTTAAATTTTTTAAATTTTAAATAATCGGTTAATTTTTAAATAAATATTTTATGTTTTAAAACAGAAGAGGAAAAAATTGATTTTTGTCAGATCTTAGGGTGATGAAGGACTTTAGAACATAAAACAGAAGAAACTACAAAGACAGAGATTGACTATGCAGCACAAAATTAAAACTTTTGCATCAGCCAGGTGCAGTGGCTCACGCCAATAATCCCAGCACTCTGGGAGACCGAGGCAGGCAGATCACTTGAGGTCATGAGTTCTAGACCAGCCTGTCCAACATGGTGAAACCCTGTCTCTACTAAAAATACAAAAATTAGCTGGGTGTGGTGGCCAGCTACTTGGGAGGTTGAGGTACAAGAATCGCTTGAACCCCGGAGGCAGAAGCTGCAGTGAGCTGAGATGGCACCACTGCACTCCAGCCTGAGTGACAGAGTGGGACTCTGTCTCAAAAAAAAAAAAACACTTTTTAGCAAGGAAACTCTCAATTATTAGGTAAATGAAAAAAATGGAGAAAAGAAATAACATATAAAATACATAAAGCTCTAATAAGTTTATCATATAAACATTTTTCAAAAATCAGTATGAAAAAGTCCTGTTAAATAAATAGGTAAAGGACATAAGCAAAAAATTCACAAGAGAAATAATGATGGAATGTGAACAGTGTATGGCCTTTTTGATTATTTACTTCATGCTCTTGGATCCAGGCTTGCTGGGGCTGCAGAGCCGGGTCTATGAGAGGCTGTCTGGGAGCCCATCCTGCCATGCACAGTGAGGTTGGAACTGAGGGGAAGGGGGAAGAAGAATTTGGAAAAGTCAAATCCAAGAGAAATGATACTGAGCAAGAATGAGAAAGTGGACAGCCAGCAAAGGAGCACAGTCAAGACCTAGTTAGAGGTTCAGGAGTCTCTCTCATTTCATTATTTCATTTAATCCTCAAACAACTGTAAGGCAGATGTTTTTATCATTCCTATTTTGCAGTGGAGGAAATAAAATCTTAGAAAGCTGAAGGGATTTGTTGATAAACGTACATTGAGCATGTGGAAGATTCAGAATTTCAACCTACTGATGTTCATGGTTTAGCACTGGTCTCCAACTTGCCAAAAATATTTATGATATTTACAATGTGATAGAACAAATAGAACTGTGATGTATAATTCACAATCATCACAGCCAATTTCATGTACTATCATGCCTCAGACAATCGCACTTAATTTCCTCCTGGAACTCAAGAGAATGATATTGTCACGTGGGTGGGGCCTCAGAATGCTAGGGTTGGTGTGCGGGTGTTAGGATTTACCGTGCCTTGCAGGGTCCCCGGCTTCTGTCCTGCCAACCTCACACTTGGCTCAACCCTTTTTTCCTAAGGAACAACGGTATAGACAAAAAAACTCCTCTCTGGGCAGAAGTGCTTCCATAGAGATGCTAAGCTCATTCTTTGAGCCTCCCCCTCCTTCCAGCCTTCCCTTTCAGGCCACCCGCCCCTCTTCCTCACTCTTTGCAGCTGCAGAATCACCACTACATCTCCACTCATTGTAAGAGACCAGACTAGGCAAATAGGAAGACGAATGGTTAGTCAGGGAAATTTGGGCCACCATGATGGGAAAGGTGCAGAGGAAAACATTATGGGCAGAGTCCCTTTGAAACACGCTGACAGTTGACAGATGAGCATCCATAAAATGACAAAGGCCTCCCTGTGTAAAGCCCTTTGCCACCAGTGCTTCTCCCTGGGAAACTAACTGCCCTCAACTGTCAGTGAAAATATTATTACTTTTTGCTGGTAATTATTCTCATGCCTGTTTCTCTAGCCACAGAATAGACTGCATTTTGTGTATGTGGGTATTCTCCATCCTGGAGGCTGCTGCACCCCGCAAGCCCCCACCCACCAATCCTCTTGATCAGAAGTGATGACTTACCCTGTTGATTAAATAATTACAACCAGGATAGTGAACTGGAGCATGTAACTGTATAAAACTTATTTATGGTTGCCAGGAATACATACTGGGAGAATCCTAGGATTTCTTAAGTGATGTCAGTGATCCCCAAGGGGCCATGAAAGAGATCTGCACATACAGAGTGTTGAGCCTGCAGCAAACAATGGGGACTAAAAAGGACACTGTATCTGTCCTCAAAGAAGCCCTGCTGATGTGACTAAGCAGTTTCTTATTCTGTTTATTTTGCCTGCCCTATTGCTTTCTGTGACAGAAAATATTAAAAAGGGAAAGGGGAGGAAAGAAGACAGAGGGAACCTGAGGGGGTCGGGATGTTGTGACAAAATTTGGCAACTCTAAAATACAGGGATCTTCTTTTCTGCAGATTCCTTTATTTTGGGATTTCTCCCAGGAATTAGAAGGAGATATCTTCCCCTCCCAGATGAAAACCTTAAATTCAGGGTCTCCCTTGATCATTTTTTCTCTAGAGCAGTGCTATCCAATAGGATTTTCTGTGGTGATACAAATGCTCCATATATGTGCTGTCCAATTGTTGTTTTCATGTGGCTATCGACCCTTGAAATGTGACTACAGTGACTGAGAAGCTGGACTTTAATTCATTTAAAATTGGATTTAAGTAAGCACATATGACTAGTGGCATGGGACAGTGAGGCTACAGGGCTATCATCGTGACCACCTCAGTGCAGTCCATGGAATATTCGACCACTGTGGGTGTCAGAGGAGGAACTGAAAATTAGACACACATTTCAAATACAGATTCCTCTGAGATTCAAGCCATTCCACACAGGGTTAAACATTGGT
This sequence comes from Pan troglodytes, assembly GCF_028858775.2. Taxonomy (NCBI): domain Eukaryota; kingdom Metazoa; phylum Chordata; class Mammalia; order Primates; family Hominidae; genus Pan; species Pan troglodytes. The sequence goes on from NC_072401.2 coordinate 46,080,155, forward strand.
ATGCCCTGTCAGGAACTCTCTAAAGTTACTCCCTCTTCCTATCCATGAACCTTTCCTTTAGAACTTGACTTTGGGATTTTCTACTTCAGCCTCCAGCTTGGACTGAATTTTATTTCATGTCCTTGTTTTGAAAAAGGGTGGATGCTTTGCCTTTTTGAACTTCAAGCCCATTTCAAGCTTCAAATGAGAATTCCCTCCCTGTTAGACACCTGATCTACCAACTAAGACAGTGTTTCCTGGGCTCTGAGCCCAGAAATGCCTGCCCAGCTTTTCCCCAGCTTTTTAGCTCAGCTTCTGTCTTGATCAGTGACACCTGCTGGCTTCCAGTTCCCTCATCTCTGATCTTCCAGTGTTTTCTTCCCAGCCCTTCCTGGCCTTGCTTTTTAGCTTTGAGCTTACATCTGCATTTTTCTTCCTCACTCTACCATCATTAGCTTGGCTCTTTTCATGCAGTAGAATTCCTGAGTCATGCACCCAGTAGGATCCCTTTCTTGGGTAGCTTCAGAGTTCAAGTACATTTGGTATGTGAAAGAAAACTTCTTGTCACTTTCCAAATTCTTAGCATTGTTTACATACAAATTGTTTATATACAAATCTTTACAACTTTTAAGTTCCATGACTACATTTACATTTGCTTTCACTCTAAGTTTTTTTTCAGTGTACTGTCCCTTTCTCGCAAAATATTGTTTATATTGCTTTATTCTACTGTTTTTATTTGTTATTTCTTTGTTTTATTGTTTCACCCCCCCACACACACATACACACACACACACAACACATACACAGACCATAATAATTCACTAAGTCATAGTATAAACTCTGTAGGTAGAGGTTTTTAAAATATGTGTGTCAGTATTTAGAGATATTTATGGATAGATGGGAGAGAGAGAGAGAGAGAGAGATACATAGATTTTTTTCTTTCTTTTTTCTTTTTTTTTTTTTTGAGATGGAATCTTGCTCTGTCACCAGGCTGGAGTGAAGTGGCGTGATCTTGGCTCACTGCAACCTCTACCTCCCGTGTTCATGTGATTCTCCTGCCTCAGCCTCCCGAGTAACTGGGACTACAGGTATGCGTCACCACGCCCAGCTGATTTTTGTATTTTTAGTAGAGACAGTGTTTCACCATGTTGGCCAGGATGGTCTCAATCTCTTGGCCTCATGATCCGCCCCCCTAGGCCTCCCAAAGTGCTGGGATTACAGGAGTAATCCACCACATCTGGCTGACATTTATGAATATATTTTATGTGGTCTTCCTCTCCTCCAAAATCCTCTCTTTCACCATTATTATGAAACAAACACAAAAAGGTATACAAAAGCATACTGTAACCTTTAAAGTGCCATCTAAATGTGAGTTTATGTCATTATTGTTTCAACAACACTCTTGGAGGCCCACCCTTGGGTGATTGTTTCAGAGTAGCGTGGTGGCTGCCTTCCCTGGAAGTTGCCTGCTGGCTGTCACGAAGTGTCCTCAACTGCAATTATCCACACATAATTCTGTTCCATTCCTACTGACTGGACCGGATGTGGGGACTCGGCTCATGCTGAACAAATGGCATTCTCCCTCCTAGGAATTTGATTTGGGATTGAAAGATAGGTGGTCAGTTTGAGCTCATTATGGTGGAGGAAATGTAATTATAGAAGCTTCATAGGGAAACTCTTCTGCCTTCCAAGTAGATTGAGAATGTAAAAAAGTAACCAAAAAGCGCCTGTAATCCCAGCATTTTGGGAGGCCGAGTCCAGACAGATCAGGAGGTCAGGAGATCAAGATCATCCTGGCTAACACAGTGAAAACCCATCTCTACTAAAAATACAAAAAATTAGCTAGGTGTGGTGGCGGGCGCCTGTAGTCCCAGTTACCTGGGAAGCTGAGGCAAAAGAATCGCTTGAAACCAGGAGTTGGAGGTTGCAGTGGGCCGAGATCGTGCCACTGCACTCCAGCCTGGGTGACAGAGCGAGACTCCATCTCAAAAACAAAACAAAATGAAACAAAACAAAGTAGCCAAAAAGCTCAAACTAAAACAAGCATAAAAAGTGAAAATATTAAAAAAATGTAATATAGCATAGCATAATGTAGTTAACTCCATGCTGTTCTTGGTCTAGTCAGACATTGTATGAAGCCATGCTCTTCCTCACAAGGATAAAGAGTGATGGAGGATCAATCAAAATCCATTATTACCTCTGGAAACACAACACGTTGTATATCCCATTGATGGCTCAAGGCTTGTGACTAGCAGAGAGAACACAAGTTGTAAGTGGTCATGGTGATGGCCTTGTGAGCCACTTGTATAGTTTGCTGTTTTTGTAATGTCAGGGCCTAGGGAACCCTAAGGGGCATCTCCGTGAAATCAATTGACAGGTTTCCTCTTGTCAGGCATTATTACTGTCATACCTGGCAAAAAATTACGTGAATTCCAATCAAGTCATCTTCAGCAAATGTTTATTTGGAATGTAGGTGCATAGCTCCTACAGTGTCTGCCTCATTTCCCATCAAATCAGTAGGTATCCTCTCAGGCAACACATGCTACTAGTGTGCATGGTATTGTCTGTGTGTGGTGGGTGCATGTGGAGTGAGGGAAGGAAGGAACGGGTCTCAGAGGCCTGCAAGAGATAATGCTTGTGATGACAATGTTCTCGTTTTCTCAGCCAGTATGACTGTATCTTTGATGTCTCTGGCTTGAAGTGACATCTCATGATATTCCCAATAATAATAATTATCCCTTGATTACTATTTTCATATTTAGGCTGAAAAATGTTATATTCTCTTATACATATTTTCATGTAGTCTGAGACCAAGGTTTCTGCTTCTTTGTCTAATTTGGACTATACACATGCATACCAATGAGATTTTTTCTCTGTTGCTACTCATGAAAAAGACTTATTCCTCTTCTAAGACTGAATTCCAATGAGGAGAAATGAAAGAGCAGAAACAGACACTTGTCCTTCCCTAATGTAAATCACACTGCAAAGCCTAATTTATCTCATGTAAGAAACATCCACTTATGCTTTAGAGAAAGGAGCCAAGAGAGGTCTACCCATCTTTGGAAGCATAACCATCACTCAGACAGGTTGGATGTTGTGAACAGAGCTTCAGAGAAGAAATCATAGAACTTGGGTTTGGTCCTGATGGAATTACCCATAAGTCCTAATCATACAACATGAGGCTGTTTCCTCATTGATTAATTTTTTTTAATGGAGATAACAATACCCATCTTAGATTTCTCAGAGTTAGTATAAAGGCCAAATAAGATAAGGTATGAAAGCACTTAGAAATAATAAAACATGGCAACAATGTAAGATAAGCATGTGATGACAAGTATGGTTTTAGATGATGGTAGACCAGACCAATGCAATGTATATATAATTTATTCATGTGTATGTGAATTTTCTTTGAGTCCAATTTTTTTAACCTCTTATTTAAATGTTGAGCTCACATTTCCTTTCATAAAACACATTTTTGGTCATTTTATCTTTACAAAAAAAAGAATATTTCAGCACAAATTCAAGATAAAAAAAAATGCAGCTAAAGGTCTATAGGGGTATAAATCTAAATGAGTCCATTAACGAGAACTAAAAAGTCAGTCCATCACAAATGAAAAAGGCAAGTAAACATCACGTTTAATGAAATCTAGTTAAGGAAATAAATTACTCTCTATTTCTCTTTTCCCCAGTGCCAGTGTTTCATGCCTAGGTTTGCAAAACCAAGTGTTTGGAGATAAAGTTAATTCTAAATGTAGTTTCTCAACTATTTAAATAGCAAGTCTTTCTCGTGTTTACTTAAACGCACACAGAGCTGCATGGAGTCCAAACACTGAACACTTTATATACTGACACTATGTAGTATCAGTGCAAATGAGAATCTACGTGATAAGAAATATCATGCTTATACCCCATTCTTTCCTGTTCCAAATGGGATTTTTAGAGACAAAAATTCTTGAAGTGAATAATTCAAAAACTTAGATTTTAAACATCACAATGAAAAGCAAAGTTGACAAGCAGCTTCAACAAGCAATGTTGTATGGTAGAGATTCTTCATTAGACCATGAGGCAGTCCATTAATGATTCCCACTTTCTATAAACTGTTTAACAAATATCCCACAAGCATTTATGGAATGTTTATTACATACCAGTTGATATTTTAGGCATTTAGACTACATATGTAAACAAAAGAAAATATATTCAAAATTAGAAAGCAATAAATTGTTGTTTAATGAAATTTATGTCAAATATAGTTTTGGGCTTATCTAAGTTGTTAAAGTAGATAACAATAATTTCCTTAATCTATAAAAATAATAGTCATCATTTATAAACCAATGTCCCATTTCAATGTGTCAACAGGAAAAATATTTTTTTCTTTCTGAATTCCTTTGACCTTGTAAAACACACACAGTAATAATATCATATTGACAAAAGAGGTTTAGTTCAATAACGTCCCACCCTCTTTCCTTGCACATTGTGAGGTACGGTATCAGTAGTTGAAGATGAAAAATTAATAGGCATAATTTTGTGTATTTGGTTTCTCCTTCTAAGAAAATTGAGGGTGTAAATAAAGTTGGATACCAGGGTTGTGCATGGCACAAATTAACATTCTTGTGCACATTTCTCCAGCAGTCTTGGCAGCAGAGGATTAGAGTAGAAAGAGCACTGGATTAAGAGACAGCGTCATCAGTTCTACTTCTTGCCTTGTGCAAATTTGTGCTATGAGTGCATTAAATTCTCTATATTTAAGTTTCTACATCTGCAAAATGAGAGCTGGATCATATTACTGTAAAAAGTCACTTTTAGGCCGGGCGCGGTGGCTCACGCCTGTAATCCCAGCAATCCGGGAGGCCAAGGCGGGCGGATCACGAGGTCATGAGATCGAGACCATCCTGGCCAACATAGTGAAACCCTGTCTCTACTAAAAATACAAAAAATTAGCTGGGCATGGTGGCGGGCACCTGTATCCCAGCTACTCAGGAAGCTGAGGCAGGAGAATGGCGTGAACCTGGGAGGCAGAGCTTGCAGTGAGCTGAGATCGCGCCACTGCACTCTAGCCTGGGTGACAGAGCGAGACTCCATCTCAAAAAAAAAAAAAAAAGTCACTTTTAGATATAAAATTCTTTAATTCCCAATGGTAAAAAATATACATAAGACATAGGTCAATATGCAATTTTGGGTATGAAGAAAAAATGTTGTGAACAAATATACTATTAAATACTAATCTGAAACATAAATGAAGCAAAAGGCAAATTTTAAACTACATATAGATTAAAACTGTAAAAACAGTGAGTTATATTTAATTCCCAAGACCACAGTAGCCTGTGGAAGGAAATAAAGATGTGAATACTAATACAAAGTTAAACAGCAGCCTTTGCATTCCCCCCTGCAAGAACTAATGAGATGTCCCATACTCCAGTTTTTCTCTCCTCCTGCAACAGCACCCAAATTAAAGTTTTTCTTTTATCCTTACATGTGCTGCTCTGTGCTCCAAGGCCAGACTGCCTATGAGAGTGTGTGATGCCTGTGTCTACATCAATGGCAACCACAGTCACCACCTTACATACTCACCTGGTCCAACCATGCTTAGCCAATGCTTATTTCCAGATCCACCACCACCAGTTTTACCATTTTGGTGGCCCCCAATGATGTCCTCATGGAGGTTGGAGAGGGCTTCCCCAAAGGCTTTTATTCTGGGCCTTACTTCTTTCATTTTCTTACAGGTCTCTCAATTAATTTAATTCCTTCATTCAATACATTTTTAATTAATTGTATATTATATGGAAAACGCTGTCTAGAATACCAGGAACACAAAAGTATTCATAGTAGAAAATGTGGTAGGGAAGATAGGCATAGAACATGTAATTACAAGTATTTGTTAAGATAGAATTTCTAAGGCTCTGTAAGAAGCATGGTGAATTTACCCCAGGCTAGTTTGGAAGCCATTTGAGTGGCATCAATCAATTATGAAATTGCAAGTATCTTCCTAGGGGCAAACTCAAGCTTTCATGCACATGTGTCAACCCTGTTCCAACTCCCTAAAAAGCTTTCTGCCATTGTAGGAACTATTTTTATCCCTTTTGCTCAAGGGTCTTAATATTAATTAACTAATATTAATTAATTCTGGGTCCAGACTGTCAGTTCCAAAGTTGTCCTTACCATACCAAGTTCCTTCCATGCCAGGATTCATATCACAGAGGACATGGACTATTGGCTTCCAGTCTCAGTTCTAACGTTTACTGGCTGGGTGATGTTAGGTAAGTTATTCAATCTTTCTGAGCCTCAGTTTCTTCATCTGTCCAACAGGGAACTTATAAAGTTACTGTAAGGATTAAATTGTGATATCTATGCTTCACACATACCTTGTTCGTGATAGGCCCTCAAAAGTGTTAGCTCTTGCTGCTTCTCTACTCTCTGAAACATTTTTCAATATGTATGCATTTTGACAAGGACTGAATGAAAATGGGAGAAATTTGAATCGTGAGTTATGGTGATAGAGTTGTCATCTTTAATGACATTTTAATATCTGCTGCTATACTTTTATATATCAAAACTTTTTCCTGTTTATGGTAGAAAATGTAGAAGTCCAACAAGTAAAAAAAAGAAAAAAATCACTCATAATCTCATAACTTAGAGATATCTACTGCCAAAAATAAATGATGAAACCTTGGGCTAAAATTGTGGTAAATTATTGGAAAACATCAGTTGCATATTTACAAAACAGAGGATAGCTATTGATGAAGGGCTGACTTAAAAGGAGGTAAGAAGGGACTGATATGCTCAGGTAGGTTTTTGGCTACCCTTTTATGGCTGCTAGAGGGTCTTGATGACTCTGTCTCTATCCACGTAAACAACTAGGCTAATGGAGCCCAAGTCTAGGGAATCATCACCACAAGAACGTCCAGCTCTTTTAGTGCAAGCCCTGGCCTCTGGCCCTCTTTCCTGGGAAAACAGGGATCATCTTTGAAGACTACTTCCAATTTGTCCTATAAAATACTTAATCAGGCTCATCTTTAGAGCCAGCCTTGCAATGGGCCCTCAGTCATCCTCTGCCCCTTGTTACTCCACATTTCTGCCTTGGTGCTCATTGATCCCTCCTGCTGTTTTACAAAATAGGAGATCTTGATGCCACACAGAGCCAATCTTGTTCATGCAAGCTCCAGCCTTCTTAGGCCTCATCAGCCTTGTTTTTCCTTGTAGTTATCACTGTCTTAAATACTAAGATATTGTACTTATTCATATTTTTAGTTTTCTTCCATCTTTATAAATGAGTGCTCCAAACATGGAGAGACTTTCATTTAATTTATTCTGTGATGTATCTCCAGCACGTGGTGCATAGTAGCACTAAATAAATATTTGATGAATGAAAATTTAAAAAATAACTAAAGCATAATCTTTTGCTATGGTTTTAATATTTGTGTCCCCTCCAAAATTCTTGCTGAAAGGAAATCCCCAATGCAGTATTAAGAGGTGAGTTCTTTAGGAGGTGTTTAGGCCATGAGGGCTCTGCCCTCAAGAGTGGGATGCCTTATAAAAGGGCCAGAGGGAACTAGCGAGGCCCTTTTGTTCTTCTTTTCCCTGTGCCCTTCTACCATTTAGGGACATCATGTCCACCCCCTCAAGAGGAGGCAGCGTTCAAAGCACCATCTTAGAAGTAGAAAGCAACCCTCACCAGATATTTAACTGCTGGTATATTGGTCTTGGACTTCAACTTCCATAACTTTGAGCAATAAATTTATGCTATTTGTAAATTACCCAGTCTGTGAGATTTTGTTACATACAGCAGAAGAAATGGACTAAGACATCTTCCAGTGTCTAAGTATAAAAGGTCATTTCAGATCATCCACTGTTTAGGTGATGGGAAATGTTAAAGACAGCCCACTGGGCATGAAATGGTAGAGGGTGGATATCTGAAAAGGAAGATCCAGCACTGTCTAGAGACATGGAATACACACGTCACATACTCCACAGCATGGCTATGTTATAGCAGGTTTATTTTCACCCAGTTGGGTATGAATAAAATTCTTCACCAATTCTACAAAATTAAAAAAAAATGAGTATGGCCAGAATATTAGCCTGCTAGGGCTGCCATAATAAAATAATACAGACCAGATGACTTAGGCAACAGAAAGGTACTTTCTCACATGTCCTGGAGACTGGAAGTCCAGGATGGAGGTGTTGGCAGGTTTGGCTTCCTCTGAGGCCTGTTTGCAGAGACTTACAGATGGTGCCCTCTTGCTTCCTCCTCATATGGTCTTTTCTCTGTACATGTTTATGCCTGGTATCTCTCTGTATGTCCTAATCTCCTTTTTTAATAGAAACACTAGTCAAATTGGATTAAGGCCCACCCTAAAAAACTCCAAAAACAAACAAACAAAAAATCCCTTATTTTAACTTAATTAACTCTTTAAAGGCCCTAACAGCAAATACAGCCATAGTCTGAGTTATTGAGGGTTACGGCTTCAACAGATGAAACTTGGAAAGACCCACTTCAGTTCATAACATCCAGTTGTCTAATTTTTGGTGACTAAAGCACTCTGCCTAACGTGAATATAAAGTTATTTTAGTGAGCTTTTTTAACCTTAGAGAGAGCTGTATAATTTTGTTCCCAAAAGGCTCTTTCATAGAGGAATCATTTTTGAGTCTTAACTGACTTGTAGTGACTCATGATCTGAATAAATAAAACATATCTCCAAAAGTGTCAGTTTCTCTAAATATTTCACAAATTTGACTGAAAATACTATGGTAAAGATGCAATGATGTCAGAAATGTTAGAAACCACTGGTTATCACAGGACTGTAAGAATATTGTCATGTGTAACTAGGTAGCTCTGAAAGTTTTTGACACACAGGCATATAAAAAGATTTTATATAAAGGTGATTAGAGGTCTTTCTACCAGATCTAATTTCGTTTCTTCAAAAATAGAAAGCAGAAATTAGGTAAGAGTATTTAATGCAAATAAGTAGCATAGAGTGAAACTCTCAAAGATAAGATACATAAGGGCTTTGCAACCAAGGTTGTCAAGTAGAAGAATACTATATGTGTGGGCTAGAAGGAAATTGAATATCATTTAGTCATTTATTTTAATTATGAGGAAATGAATTCTTGTAAAGGCAAATTATCTTCTCCAAGAGACAGAATATAAATAGAATCCATACCTACCCACTCTGGTTTCCATTCTACACTCACTCTGGTGAGTATATCTGAAATCCAAGGTGAATGATTTGGACTGCCCAAAGGCCTTCCTAACCTTGGTAGAATAAAGTTGACAGAATATTACAAGGAATAAGTTCCATCAACAAAATCTAGGTAGAAAATTGTAGAGCCTAACTGAAAGAGTAGAATCCAGATTCAGGAGACATTGGAATACCATTTACTGTCTATGTGATCTTAGGCAAGACTCTTAACTTCATTAAACCTAATTGTGTCATCTACACACTGGGAATAACAATAATTCTTGCCCTATCAGCTTCATTGGGCTATTGATGAACAAAAAAGATAAAGGACTTACAACTCCTGGTAAATATTAAAGTGGTATTCAAACACTGTGTGTGATAATCATTGTTATATGCCAAGAATAAGTATGCCAATGAGATCTATCTTTTAAGCAGAGAGTTGACTTGAAAATGTAATCTGGGATAGATATACTAAGAATGAAAATGTCAGTTTTCTTTACTTTCCTTTAAAAAAAATAGTACCAGCTGCATAAACCACCTCGGAGCTCAAGTTTAAAGAACACCTTTGCCATTTTAATTAAAGTATAACTGGTGGCCTATAATGACAGTTACATCCAAGAGGAGGGGCTTCTCACACTGATCCCTAATGTAGAAACTCAGATTAAAGAACTCACAGTGTATAGAAATACCAGTTCCATAGTCCAGAAAATTTGGAACTGAGATAATATTCATTATGCACTAGGTCCTAAAGATATGAATGAATTTGGGTCAAACCTAAGATAAATAGAAAGCCTACCACAGGAGGACCTCATTGAAATTGATTCTTCCAAACTAAAAGAAAACCACTGAAAATTTAAGACTTTTAAGGATGTTTAATACCACTGAAAAGGAACACCCCGAATTGAGCATAGTAAGAAATAGTCACATGGATCCCAGACCTGGAAGACTTTTAGGTTTCAAGAAAGTATAGCTTGGAGAAATAAGAGTCTAGTGCATTAGGATAATTGAGAGGATATATTAAAATCCAAGGGAAGGAAGAAAGTCTGAAGAAATTTCAATGATAATGTCATTGAGGTCCAGCAGTTTCTTTCTGTGAAAGAGCAGGAGTCTATACTGAGACATGGGCAGAGTATTCAAGAGACAGGGCAGATGGGGAGGGGAGGGAGAAAGTAAAGAGGGAGAGAAAGAGAGAAAGGATGAAGAGAATAAGCAGATGAGAGGGAGAGGAGGGAGAAAGAAAAGGGGAGGGAGAGAGGAGACCAAAAGGAAGGAGAGAATGAGCAGATGAAAACTGAGAATGTCCTATACTGGAAAGAAGAAAGAAGAGAATAAGGCTCCCTCCCTTGCCACACACACATACACTCCTTACTGCCAGAGGCAGATAGATCCTGAATCTAATGAAGTTTAAGTTTTAGGACACCTCACTTACCCAAATCCCCTTTCAAACCCAAAGAAAAGGCCTGAGCTCCACACTCTCACAGTAGTATGATTTGTTAAATTTGCACTCCTAAGACCTTTTAACCACAGTTAATCAAGACCACTGGCTCTTTCTATTCCCTCTTCCTCCCCAGTCAATAGCACTGAAAGGACCATGCACATTTTGGGATCAAACTAAGAGGAAGATAAGTTAGGAATACTTTTGGTGTGGATTCAATGGGGTCCACAATCACAGAAACATTACGAGCAGGGCCAAATTTCACATTGCCATATGGATATGTCTCATGGTGTCAGCACTAGAAAGGTGTGGCTGTGGGAGGAGAGATGATGTTTAATATAAACAAAGCTAGAAGCTAGCTTTGGAGAAATTCTTCCAAATATTATAGCTCATACATGAAAGAATCTTGATAGAGATTTCCCCAAATTTGACATTCCTAAAGGTTTGCATGATATAACCAATAACAAGTTATGAGGTTGCAGAAACTCTTGTAAATACCAGCAAATTAAAAATTCTCTGACCATTCCAAAGGATAAATGAAAGTATTTTTTCTATTCTTTTGTATAAATATTACTAGGGTTGCCAGATAAAATACAGCATACCTGATTAAATTCGAATTTTGGATAAACAGCAAATACATTTTTTTAATTAATTCATTAATTTTTATTAGATATATGTTATAATTATATCTATTTATAGAGTACAAAGTGATGCTATGATACACATATACAATGTGAAATAATTTAACAAGCTAACATATCCATCAACTCAAATACCTATTATTTATTCCTACTGTCCAACGGAAACGTCACACCCTTTAACCAACATTTCCCTGTTCCTCTCATGCTCCAGTGTCTGGTAACCATCATCCTGCTGTCTGCTTCTATGTGTTCAATATTTTTAGCTTTCACATATAAGAAAACTTGCACTATAACAAATTTTTAGTGTAGTATTTTCAAATATAGCGTAGGACATATACTAAAAAATTATTCATTGTTGATCTAAAATTCAAATTGGACTGAACATCTGTATTTTTATTTGCTAAATCTGGCAGCTCTATATATTCCAAAATCATTAGCGTGTGAAAAGATGATTAATGATTCTGTAGCCAGAAAAATACAGGAAAGAAAGTATTAGAGAGGTTTTTCTGATAATTAACTAAACAAGCATTATTATTTTTCCAGATTGTGTGATATTTATAGTATTTTGTAGCTTTGCCCTGTAATAAATATTCATATTTATATTGAAATTTATCATTTTTTTTTCATAAGGGGGCCCACAAACCTTATCTGTCCCTGCCCCCAACCCTGCCTCTAAAGGATACAAAAATCTATCAGGACTCCCAGGAATAGAATGGAAAGGACAGCCAAAAAGGAATAATGAGCTAATGCTGGCCAAATACATTAAAGGGAGTAAGAAGGTATTTTACAACTATCAGTGAAAAGAAATATTTGAGCATATGTAGAGCCATTAACAAATAAGGAAAGAAGTGAAATTAATAATGACTCTAAAACAGCTGAGATAATGAACTCCTTTCTCAACTTTGTCTTTGGCAAGATAAATAAGGAAATGGAATTTGCAGAATTAGGAAGTAATGAAGACCTTGTGAAAATAGCTGTTAATATATGGCAGGTAAAACATGCTTAGAAAATCAGAATAAATCAGGGTGACTGGGAAACATGTCTCCTGGGGTACAGAGGGCAGCACATAACGAAGTTGCTAAACTACAGACCATTGTTGTCAACAATTGTGAAGGCTAAGAGAGGAAATTGAAAACAAACAGAAGGAAATGGGAAAGTGAAAAATATAAAAAATGGTTCCAGAATTCAAAATGTACATTTGAATTATTTAGTAACTCAAAGGAAACAGAACACTTATTAAGGAAATCCCATAAAAATGTATTAAACTTAACAGATTACAAGACTGGACAAGATCCAATTATTTATATGTACAATAAGGAGGATGTCGGATAAAAAGGACATACAGTAATAGAATAGGTACGTATAGTATTCTAAATCATGAACATTTTATACTCAAAATTATTTTTAATTGGCTGGATAAGGAATATAGTTATTTAATTAAAGTCAACTGGAGTCATATATAACAATGCTAAAATGTAATGCTGAATAAAAAATAATGGACTTCCATGGAAGCTGATTGGGTATGAGCTATTCTAATTGCCAGAGTCATAAACTTTCTTACAGAGATTCCCAAAAGGGAGATAAACATGAACCATAATTGATAACTGTTTCTCACTAGAAAGATATTTCAGCATAGGCCTCATGAAGTCAAGGAGTCATAGAACTGGAAGGTACTTAATATAAGACAGGAAAAATATTTTTTCATAAGGCAACAAATAAAATCTACAGAACTAGAAATCAATGGAGACCTGGTATAGTCCAGTTTATTCATTTTGTAGACGCAAAGTTAAGGCCCAGAGAAACTAAACAACTTGCCCAAGGTAGCGAGAGACAAAGCTAGGATTGGAAATCAGATCTCTTTTATTTTCTTTTTAATGATCATTCCTTCACATTTTGTTGTAAACTTCATAAGGGTAGAAACCGAATTTGTTTTAAACCACTGTTCCCCCTGTGCCAGACACACACATACTTAATATGTGCTAAATGACTTCATGAAGCATGTGCATAATTCTACTGCTATTTATCTCTACTTTTAATTAATAATACATTTCTCCTCATCTTCTCCATTGGTTTCTAGTGTCCTATGAGCAAGGGGTCTTGAGACAGCTACTATTGAGGTGCCATAAGCAAATAACTACTTAGTTCATTTTTTTTAAATGATGCTAAGACCACTAAAAGTAACAGTGGCACTAAAGCCCACACAAAGACATTAGAGTTAGCTCAAAATTTTTGTACTTAAAGATTTGCAGGGTCATTTGTGACAACTCTTTCAGGAATGTGTGGGTTTATATGCATTCAGAAGGAAAGTGATCTGTAGAGAATTGAGATCACGTATGTGAAGAACCTACTGTAAGCTTCATATACTCTACAGCAAAATAGGGGATGTTCAACAAATGTTTATTTCCTCTCTAATCTTTGAAACAGCACAACTTCAGCTGTGATCACTTATGCATCATGGAGACAACCTGGAATGCCAGTAGAAGCTATTGTTAATGAAGAACTTTTTAGAAAAGATGTTTGAGACAGGCCAAGAAGTCTCAGTGAATTAAATGGTTTCAATCTACAGCCTTCCAACTACATTAAGACTTGATTCAATTGTCAACTAACCTTGCAACATTAATGAACGTGCCTTTTGTACCTGTAAATGAAATTACCCTTTGTTTAGTGAAGACTCCAGAATTTCTACAGAGAAAGGGCTTATGAGAAACAATCTGTTTCAAGATGCTGCAAGAATTACATAGCACATGTGCTGTTGAATTTAGATTGTGTATTTACTTATGGTAACTGGAAGAGAATTGGTCTGCTCTTGGAGATTATCAATATTCTAATACCCATCTCTCCCAAAGCCACATCTTGGGGTCTAATGGGCTATGCCCCTAAAAATAATAAAGAGGTTAATCTTGGACACCTTGATGTGATGTAGGGAGGCCTTCATCACACCAGACTGAAAAAGGTCTCTCTTCACTGTGAATAACAAATCATTTGTTCTGAGAAAAACCATATATAAAGAGTGACAGCAGAAAAAATGGGAATGATTCCCTACTGCACCACCAGGCTGGGATACAGCCTTAAAAATGATCTCTTAAATCTAAAATGGCTAAGTAGGAATCTCAATCTAGAAGTAGGAGAGACCAAAAAGAACACTTACCTAATGCAGCCCTAAGTGCTGCCAGTTCTCAGAGGCCAGCTCTCACCATGGTTAAATATGTTCGGAAGAGAGTTATTTATTAAAATGTTGGATTTGAAGGCCTATTGTGACTTTTTCTGACATCAAGATTTTAGGGTTCTTGACTGCAGATAGACACAAGGTGTTGTTCTTCATCTATCATTTGGATGCATGCAAACAGCTAAATTCATGTTTAAATAATCATGGGTTAGTCAAATATATTTCTTTTACTTGACTGTTTTTTCCCCAAAATTATTTTGGCACATACGTCCCTCTTGAACATCCAATCTTTTTACTCTTGGAAAACCAGAACCGGGTCACTTTGCATTAATCCTCAACATTGTATTAAGAAGAGCCTTTCTAGGAAGACAGACGGGAGGAGTGTATTCTCAGCTGACTTAGAAACTAATTATAGAAAAATGCAGAGACAGAGTTCTTAGGGACTCAGCGAGAACAAAGCTGAGTTCAGACATGTTTCTGAAAAAGCATATGCATACATTCCATTTTGTCATAAAGAAAATTCATTCTCCTTTTCACTCAGTGTCTGTAACTCAGATTTAAAATTCATCTTCTTTCAGTAGAGCATTGTTTCAATAAATCCTTTTTTGGTAATAACTCAAGCAAGCAAAAAAGTTTCATTACTCAATAAAAGAGACAAAATGGTGGTGGTGTTTTTGCTGTGACTTTTAAAAAATATGTAGTTTAGAAAATCACTCCAAACAATGCCAATTTGAAGGTTCGGCATTTATTAAGCTCCAAATACATGTAAGTGTTATGCTGAGCAAAGTAATTACAAAGATATATAATACATGTTTTTGGATAAATCTAAAGATTAATAATCAAACGAAAGGCAGGGGCACATTAACAAATAACTATGATTCAAAGCAACTATAACCAGAAATTACTGTGAATTCGATATAAGTCAATAGATAAGGATCATGAGAATATCTATAAAATCTTAGGTTATATCAAAAGTACTGAAAATTTTTAGTATAATTGAAGGGCATGGTTTTGCTCTACTTGGTGGTGGTTAAATCATACCTGTATTATTGGGGTGAGCTCTGATATCACATATTAAGAGGGCTGTAGACAAGCTGGAATACCTTGAAATAAAAATAAAAGGAGGAAACTAACTAAACATGTCCTGAAAAGTAGCTTCAAGTGAGGATGGTTAGCCCTGGGAAGTGGGGATAAAGTGGCACAAGCCAGTTATCTCTAAAGAGCTAAAGAGCTATTATGTAAAGAGGGACTAGATTCCACCAAGCAAATCCAGTATCTGTAAATGGAAGGTATATCGGAGAGCTCTGGAGAATATAAGAATTTTCCAGCAATTGAGGCTGTCTTTAATTGGAATGTGCTGCCTCTGGAAAGTGTGAACTGCTTGCTTGGAGAATTGCTAAAGGAAAGGCTGCAAGATTATTCATGGAGGTTGTTGAAAAAGTGGTTCATACAACAGTGAGGCTTCGGCTAAATGGCTCCTTTGAGGTCTCTGAGATTCTAAGTGTTATATTAGAGGAGTAAAAACAGGCAGTGGAAGAAAGGAGCATGAAAATGAATGCTGACTGTAATGGTCTGAGAGGCCCTGTACAAGATGTAAGACTTGAACCGAGATTTGAACAGCAGCAAGGATCTCAGGACACAGTATCGAAGAGAGAATGCATTGCAAACACAATTATAAGTAGATGTTATCCTTGGAAAGTGACAATATGGGCCATAGAAACAGTATAGGCTCTGGAGTTCGATCAACCTGCATTTAAGTCCTGGCTAACTTTATTTCTGTAACTGCGTCTTCACCTGTGATTTCAGCTAAGAAATCATACTTTTCCCAGTACCCTATCCTCTTCCTAACTCCAAACCAGTTCAAGGGACATACCCACAGGTCTCATAAATTTCTTAAACTCAAGGTGTCTCCAACCGAAGTGTCTCTTTTTCATTTAAAATCTGCTCCTCTTTTTATATTATCTATCTTAGCAAAATCATTACTGACTACCCAGTTGTCTGGCCAAAATGTGGGAGTCAGCTTAGATTCATTCTTTTCTACTGCTGACCATACCCACTGCCAATTCCTACATCCTGGCCACTCTACTCCTTAATAGATTTAGGTTTTTCCTCCTCCAGGGCCACTACCAGTGCTTTGGTCTTTTATTTACCTACACTCCTAAGTGATCTGTCATACTCATCGCCAATCTTACCTCATACATTTGCTGCTTAATGTGTTCAACAAATGCTTATCATCTCTATCACAAAATTCAAGTTACTTAGTGTGGCATACAAGGCCCTTCATAGTCAAAGCCCTGTCATTATTCAACACTATTCTACTCTCAACTCCAGCCCTAGTGAACTTCTTCCAGCTACCCCATTTCTTCAGGTGTCCAGTCTTTTCGTTATGGACATTCCTGGGCTTTGAAGACTTTTTTTCAGTTATCCACTTGGTTTACTCCTTTGTGAAGGTTCAGCTCTGGTATCATTGCCCCAGAAACCTTCCCTGAGCACATTTTTTTCTTCCCGCCACCACTTTGTCACTTTGTTAAGTGTGCCCCGTAGCACTCTGTGCACATCTTCATCATAGCATTAACCACACTCTTCTGTGATTGCTTCCTCTTTCATCTTACACTGGTTGGTGAGCTCCTTGAGGGCAAGAATTGAATCTTTTACCACTGTAACCCTGGCACCTGGTAGATAGAAAGTAGGTACTTGTGGAATAAGTACCTACTTTTTGTTTTGTTACTATGTATACAATCTTGAACTTAAGTTCTAGGAACTTCACTTTAATAATTTATGAAGCAGAAATTATATTGTTTATTTTATTCTTTTTGTGGGAATAAATGAGAAAATAAATAATAATAATTAGGACTATTTTGTGGCTTGGAGCACAAAGTGCTTGGAAAGTTGTAGCATGTAATAAAGTTGAAGCTAGGGAAGGAAGGATGTCAGACTGAAGATGCTTGGTTGAAATGTGGAGATATGGAAATAGTCCTCCTCGTTATTATTCTTGAAGTTCAATACCCACTCTAGGAGCACAACAGTTCCCAAGAGAATTGGAGATGTCGTCTGTTGACAGCACGTCATGGTGGTTAAGTGTTAGAAAAACCTAGCTTCAAATCCCAGATCTGCATCTTACTAGCTGTGAAATCTTAGGCCAATTATTTAATCTCTCTGAGCCTCAGATTCCTTATCTGTAAAAATGCAGAAATGTACTTACAAGAAGGTTATTAAGATGATAAAGTTAAATTAGATAGCATAAGTAAATTACAGAAGCTATTTGTTGGCACTCAGTAATAACTATAGTAGACACTTAAATGTTATTTACTACATCCCAGGCACTAAATTGTTTACATATATTAACCCATTTCATTGTCACAGCAATCCTATGAAGTAGTTTCGGTCATTAGTTACAATTTACATGTGAGGAAACTGAGGAACAGAGAGGTTAAGGCTCTTGGCCAAGGTGATAGAGCTAGTAAGTGCACCCTAGAAAATGCTGAACAGATGGTGTCTCTAGATATTATTAGTTTTCTCTCATTACTGGTTTCAGGCTGTTGTCAGTGCTGTTGGTAAGTGAATATCGTAACAGATGCTAGACTTCTTGGTTGAAGGGATACGTGTCTCTGGTCAGATGGTCACTGTGGGCAGCTTGGCAGATTTCAATAGTGTGGCTCTTTGTTTTATCTCTAGAAAGTAGAACAACTCTATTTTGAGGTTCCATTATAATCAGTACAAGACTGGTTATTATGAATAGTACTGAGTCATATCAGGATTGCAATGTAAAATAACAACTGCTCTCTTCATCTCTTTTCACTTTTTGTTGTTTAATAATTTTTGTGTCATTAGAATAAATTCATGTAAGTGTTCACCTCCAATTCCTTCTGAAACAAAGTGAAGCATTACTTAATTTGAATCTAAGTTACGTTTACAATATTGACATAAAATTTAACTTATGATAACAGCAGATCCAAATATAAACAACTTGTAAAACAAAAAAGGTTGCACTAAGGTCTCTAGATATAATGAATATAAGTTCATTATTTCTATTTCTTATCTGATTATGTTTGTGCTTTTCTTAGTCTAACTTAAAATGTAATAGTGAACCTAGCTCAGAGCAAGCAAATCAAATTGTGACACTTCCTGAAGCCTAGAGCCTGGAGATTCTATACAGTTAGCCAAGCTCAAAGAACACCCAGGGGTAGGATGACTGCCAGTCCAAAGCTTCGGCCACAGCTTCGTTTTCATCATCATGCTCCCCACTAAGTTCCAGCACCCAGTTCAAGTTTCATTAGTGTCACCTGTAAGATTCGGTCCACCTTGATATGCTGAGGGCTACTACTGAGAGAAAGAAAAACTTAGGATTCACTTACTCAATTTCCTAAAATACATTTCATTTTATAAAATACCTGCCAAAATCAACTGATGGCAGATTCTAAAGACATCTTTAGTTTACTACCACATATTGGACACTCACTAAGTGCTGAACACTCTCTTAGGTGTGGGGACACAAGAGAATGAAGCACAGCTCTTGGAAACTGAGAACTCAAAGTTGAGGAGAGGAGCTCTAAGTAACAGAACAACTGCACAGTCATGCAAATTGTTTGAAAGTTGTGGCACATACTGCCTGCAAAAGAGAATGTAAAGATTAGGAGGGCGTGGGAGGCCTGGGCTTCTTGTGGTGACTGACAAGGACAGGGATAAAGAGCATGGTGAAAAACAAATCTTGAGTACAGTGGGGCTTCAATAAACATTTGTGGAGTGAAGCAGTCAACAGGGATCTTAAAATTCACAAGCCAAGGGCTGTGAATTACAAGTGATATCATCTATTAATCATTTGAAGGTATCCAAGTACTGTATTTGGCATATTTGGCAAGCG
This sequence comes from Pan troglodytes, assembly GCF_028858775.2. Lineage (NCBI taxonomy): Eukaryota > Metazoa > Chordata > Mammalia > Primates > Hominidae > Pan > Pan troglodytes. Next base: position 46,099,410 of record NC_072401.2, read on the forward strand.
TTGGACATGGAGGAGAAACAGATCATAGGCACTACTCATCCAGGAATGGAGAGTGGGGGGAGTGGGACATGTACCCCATTGCTGTTACACTCCAAGTGTAAGGACTGGAAACAAAATTTCATTCCCATCCAAATGGGCCCTTTAGGGCCAGTGAAGATACTAACCCAGTCACTATTTTCACACGAGCCAGTTTCTTCCCACTACCTACCTACACAATCCTTACAAGGCCCTCCCCTGCCCTTGTCTCTTTGTTTAGTTTGCTGTTAAACATCAACTGTACTGTTTAGCAGCCTATCTCAATTTCATTAGGAGTTTATTAGCTTCACTTCTGAGTCCTCTTGTCTCATAAATAAAAGCTGGGAAGCAGATTGACAGAGGGAAAAGCTGAAGCATAAAGCCAGGAATACCACTCAGTTCCCTTTGGGATGACTTTCCATCCCCATTCATTCTCTCATTCTCTCAAAAAATCAAAAGGATTATGCTTCCAGACAACTTGAGAAAATTGCTGGTGGCTGCTAGTGTGGAGACAAGATGAAGACAACTCAAGAACCAGCCAAGGTGCCCAGCCATGTGGAATCCAAGTGGTGCATAAAGTCATTCAATGTGAAAAGTTGGGCAGCAGGGCCTATGTTCATGGAGAGATTTACCCAGGGAGAACAGCCAAAGAGAGGAGAGATGGCTGAGACCCGCCAGGTTAGGTGTCTGACCTTTTTTTAATTATTATTATTTTTTATTATACTTTAAGTTCTGGGATACATGTGCAGAATGTTCAGGTTTGTTACACAGGTATACATGTGCCATGGTGGTTTGCTGCACCCATCAACCCATCATCTACATTAGGTATTTCTCCTAATGCTGTTCCTCCCCCCGCCCCCCACCCCCCGACAGGCCCCAGTGTGTGATGTTCCCCTCCCTGTGTCCATGTGTTCTCATTGTTCAACTCCCACTTATGAGTGAGAATATGTGGTGTTTGGTTTTCTGTTCTTGTGTTAGTTTGCTGAGAATGATGGTTTCCAGCTTCATCCATGTCCCTGCAAAGGTCATCCCTCACAGTTTTGGTGAGTGACTTGTTACATTCAAATTACAATATCTTCATTTCAGTCTTTCAGAGGGGAAAGCCACCAATTGAATCAGAGATCAGAGGAATTATTTTTTAAAAATGTTTTTATTCCAATAGCTTTAGGTGTACAAGTGATTCTTGGTTACATGGATAAATTGTACAGTGGCGAAGTCTAGGATTTTAGTGCACCTGTCACCCAAGTAGTGTACATTATACCCAATATGTAGTTTTTTATCCCTCACCTTCCTTCCACAACCCCTGCTTCCGAGTCTCCAATGTCTGTTATACAACTCTATATGCCTTTATGTACCCATAACTTAACTCCCGCTTATAAGTGAGAACATGCAGTATCTAGTTTTGATTCCTGAGTTGCTTCACTTGGAATAATGGCCTTCTGTTCCATCCAAGTTGCTGCAAAAGATGTTATTTTGTTCTTTACATGGCAGTAGTATTCCATGGTGTATATATACCACACTTTCTTTATCCACTCATCTGTTGATAGGCATTTAGGTTGATTTCATATCTTTGCCATTGTGAATGGTGCTACAGTAAACATACACACGCAGGTATCTTTTTGATATAATGACTTCTTTTCTTTTGAGTAGATACCCAGTAGTGGGATTGTTTAATTGAATGGTAGATCCACTTTTAGCTCTTTGAGAAATCCCTATACTGTTTTCCACAAAGGGTTGTCCTAAATTACATTCCTACCAGTGGCATATACGTGTTCCCTTTTCACTACATCCATGTCAACACAAAGATCGGAGAAATTTTAAGCCACTGTTCAAGTAAGTTTGCCATGCTGGGAAAGGTGGTAGGTTACTCTCTGGTGGCCAAAAAGCTAGAGAGGGTCAACCCCCTGATCAAGGAACATAAATTATTTGTTTGCTGAATTGATAGTATATGTTTACAATGTGATAGGGGGAGAGGAATCATTTCTCCTTAAAGATTGTTCCAATTCTAATAATAATTATTATTATAAACAAAGGCTATCATATAGTGCAGGAAGTCATCTAAGCATTTTCCAGGTATTAACACACTTAGCCCTCACAAATACCTTATGAGATTGGTACTTTTACTGTCCCCATTTTACAGATGAAGGAATTGAGGCACAGAGAGGTTATGCAATTTTGCAAAGACATGCAGCTGGTAAGAACTGAAACTCTCTATACTTACACAGTCTGGCTCCAGGGTACGGTCTTTTCATTAATATAATAATTTAGTTCAGTAAGTAAGGCATCCAGCTATCTAAAAAGATTCTGTGTTCACATAGACCTGTTATTAAGAAAATCTATGTCATGACATTAGCTCAGAAAAGATAATAAAAGGAGATTCATGTGGGGTTTATTTGCACAGTGAAGGGAACATTGGACTATGAATATGTGATATATGAGTAAATTTATACTCATGATTTTTATTCCAACTGACTACTAGCTGTGGATTCCTTGGTTATGTTCATTTCCTCATCTGTAAAATACAGATAATGTACCTGCCTCGTAGGATTATAAAATTAAATAAATTTTTACAGGCAAATATCTAGAGTACAGTAAATGTAAATAAATGCTATCACTAACAAGTTCAGCTCCTGTGCTAGTGATTTACCTGTTGTCTGCCATTCTCTGCTTACTCTTCTGTTTTCTTCCCGGACATGCCAGGCCTGGAGTCTGCAATCCATATTTCCCAGAGCACTTTGCCTTGGATTGCTGTAGATAGACTACTGGAAGCACTAGAGGGAGTGTGAAAGGCAGAAGGCGGGGAGAAAGGGCTCCTTCTGCTGTCTGGTTAGTAGCAGCCTCATCCAGTAGCAAGAGACACTGCATCTCTGGCCTCCAGCTTCTTGGGTACACCCAGCACCACTTGTGGTAAGACTCACAGGTACTTATCACAGGCATCAGCTCCTGTCACACCAAATCATCTGCCCTGATGTATCACCCTACCTTAGAAATGATAGCTGTTTCATGCAGTTCTCACAGTTTCTAATACTAATCCAGCATCACCTTTCTGTTCTTTCAGCCTTCCAACATCTAACCAATCCCCTTTATTACATCCTCACTGTTTGAAAGACCTAGAACATTTTCTGTTTTCTAGTAGGATCCCGATATTGATAGCATCTTTTAAAGCAGAGGTAATTACATCTTCTCCAGAGGTAATTATGCTCAAAACAAATAATCCTCCAGAAATCTTCATAAGTCATAAAATTTGCTTGGTATGAACATTACTTACTAACGCTTTCAGTCTGGTCTTCAGCAAATTGTGCAGCAGGCCACCTTATAGTGTGGCTTGCAGTTAGACATATCTGAGCATAAGAGTTTCTGTGTCTCGTTACCTGTGTGTCTCTGAGAAGTTACCTAGCATGAGCCTTGTTTATACACCTATAAAACATGGTTAGAGATGCTCACTTTCTTGTTGTGAGAATCTCATGGAGTCATATGAAGAAATATTTGGTCAGTCATTAATCACTGTATAAATAGTTATTTATCCAGATTCTCTTTCTGCACCCTCCTGTACAGTGTCCTGCTTTGCTCACCTTCCTTCACTCTCTGCCCAACATCTTGAATCAGGATTTGTACCTTGGTCTTGTGCCAATTTTAAGACACTGTTCTACCTTCTCTTCTAGTTGTTTTTCTTAGCTGTCCTTATGGAATAAAATGCTCTGAGCATTCTTCATGGAATTTGAGCGGGTATGGTAGATTCAACTCTTTTGGAGGTCAGAATCTTACTGTGATCTCTGTGAGCCAGAATAATGCCCCTCCCCACCAAAGATATCTATGTTCTAATCCCCAAAACCTGTGAGTACGTTACCTTACATGGCAAAAGGAACTTTGCAAATGTGATTAAGTTGAAGAGCTTGTGATGGAGAGATTATCCTGGATTATGTGGGTATTTCAAATGTAGTCACAAGGGTTTGTTATAAGAGGCACGCAAGAGCATCAGAGTAAGAGGAGACGTGATTACAGAAACAGTGATGTAATTTCCTAGGAGGCCATAAGTCTAGGAATCCAGGCATCCTTGAAGCTGGAAAAGGCAAGGCAGTGGGTTCTTCCCCAGAGACCCCAGACAGAACATAGTCCTGCTGCCCCTTGAGATTCATTTCAGACTTCTAACTTCCAAAACTGTAAGATGATAAATTTGTTTTCTATTAAGCCACTATGTTTGTGGTAATTTGTTATAGCAGCAAAAAGAAACTAATACAGCCTCTGAAACCACATTGTAAATACTGTTGCTTTTTCTATTCTAATTCTATTTATTCCTTTTTCTTGACAAAACCAAAGTGCTCACTTAGTGGAAAATTTAAGAACACTTGTCTCTTTTGATAAGAAGAAATATGGAAGAAGAAAAGATCAAGAAAAATTAATAAATCCATAAACCGATGCTTTTCTTTCTACAGAATCATAATGTATATAATATGCCTGTGATGACAATATTAACCGCTGTGTTACCATTAACTCGAATCTCTAACTTTTCCACTTTATGACAATAGACCATCTTCTGGTGACAACCTGAGACAGGGTTTACCAACTCAACTGCCCACAGGAACTAGGTAGGTAAGGTAAACGAATGAAGCAATCCAGGCGTTGAATTAGACAGGGACTCTGGGAAACTGAAGCAGAAGAACTGAAGGGGCTGCTTCTCAGTTGCAGACAATTGTTGCCATATCAAATGCTAGCCACTTGTTGTTATGTAAATCCCCTCTCTTTTTAAATAATTACTCAAAATGTTAAAAATATTACTATAATATGTTTGTCAAAAAAGCCACTTCAACCTTTATAGTAATCTGCCTGCCAGTCTTCCATTTGTGGCCTTTGCCTTTAGTATCTTACTACTTATTTCCTCCCTTGCAAACATCTGATTCAACGTAAACCAGAAAGTCCAAACTCTTTAGGTGGGGGTCCAGATCTGGTTGGTCTTAGCTTAGAGCCCAGACAACCTGGATGACTTACAAGTCCTCACCCTCAGCCTGTGGGTCCCTTCCTCTTTCTTTCCTCCTTCCAGCCTGAAATCCCTCCCCATCTGCATTTCTTAATCCTTTCTACCCTCGAAAGTCAAGTTCTAGTGCCAGCTCCCTATGAAACCCCCTGGGCACTCCCAGCTAGAAATGAGGTTCTTGCTCCTTGGTACTCCCTCAGCACACTCTGCCTTGTGCTCTAGTTATCTGAGTCCATTTCTTTCCTCCCCATCTAAACTGTGACATCCTTGAAGATAGGACCTGGCTCCCTCAACTTCAGGCTTTTGAGAGCTTTTGCAGGTACTAATTATTCGATCGACAGTTGTTAACTAGATGGGCTTTGAGGGAATCTGTGAGAGGAGGAGGATACTGGGTATTCTGTAGGTCCTACTAGGCAGTACAAGAGCAGGTAGCACAGTGGAAAGTGTTTTGGAGTCAGAGAGACCTGAGTTCAAGTTCTGATCTTGACACTTACAAGCTTCCTGACCAGTGGTAGCATGTTGCTTTCCATTTGTTAATTTCAACTTTCCCAAATGCCCACCTCACTTTTTTCAGAAATAAAAGAAATAACATATGGAAAGTCTAGCACAATGCTGGGTGGACCCCATGGGCACACTCTTGCATACTCTCTCTCTCTCACACACACACACAACACGTCTAATTAGAAGTTTCCAGAAACCTCTTTTCTCTGAATGATGTTTCAGTTCAACTTTATGGGACCAACACCTAGGTATATCTTTTTTCAACCAAGAAGGAAAGTTGAAAAATTACCACAAAATTCTATGACCCTGCTTCAGAGTTATGAAGGACCTTTCCTTGAAATTTTCACATTTTTCTCTGCTGAATTCTTTTTTTCAGCCATTATCACATTAGCCTAAGAAAACAGAACATGAGAATCAAACCACCCCCCACCCCCAGATAAAAACAAAACAAAACAAAACAAAACAAAACAAAAAACTGAAGCAAAAAGAGGGACCAAGTTTGTAGTTTGTAGATCATCTCATTAGTCTCACTACCTTGAAATCTTTATGTCCAGCTCTTGCGGGCCAGAGCTTGTTTTCCTATCATGATGGCAGAGATAAGTTCCTGGACCTTATGGATAATTTCAGGGAGATATGTGATTCTAACCTCTGAATGCCAGGCTGACTTTGACAATTCATAGGCTAGCTTTGGGAAAAACAGCCTTTGATCATCTCAGCTGGAGCTAACTTTATTAGGAGTGCTTATTGAAGAGTGTGCACACACTGTCCTTTTTGCCCACCCACTGTCTACCTAAGACGATGTAGTGGCACATGGTCTCTTCTGACTCACAGGAATCATGACTGAGGTTTATTTGATTTCTTTTTAAAGTCCAGCTCCCTCTATAATGACTTGTCAGCCTCAGTCCTCATCACTTAATTGTCAAAGGAGCAACACACCAAGATCAAAGCAGCTGAGATGATAGAAGAAAAATATTAGGATAGCAAAAAGAAAAGAAGAGAAGGAACAAAGGAGGGAAGAGTACAGAGTAGAATGGGATTATATCATGACTCCAGGGTATCTCCTTCTATTGCTTTATGTCTATTAAACCTTCACAGCCAAGCACCTTATATACCTAAGATTCATGGACAACATGGGGCTCCTGGGGAAGTTATACTGCATATCCCCAAAGAGAGGCCAGTAAACTTTCAGGGGCTCAGCCATGACTGCTGTCTCTGGACTTTGAATACACATTTCCCACTGGGTTCTGTTTGGCCACTGCCTGGCTTCGCAGCTGTGCTGATTGCTCAGTAGGGAATGCCATGTCTGTTCTCCAAAGGAATTTAACAAATTAACTATGAACAAAGTCACTTGGACGTGACATAGATTCACACATGCTGTGTCATGCCAAGGAGAAGCTTGTCAGCTTGCTGTTTTCACAGATATGAAAAGAAAATTCCCAAGACCCACCAAATGGATGGAAATACAACTATGTTTAGAAAAGAAGGCAGGAGATGAAATGAGAGAAAAGGGCAGCACTGCAGGCCAAGATGAAAATCCCTAGCTAGACCTACATTAACAAGGTCACACAAAAAGTGTATTAGTGATAGGAAAAAAAGTTTACATTAAGTAAATCCTCACAGATTAGTATAATATCTATATACATACAAAGATATACGCAATGATTTTAAACCAAACAATAAAAGAGGAACTATTTGACAGAATGCATGGTTCCAGGGTTTGTGTTTGGTATTTTATGGACATGATCTTATTTTAATTCATACAATGATAATTCATACAATAAAGTACATGTTAGGGTGGGAAGATAGTGGGGAAGACTGAAGCTCAAAAAAAGTTAAAGAAGTTAAGTAAGTGCAAAGTTCACATGTTGTATGATTTTATTTATGTGAAATATTCAGAATAGATAAATCCATAAAAATGGAAAGCAGATTAGTGGTTTTCAGGAGCTGGGAAGAAAGGGGAATGGGGAGTGACTGCTTAATTGGTACAGATTTCCTCTTAGAGTGAGGAAAGTGTTTTGGAATCAGATAAAGGTAGTGATTACACAACTTTGTGAACATACTAAATGTTACTGAACTATACACTTTAAAATGGTTACTTTTATGGTATGTAAGTTTTATACCAATTAAAAGAAGACGTTACATAAATGTGTCTAGAATTACACAGCCACTAAGTGATAGGGCCTAGATTGGAATCCAAGCTTGCCTAAATCAGGTTCATAACAAAAGATGAATAATAGATAAATTCATCAGTGGTTCCTATATAGAATTAACTGTACTTCCAAACATATAGTATTCTTATATTGACCCTGGCACTTGGTGTATGCCACTTCTTCCATATCATTTCTCCTCAGTTCACCAGCTCCAGACAGTCACCTGATTAACTTATCCTGCAGGATTCTTTCTGGATCACCATGACCATAACAGACACTTGCATATATTATTTACTGTGCTGTATTTTGGCCCTAATTTATTTGTGAGACAAAAAAAAAAAAAAAGTTTTATCATGATGGTTAAGTTCAATGTCCTGATTAGTTAAAAGCAAGAACTAAATTATTGCCAAAGTGTATTTTTATAATGACTATCTCTAGGTAGTGGAAGATCATTTTTAAATGCATTTTTAGATTTATCTTTATTCTCCAAATTTTCTATGTCACATGTAAATAAACATTAGATTCAAAAAAAATTCTTAAAACTTTCTATCAACTTTAATACATTCATGGTGTATAGAAGTATATTTAATTTTGTCATAACCCCCATCATTATTGTCCTTGTGTTATTTTCAAACACCATCACTGAAAACGCAAAAGAAAATATTTATTTGCTTTATTACATTTATCTTTAATTTGTAGTACTTCAATACTGTTTGTTTGTTAAAAACAAAAAATAAAAAATTATCTAATCTTAAATTCATATTTTAAAAAATCATATTTTTAGCTATGTTATAGGTTTAAAGGGCTTTGTGAACTGGATTAAAATCCAACCAGCACTAATACATTGTTTGTGTGGGTAAATATAGCCTCAAATCTCAACAATCCACATAGAAAAACTCTAAATACAAACCTGCTCAAGTGGGTAACTGCCTGTGCTGTTTGTCTCCCACGGAGCCACTGGCGCTATTGTGGATGAGGTAACCAAGGTCAGAGGGGTTAAATAATGTACTGGAAGCCTCACAGCTAATTATTGCCAAGTTTAGCACTCAATTCTTCAGAAGCACTAATTTCTCAATCACAAATTTAAAGCATAACCAATATTGGGGAAGTGACGTTTATTTTCCAAGAGAATCGGAATATTTTCCACACGCTTGTACAGGAGACACCTCGTCCCCTGCAACTGTTAACAATCTGCCACTTTCTAGTTATTTTAAGTTGGGCCCTGTCAACTTTACTAATATTGCAGAACGCTGATCTCCTAAAGGCCAGGAACAGTTTGCCAGGAAGCAGCTATGGCAGCAAAGCACAGATAAACGAGCTAGAGGTCATAGATGGCACTGGATTTTCATGGTGAAACTGCACAGCCATGTTTAACACTGCATAAATTCCTAGATTTGGACAAATAAAATTTTGATTGATTACAATAAACCCTTAAATGAAAAAGCAGTATGTTTTTGTTTGACTTAATTTGAAGCATACCAAAATTGTACTCTATTTCTACAAGGAGTGGATAGCAAGAATGTTCAAGGGGCTCAGCCTATTTTTTAAGCTGTCATTAGAAATGATTAATATTTAAGAGAAATCAATAAAAATTGAATTTGAAAAAAATCAATATTTAAGCAAAAGCATTACAAATCACATGACTAACATTGACACCCTTCATATATTAAAAAGGTTTGTTTTTCTGTGGCATGTGGGTGAAGCTGCAGCTGTATGAAGCAAAATTCTAAAGTGGTGATGTATTAGTGGGAGCCATAGGGATAAATCATTGTGAAAATCAACCTCAGTCCTTTAAGAAAAAGAAAAGCATTGGAATAAATGCCAGCAAATATTAAATCTCACTGTCAAATATATATTAAATGTAAGTATATATGGATTTGTACATACATCTATTTCTAGCAATCTTTCTTCCACCCCTTCTTGCTCACACAGTGTCTATGTCCAAAAAGCAGTTGTGATTATTTAAAATGGTAAATATAGTTGTATTTCATTTTAGTTGTGATACATGAAAGAATAACAGTATTGCTAAATTCAGAAACCATGCTACTCTCACAACCCCAAAGGACTCTCCAAACAAATATATACTCTTTATAACTAGTTATAACTTCATCCTCAATTTACTGTAGGGTTTTCTACCCTGGTGACCTAAACCAGATCATGCATGAGCTGCACAATCTCTTCTTGTCTCTTCAAACATTAGTGTCCCCAAAACTGGGCCCTTCTCTAGTTTGTACCTCACTTTTTAAGAGCAGCCTAGTCTCATCCCAAGAGACATGCTACCCTAGCAATATCTGCCTGTCCTAACTACATGTGACCCAAGAAAAAACAATGGAAGAGAACATTTGCATTTATTCTTCTATTTATAATTCTCTTACTACACCCCCCATTTTAAGATCACTTCTATCGTTTCACCCAGATGCCTTTTCACCCTCATGCCATTTTGCTCTTCCTCATGTTCACTCTGTCTTAGCCAAAGTGGCCTTGACAGACAAAGAAGCGTTTGCTTTCTTAAAGGTCAATCCATCTACCAAATACCTCTTCTGTGACATGTGTTCTTAGCCCGAGGTTGTTAAAAGACTTTGAAATCTAAATCCTTCAACCATTGGTAATACAGGTTTTCTTGTTGCTGTACATGGGTATTTCTGCTAATTAAATATTATCTCTATTAATAAATGGGCTAGGTCTTGACCCAAATAAAGTGCTGAGATATACACACAATTTAAAGGTGTAAACCAAAATGTATCTGAGACAGATCTTAATTAATTTAGAAGTTTATTTCCCCAAGGTAGAGATAAAGGAAAAGATAAAGGATCATGACCTATGACACAGCCTCAGAAGGTCCTGAGAACCAAGGTGATTGGGTTGCATCTTGATTTTATATATTTTAAGGGACAGAAGTTATAGGCAAAGACATAAATCAATACAGGCAAGGTATACATTGGTTCGGCCCAGAAAGGTGGGACATCTCAAAGCAAGGATCTTCCAGGTCATAGGTGGATTAAAACATTTCCTGATTGGCAGTTGGCTGAAAGGGTTAAGCTCTGCCTGAAGAGTTGAAATCAGCTGGAGTTAAGGTAATGGAGGGGTTGTAGAAGCCAAGGTTCTTACTATGTAGATGAAGCCTGCATGTAGCAGGCTTCACAGAGAATAGATGTGAATGTCTCACTGGACCTTAAAAAGTGTCAGACCTCATAAAGGAAGGAGATTCTCTACAGAATGCCAGTGTCTCCCAAAAGAGACAGCTTTGCAGTGCCATTTCAAAATATGTCAAAGAAATATATTTTGGGGTAAAAGACTGATCTCCTTCAGGGCCTGCTCTCTGTCATATGATGTTATTACGGAGTGAGAAATTTGATGTCTTATTGCTGCAAAGAGTCTATTTTATCTGTGTTAAGATCTTTGTTTTAATGTTAATGATGATCAGTTGTGTCTAAACTCCAAAGGGAGGAGCGTATAGTGAGACATGTCGAACTTCCACTTCCTCATCATGACCTGAACTAGTTTTTCAGGTTTGTTTGGATCCCCTTGGCCAAGAGGAAGGTCCATTCAGTCAGTTGGGGGCTTAGAATTTTATTTTTGGTTTACAAAACAAAATAAAAAGGTGCTTCTAATATGATAGAGATTTTACCATAATTGAATAGTTATATAGGAAGAATAAAAGGGGACTGGAGAAAATCATAGTATTATGAGTATAAATATTAACTTGTTTGAAATTCTTCTGGGGTGCTTTCGAGAAGGAGACTTTATATTTCCTTACTTTTTTTATTCTGAGGCTATTTAACTTCTTGCCAATTACTACATACAGTTCAGTCAATCCAATTGCCTTTTAGTTAGAAATTAATCTTTGAGACATTCGAATGGACTAGTTTTTTAAGAACCTGTAGAATATGACAAAATGCAAAGTCAGCTGAATGATTGACTTTGTTAGGAAGAATATGGTCAACATCTATCTCCTGAAATATCATTGAATCAACCCTGCTTGTAGTCTACTGAAAACAATGTGAACTGGGATTTTTTTTTTCGCTCCAGGCAAAGGCCACTATCTCTGTCTGAGTCTCCAGTTCAGGAAGATCATATATAGAATGGTGGAAAGCAAAGAACACCTACCCAGTTAGCAAAATCATATGAATCAAATAGAATGATCTTTTCAATAGCAGAGGTTATTTCCAGCTCAATCTCATATCTAGAATCAAATAAAATGTATTTCTATTGTATGTTCTTATTCTAGGCACTATGTTATTATTAAGTTAGTTCACTCATTAATGCATTTATTAACTCATGCATTCATTAACATACACTTAAGTTCTACTGTATGACTTAATAAGAAGACACACATTTAAACAAATAACTAGAGCATATAATGACTATAATGGGGGAAAATCTTAGGATATTTTGGGAGCAGAGGGGAGAGATGTTTAATTCACATTGGAGGGAGAGGTCAGGCATGACGTTAAAAGAGGAGACACCTGAAATTAATTTTAGAGCTTGACTATGCAGAAGGGTCAGAGGAAGCATTAGTAGGTGAATGGATGTGAGTCCCAGAATGTTGTATGTGCTGTTTCGTGTTAGAATAGCACTTTCAAGGCTAGGCAGTGCAACAGGTGAGGCTGGAATGACAAGCAAGGTCTAGCATACCAACGGTTACTTTGCAATTCTAAGGAATTTGGATCATATCCAATAGGGGATGCAAAGCCTTTGAAAGATTTTAATTAAAGGAGCATTAAGTCAGATTTGAAATATGGATTATTTCCTATAGTGCCTCAGTGGTGAAATGGGATTTGAGGTAGACAAAACTAAAGCAGGAAAGTGATTCCAAAGCTGCAGTAGTAACCCAGGTAGAGATATAAGGAGAGTCAAAAACTGGAGGGAGGTGATAAGGTTGGAGACGATGGGGTGAATTTGATAAATATTTAAGCTATAAAATTTGCAAGACTTAGTGAGTAATAATAAATGGGTGTTGGCACTGGAGTCTGAGGAAAAGGGCAGCATCAAGAATGATAGGTTTCTAATGTGGGTAACTGTTGATGTCACTCAAATGGAATAATAAAGAATCTACAATGGGTGTCTTAGTCGTTGTAAGCTACTATAATACAATACCATGGACTGGGTGGCTTAAACAACAAACATTTATGTCTCACGGTTCCGGAGTCTGGAAATTTGAGATCAGGGTGCTAGTATGGTCGAGGTCTTGGTAAAGGCCCACTTTCCTGGTTTAAAGATAGCTGACTCCTCATTGTACCTTCACATGTGCATTGGGGGTGAGGGTTGACAGAGAGAGACAGAGAGAGAGAGAAGCAAGCTCTTCCCTTATCTCTTCTTGAAGGGCTTTAATCTCATTTATATGGGCTCTACCTTCATGACCTGATCATCTCCCATAGGCCCCACCTCGAAACACCATCACATTGGAGGTTGGACTTCACCATATGTATTTTGTTGAGGCACAAACATTCAGTCCATTAGCAATGAGAGACACGTTTAGGAAGAAGGTGTTCTTTTCAATCAGTTTGAATTTTGAACATTATGAATTTCAGTTACATAAAAAGTATCTGTCCTACCAGAAAGCAGTTGACTGTAGGAACTTGAAGCAGCAGAAAGTCTACTCTAGAGATAACATTGTAGAAATGACCAATATAATGACAGTGGCTTAAAATACAAAAGCAGATGAGATCCAATCCCCTAATTCACTTTGACAATGAAAATATGGTTTTGCTCCCATAAACACAGCTTACAGTGGTTGCTTTTTAGCCAGGCTCTGAAAAATACTAGGGACATTTTTTATTTTTTCCTCCTTTCTTGAAAGAATATTTTAATGACTCTTTTTCAAATTGTGTATCATGGCTGTTAATGGATTGTGAAATAAATTTAGATGATTATGATAAATATTCATTTTGAACCAAGTGGAAGAGAATAAAATAGACTGGAATAGAGAAGTCTAGAAAATAAAGTGCATAGTATTAATCTCATATAGTACTTTTGTATGTGTGTATAAAATTAAACAAAATTTAAGAATACTTACCCTTACTTTATGAGATGCATCTTACTATAAGAAATGTTTTCTCTTCCATTATATTATATTCTGCATGTGTGTGTGTGTGTGTGTGTGCGTGTGTGTGTGTGTGTGTGTGTGTGTGTGTTTGCTCTGGGTTGGAGTGTTTGGGATGTAGTCAAAAGCATTTGAATTATCTGGCCCAGACTTAGAGAAATTCAAAGTGGTCTCTTTTAGATTGGGAGAGAAAAGAGAAAATAAAGAGTACTCTAAAAGTAGCAAGTTAATATTTAACACAGTCAGTGTACATTTGTATTTAGGAAAACAGCTAGAAGTAAGGCAGAGGCAAACAAGTCATAGGTTAAGAAAGAGGCAGAACTACATACAAGTAAAATAAATAATGTTATGCCAATGTGTATAGAACTCTGGTTTAAATAAAGTTTATTGTAATAAAAAAGTAGATAAGATCAACTAAGAATATGGTATAAAGGTAGGGCTGGGGGAATTACTGGATTAAAGGTGAAGCCTTAAGGTACATCAGAAAAATATTGGTGAAGTAAGAAGTGTCCGCAAAGCAATTTGAGCAGCAATTATTAGAGTTATAAGGAGAGGCAAAGGAGTGGGCTGTCATTAAAGACAAGAATAGTAAAGAGATTCAAGATTCCCCTAAACTCTGCAAAATCCCCACTTCCAAAATCTCATAGGAGAGGTTGTCATAAAAATGTCAAAAAAGTGAATGTCTGGTTTGGTTTCCTCTTCCTTTGTAAAGCCTTCCCTTCGACCTGTATTTTATACTTTAAATTAAAGTAAATTAAAATTAATTTTTAATTTAAAGCCTTATAACTTGAACGCAAATAAAGATTACAAAACTAAAATGAGGAATCACGACCTAAGAAGGTGTGGGTTTTCCTCTGACCATGGAGGAGCTGAGAAAATCATTTTGTTAAAACTTCTTATCAGAGGATTTGATTCAACTTTGGGTGAGAGGAAAGCCTCAAATATCAACAGCTTTAGAAATACAGAAATTTACTTCTCTGTCTGTTGGTCAAGAAGATCCAGGGAAGATATGGAGCTACACAGCGATATTGACCCAGGCTCCATTGGGTGTGACTTTCATTCCCAAGATCATCTCATTATCAAATATGGTAGCAGGTGTGGGAAGTGGAGAAAAAGGGCACATTCCCTCCCTTTAAGGACACTTCTCAGAGTTCCGTGCATCACTTACACATATGTCCCATTGTACAGTTTTTAGTCACATGATCACACCTAGCTAGAAGGGAAACTAGAAAATATAGCCCTTATTCTGAGCTGTTTTGCTCCAAGCTATAAATCTAGGGTTCTGTTACTAAAAATGAAAGAAGAAAAGAAGAGCTATTGGACTAAAACTAGCAGCTTATGACAGCAGTTTGTTATTCTCTTAAACTCTATATAAACTCTGTATACCATAACAGCGTCCAAGCAACTTTACAGTACCATTATCCAAATTGAAAACAGTCCTCTGTCTAGAGTGGTCTTTCTTATTCTTCCTAGGATGCGATACTTTCTGCGCCAAAAGTGAGAATGTCCTGGGCAAAATGGGGTGAGGTTTGCCACAGGGAAAGAGTTCCAGATTTGAATGGAATCGGGCAATTTCATAAGTCATTTCAATCAGGCAACAGATTTGTACTATTAATGAAGAAGTTAATAAAAACAAGACATGAAGAAGTTAATAAAAACAAGACCCCCCCCCCCAAAAAAAAGAACTAGCTGTGTGCCACTCTACCTTTGACATAGTCAAAAAATTTATTTTCTTATTTTCAACAATGCTGCCACTCCTAAAATCAAGTTTGGAATGACTATTTGAAATAAGTTTTCGAAGCCTAAAGCTGGTTTATGTGAATATTCTATGTGGTAGAAAATCTCCATCTTTGCCATCTTTGCCGGCAGATTTCATTTCTCCAAATATCCAAGACTCATTTGGAGGCAAGTCTGGTAAAGAAGGTTAGGCAGGAAAATACTCTTGACTGTAACTCCAAAACACACTTTAGGAAATATTTAAGCATTGACAATATTGTTGAAATAAGACTTAAGTCTCCTCACAAGATGACTTTGAAAGCAAATAATTGCAAAGAAAATGACTTCCTGCTTTACTGGCATACCCCCATATATTTTTCAAAAATCAGTATAGTTCAATTAACACATAATGAAAGACTGCATTATATTTAATTATTTTGAAAATAAGACTTTCTCAAGCATATCTGTATCTGAAACTTTTTTAAAAGGCATTTTAATTTTTAGTAAACTTGCATTATTTTTAAATTGTGATTCAAAGCCAATGTTATACAAGAGATCGTTTCCATTACAGTTCTGGACTTGTCCTTAACTATAAGCCAAAGAGAGCCCAGCGAGTGGGGAAGGTCATTTTTACACCTGCACAACCTGCGATGGAGTAGACTTCTCTTTAGCCACAGAGGGAGGAGAGGCCAAGGACCTGCTCCAACTTAATCTTTACTTGTCAAATCTGGACCATATTTTATTTCACAGAACCAGAAACAATATCTCAAAACACTTGCTGTAGGGAAGACTTCCAGATTTGAGTGGAATAGGGCAATTTCATAGGACACTTTAATCAGGCAACAGATTTGTACTATTAATGGAGAAGTTAGTAAAAACAAGTACCCCAATAAAAAACTAGTTGTGAGCTGGCATTTTAGACCCTTTGGAGCTGAAGAGTTTGTTATTTTCATTAACATGTAGCCAAAGAAAAATAATTTTACTACTGAGAAAAGAAAATGCATTTTACCAACTTCATCATATATGAATACAAGCTTCTAGAGTGAAAAACCTAAGAAACTAATAAGCAACTATTTGGCAAAGGGAAAAGAGGCAACATTTAGGTCTTGAAAGATTTTGCTCTCAAACTAAATTACATCTTATCCCCTGCTTTATATAATATGTATTTGATTCTGCTTAGATTTTTCTATTTGCCACAAAAAATGAAGACCTTTGATCTCACTCCGTTGCTTTTCTGATGAACTCTTTTCCACCTTATAAATGGAGGTAATTTTTTGTTTCACTTTGGTTTTTATTGGAGTCAGTGTGGTGGATGCTAGCAGGATAGCAACTTCTGGCAACCACTTTTCTTGTGCTTTCTACCTTTGCCTAGCCACTTGTGTCTACCATAACCCTAATCAAGATATTTTCTCCCATTTTTCACATCTCTTCACATAAGGTATATATAAGAATAGTTATCTTTGTATAGCAGTTTGTAATTTGCAAAATGCATTCTAAATCAACATATCATTTTATGATCCCAATAACCCTACTAAGTTGCTATTACTTTACCTGTTTTACAGACAAGGAAACTGAGGTATGCAACGTTTAAGCCTCTCACTAAAGATCTCACAGCAAGGAAGGGGCTAAAAATTCAGTTTTTCTGGGCCTACATTCAACATTGTTTTCTAATGCCAAAGATTCTATTGAAAAGTTATCAGAATTCCTTTAGGCTGCTTATCGAGGACAAAACTGAAACCTGCTTTGTGTTGTTCATTCTGTTACTGTGAGAGAGATA
The DNA here is from genome assembly GCF_028858775.2 of Pan troglodytes. Taxonomy (NCBI): domain Eukaryota; kingdom Metazoa; phylum Chordata; class Mammalia; order Primates; family Hominidae; genus Pan; species Pan troglodytes. The sequence goes on from NC_072401.2 coordinate 46,116,584, forward strand.
AACTAAATATTGATGTTCTTCAGCAAAGATCAGCCAGAGTCTAAAAATGAACACCCACATGCACGCATACACATACACCAAGCAAGGGGAAGCAGATAGTTGATTCTCTTAGAGTAATATATGATTAAGCCTGTAGATCCTGTCCACAGAAAAAGGCATGTGCCTATATAAAAACATTTTCAGACAATTTCTGGGAATTCTCTAAGTCCCCTTAACTCATCTGTGTACAGCTGTAGATAGAACCCCTATTGCACTGAAACCTTTTCGTTCCCATGGACACCTAAATCTAATCTATTTTACCAATGAAATAGGCATTTTCTCATTCTCCTCTTACTGGGTTGCCCAAAAGCCTTAGACTCTGCTTTCCATTCCTTCACTCATGAAACATTTTCCTTTGGCTTGTGTGAGGGCCCAGTAAGTTTCCCTCCTATTTCTCTGACTATCTCAGAGTTTCTTTCACTAGCATATTCTTCCTACCTGGTCGTTGGATGTTGGGAAGCCCTCAAGGTTTGGCTGTAAGATCTTCTCAATTTTTAATGATTCCCTAGATGACATTGTCAATGCCTGTGACTTGAATCATCAGAGCAAATAGATGACTCCCAAATTTCCAGCAAATGTATTTCCAGCCCAGGCCATTTTTGTGCATGTCAACTTAATAATCAATATTCCCTTGGAGGTGTCAAAGACATTTCTATCTGTACCTGTTCAAAATACAACTCATGTGTTGTTCCTACAATGTAGTTCCTCATTTCTATTCGATCTCAGTGGCTGGCATCAGATTCCTTCTAGTTTCACAGAGCAGACACCTAGTAGTAGTAATGGTGTGAAACAACTGTTTATCATTGCCCTCAATCTAATCCATTAAGAAATACTGCCTGAATATGTCTATCACTATTGCCACTGACCTCACCCAAGTGGACATGATGACTGGTGGGCAATAGCAGTAACCTCCTAATTGATTTCCCCATATCCATTCTTGACCACTTCACATTCATTCTTTAAGTTATGAAGGGAGTTTGGGAAAATGCATTCTTCCTTTATGAAAGGGAACTTTGGAAAATGCAGCTGATCATTCCAGCTTCCTATGTAAGACACTTGAGTCATTTACTGATATCCTTAGGATAAAAAGTAGTATCTTTAATATGATCTTAAATGTGCCATGCATGATTAGCCTTACTCGCCACCTTTCTTACTTTTCACTGTATGCTGACCCATCACATTACCTCTCTTTCTGAATTTGTCATATGCCTTCCTTTGCTCAGGTCTCTTGGACAGCCAGTTGATCCCTTCTGCCCAGAATGCTCTTTCCTCCCCTTACCTGCAACACTCTCCCAGTTATCATCTATTCAACCTTCAGCACCCAGTTCAAATGTTATTCCCTTTCAAAAGCCCTCCCTGATTCCGCAGATGTAGATTAGCTTCTCTGCAATCCTTAAGTCTTTGTCTTGCTCTTTCTAGTATTCATCATGGTTTATATCTATGGATTTGTATAATTGTGTGATGATGCTCTTTCTTCCACACTGATATGAAAGCTCCATGTGGAAAGAGACTCCATCTTCTTTACACTGAGGAATAATTAATTAACCTATAGAAAGTGTACATCTTCATAGGCATACAGTTCAAGATACTATGGGCATTCTAATCAGGGCATAGAACATTTCCATCAACCCAAAAAGTACTTCTACACTCCCCATTAGTCAACCCCGCTAACCTCCAGGGTCGATTCTCACTCTGATTTCTATCGCCATAGATTAGCTTCTCCTGTTCTTGAATTTTTATCAATAGAATCACATAGTATGCATTTTTTTTTGGTCTGGCTTTTTTCATTCAACATATGTCCATGGGATTTACTCATGTTGTGTTTATCAGTAGTTTGTTCTTGGTACTGATGAATTCATTGGGTGAATCTATCACAATTTGTTTGTTTAATCTTCCGTTAATGTACATTTAAGTTGTTTTTTGTTTTTTACTGTTATGACTAAGGCTGCTTTAAACACTATACAAGTCTTTTAATGGACATAAGTTTTTTAGGACATAGAACAGTGAAGACTGAGATGTAATTATTTGGTTTTATTTTGTTTATTTTTCAGAGATTATAAGCAATTTCTCCATGGCTGGAATTCAGTTGATCTGGGACTGAACCTATTTCTAATGGGTAAATACTTAGGAATAGACTTAAGCGGTTGTAAAATAAGCATATGTTTAACTTTATAAGAAAGTCTCACACAGTTTTCAAAGTCTTTGAACTATTTTACTATCTTACCAGCAGTGTATAAGAAGTTCCTTTTTGTGTCTTTTTTCTCCAATTGCTTTTGAGATTTTCCTTTATTTTGGTTTTTAATAATTTAATTATGACACCTCTCAATGTGGTTTCCTTGATATTTATCCTGATTAAGATGCATTGAGTTATTGGATTTATACATTATTACTTTCATCATACTTGGAAAATTTTTCAGTCATTATTTCTTCAAGTAATGTTTTGCCCTAGTCTCTTTTTCCTTTCTTTCTGGGACTTCATAGCTTATAATAGCCCTAAAGATTTGTTTGCCTGTGTTTATTTTCAGTGTTTTCTCTCTATTCTAGTTACTTTTTAATTGATGTATCCTAAGGTTTACTGATGCTTTTTTCCTCCTATTCAATTTAATGTTAATTCCACCCCATAAAATGTTGATGGTAGATATCTTATTTTTTATTTGTAACTTTTCATTTAATTATTTTTGAAAACTTCTATCTCTCTTCTGAAATATTCCATATTTTCATCATTACATCTCCTTTTTTCTGTAAATCCTTTTGCATTTTTATAATAGTTGTGTTAAGTTACTTCTGCTAACTGGGCCCTCTGTCAGTCTTCTATTGAGTGTATTTACTTTTGATTATATATCACATTTTCGTGCTTTCTCACATATAGAAACTCACATGTACTTTTTAGGACATGAAACAGTGAAGACTGACATATAATTATTTCCTTTTATTTTGCTTATTTTTCAGAGATTATAAACCATTTCTCTATGGCCAGAATTAAGTTGATCTGAAACTGAACCTTAGCTTTCATTAGACTGAGCTTATCTGTGATTAGCCCAACTTCCAATCTCCCATAGTAAGATTAACTATTTGACCTCATCGATATTAAGCTAGAATAAAGTCAGGTTATAGTTTCAAAGACTTTTAATTCCCCTTTTATTCAACTTAAGCAGAGCCTTAGAATTCAAGCCTCCCGAATGTGCAGAAGTTTGCAACTTCTCTCTGATTTCCACATCTTCTGCCACTGCCACTTTCCTGGCAAAATTTGTGGTGGGAAAATTTTTTCAGGTCAAACCACTTGTTTTTGGGATCTCTGTCTCTTTTGGATTCCAACCTGTCCCCAGCCCAAATTATTGTCTAAGAATCAGCTGATTTCTTTTCATTACTGCAATGTCTGTGTGCATATGTCAACCTAATTCTTCCATTCTCTCCACTCAAATTAGGAAACTGACTTATGGTATAGAAGCTGTCATGGTTTTCTGCTCACCTGTGAAACTTTCATTTCCTTCTGGAATTCAGTTTATCAGGGCTTCCTTTGTTCCTTGCTCTTTGCTAGCCCCATAGAAAATATTGTTTTTTATTTCTGTCTGTGGGTTTCTTGCATGTGGGTTTCATCAGGGTGAAGGTCCTTTGCATCTTTCTACATCTCAGCTGGCAGTAAAATGCCAAAATCATGTCTTTTATGCTCACCATTAAATCTCTAGTTATGGAAACAAAGAAATCTCTCTAAAATATATGTAGACCGTAAGTTTAAATAGAGTGAAGTTGAATCAAGTATGTGGAACAAATAAAGTGTGATATTCACAGTACACGGGAAAAAATAATAGATGGTAGTCCAAGACCAAAATATTGTTAAGGGTGTTTTTAACCAGGGTGTTGTCCTTGAAAAGTCAAGTGATGCTTGGTGGTAACATTCATGACCAGGCACTATTTCTAGATCAGAAAAAGTATGTAGTTAGGGGAATTCTCTCAGGTGACAACATTAGACAGATAAAAATTTAGGCCTTGAGAAAAATGGCAATAACTCTTGAATCCATCATCCTAATGAATGAAGACCACAAGGGAAACATTTCTTATGAAGAATATACCTGCCCAATGGCTCAAAGCTCTCCACTAACATGGCCTTTTTGATGAAAGGTTGTGTTATCCACAACTAGGTTGCTTTTCTTTGTTTTTTTGTTTTGCTTCAGTCCCAGATCCTCTGTATCTATCCCATTTACTTGGAAATCTGAAACTTTTAGGATCTTACCAATAGTTTGAGAGGTGATTGAGCCTGCACATGAAGTGCAAGTGTCCCCATGCTGTGTGGAAGGAAAATAGGTAAAGTCTAGGAATCAAGCCAAAGCTGGGATCTTGCCATCCACATGGAAAAAGAGTTAACCTATTAGAAGCAATGCATGGAATAATACTCTTTATTCCAAAACTTCTCAGGTTTCCTAATCTAGAAAGCATATGCAGATTAAAATGATAGAAGATATTCAGTCTTTCCATTACATATTATGCCCCACTATTTTTATTAAATTAAAAAGAAGTAATTTTTACAAAATACTTGCTAGCAACAAATGGCATAGAATCTATCTGGATCCCATTAAGTACTGTTCAAGTGCCCCTTTATCTCCCACATACAGAGTGTGCCACATGTCCTAACCCCCAAAGGAAAGCTATGAATGACTCTGAGCCAGCCGGGCGTCAAATAGCCTTTATCAGGTCCATTCTCCAGGGGTGCCAATGATACTACTGTAACACTAAAATGCTTATATCAATAACATTGTATTGAAGTTGATGTTGCTATGCTGAAATTGGCATCATCTTATTGGCATCAAGCCTATTGGCCTAGCTCCTCTGTGGGCAATCATTATTGCATCTAAAGGATTTATTCAATGTCTGTTTCAGTGCATTTCTCTCCTGGACCTACTTTTTAACATCTGACAATACATGATAAGCAGTAGTGGCAGCCAAAGACCCAGATAGTGAAATCAATTTTCCATAAGGATATGTGTATGTGGAGAAAAAAATATGTTTATTGCAAAGAGGCGATTGAATAGAATATTGTGAAAGAAATGAGGTCAAAGGAAATGTTCTCCTCTTTCAACAGGCCCAGAAAGTTTTCCCTGAGGTAGGAAGATGTCAGAAACTCTAAAGAAAGAAAAGATAGTATATGAAACATATGATGATTACGTGTGAGTTTCAAAGGTTATGTTTCACAAAATGTGTTCAACTGATGTAAAAGGGCAACTATATGATCTACAGAGAATGGAGAATAATTATTCCATTTTTATTGATTACCCCAACTGACTAATAGATCCCAAGTATACTTCAAGCAGACACATAGGTCCTTACTGCTTTATCATGAATTTACATAATGACTGGCTGGTGAGGGTAGATGTAAATAAGTTAATTTTAGACATAAAAGGTCATAATTGGATCCACTTCCACATAGACATTTTCTTTGCTTCTGACTCTTCAGTCATTATTTCATGTCATGCCTTTAGCTTTAGACACTGTGGACAGTCCTCTGTACTACTTAGGTCAACTCTTTCCTTGACACAAACCTTGTTCCCCCTATTTCATTGACAAAATATCAACTACTTTGTCTAAAGCTCTGATTTAATTTTCAAAAACATATAAGTCTAACAAAATAAGAATGACTTAGGGATAAATCTAACAAGATATGTAAAAGATCTATATATGAAAAACTATAAAACTCTGATATAGGAAATAAAAGATTTTTAAAAATTAAAATAAATGTCATGCTCATGGATTAGAAGACCCATTATTATTTAAATGTCAATTCTTCCCCTCTTGATCTGTAGAGTCAAAAAAACTCAATAAAAATTCCAGAAAGTTATTTTGTGAATATTGATAGGCTGTTTCTAACATGTATATACAGAAAGCCAAAAACCCAGATGAGTCAACACAATACTGAAGAAAAAGAACCAAAGTTGAAGAACTGGCACTACCCAACTTCCAGACTTAGTATAAAGCTATGGTAGTCAAGACAGCATGGTAGTGGGGGGCAAAAGAACACATAGATCAATAAAACAGAATAAAAATCCCAGAAAGAGATTTATACAAAAATAGGCTCTTCAATAAATGATAATGGAACAATTAAATGCAAAATAATGAATCCAGGTACAAACCTTACACTTTTCACAAAAATATCATTCAAAAATGGATTGCAGACCTAAAAGCAGAAAACTACAAAACTTTTAGAAAATAACAGGAGAAAATCTAGGTGATCTTAGGTTCAATGATAACTTTTTAGATACATTAAAGGCACAAACCATGAAAAAAGTTGGATTTTATTAAAATTAAAATTTTCAGTTTTTCAAAAAATACTTTTAAGAGAAAAAACTAGCCACAGACTAGGAGAAAATATTAGCAAAATTCATAGCTGATAAAAGGCTTGTTTCCAAAATATACAAATAATTCTTAAAACTAAACAATCAGAAAACAATCCAATTAAAAAATGGGCAAAAATGTGAACAGACATTTCATTAAAGAAGATATACAAATGGCAAATAAATGTATGAAAAGAAGCCCCACATGTTATGTCATTAGGGAATTGCAAATTGAAACAATGAGATACTACTACATACTTATTAAAATGGCTAAGAAAGATTTTAAAAACTGCCAATACTAAATTCTTACAAGGATGTGAAGCCACAGAAATTCTTATTCATTGCTGGTGAGAATACAAAATAGTACAGCCACTTTGGAAGACAAAGCTAAATTTAGTCTCACCATACTAAGCAGCAATCATGCTCCTAAGTATTTACCCAAATGAGTTGAAAACATATCTACACAAAAACCTGCACATAGGTACTTATTACAGTTTTATTTATAATTTCTACCAAAATGTTCTTCGATAGGTGAATAGATAAACAAACTGTGGCACATCCATAAAATGGAATTCATTCAATGATAAAAAGAAATGAGCTATCAAGGTTCAAAAAGTCATGAAAGAACCATAAATGTACATTGAATTTCTAGAATTGAAAGAATTGGCTTCTAGAATTGGCTTCTAGAACTGGCTTCTAGAATTGAAAGAAGCCAGTCTGACATGGCTACTTACTCTATGATCCAATTATATGATGTTCTGAAAAAGCCAAAACTACAGAGAACAAAAAGATCACTGGTTGTCAAGGGAAAGGAAAAACAAAGAGAGGAATAAATATATGAAGCACAGATAATTTTTAGCTTGGTGAAATTAGTCTGTATGGCACTGTAATAGTAGATACATAACATTATATGTTAGTCAGAATCTACAGTATGTTCCAGCACAGAGTGAACATTAATGTAAATCAATTTTTAAAAAAAATTTTAGGAAGAGGATCTCAAGAAATAATGAAAACTATGACAAGAAAATCTAACTTTATGAAACAAGGTTGGGAGACTAGATGCTGACCTAAGTAACTTTGGAAATGAATGTAGTTTGTAAGATTGAAGGCAACAAAAACTGTACATTAATGTACTCTAGTTGATAAAGTTGTTTCCCTTAGAGGTCTGGGTTAAAAATTCTCATTATATATACTGGAATTAACCAAGTAAATGGATGATAGATGGTGGAACCCAGGTTATTCACTTATATAATGGTAATTAGCAGAGAAGGAGGCTAAAATGATCCATGTGCTAGTGAATTTGAGTTGGAGACATGAGAAAAACACCATGTTTAACTTAATGTACAGATTTTTACATGTAGCAATATATATATATGTCTGGATATATACACATGTTAATACACACATGTATTTTTGTTCTGTTAGCTGAGAGGATCTAAAAGAAATAGTACCCTAGCAGCAACAAGCACACCTAGCACCTTGACCTTGTTTTCCCATTTTAAAACAGTTTCTAATACTGTTTTCCCATTTAAAAAAAGACTGTTTTCTTGGCAAAATGGCTGGTTCTAGGACTGGGACAGGAAATATACAAGATGAGCCTTGAACATCTCATAGTGTCAGACAGTAAGGAAGTTTTCAAAACACAAAACAGAATTAAAAAACACATTGATGGGGGTATGTCAAGAGGTCATTGGAGCCAACTGAAGAAGCTCCCAGTGGCTAAAGCTGGAACAATTTGTGCAAGAAAATAAAGTAGTATTATAACTCAAAGTACAAAATAAATATCCATGCTATTTATAAATATCCTAATAAATATCCATGATATAATTATATAAATAAATGATTAAATAAATTAATAACTGGGGAAAAAGAGACAATCTCCCATGCAGAAGCCATACACACCATATACAAAAGTTAATTCAAAATAGATTATAAACCTAAAGGTTAAACATGAAACTATAAAACATCTGAAAAAAATAAGATATGTGTACAATCTTATGTTAGATAAAGGTTTCGTAAGACACAAAAATCACAAAGTATAAAAAAAATTGGATTTTATCAAAAGTAAATTTTGTTCTCTAAAAGACACTGTTACTAAATAAAATGGCAAGACACAAACTGAAACAATATTAACAAAATATGTATTTGATAAAGAAAATCTTTGATTGTATCCAAAATATGCAAAAACTACTAAACTCAAGAATACGACAAATAACCTGACTTAAAAATGGGCAAAAAATAATTTGAACAGATATTTCACCAAAGAAAGTACATAAATTGCAAATAAGAATCTGAACATATGTTCGACACCATTATTCATTACGAAAATTCAAATTAAACCCACAATTAGATACTGGTACACAACTTCTAGAAGGGCTAACATTAAACAGATTAAATTATCAAATGTTAGTGAGGTTGTGGAACAACTGCAATGCTCATATACTGCTGATAGGAATGTAAAACTATACAACCGCTTTGGGAAACAACTAGGCAGCTGCTTATAAAGTTGACATACATTTACCATATGACCCAACAATTCTACTCTTTGGTATTTACCCAAGTGAAATGAAAACACATCTGTCATTTGCTGTACAGGTTATTTCAACACCCGGGTATTAAGCCTAGTACCCATTAGTTATTTTTCTTCATTCTCTCCCTCCTCTCACCCTCCACCCTCCGAAAGGCCTGTGTGTGTTGTTCCCCACTATGTGCCCATGTGTTCTCATCATTTAACTCCCACTTATAAAATACCACATGTTCTTATAAGTGAGAACATGTGGTATTTTGTTTTATGTTCCTTTGTTAGTTTGCTAAGGATAATGGCCTCCAGCTCCATCTAAGTCTCTGCAAAGGACATGATCTTGTTCTTTTTTATGGCTGTATAGTTTTCCACGGTGTATATGTACCACATTTTCTTTATCCAGTCTATTGTTGATAAGCCTTTCGGTTGATTCCATGTCTTTGCTATTGTGAACAGTGTTGCAATGAACATATGCATGCATGTGTCTTTATCATAGAATGACTTATATTCCTTTGGGTATATACCCAGTAATGGGATTGCTGGGTCAAATGATATTTATGTTTTTAGGTCTTTGAGGAATTACTACACTGTCTTCCACAGTGGCTGAACTAATTTAATAACAAACCTACACTTGTACCCCTGAACTTAAAAGTAAAAAAAAGAAAATATAATAAGAAAGAAGGAGATAAATACAGTCACTCAGAAATAACTGTTGTGAACATTTTTGGAATATCTATGAATCAATCATCTTTTTATCTATCTTGTATGTATGTTAATGAATCAATCTATATTTGAAATCATATAATGCAAACTGTTTTGAAATTTAATTTTAACTCTCCAGCACATTAAGTACATCTTTCTCAGCAAACTATTGCAAGGACAAAAAACCAAACACTGCATGTTCTCACTCATAGGTGGGAATTGAACAATGAGAACACTTGGACACAGGAAGGGGAACATCACACACCGGGGCCTATCGAGTGGTGGGGGGAGTGGGGAGGGATAGCATCAGGAGATATACCTAATGTAAATGACGAGTTAATGGGTGCAGCACACCAACATGGCACATGTATACATATGTAACAAACCTGCACGTTGTGCACGTGTACCCTAGAACTTAAAATATAAAAATAAATAAATAAATAAATAATATCTTTTATAGTTTTAAAGTTAGTTTTAAAAATACAGGAAAGCCCTTTGCATGTGTTCCTTTTGTACTTAAAAAGGGAGGGAAGAAGAAATAAAGAAAGATTGGGGAATGAACTGAAACTCCTCACTGAACAGGCTTCTGCCACTAAGCACTGCTTAGGAGATTTTTTAACAATCAGAGAAATTATTTTTAATTAGTTATATTTGTCCCATGTGGCTCACAGAAAAAAACGGTCAGTTAAAGTGAGAGATTTTGTAAATTTAACCCAGAAGAGAGTTGTTCGTATAACAAGGCCAAGCTTTTTATTTTGGAAGGAATAACATATAAACTTCAGTATTCTTGAGACTAAGTGGTCTTGAGAAGAAAATCAATTTTTTTGTGGCATGAAAATATATTTGCTCTTAGACTACTAAACAGCAAAACGAGTGACAGCCATTGCTATTGGAGACCTTGAACGAGATTTGAAATATCTATTTCCCAGTGTCCTCTAGTACTGTGGACGAGGGTTCCCTTCTCTTCCCTCAGAGCCCACTAAAACGGGGCTGCAGATCAGATTTTGATATCCAAATGCAAACTGAGGATGCAAAAGGAGGCAATTAGGTTTGCAACTTTATTTTAGAATGAATCAGAAGTGACAATGTGTCGATAGATCATGTAGTCAAACCCAGCAGGAAAGAGCCCTGCCCACAGAGCAGGGACAGTGTAAAACTTCATGGTGAACAAGGTGTTGCTCCAGGGAAGGGTGAAGAATTGGAGCTATTAATGAAACAAATGTATTGCAATCAGCTGTCATGGGTGCAGTTATTCATGTACCTTCCCCGTGCCAAATCCACTCACTCTCATTCTAAGACCAACAAATGTCTTTTCCAGGCATGGTCTTAGGCTCAAAGTCCTGACACAAATCATGACAGTTCCCTGGACAAAAACTTCTGGTAGCTCCCCAGTGTATTTAGAAGTGTGTACAATGCCCTTGACAATCTGGCCTCAACCTTCCTTCCCAACATCAATCCCTACACATGCTCAGCCTCCTCCCCAGGGCAACTGATGTCTAGCCTTCCTTTATTACTTACATCCCATATATATTCTGCTCTTTTGTGCTTTCATTCCTCACACTGGTTCTTCCCTCTGCTTTTACTCTTCTGGGGAAACAACAGCTCTTTTCTTTTTTTTTAAGTTTTAGGGTACATGTGCACAACGTATGCATATGTAACAACAGCTCATTTCTATCACTAGACTGTAAGCTCCATAAAGGGAAGAAATAAAACTGATTCATATTTGCATCTTTAGCACCTAGCACAGGGCCTGGCACAGAATAAGTATCTAATGAACATCTGTTGAATAAACTAAAGCATTCAGTTATAAAAATTGAATCCTTTGCAGACAATTTAACTGGGACAAACTTCATAGAATTTCCTCCCTAGGTCAATCTAGCTCTGTCTGGAAGTGGAATCCTAACCTAAGTGTTGCTTAGTAAGAAATGGCATTCAATTCATAATTTATGCAACTAGATATAGGCCTTTTGCTCTAATATCATATATTATATATATATGTGTGTGTGTGTGTGTGTATACACACACACACACAGACATTGTTTCTATTCATGGTCTATCCAAGAAGACTGAGAATCCAATTTATTAGAAGCCCCACTCTTTTTGGTTTGTGTTTCAGTGTACAAGGTTGGGGAAAGAAATGGGAAGACTTAAAACACAGTTATAACATGACAGAGGAAGAAAGGGAACAAAAGAATGTGTAGGGAATGATTAAGTGCTTCTGAATTTACACAGTGAAATATGGACAAGTTTAAATGTCTTTGCTGTTTGCTTCTTTTCAAACTGTGAGCAATTTCAAACACCCCATGCTGCTTCAAGATTAATTGAGTTCTACATGCTTTTAGCTTGCTTTGGGTACCAAGGAGAAAGGATTGCCACAGAATCTGTATTTGCCAGAGCAAAGAGAATATCTCATTAATGTGTATGATTAATAGCCATTTGTGGAGTGATTAATTGGTCATTTGACAATAAACTGAGCCTATGTGCCTGCTTTTGCTGGACTTCACATTTCATATCTAGAAGAAAAGGAGAGAAAATCTTGTTTTTCTCTGCTTCCTTCCTGCACCAAGACTGGAAAAATCCAAAGGCCTTTGCATATTCTGGTCTTGTCTGATTTCATCTGGTTTGTCTTTAAGAACAATGGCCCTGAAATGGAAGCTCTCTAGCATGATTGATGGCTTCTCTTTCTATCTGCAAGTTGGAAATTCAGAAAAGGATTTCTTCCCTCTAGGTCTTACTGCTTATTGGTACAAGAGTTATTTCCACTTTGCTGCAGAATTGATTTGCAACATTGGTGTATGAGTTTGTATATTTTTCTCACTGGCCCGTCACAAAGCATAAGTCAGCAAGTCTTCTGCAGTATGATGGATTATGTAGCCAGGAACTTCCTAGTAATTTTTCCATTAAAAGGATGAGCATATTGACATTAACTTTTTAGAACTGGAATCATCCAAATTCTGTACCATGACATTTTACAAACTATATTATTTAGTAGCACCAATTTTCCCCACATCCAATACTATCCATTGGACTTCAGAAAGATTCCTCTATTCCTGATTGCCCACTCTATAAAATAAAAACATTAGGAAAACACTGAGGAATCAATGGCAATAGGCCTAAGCTTTCATCCTGCTTTTTTCCAAATGAAACCATTTATTTAATTCAAAGGAGGAAAAGAATACACAGAAAAGGATGAATTCTTGCTTATCTAAACTGTTACAAAGAACCATTCATACCAGGATATACTGAATAATTCAATTACCAAAATGATAACAGGAGAAGAAAAATCAAACCATAAACTCCTGATTTCTAGTTTATTGTTTAAGAAAAAAACACTTAACCATAGAAATCATCATCTTCCCCTCTACTTGTTTCTTTCCTCTCCTCCATCGCTATATAATTTGGCGTAGGATGTGTGGGGCAGGGGGTTTATCACCTGAAGGCTTTTTTGGTACAAGATGGAATAAAACAATGGAATAAGGTAAATGTTTTAAAAAATGTAATTTGTTTGGGAGAGGCATCATAATGGTCAAAACAACAACAGCTGGCTTTGGAATATGACAAAGCTGGGTTTGAATCTTGCCTTCGCCAGTTGCTAATTGTATCGTGTGAACAAGTAACAATCTCATTAAGCTTCAGTGTGCTTTTTGGTAAAATAGACATACTAGTAACCACCTCATAGATTGTGGTAAATATTATAAGATTAAGATTAAACCTTTATAAAGTAAATGTTTATAAAATGTATAAACAGTGGCTGACACATAACTAAAGTTCGCTAAGTAGATATTAGATACTGAATTCCATGTGTGTGCATGCACATGCTCATGTGTGTGTGTGTATGCAACACTTTTGGTACCATTTTTCACCATTTAGAGATGCAGCATGCCTCTACAGAACAGCTTCTTATACAACCATGTTGATATAGTTAAATCCAAGGGTCCAAGGGCTCTGGGCATATAGAGATCCCCTGAAGCAGATCTGCAGTCTCTGAACAAGCAAGACTTAAACTGATGAAAGTGAAAGAAAAAGTCTACTATTCAGAACATCCTATTACATAGACCTAATTTTAATTAGCACATTTCTAAAGAATACTCAGACTAAGAAACACTTCTTTTAGTAACTGACATGTTACTAAAAGGCTAACATGAAGGTCATATTAAGCTTTTTCCATGTTACCAGTACACACACACACACACACACACGTATCACAAGTTGTACTCAATAGACATGGCTACATTACTATTTCCCAAAACACTGGAGGGAAAGTGAGTGGCCACCTGGAGTGAAAAGTTTGAGAAGAGCTAATATCTTTTCTTATCATTTTAAGACATACTTTCTTTTTACATTTAATGTCTTTGAAATCAGAGATGTCTTATAATCAATGGTGCGTCTTAGTTTAATTGGCAGCACTTTTTATTTCTTAATGGAACATAAAATATTAGTATGACTTATAATTGGTGAAGTTTTAGATATGATGAAATATATTAAATTGTATGCATGAGTCAAGAGCAGACATTGCCACAAATTCTCAGGTGTTCTATTACGTGGCTTTTGGCCAACCACCTTCTATTTTATTAGTCAACATTTAAAAGCAAAAAAGCTGTTATGGATTTGGGTAGTAGAATATGCCTCAATTTAATAATGATTTAATTGGGGACAGTATTAGACAGGGTAACAACTTTCTTGAAGATGTAATAATAATTTCTACAACAATCTCCAAGAAATATGTATTATTATGCATACGTAATAATAGCCTCATCTTCTGAGATCAGCACAGTAAACTTAATAGGAATTAATAGACTGCTTCAATGTCACTTGACAACTTCCATTACCAAATTTGCCATAAAACTAAATTATATATCTCCAAGAAAACTCAATCGATATCATATCCAAGTCACGCTGTTATTTTATGTAACTTCAAGTGAGCAATAAATATCCTTTGATTTTTTGATTCACTCTAAGTGTCTGAATTCAAGTGAAATATTGCAGGTTAAGCAACTAGTTGACAATCCTCCCTTTTATTCTTAAGATTTCCTAAACTTCTGAATTCAAGCCTCCTAGGATTATTTTTAAACTTAATGAATTTTTAATGTAATTCTTATTTTTTTCAACTAATGCAAATGGCATAATGACAAGATCACATGGATTATTTATAAATTGATAAGAATATGAGCTTTATCTTTGGCATGAATGATTCCTGCTTTAAGAAAACATTTTGCAGCAGTAAAGATTTTATAATAATGAAACAAGTTACTAAACAAAGATTATCTTTTCTTTCATATAGAATTTATCCTTTATATCTATTACTTAGGATTTGTCTACCTACAGATAAGAAGAAAAAGTGAGTTTTAAGTCTCCAGCTAAATCATTACTGTGTTTTAATCCAATCATAGATATCCAAAAAATCTCTAGTAAGTAGAACTTTCACAAAACAAAGAATAAAAATGTCCTTCCTGAATCATGCAACTTAAATCAAAGTTGGGAAAATCAAATGGATTTCAAATTAATAATATATTACACTGCCTCTTAAATATGTTTAGACAGTGTAATACATTCACTAGTATACCAGTAGACTAGTAATATATACTATGTAACTTATTAAATAGGGAGAAAACAAAGACTCTTGTGTTAAGCTATAAAGCAACGGTAAGCACAGTAACCCAATTCTAGCCTCATATTTAAAAGACTTTAATAATAATGAAAGTAGCAGGATGAATGGAATTAAATTATATGCAACTAATAGTGAGATTTTCCAAATGTCTAAAATTAAGACCAAATTCACAAAATTCCAGATTAATTTAAAATTTGCATAAATATCTACAATGGACTTGAGTTCAATTATTCTGTGGAATATAACTCAAGTATTCACTTAGAAGTTTTCATATTTAAAATCGCTAGAGTGGCATTTCCAAATGTGCTATACTATTTCTGGATTATATTTTCAGGGTGTGTTTCCGTGTATACATATGTGTGTGCATGTGGGTGCATGTGTGTTAGCTACATTAACAATGTGGCGATAACAAAGCTTTATCCATTACTCAAAACTCACTTGATTTCCCACCCAACCGTGAGAATATGACAAATGATGGAAGCCCAGTCAATGACTTGCTGTCTGTTTTAAGTTAGTACTCTTCTCTTGGCTCAATTGCTGTCTCATGTATGATATTATCCAAATTAGTTAGTTTTAACCTTTTTTGGATTCATACTCTTCTTTGAAATTATAATTAAAACAAGAAAATTTTCCTTTCAAAAATGTCCATAAATTCACATGGACTAAATTCCTATCCAATTTCAACGGATTTGTAGCATTTAACATAATGGAATAGGCAGATGAAATGGGAGCGATGAGAGTCTGTGGCACATGGATGGTGTATGTCCTCCATCTGATTTTCACCATGGGACAATGTATGTCTACTGTTGGGTTTTTTGTTGTTTTGTTTTGTTTTTGTGTTTTTCGTGGGTTTTTTGTTTGTTTGTTTTGCTTTAAAAGAAGCTAGAGCTTAAGATCATTATGTGAAATCTGCAGATTTTTGATATTGACAACTAATTTTTTAAAAACATAGAATAAGACAACCATATTTAGAAACTCAGTATAACCAGTGAGTCTTCAGGTGTGTATAACTTCTGCCCAGAGACCCCCATCTTAAGACTCCTTATCAAAGCAGTAGAATTGCTGCAATCATTCCTAGAAGAGCTACTGCTACTTGTTTTGAAGAAAGGGAGGAATTGACAGCAATAGGTTTTAATGCAGTAACTTCAAGGTGTTATTTAAGAATGCCTCTAATCAAGGAAAGAATCCTCTCATAATCTCAAATACACAATCCAATATTTCTGATATGGGCTATTCTCATGGATTCCCTCATCCTACCTTAAATACCTTCCAAGTTCGCAGGGTACACGTGCGATACATGTTCATTTAGGGTCCATTATTTCCAGGCACTGTGCTAGGCATTGGAGATACAATGATGACAAACACACTTTCTCCCTTGTAGGCAACCACATTCTAGTAGGGTTAGAGATGTATAAAGAATTTATTGTATAATGTATGTGGTATTATAATAGATTATATATCAAGACACAATAGAAATAGGAAAGAGAGAGAGGGCACGTCTACATAGGGACTCACAAGAGATTTCACACAAGAGCAAGTCCATGGGAAGAAGTCACCAAGCAGGAAGGGGAAGAATTACATTCTAGATAGAAGAAGGAACATGTGCAATAGCAAAAAAGAGGGAAACGGCATAGACCAATACAGTGCTTTCGAAAGCAGTAGGGAGCTTTTTCCGGCTAGAGTGAAGACGTAAGATTGTTGCTGAAGAGATGGATGGGGCTTTGAATACTCTGCATACCATCCTAAGGAGTTGAATTTTTCTTGCTCAAGATGGCTATAAGTAGGGTAGTGAACTGGTGACTTAAAGATACTTAAATCTGACTCTGAATGTCCCATCTCATACTGGCAGGTAGGCACACCCGGTCTCATCCTAGACCATCCCCCACTCAGGGTTGCACATTTGTTTACATAGAAATGGGCACAGGGAGCTTGACTCCACACACTATGAGGTTTTATTTCCTGGAGACTACTTTCTAGCTGGTGGAACCAAAAAAAAAAAAAAAAAAAGCAGCAAACTGTATTTTTACATTAAACAAAATTAAAGGAAGAAAAAGAAAGAAAAGTAAAAACAGGTATATTTGCAGTTTGATATATTCCAGTGTAGTAGGACTCATTGACACTGGAGCTGTCAGTGAGGAAAGAAAGGACTAAGTTAACCTAGTCCACATAGAGAGACATTTGAAACAAAACTCAAAACCTGGTCTTATATAGAGAGAGACACAAGAACCTGAACTCCTTCACTCTGTCTGATTACTTCTGCAATAACTTGCTAGTTTTATTTAGGAATCTCTCTAGCTGGGAATGAAGTCTCTTACATCCGTCAAGTCCTGGCACTATATAAATGAAATAGCATTATAAAACAACAGACAGATATCTACACCTATGCATATTAATGATGTACTAACATTTCACTGTGGTTCCGAATTCGTAATGAGCTTTCTGCCTCTGCCAAGTGCACAGTGGCACAGTATTGGTAACGTGTGTGCAATCACACCTTTAAAATAAATGCAGTCCATTAATCAAATATGACCCACAGTAGCAGAGGAAAGAAATCCTGAAAATGTGATTTTTATTTTATTGCTTGCCCCTCCATGCAAGTTTTGGCTCCCTGCCGGCTGCTGATGGAGAGCCATTCCTTGTGACAAGGGGCCTGGAGCTGATTGTAAGGGAACCTGCTGTGTTCCTTTAGTGTACGTTTAAAAAAAAAAAAAAAAAAAGAACACAGCATTTTTTTTTCTAGGTGGAAATGTGCTGGTAATGCTTGCTTTTTTGGCAACTTTTTATTGATACATAATAATTGTATATATTTTATATTTACCAAGTACATGTGATATTTTAAAAGTCAAAGTATTTCAGACTCTTTCTTCTGTGCACCTAAGCCATGTAATTAGTAATAGAGCCCAAGTCCTGGTCACAGAGGATCTGTGTTGCAGGATAAAAGAGAAGAGAGATCAAGACCACTCCTCAAGTCTTATTTGCACCTAAAAACCTAAGGATTGTTCCCTCCTTCATCCCATCCTACCTCCTCCCTTGACAGGTCTTGCTTTTCTGCTGCCTTTCCCCAAAACATAGTCTCCTCCATGATTTTTATCTCTATGAAAGGGCAGTAGCCACTTCAGAACCCCGCAGACTATTGCCTGTAAAATCATATCTGGTTGATATCTAGGCTGGAGTTCAGCATAAACCTTAGGCTATTAGGAGGGAAATTATAGCCTCATTAAAAGAACAATTGCACAGGTCTAAGAGGAAAAATGCATAATGACATAAACCTAATCTTTCTTTCCAACTACTCGCTTTGGTTTTATTCTAAGAAATGGAGTAGCAGTTGACAATTAACATAATAATTAATCTAACATAATTATATAATAAAATATATAGGTTATATATAGTATACAGTATATACTATGTTTATATACAAGTATATATTATATATCTTAATTTGCATTTCTGATTACATGAATGATAATAAGCATTCTTTCATGTATTTAGCCCCATTTGGATTTCCTTTTCTGTGAACTGTGAATGTTCACATCATTTGTCCATTTTTTTCTTGTGTTTTCACCTTTCTTACTGTTTTGTAGGCATTCTTCATTTACTAGGGCACTTAGTCCTTTGTAATATGAGTTGTGAATTTTCCCTCAGTTTATTGTTCTTATGACTTCACATATGTCTTTTGCCACAAGTAAGTTTTTATGTATTCAAATCTCTCAATGGATCAAATCTCTCAATCTATAGCATCTGGATTTTGAGTCATAGTGAGGAAGTTCTTCATTAAGTCAAATTATGATTCTCTCATTTCGTCTGGTACCTATATGTTTTATGTTTCACAGTGAAGTAATTGATTGGTTTAGAATTTGTAGTGGTAAGTGACATAAGATATAGATCCAAATTTCTTTTCAAATGTCCATCCTGTTAATGAAAAAACCAAGCTCTGTAAAATATTTTAAACAAGTCTGTTACGAGCCAATATGAGTGACAGTAGCTTGTAGAAAACCTTATGCTATTTTTTATTGATACATAATAATTGTATATATTTTATATTTATCAAGTACATGTGATATTTTAAAAGTCAAAGTATTTCAGACTCTTTCTTCTGTGCACCTAAGCCATGTAATTAGTAATAGAGCCCAAGTCCTGGTCACAGAGGATCTGTGTTGCAAGATAAAAGAGAAGAGAGATCAAGACCAGCCTTATGTATCAAACCCAAGAAGCCTTAACTAAGTGGTCCCAAGGCAGTTAGGTCGTAACTCTGTTTTATACATTTTAGTGAAGCAGAAGTTACAGACAAAGTCATAAATCAACACACAGAAATTATATATTGGTTTGGCCCCAAAAGGTGAGATATCTTGAAGTGGGGACTTACAGGTCATAGGTGAGTTCAGAGACTCTTTAATTTGCGATTGGTTAAAGGAGTAAAGCTTTTTCTAAAAGTCTAGAGTCAGCAGAAAGGAATTTTTAAGATAAGGAAGGCTGTGAACCAATACATTGGGTCAAAGCGACCTGTAAGTGTGTATGATTTCACCCTTGCCTGGCATGGCCTTAGGTCCCGTTTTTAATTTGGTATCTCAGTGTCACAAAGAGTCTGTTTTGTTAGTCTTATGATCTCTATTCTAACATTAATGCTGGTCAGTTGTTGTGTCTAAACTCCAAAAAGGAGGGTGTATAATGAGATGTGTCCGATCTCTTGTTTCAGGACTTTTCCTTAGTTCAGCTAAAAACAGTGTTCTTTGTCCCACGGCCATAAAAATTCAGACTCACAGACAATTTAAATGTAACACAGGGTTTTATTGGGTAAAAAATAAGAAAAGGGGGAAACAAGGACTCCCACAAGGCTGAAGTCACTCTGCTAGAGTGCTTCCTGCTCAGTTGTTCGAATCCCAGGTTCCACACAAGGAGAGGAGGGGCCAGGCTCCTCCCTGCTGCAAACAGCGTGAACTTCCCAAAACTCCACCCTGATGCTCATTTCTCCCAGTGCACAGGCTGGCTGGAGTTTCTCTGTGGGCCCCCTCCCACCTGGCTGTCTCATTCCCCCCTCTAAAGAAGTATATCTAACTGCTGCTAGATTAAAGATAAGGATGAAGACCGATCTAAACCGCTTCCTGCTGACAGGGGGCGCTGTTTTGGGGGAAACGGCAGTCAGAGCTCCCTCAGAGGCCTATCTAAGTGGCCTCAGCAAAAGGGACCATTGTCAGAGACTCCAGCTGCATGACCATTTGGAGTCTGATGGCCTGAAAACAAGAACAGAAAAACTGAGTTACTAGAAAACATGTATCAAATCAAAACAAGCGGGAGGTAAGGACAGCTCAAAAATTATGAGGCCTTTTACCAGTTTGCATAGGGTGAGGGAGGCCGAAATCCTGACTGGTAAAAAAATCTTTACCCTTTTGTCAGATGTTGGGCTTCTGGGTTCCCTTCCAGTGAGCCCAATCCTAAACCAACCAGTTTAAGGTTTTGGAAATTAACTTTTTCCAGGTTGGAGGATGCATCTGAGGGGAGTGTCTCATAGTACAGAGACACAATTACCTATTGATGAAGAGAGAATCGAGGAGGAAAAAGGAAAAAAGAAGGTGTTTTTTCAAAGGAGTCCCAGTGGTTCAGGATGCATTTGAAAGGGGTACAGACTGAAGATGAATGGCTACCCTACTAGAAAGAGGGGAACAGGTGTCCCTCATTTCCTTCTCTTCCTAGCAGATACCCAGGGTAAGTGAGCGAGAGAAGGAAGAGCGTCCCCTTTCTCTCTTCCATCCTTGCATCCCTGAGTCCCGGTGACCTTGGCAGGTCCTGCCATGAGTGTAAAAGCAGCTTGCACCCATGACACAGGGAGGGCCTAGAGAATAGGAATTATCTGCTCTCACCTATGCCTCTATCCCCCCTACTGTCAGTAGCCTTGGAGTTCCCTAGACCTCATTTATGCCACGGATATTAACGTGGCCTTTATTCATAAAACAGGAAGCTTGGGGTTGGCTTAATCGGCAGGAATCAGCCAGGCTCACCTGTGCTGTGCCTTTTAACGTCTGTTGTCATTTGCCTCTGGATCCCTCAGATCCAGTTTTCCTTCCTAGAGCTTTGACCCGAAGCTTAGAATAAAGTTTGGGACAAAAATATGTCTCAGGGGGTTGCATGGACTCCTTATCATAAGCCAAATGCTAAGATGAAACTGTGGAACTGAGTCCTTCTCCAACAAGGGAGAGAAAAGGATGTCTTTTGATACATCCAGATAACTGGTGGCTACAGTTATGCTTGTTAGGATTTGGGTGCATGGTGCTTGGCTTTGGTTAGTTTTCTTGGTCCTACTTTCCCCAGAAGGAAACCTCTGGGTGATGGGCATTCTATGTATTCCCTATTTATTCCATCACCTGGCAGGATTTGCAGGATAATTGCTCAGAACTAGAATATTGATCCAGATTTCTATATTACCCATCCCTTTTGTTCTTTCTGAGCTGCAGCAGAAGATTTCTAGTTGATTCACAGGAACAAGCAGGGTTAGTCTAAAATGTAGGCAAAAACTTTAAAACAACTAGTGAATATAGAATTTAATAACGAATATATGATGAGTTTTGAAACAAGATTTCTCTCTCTCTGCAGTCCTCATGTTTGTTAAAAAAAAAATCATCATGGGACTGAGTGGTTTGCAAAATAGACTTTAGTCTTATAATTGGTCTGATTATTTGCATAAAGTGTAGCAAGAATAACTATTTCTACATAGGCCTTTTGGATTGTCTTTGATGGAAGTCTGTTCCACAAGGAATCTCAGATAAGACCTTTTAAAGCCAAGCCTAACCATGGGTTTATCCTCAAATACCTGTGAGTTAGGTAATCCTCTCCTCTTAAGGTCCCATAGTAAACTTGGAGCTCCTCGATCTGTTAGAACGTGACATTCTTTACTGACCACAGGTCAGGAACCCTGTACAGGAACTGTGTAGACAAGGGTATGAGGCTACTTTCCCCACTGGGCTTTTATTGGCTCTGCATGTCAAGATTGACTCGTTTAAGGGAAGCATACCCTTCCAGTCAAAGCCTTGATAAAATTACCAGTTTCTCCAATTGTGTCCTGTTGCAAAAGAAAAATTGATTCTTATTGCAGTGACACAAACAACTATATTGCCATAAGAATACTCACAGATAGTTTCCAAATTCTAGAGGAATCAGGCAGAGAGAAACAAATATGCTCCAAATTTTGATCACAGGAGTGTATACCTTACTTAATTATTAAAGGCTGTAAATAGTTCAAAATAAGTTTCGTTGACACTGAAAAACCAAACAAGGATCAGCAATGTACCAAGCAAAAGTAAAAAAGATTTGCTGCAGCTTCCTGAGTTCAGTCCATTTAGTTAACTCTGGTTTTGCTTGATATTCATGAACATTTCAGCTCTTTGTGAGTCCTGTACATATTCCTTCATTCCAATGTTAACAATCTCTAAAGTTATCAGAAGCCTGTATTTGAGAGCACCTGTTAAAGTCCTATAGTTCATTATAAACCAGCTTTGAAAAAGATTAAAACAAGACAACAATTGTCTGTGAATAGCAAAATATCTAGGGTAGTTACAGTAAGAAACAAGATTGACAGAGAAGTTTGGTTATCTCCATGGTTTACGATAACTTAACATAACAACCTTAATTATGATCACAGCATATACTTAGACATTAGAATTTTGGAAATCCCATACAATTGTGGAACATATATTAGCATTATTCACCAAGACATAACCTGAAGAAGATTGAGCATCATTTTGACAATCCCACATTCCTAAACATGTCAAATAATCTTGTTTACCTCTCTTTTATGGACACTTCAGGGGCCCTCTGATGTATTCAAAAATCCAGGTTCCAGGGAAGACAATTTTGAAACTTAAGTTTGATTTGGGGAAGCCTTATAAATATGTTTAAAGCAGTTGATACTATGAAATAAAATTCCAGATGACCATATGTTATTTATTTTGCCAGAAAGATGACTCAGAAATTTGAAAGAGGCAAAACCTTTTATAACCCTTTATAAATTTTGCCAAAGAGCAGATTAGCATTTTGAGAATACCTTGTTATGCTTTTATTTTAATGCTCAATTTACAGAAAAACCATAATACCCTTCCAAATTTAGTCAATATGTTCACATAGAGAACCTCTTCTGCAAGACTAATTTTGACAATTTTTCCACCACTTCTTTGAACCTTCAACTTTTTCCTATCTAGTTTAAAACAATCCTTAAGCTCTAGGCAAAAGTTTACACTTCCATGCCTTCTTATAACCTTTCACTAAAAAACATATTTCACTGTTTTTACATACCTTGCATGTAAATCTATTTTCAGCAGTCTCAATTACATGTTATAATGATAACTCCTAGAAATTTTTAACTTTAAGGTAAAACTTGGTAAGTTCCTTTAATTGTGTACTAACTGCAGCCAGGTTTGCCTTCTTAGTTAAGAGTGTGGTTAGTTCCGTATGTCCCCAGGCCTTACAAGTTGTGAAGCCAGCAAGTCAAATAGTTCTCAAAACCCAAAAAGCAGTTTGTAACCTCAAAACACTTAGCAAACTTTGCATCTGACCTGCATTTTACTAATAGTCTTTAGGGCTGTTTTTACTTCTCAAAGATTAAAGTCATGTGAACTGAAAGGTACCACAGCTTTTACCTTCCCTTTAAAAAACACTTGATCCAAGTGCTTGTCTTTCTTCAGGCCAAATTAATTAGAGCTCTTTTTAAAGATATTACACACAATACACACACAGACAGACAGAAGCAATACACACACAGACAGGCAGAAGAAAACGCAATCCCCACAAGATCCTTTTTCACAACCAAAGCTTTAGAGAGTACAAGCAGTGATAGCTGGGGGACCTAGCCTAGTGAAAACATCTTCTAAGAGGAAAATAAAAACTTTAAAGGTTAACTGCTGTGGGGTTGATAAGGAGAAGAAAAAACAGTTAAAAAAAAAATGCCTGGGGAAGAACCTCTTATTTTATGCAACTGGTTCCTTCACCAGGAGAAAAGCTTAATTACTGTTGATGGAGTAAAGCCCCTTGGCTGGGGAAGGGGAAGCCTCTGGTGGTGTGTGGTGGAAACCACCAGCCAGCTGGTTGTGTGGGACCCTTAGACCACGTGTCCCAGCCCTGACAGGGAGGGGAGAGTGGTGTGGAGCTGCTGCTCGCCCGTCGGTCCTGAAAAAGGAAGGAAAAGACCATGAAAAGCTCCGGGAGTGATGGAGGGTGTGGGCATAGTTTCCCCCACCCTCAGAAGTCCAAGGATGAAAAGACTTAGAAGCAACAGTGAGAGGTTTTGAGTCCCCATTTCACTTACCACCTCTTGAGCCCCACATTGGGTGCCAAAAATGTTGCAGGACTTTTCCTTAGTTCAGCTAAAAATGGGGTTCTTTGTCCCACAGCCATGAAAATTCAGGCTCACAATTTAAATGGTGAGTAAGACAGGGTTTTATTGGGTAAAAAGGAAGAAAAGGGGGAAACAGGGACTTTCACCAGGACAGTGTCCCTCTGCTAGAGCACTTCCTGCTCAGTCATTGGGATCCCAGGTTCCACGTAGGAAAAGAAGGAGCCAGGCTCCTCCCTGCTTCAAATGGCGGGAACTTACCCAGGCTCTGCCCCGGTGTGCATTCCTCCCAGTGCACACGCTGGCTGGAGTTTCTTTGGAGACCCCCTCCCACCTTGCTGTCTCACTCTCATCCCATCACAGCCAAGAACTCAGTGTTTCAGGTTTCTCAGGGGTCCCCTTGGCCAAGATAGGGTCCGCTCAGTCAGCTGGAAGGCTTAGGATTTTATTTTTAGTTTACTAGCCAAAACATGTATTGAGAGCACCTTTTTTCATCCTTGTATTTGAGATGTCACCATTTTCATATATTATTGCTATATGCATTTCTGTCTAGGACTTTCCATTCAATTTTATTGGCTGGTTTTATTTTGTTCTGTTTTGTTTTCACAGTCCAATAGTACACTCTTTAAATTTTGAGACTTTCTAATATATGTTAATATTGGTATGATATTTTTTTCTCAGTACTTATTTTTTAAGAGTATTCCTGGAATTGTTTTATCTTCCCATGTGACACTTAGGATCATCTTATTCAGCTCCCTCCTTCTGCCCCATCCTCAAAATAAAGCAGCTGTGGCATTTTTATTATAATCAAGAGTGTGTTAATTTGTAAAATAGAGAGTATTATCATCTTTATAATGTTAAACATTCTTATATAAAAATATAGTATGCATTTTCATGTATTTGGATCTGTACATTTTAAGAGTGTTTTAGAGTTTTCTTAGGTCTTACATATTTCCTGTTTAGCCTAGATAGTTTTATCTTTTTTAGCGCTATTGTAAGTGGGAAGGTATTTTTTTAATCACATCTTCTAACTAGTGGTTCTTTTTATATTTGATTACTATATGTTAATTTTATGGCTGTTTTGATTGTTTAATGGTTTTAAATTAATTCTCTAGGGTTTTACATTAAACAATCAACTATTTGAAAATAAGATGCATTTTTCCTGCCACTTTCCAATTTTTATACTGCTTATTTCTACTGTCTAATCACATTGGCTTATACTTCCAGT
The DNA here is from genome assembly GCF_028858775.2 of Pan troglodytes. Taxonomy (NCBI): domain Eukaryota; kingdom Metazoa; phylum Chordata; class Mammalia; order Primates; family Hominidae; genus Pan; species Pan troglodytes. The sequence goes on from NC_072401.2 coordinate 46,142,321, forward strand.
ACAATGTTAAAGAACAGTGGCTATAGCAAGCATGTTTCTCTTGTTCTTTAATGGGAATGTTTCTTATAATTTCTCAATAAGTAATGTGTTTGCTTTGGGGATGTTATAGCATAAATGTTGAAAAAGAATTTAGCAAAATTTAATATTCATTCTTGATAAAATACTCAATAAAAGAAAAATCACTATTTTTATCATATGATGCACTATATTTCTCTTCTGGGTTCTGATAACCACTCACATTCCTCATCCCTTTGGGCCTAACTGGAGCATTAGTTCTCCTGTTACCAGCCAATTGTTGGATAAGCTGCACTATTCCTGGTGGTCCCTTACGCCCTGCACACACATTTATAAATAGCTCCTTTATTAAACCTTCTTAGATACCCTAATATGAGTATGCCATCGCTGTCCTGTTGGGACTACAACTGATGCAGACATTTTCTCTTGATGTCCATATTCTTTAATAGTGCAAGCCAGAGCCCTTCAAAGAGCCCATCTTCAGCAAGATAAGAAGAATGCACCAGAATGAAAATCCATGTACTATTCCCATCATTGAGAAAGTCTTAGTTTAAAAAAAAATTAACTGGACTGAACGGCATGTTTAGTGACATACTTGATTTACATTCCTTATGTAACATAGTTACATAAGAATTTACATAACAGGATTTACATTCCTGTCACTAACCAGTTACAATGCTGGCTATAAGCATGGATTGGCTGCTGTCCCAAGGACCACACTTTCAGTAGTATGGGTACAAACAGCATCAGATTTGCTGATCTTCAAAGATTTGAAAGACTTCTGTGAAAACATTAGAACCTAATAATGCTTTGGAGAAGCTCTTTGACAGCTTTATCTGTTTATCTGTCCTTCAACAGAATCCAGTTTGTTTAGATTTCCTATCTCTTCTATATTTAGTTTTTATTTTGTCATACTGTGCTTTTTTTCCCTGAAGTATAATTTATGTACAGAAAAAAACTGCGTAGTTCTAGTTTTGACTAATGTATTCACCTATAACGAGTGCTTGTAATCAAAATATAGAACATTTTTCACCCCCAAAAGTTTCCTCGTACCTCTTGACAGTCAATCCAAACTCTCCCCCGGGCAACCATTGATTTCTATCACTACAGAATTTTTGTATATTCGTTAATTTGTATAAATGAAATCATATAGTAAGGCTCATACACTTTTGTATCTGACTTTTTTTGTTTGGCATGCTTTGGAGTCTGTTGGTTTTTCATTTTTCTCAAAAATTTTACATGTTATTGACAGATATTGAAATTTACCAGCACAAAGTTGAGCAATGTCTTTTCTTAAGATTCTTTATTTAACCATTTTTTTCTGTTTATTTATCCCTATTGCTTCTTATATTATTATTCTCCTCTCTATCTCTATGATTTTCTTCTTCAGATTTGATTTACAGACCATTAATAGATTAAACTCTCCAGGAAATCAGCTGTGATCAAGTTACTCTTCAGTTAAACTCCTTCACATTTTCCAATTGCCTATGGAATGAATTCCAAAGTTCTTATCCTGTCATCCAAATCTCTGCACTGTATGGTCCAACTTAACCTTTCCTGCTTCTCTTCTCAAGACTCCACCGAGAATTTTATATACTTTGATTTGCCCTTAGTTGAAAAAAGCATTGGAACCAATGATGAATTAATTGTAGAAAATTTGATGAGGATATTAGCCTTTACATCTTTCATTGTCCCCCATATAAATATTCACATAAATAAATATTCTTTATGAATTAGCATGTTTTCTTCAAATGTGCAATGAGATCTATGGAATTTACCAGGTTTCCTTTTCATTTGGTCATGGAAATTTGAAAGTCATATTCCAACCTGGAGACTGTGTAGGATTTAGAAACCCTATTTTTCTTCTCTTCAACCTTCTGTGTGTTGACCTTTTATTATCATTTGCATATTTTAATCTCTCATGTATCTGATTGTTTTCCTTTTTTATAACTATCTTTAACAATCTCCACAAATGGTCTATATCCCTTATACAGTAAAATGAAAATGCATAAAATTATCAAATTTTAGTCTGAATGTACATATTTTAAACTTTCAAATCCCTGTGCCTTTTTTCTGATTTTTTTTCTGAACCTGGACTATTTCCACCCCACTACCACCACCCCATCACCTAAAATATTTTACTCTTTGTACTCCAATGATCAAACTTCTACTTTTCCTTTTTATATTCACCTTGAATGTTGGCCTTTGCATAAAATTTTTCTCATCTCCACTGGGTGAATGCAACTTGTGTAACATTCACCTCTTGTTGAACTTGTCTTACTCCATGCTTCTCCACATGTTCGCTTTTGTCTCAGGCTGATGTCAAGATGCCTGCAGCAGTACCATGCATCACATCCAGTGCTGGGAACATGCCAATAAAAAAGGGATCCATTCTCCCTTTTGCTAGGTGGCAAGGTAACTTTCCCTAGAAGCTTTCCCTTACCATCATTATTGGCTACAGTTGACTGCATAACCATTCCTAAATAATGCACAGGAGGGGATAATGAGATTCCCAGGATTGGTTTAGACTAATCAGTTTAAATTCTCAGAAGCTGGGCATGAGGTCAGTTTCCCCTGAAGCCCATAATTGTGTGGAGAATGGCAGATACTAAATAAAATCAAAAATCAGTGAGGAAGGAAAATAGAGGGGAATATATATTGGGTTAATCAATGGTGTATTCTGTAATTGTGACTTTTCCCTCCCAGAATCCTTATATTTTGATTGTACTTTTTGTAATTCACCTAACACTTTCTTGTATTTTAGTTATCTGTGTACTTATTTTATTTCTACTGCCTGCCAAAATTAAGTTCTCTGATAATAGAAACTCACTAAGTGCCCCACTCAGCAACCTGAAGAGTGGCTTGCTGTATTAGGTGTTCAATCAATAAGTATATGTTTAACTAAATTCCTTGTTTTCCTCCTGGACAGCATGGGTAAATGACCTGTGTCTCCACTGATGTGTGTCCGCAGCAGGTACTTTTGTGTAGTTTCATGTTTTGGTTTGGGTGTCTGTCTCCTATTAATTACCACCCACTAGCCCACACCAATAAAGATGTTACTATAAACTTGGGTTTATTAAGTCCTGTGCTTTGATTTCCCTGTAGTGAAAATGAATCCCCTATTCATGAACATTCTCTCACCTGGTTCCCCTTCTGACCCATTTTTAGAATGGCTCGGTGCAAACTGAGACCAAAGGACAAAGCTTTTCTCTGTGCAAAGGTGACTGGCTAACACCTGGATCCACCTTGTGGCCCAGGCCTCATTAGCACCGTATTCTAATCCTGCAGAGAACTCCCAGCCAGACTTCCAAGAGCAGCAAGGACAGCAAGCACTCTGTGTCCTACCGTGGCCAGACCCAGCCAGAAGGGGCCAAGAACATCCGGTAGGATTCTGCACCATAGGGTGGCTGCAAAATATTCAATGTTTAAAGAAAGGAATACCCCCAACCTCACCAGGCCCCAGAGATACGGCATTTGAAGAAAGATGTCTCCTTGCTCAAAGCTGCTCTCTTCTCCTCAACCCTAGCAGTAACAGTAAAACTTCAAATAATCTCAGTGGCTCTTTCCTCCCACAGCATGAATACAATCTGAGTATAGTCAGATTATTGTTTCCAGGATCCAATGAAATACTTTATTTATTTCAACTAGAAATCATCCTAATCAGCTCCTTTGAAAAGGTATACCCTCTAATACATAAACAGGACTTCTCTATCATGGAAGAAAAGATACACTGTGAGACAAATTTAAAAGTTCCTAAATTGCTGAGAAGCAAGCCTCACCAAATTTCCAGCAACTGCTCTAATAAAAATACCACCTTCAGGACAGTGGGGTGCTTTTAAGCATTAGTATCTGACCAGCTGGTAAAGGGAGAAAACTGAAAAGCTGGATCTACTGGCTGGAGATCAGAACTGGCTCTCGATGAAACAAGTAACAGCAGCCAGACTAAGTGGGAACAATCTCTAGAGTCAGACATCAGCTGAATGTCCTGGTGCTTTACCTTGGGGGGAAATGGGATTTAAAGGGGGTGAGCACTCCAATGAGACTATGAAGGCTCACTCTAGAGAACTGGACTGACAGGGGTTAAATGGATATTTCATTTTCAGTTTTTTCAAAGCCAATATTAGGAAAAGTAATCCTAGTCTCTCTCTTTTCCCTCAAGCTCCCCTCTCTTTCTAATATCTCAGCTTTTAAAAATTATTGTTACAAACCACCCCTGGACACCACAGAGCAGAAACACATAAGTAAACTCTAAAAATAGCGAGTACTCACATACTGCTTACCATGTGCTAGGCACAGTTCAAAATGTTATATGACTACTAATCCATTCAGTGATCATATTAACCCTTTGAGATAGGTACCATTTAGGGATCTAATTAAACTAAAGAGCTTCTGCACAGCAAAAGAAATGATTATCAGAGCAAACAGGCAACCTACAGAATGGGAGAAAATTTTTGCAATCTACCTGTCTGACAAGGTCCAATATCCAGAATTTACAAAAAAGTTAAACAAATTTTTTTAAAAACAACCCCATCAAAAAGGGGGCAAAGGACATGAACAGACACTTCTCAAAAGACATTTATGCAGCCAACAAACAAATGAAAAAAAAAAACTCAACATCACTCATCATTAGAGAAATGCAAATCAAAACTACAGTGAGATACCATCTCCTGCTAGTCAGAATGGTGATTGTTAAAAAGTCAAGAAACAACAGATGCTGGTGAGGCTGTGGAGAAATAGAAACACTTTTACGCTGTTGTTGGGAACATAAATTAGTTCAACAATTGTGGAAGACAGTGTGGCTATTCCTCAAAGATCTAAAACCAGAAATATCATTTGACCCAGCAATCCCATTATTGGGTATATACCCAATAGAGTGTAAATCATTCCATTATAGTATGTGTATTGCAGCACTATTCACAATAGAAAAGACATAGAATCAACTCAAATGCCCATCAATGATAGACTGGATAAAGAAAATGTGGTACATATATACCATGGAAAACTATACAGCCGTAAAAAGGAATGAGATCATGTCCTTTGTAGGGACATGGCTGAAGCTGGAAGCCATTATCCTCAGCAAACTAACACAGGGACAGAAAACCAAACACCACAAGTTCTCACTCATAAATGGGAGCTGAACAATGAGAACATGTAGGTGATATTAGAGTCACCTGAGAGTATTTTTAAAATACTGATGCTTGAGTTAATACTGAGATGTTCCTACATGCTCAATAGAATGGCCAAAGTTTAAAAGTCTAACAATACTAAGTATTGGTGAGAATGTGAAACAACTGGACTTCTCACACATTACTGTGAAAATGCAAATGATATTGAGAAACAATATGGCAATATCTATAAAAGCAATAATTTACTTATCATGAAACCCATCAGTTCTGCTCCCAGAGAAATTAAAACATATGTCCACACAAAGACTTGTATGCAGATATCCATGGGAACATTATTTATAATATCCAAATAACTGGAAACAGCTCAACTCTCCATCGACTGGTAAAAAGATGAATGAATTATGGCTTATCCATACTATGGAATTCTACTCAGCAACAAAAAGGAACAAAATATTAAAATATGCAGCAATATGAATGAATCTCAAAAGCATAAATGTATGCTAAGTAGAGAAAGTCAAATCTAAATGAATACACACTATATGGTCTCATTTATATAAAGTTTTAGAAAAGGCAAAACTGTAGTGACAGAAGATAGATCAGTGGTTAGCTGGGGCCAGGTGTCAGGAGAGGGGATCAACTAACAAAGGGCACAAGTAAACTTTGTAAGGAGATAGAACTGTGCTAAGTCTTGATTGTGATGGTGGTTATATGGCTGTACAGTTAACAAATTTCATCAAGCTGTATAGTTAAATGGATGAATTTTTATTGTACATAAATTATACTTCAGTTAGCTGATACCACAACACAGACTAATTAAATCAGGACCTGACAGCTCTGGGCATCAGTATTTTTTAAAGCTCCCCAGGAACTTCTAATATACAGCCAGGATGCAGAACTGCTGTTCTAGGAAAAAGAAATATTATTAGCAAATGCATGTATATTTATATATATATATACACGCACACACACACACACACATATATATATACACATATAAATATGTAAATGAAATACATTTTTAAATAGTAAAACTTGGCATTTCAGGATTTCAGGGAACAACGTGGCTAGACGACAGGGTCCCCAAGTATGACTAGTACAGATGAGTCTAGAAATATAACTTGGGAAAGATCATGGAGGGCCTCACATTTTCTTAGTGAATGAATGCTCCAGACCGTCCATCAGAAAAGCAATTTTTTCCCTGAAAACCTGTAGAAGAAATATTTTCAAAGCTTAGAAGTGAGAATGTTATTAGTATTCATGTCTCTGCAAATGATATTATTATTGATAACAAATATTCCTCTGGACTATATTGTATGTATCTATGCTAAGGAAGGGGAACTGATTATGTCACTATGTGATTTTGAACAAGTTTTCTGTTTTTAACTTCAATAAACTTCTGTTTACCAATCTGTAAAATCAAGTGCTGGGCTGAAGAATTTCTCAGACTCCTTGTAGCTTCTACCCATTTCTTCACATGAAAGGAATTAAACCTAGAAAACAATGCCATATTGAAAATAATGACTCCGGTGGGGGTCGGGGGGGTGTCTCAAGGGTCCTGGATCAAGGTCATGTGATTGATATTCTTTTCCCCTTTTTTCTTCAAGGGCCACATGATGCCTGTCATTGAATCTCCTTGCTTTTTCTCATTCTACACACTCATTTTTCCTGCTAACTTACCTTGTGCTCTAAAATGGCAACTTCAACTCCCTGGTGTATAGGACCTTTTAGCTTGGTTTCTCAAATTTGAGAAAAAATGTAATCATGGCTTTTCATCCTAAATATGGCCCCTACTCCAGTGGGTATCAATTCCTGATAAATTCATCTTGGCGGGGAGGGGCTGACAGAATAAGTGCAGTATTTAGGATTGCTCCTCCCTGTGCAGGACAGATAATGGAACCATCTAGTACACTAGCAACATGGTCATTCAATTTTTACTCTGCAAGATTCATCATAGATCCTATTATCCATGAAAATTCTCCACTTCTGTTATCTGAATTTAACTTCTGGAGATGTGTGTGTGTGTGTGTGTGTGTGTGTGTGTGTGTGTGTGTATGAATATGTATCGTGTGGGCACATGTGTGTGTCTGTGTGTGCCACGTGCATGCTTCAGGCAACATTCCGCTTCTGTTGCAATTTGTTCTGAAAAAATATCAAATGATTAAACATTTTAGGGGGATATAAAATTAGATTTATATTTTCTTTTTAAAAGTATCATTCTTATACTTAATAAGAAAGGAAATATTTTTGTACCTGCATATCTGGTGCTGTCAGTAACTCTTTTTATTTATGCAGCAAAATTTCAACAAAGCAGTAATTACATGATCTTAAACGTAGTTGATAACATTGGAGGTGACATCTGATAGTTTGATACTTAAAATAGCCACAACCTAAGAATTCTGAATAATGGAGACAAATTTCCAGGCAACAATATGCCAAGGTGGGGATTTGTTCTTTTTCAATCAAAAGCCAAAGCATCATTGATAGAACAAACAACAGACCACAAAGAAAACCTTCTTATTACTACAACAGAGATGTTTTATAAAATCTTACCCAACAGATATTTTTGCAAGTCATGCATTGAATTAGAATTTCAACTCATGAAGGTCTTATAAATACATAGATTGATATAGTAGCAAATAGGATCAGAAAAGTCTAACACTATGGAAAATGAAGTTGTCTAAGACTATAAACTTCATTCTCAACAGAGAGGCCAAGGATTTTCTGCAATTAGTTTCTGACACATGGATATGAACATAGGTCTAAGAAAGAGGATATAAGCAACACAAAAAAGAGAAACAGCACTCTCATAACTTTCATTACATTATGAGAATAAGGATTCATAGTTTAAAAATCAGAACTACACTTAATTCTACTACTCTGTGTGTCACATATATGGTTTTAAGTGTGTGTACACATATGCGTATACACATAGGTACATCTATATGTTTAAGATGACCACATAATAGTCCATGTAGATCATCCAGAGTACATGCATGGTTTCTGTTAGCTAACCCTTTTTGTTGTCTCTATCCAGTTAAAGAACTCCTTCTGGTACCAGGAATAGAACTGAGTGTGCTACCTACTGTGTGTATCTGTCAATATGTGTTTGCTTCTCTGTGTCTGTCTGATTCTCTTTTTCTCTTTCTTTTTGTTTCAAGAGGAACTCAAAAATGCTCCCTGGCATTTCCATGCCAAAGCCATTTGCCATCATAGCAATTAAGCTCCTTTGATGGTAGAATATGCCCCCATGTGAAACTCACATAAAATCTTTTCGGCCATTAGCCCTTCTTCAGGCTGAGATGTAGCACTGCCAGTATGAAATATAAAATTGCTTATTAAAAACCAATAAGGAAAAAATGTCCCTGATAGAAGTAAAAGCCTGTCATCCCTAGACTGCATGCATCATCACAGCATCAGCAGCTGCTTCCTCAGTCAGTGGCAGAACAGTAAATCTAGGAGCATGGCTATTCATCTACAGTATGGTTAGGAGGAGGCCAGAAGAGAACAGAATGACATCGGGTGAAAAATGAGTTGCTGATCAGCTAAGGTTACTGTCCGACTCCAAAGGTTATGGCAATAAAATCATCTGCTCTTGCTCTGCAAGGGAAACTCAATATTGCCTTAATTACTTTGCTTTTGTTATCCATTGTATTCCCAATGCAACATCACATCCAGCAAACGAATGAGTAGAGCATTCAGTTATTATATACATAAATTTATATTACTGAGATGGCACATATACTTTGATCCTATAAAGAGGATTATGGGAGTTGACAGAAGGTTTTCATCTGAGCCTCCAAACGCCTGGCCCAGGACACTGGGGTAAACCATTACTCTTATTTTACTTATGTATTTATGTATTTATTTATTTATTTTTGAGATGGAGTCTTGCTCTGTCACCCAGGCTGGAGTGCAGTGGTACAATTTCAACTCACTGCAACCTCTGCCTTCCAGGTTGAAGCAATTCTGTCTCAGCCTCCCGGGTAGCTGGGATTACAGGTGCGGACCACCACACCTGGCTAATTTTTGTGCTTTTAGTAGAGACAGGGTTTCACCATGTTGGCCAGGCTGTTCTCAAACTCCTGACCTCAGGTGACCCGCCTGCCTCCGCCTCCCAAAGTGCTGGGATTACAGGCATGAGCCACCGTGCCCAGCCAAAAGATATGAATTTTTTAAACTATTCTCAAAAATCTTCAGCCAGTGGGCTATTGATCCATTAGAAGAGAGTTGACTGACTTAACATTGAGGTGATGCATCTTCATCTATGGAGGATGCTTCAGGAAACTCCAAGGCCCAGCCCCTAGGATTTCCCAGTGGACATATTTCTTTAACTTATAAATGTATATCCTTTACCATATGGTCCTACATATTTTTGCTCATTTGGTTTATAACAGTTGTCAGGCTCAACTATTCTACTCTAGTCTACTTAGAAAGTATGTTGTTTGAGCTGACAAGAATAATCATGTTTCAGTTTATTTTCACTTGGTAATGATGAGAGGAAAAGAAAAGAAGTAGTAGTCATTCTTTGACTTTGATGAAACCAGAAGGAAGCCACTGGGGTCGGTTAAAGACAGATGAATTCAAAACCAGAACTTTTGTGAAGACATTCATTTCAAGAAAAATTGTGCTTTTAATATTTCTCTTCTGAAAAACATGTTATCTCAATCATCAATGAACATTTAGATCAGCAAAATGAAGGAAAAATATTCCATAATTCCAGTAAACAGAAATAATCATTATTAATTTGATAGGGTATTCATATATATAATTTTATTTATAAACATGAATGAAAGTCACTGGTTTGAGGGTATTAATAGATAGACATTGAGAACATATAAGTGAACGAGGAAATACACACTTCTCCCTTTCTTGCTGATAACCTCCTATCAGGCCAGGACACAACATGGATGTGACTTGCCTTCTTCACCACAGCTTTCCCTGTTCCAAAAGAGTCGCCTCTGTTATCCAAACCTGGACACTCAATGCCTTTCCCAGTAAAAGTCACCACTGTAAAAAAAAGAGTAAAAGTAAAGAACGAATCCAAAAACCAAACAAAAAGGCATGCATAGGCTTAGGGGATAGTTTGCTTCATCAAACACTATCAATCACAGTGTTAAGCACTCATAACACATTTCTATCAAACTCATGTGAAACTTGGCACTTCTGAGCCCTGCTTCCCTCACAATCATATGTTTCTACTGCCCCCCCTCCCCCGCCCCAGGCAGTCTTCAGCTTCACGGGAATGACATCTGTATCTCCAGATGTTTGTGTGTTATCAGGCCCTTCTCAGCCATTTTGATCAGGGTGCATGTACACAAATTATATCATAAATCTCTCACACTTCATATGCTATATCGAATAAGAAAAACACCAAATTTACACAGAGCTATGTTAAGCCTAGGAATTGTAATTTGAGATTTAACATGCTATTTATAAGGATGTGCTATTACTCTTAATCCCTCGATTAATACAGGCTAACACTACTGTACAGATTTATTATGGACCATATGCTCTTTAATTATCATTGCCTCCCAAAGTTACCACTCTGCACATCTGCAGCCGATGTGAGCTGCTGTTCCTCTGTCCCTGCCTCAGCAGGATCTGATAACCATTTTTCAGCTGGACACCTTGATGAAGAGTCAGTCCCAACAATGTCTCAGAAGAGTGATTAAAATAAAATAAAAGGGAAGGGAAACAAACAGTGTTTTGGGGAGAGCGTAGGAAGTGGGGAAAATCCACTGTCAATGATGCGCCTCATCTGTTCAGGTTCCCTTTAGCTGAAATGATTTTTAATTGTAGATTGTTAATGTTTGTCTTCCAAAATCCAGCTGTTGTAAATGGAATTAAGGAGAAACCTTCCTCTCTTGAAGCAAATGAGAAAGTGGAGAGTGTGCAAACATTAACATGGTTCTTAGATCAAGATGTGCCTTGCTGATTTAAAATCTTTTGGACCGCACAATCAGAGGAGACATAATTCATGGGGACTTGGGATTAATTTTTTAAAGATTCACACTGCAATTTTAAATGACATTCTAGCTAATTAAGCATCTCTCTACATCACAAAGGAACAGTTCTTATAAACTGTTTTCCTCTTTATTGAAGTTTAACATTCTTAAGGTCACACATCTCTTTCTGCCAATAGATACAAGACATGTGTATCAAGACAAATGTTTCCTAAAATATTGTAGGTTTGATTAAAAGATGGCAAGCTTTAGCAGAAAGAAACGTGACTTGTGGATCAGGAGACAGACATTGGGAAAATCACCTACCTTAACAGTTTTTCACTTCTGTTATAAAGGACTTGAGCCAGGTGATCCTTAAGGTAACTCCCCTCCCTAAATTAAGGGCACTAATTCATTAGTATTGAATTCAAGAGAGTTATAATCATTTGTGTTTTAGCCATACAGCAATCCAAGGAGGTTGATGGAAATTATTTAGTCCTATTCTATCACTGCAGAAATTAAGATCTTAATGATCCGTTAATTCACCAAAGATCTTATAATCAGAATGATTTTGAAGGTCAATCCCGTGCTTTGAAAAATTTATTAATTCCCAAAAAGTTATTTAAAAATCTTTCAAAAGTAGAGCTTTCAAATATCTCTTCAGTGAATATATGGAGCCTAGAATAGTCAGGAATGTCTAGAAAATGAATAATGATAAAGCTGCAGGACTTGGAACCAGAATTCAAGACTTACTGTTAAACAAAAGTAGCTAAGACAGTGAGGTTTCAGCTCAAGGGTAGACAGATAAACCAAAGAGACATGCTGGAGAGCCAAGAAACAGATCCACACAGCTATGGTCACTTGATTTATAATAAAAATTCCACTGCAATCCAGTGGGGACAAGACAGTCTTCTCAATAAGTGGAAAAAGGGAAACATTGACCTTTATCTTACATCATGCACAAGAATTAATTAGAGATGGATCAGATACTTAAATATAAAAGATGAAAGCATAGCTATCTTTCAGAAGAAAGCATAGATATCTTCAAGACTTTGAGATAGGCAAATATTTCTTAACTGGAAAAAAGCAAGAAATTAACCACAAGGGAAAAGGTAAATCAATTATTTTGCATGAAATTTAAAACTCCTACTCTTTGAAAGACGACTTTAAAAAATAATAATGCAAGCAACAGACTGGAAAAAAATAATTGCCATATATATATATATATATATATATATATATAATGACTCATATTTAGAATATATAAAAAACTACAAATCAAAAAGACATCCCAGATTTTTTTAATGTGGAAAATACTTGATCAGACATTCACAAAAGTGAAATACATGGCCAATATACATACAAAAGCGAGATCAACATGCTTAGTTGGTTGAGAAATGCAAATTAAAATCACAATAAAATATCTCCACACACCATCTAAAATGCTGTAAGAGCATCTACACTCAACATATTAAATGTTGGTAAAGATGTGGAACTCCCATCTGCTGTTGATGGGACTGTAAACTGGTATAAGCCCTTTGGGAAACTTTTGGCCCATCAACTAAATCTAAGCATGTGTTTATCCTATGACCCAGCAATCCCACCCTTGGTGCTATGTTCACCAAAAATGTTCACCAAAAACATTTACTATAATGTCGTAGCTGTACTATTTATAGCTAAAAAGTAGGAAACAACCCAAATGTCCATCAATAATAGAATAACTAAGTTGTAGAATATTCATACAATGAAATAATTCACAGCAGTGAAAAAGAACACACTATTGCTCCACACCACAGCATGAATAAGATCTCACTGAAATAATGTTGAGCAGAAAAGAAGCACAATGTAAAAGACTATATATTATATTATTACACTTATATGAAGTTCAAAAACAGGCAAAATTAATATATGGTGGTAAAGGACAGAAAAGTGCTTACCTCTGTGAAGGAGTAGGAGGTAGGGGGAGAGAGGCAGGAAATCTTCTGTGCCTTGGTCTGAGTGGTGATTATAAAAGAATATGTCTATGCAAAGAGCATGTTGTCCTCTTGGGATTTGTACACTTTATTGTTTATAAGTTATACCTCAAATAAGAATATATACATGTGTGGGTGTGTATATACATATACATATATATATATATATATATATATATATATATATATATATATATATATAAACTTCCAGAAAACTGAAGTGAAGATTACATTCTATTACTTCTATATTTTTTGTTATCTGTTTTCAGTGAATTGGAAACATTTCCCTGAATGTAAATTAGAAATTCTCAATGTATGAGAAAAATAATCATTTGAGCTTCCACCATAGATGGACATATTCTTTCTTGGACAGACTTGCCTTCTCAAATGGGGTAATACGTAGGGTTCTCTTGTTATTTAACCCATGCCTAAAAAGTAGTGGGGTAAATGAAAAATTGTTTGAGGTAGGAGTGTGCAGGTAGGAATATGTGGAGGTGGGAATTTATATGATTACATATCAAGTGATTAGTACATTTTCAGAAATAGGAACATCAGTCTGAGACTATTCAACTTTCCTGTGAATTGAGAGTGAATATGTGGCTAAACTATCAAGGATGGAGGCCTTAACTTCTCCCCTTCCACTTTCCTAAACAGAAATGAAATTCACCAAAGCCCAGAAGGAATAGTAGGTTCCAATGTCCTGAATCTTCAGCGTTAGAAAAAACTGAAACTTACATCTACTATTTTTAAAAAATAATAATATGCCTTTTAAAAATTTACGCTTTGCTGCTTCAATTTTCTCTTCTAAATGACATTGGTTCACATCAAAATCAGAAAAAAAAAAAGCCCCCAACTTCCAGCCTTCCATTTTCTAGATCCTGATGTGCAAAGTTTTTGTCTAGGGAGTGAGATTACTCACTTCCTATGACCCTTCCAGTCTGTGTCTTCATCTAGAATATCAGTTCTCATCCAAAGCATCCACTTGTACTCATGTGTTGTGATCATACATAAAATGAGTCACAAGAAATGTGTTATTGTTCATAAACAATGAAGCAAAGTTGCTTTTTAAGAAATTAGGGTAGGTTTAAGGATAACAATTTCCATTTCATAGTTGAAAATAAAATGGTGTTTGAGAGGTCAATGGCTTGCCCTAGGACAGAGAGCTAGGAAGAAGAACTGGAGCTACTGGTTTTTATCATAAACTGCTTCTCCATGGGAGTAAATTAATTGTGCATGTGCCATGGGAGGGATGATTCATCCATGACACACATCAGACAGAGAATCAAGTTATTAAGATCTCAGGCTTTCTTTTCAAAGAGTAGGTAAATTCACCTCTGTGTCAATATAGTTAATATAGCCATTTCTTAACTAGGAAATTGCAACCACATATTAAAATATTATGGTCACACACCTTAGGTAGTAAAAATTCTCAGGCATTGGAAATTACCTGACAGGACTTCTGGCTCAGAAAAGTGATATTGAAGGTCTTTAGAACAAAAATGTCTACAAATCTGTGAAATATAAGAACATTAAGTTTTTACAATGTTCTACAAGAGGTATGAAATGAACACATAATCACATCAATTCTGCCTATTCCATTTTTTAGTGTTTTCTATTTTTAGCATTTTATTGTTGGAACTTATGCATGCCTTCCTAGGAAACTTATTTTACTTTGCGTCACAGTCAAAAGATGGGAAATTGTAACCAAATGTTGAAATATGATAATTAACTCCTTGACTAAACAAAACTAACACTATTTCTGAATAGAAGCAATTATTTTAAGTCTGTAAGAAATGCAGTGTAATATATTTATTTGTGCAATGTACACTGGTTGACTTGGCCAAAGCTACCCGTCAATGGAAAAAAGATAACAGCTCATGTAAAGCTATTTTCTAAGTGTCTAAATTTTGCTGACTTTTCTCACTAAAACCTTTTTTATTTTTTTGAGACAGGGTCTTGCTCTGTCCCCCAGGCTGGAGCGCAATCCTGGCTCACTGCAACCTCCACCTCCCGGATTCAAACAATCCTCCTGCCTCAGCCTCCCAAGCAGCTGGGATTACAGGCACATGACACCGCCCCCAGCTAACTTTTGTATTTTTAGCAGAAACGGGGTCTCACCATGTTGGCCAGGCTGGTCTCGAACTCCTGACCTCGTGATCCGCCCACCTTGGCCTCCCAAAGTGCTGGGATTACAGGCGTGAGCCACCGCACCCAGCCACTAAAACCTTTCTTAATTATTATTATCAAATCTAGAACTGCATGAGCCTCATTAATGCAAAGAAATATAAACTCACAGAACATGAAGCTTGAAATGGACCCAGGTGATCACTTCATTCAATTCCGTTTTACACATGGAAAACCTGAGATCTGAAAAGTGATATGGTCATGTGTACAGGGATCCCAGTTCAGAACTCTCTTATTATGGATAGAACTTAGCTAACCAGGAACAACCTCTGTTTGATTTGTGACTGTCTTGACTAACCCTGATAAACATCAGTTTTAGGAAATAAAGATTCTCTGTAAATGTGAATGTTCAAATATCAACAACAGAACGTCTGTCATACTCATACAATTTCCTTTTCTAAACCAAGGCCTGGGCTCTTTGACTTGTTTCAAACTATATGAAATTTCTATTCACAACTTTAAAGAAATCTGGAAAACAAAATGAAAACATCCTCACAATCCTGACATCTTAGAATGCCAACTAGATATTGTCAGGGAATTACGCCATATTGGTTCTGAGTTGACAGCAATGCCTGCATGTGTGTAATTTCTGATAGCTAAAACCCTGGGCTCTGGAGCTAAGCCCTGACTACCCTTACTACCTGTATGATCCTGAGCAGGTTACATAATTTATCGTCCATCAGTTTCCCCATTTATTCAATGGAGATAATAATAGCGCCTGCACCACAGGGTTATTGTGTACATATAAATACATGTAAACACACAGAATGGTACATGTTGGCTATTATTGTTATCCTTAATGATCAGATGATGATGATGATGATGATAATGATGATGATGATGCTTTGTAAAAAGGAGGCAGTGGATGAGATTTATTTACTCATCCTTAGTCATTAACAAATTAATTTCATTCCATAATTTACTTCAGAATTATGTTTAAAACTAATTTTATCTTAAATTCATCTAGATATGTCATCTCCACTTGTAACTTCTGAACTCAGGTATTATGCTTTAGATATCTTTGTATATAAATTATAGTGCCTGGCAGCTTGCCTTATACATATCGGCTGCTCAGTAGGCATTTGCTGAATTACTGAATGAAGGCTTAAATAAACAAAGCTCAAAGGAAAAAGAGACTGTTGCCCACCTTCCTTTCCCACCCCACCCTGCACACACACATAAACCCCGTCCAATTTATTGGAAGGCGCCCAAATCACTGATGAAACATTTGGCTCAAGTCTTCAAAATAGTACACAAATAGATAAATGGCCTTTTTTTCCCTATAGCTTTTAATATCCTGTTCTTTATAAATGACTTTCAGACTCATTTTATATTATGGTTATCTTCTGAAAATGCATTATATCCTAATAGCCAGGCTTCTTTCTCTACCTCCAACCCTAGCTTTTTGGTTTGGTGCTGATTTTTTACTTTGAGACATTAATTTAAGTATTCTGCTTGTCAGTGGATGAGTGAATGAATTATTCATTTTATTATGAAACATAAATTTTAACGAACAGCATTATAACTCTTTTTATATGCCAAAAATAATAGATCATTCCAGAAGCTATTATGGCACCCTTTATCTAACAGTGGGTGCCCTTTTGAAAGCTGTGCCAAACTAATATGTTTTAATATAATTTCAATCATGAAACATTAAAAGAAGCCAGCTCAATTTAATATCTAGATAACAAAAATATAAGCCATACCTAACTTAAGTCATATTAGGATTATTTAATTGCTATCAACATTAACCAGGCAAAACCAAAATGTTTAAGCACTGCTTCCTATCCACAACCATAATGCAAAATCCTCACTTCTTTATCAAAATGTTATCATCATGAATATGGGATAAACTAAGAAACATAATTGACATAAAATAAAGTTAATCTCAACATTAATTACAATTTATTCTAACTAAAGACCCTACTACCATACTCCACACATTTGTATAAACATGCATAACTAGACTGAATTGCACTCAATATCTATTATACAAAGCATGCCATCTAAAGTTTCTGACTTTTCAGACCACTGTTATCACGTTAACATTTTAAAGATGTGTCTGCATAGCCAAGCATTGTAACATACCTCATAGTAATTATTGTTTTTTCCTATATGCTCTAGCTTCTGCTCAACATGATGATAAATTTTCAAGACCTTGTTAAAAATTCCAGTCCACATCCTCCCTTTCCCAAACTTACCTCTTTAGTTATAAGAGCAATGAGGCTTAGCTGACTGGCAGCTTGTTAGGCTCAACAGATAATGTGCATATTACTTTCTGGCCCATCTTTATTTTTAAATAATAATAAAAAGGAACATGAAAGATAATCATTACAGACTAAGAAATAGTCATTACAATGGTGGAGATAGATTTACTCCATGACAGAGAAGTGAATGAACCTAGACAGTTAAGCCTACACGGGAGCATGAAAAGCCATACTGATTACTTTAATTTCCTAAACTCTTTAGTGTTCTGAAAGGCTCTTTAAAACTTCATATTCTTTCACATTTGTCTGTTGCTATTATCTTGTCCAAAGCTTTCACTCACCTTCATGCTACCCAGGAAGACTGTTAGCATCAAACTGGCAAGATTTAATCAGAGTTTATTGCTTGAGATAAAAACACCACCACATTTTTTATCTTTTTATTAAATTTACAAACTTGGGTATCCACATTAGGGATCAAAAGGTGATTGCCTGTTTCCTCTACTGGAATGCAATGTTATACTTCTCATATAATAAAAAGCCCTTTCCTTTGATTTTGTAAAGAGAAACAAGACTTTTTCTTATTGGAGCAGGGCCCAGGAACTTTCTTTGAGATTATATTCAGGGATGATAATCTCTTTAGCCAAAAAAAAAAAAAAAAAAAAGGTGAATTTGAACATCTGGCTCTTGCTCATGGATATATTACAAAAGCAAAGTAATCACACTGTGCTCCTGGAGCACAGCAATAACATTGTTGATTCAGAAGTCAGACAGTAAGAAAATTTTAGAGTGCCCACATATGTATACACAAATACATGCTAATGCGAATTAGAACTGCCTGTAACGAGGTTTCATGATAGCCCTATTTTAGATCTCAAAAAAGATCTAGAAGAAGTTTCTCCAAGAAAAGTACTTTTTCCTTTATAGTGACTGTCAACTGCCACTTTTGAGACTTAGTCCTATGTTCTAAATTGGAAACTCACAAATTCCAAAACTACTGGGTATATTCATTGCTTTTTTGTTTGTTTGTTTTTGACAGGGTCTTGATATATTGCCCAGGCTGGAGTGCAGGGGCTATTCACAGGCACAATCATAGCTCACTATAATCTCAAACTCCTAATCTCAAGCAGTAGCTGGGACTGTAGGTATGCACCAACACTCCCGGTTTGGATATATCCATTGATTGGCAACCAGCACCACAGTAGATGCTGATGAAAAGAAAGTTATGAATGTCATGTAAAATGACAGTAGTATTAGCAAATGTGCTTTTAATTATAAGAAAATTACAATATGTAAAAAAATTTCAATTTTCCCATATTATCTCTTAATAATAACTGCCATTTGTTGAGCCCATTGGGTATGTTACATATATTAACACAACAGGATGGACATTATCTATCTTATATATATTATGTGTATATATACGGAAAACAGGACACAAAGTGTCTGAGGCCATGGACAATTAGCTTGCAGTAAAGTAGGATTCTAAATTAGGTTTCTCTAGCTCCAAGACCCATGCCATTTTGTTTTGTCATTTGCTTCTGATGAATCAAATATTAATTCAGCCAAAGACAGCTATTCAAAGCTGGTTGAATAACTTACTATGTGTAATTCACTTGTGTCCTGCCTTTCTTCCTAACTTTTGTACAAAACTGTGATTATTTTAATAAGGCATTCTATACATAAAGTTTCAAAAAAACCATAAGTACCTCAAGAAAATGTCATATAATTTAGAATTGAATCATAGCATATTTTTAATCTGGAAGCAACATATCTAAATAAGCCATTTTTATATTATAAATACAAACATGTACAAAGAAGTATAGTTCACTTTACAAGCTGTTGCACATGCATAATACCATATTATGCTACCAAAGAAACTATTAAGTTATACATATTTTTTACAGCTTTAACTATTTTTGTTGTCAATTTCCTCTAATAAGATTTTTTCTGGATAAACAAAAATTTATCTACTCAAATGATTGTTTTTCTTCAACATCATAATGTTGCAGGCCTATTGATGTATATTTTTGTGTACTAAATAGTTTGTGGAGCTCTTCTTGAAGAATTATCTTCAGAGCTGATTAACCAGACACACCCTCCAGACATCATAGTCACAGCTGCTTTGAGACAGCAACAACCTCATCCCCGCAAATAGTATGGATTCCTGTCTTATTCAATAGGTCTGAATTTTAAATACTCTTAGCTTATTTCAAGAACTAAATCTATCCTCCACAAATAAAAATGTGCTGCCGCTCAGAATATTTAGGAGAATATGTGATAGCCAAAATACTTTTGGCTTATTTCAAAAATTCATCCATCTCCACAAAGGAAAATGTTTCACCATTCAGAATATTCAAGAGAATTTTCTTAGAAAAGAAATCCAAGATTGTATTCATTGGTATAACAGACATTTCTTCAAGGTAACTTCTTCCAAAAGAACAATATTTAGGGGTATACAGAACATCATTTTTAAAATAATTTATTTTGCTATATTTACCACATTTCATGACACCCTAAAAGATTTTGGCTAATGAAATTTATACAGTTCAAATGTGTATTCCTGAAGAGACAAGACTGAGGGAAAAAAAATTATCTCAAAGTCATTCTCAAATTAGATATGAAATGAATTATTAATTTCTACATATTTTACCATCATACTTGTAGTTTTAATAAACAAAAATCAAATGCATATAGGCTTCACACACTTTGTGTAATTGCTTAACATCCCCAAATTCGATAAATGCAAAAACCAGATCTGTCTGGCTTTCCATTAAGTCCCCAGCACCTAGCAAGGTGCTTAACAAATAGCAGATGGATGTTGGAAGGAATAAAGGAACAAAGAAAAGAATAGAAGAAATTAGTGACTTGATTCTATACAGAGTGGACCTTGACACATACTGCAAGTGAATGTTAAACTAAAAGTATAATTTCTTTATCAGTGAATATATTTCCATGAATTTTAAGTATTTTGCTGATGATTTATTAAATATGTATTTCACTACTTTCTTTTCTTTTAATCAGTCCTATTCCATCCCCTTCAAATAATAAAAAAGTTTCAATGATTGAGACTATTTTTGAAAAGAAGCATACACACACACACACACACACACACACACACACACACACACTAAACAAGCCTTTAAAACTAAAAAGATTCATCAGAAAATCTTACAAACTCTGGAAAGAATACATCTCAACAATTCTCTGCACTTGAAGGATAATTTGAAAGGCACAGTTTGCCTTCATTAATAAATCTTAACACTAATGAACCTGCAAGAAGGATTTAGGAATCCATTGTACTTGAAAAAGATCAAGAGGAACATTGTCACATCAGGAAACCGTGCTAAGAGCTCGTTAAATGGCCTGACTTAAAATGCTGTATGAACCTAAACAAAGAAGTTTTTATAGTGTATCTTTCTGCTTCTACCTGCCTAGATATCAAATTATGTTATGAAGCATTCTCTATAAAGGAATAGATCAATGCCATATCTCCCTCATAGGAATGGGACAGATATTATTTGACTCCACTTACGGTTGCTGTGAAATTTAGGCCCTCTCTTGCTAGAACTTCTCATTTTTCAAGAGAAGCCAGAAATAAGATTGTTATGTAAATCTTAACATTTTTAGTGCTGGCAACTATTTAAATTTTTTAGACACTGTGGGGGACTTCTGCTTTTCATAAGGATGTCAGAAATTCACCCTAGAACAAGCTGGCTAAACTAGGTTGAAATTAAAACCATCCAGGAATTGAAGCACAAAGAAACCTAAATGAAGTGATAAGCCCTTCCTAGGACAGAAGAGATGCACAGCTACTTTCATCCCTGATGAAGCAGCAGGAGAAGGGAGAATCTACCATAGACAGCAGTAAGGAGGAACCAGACAAACTTAACAAACTTTTAATGGCTATCCGTTGAGATTATGGATTAAATTTCTGGGCTTTAGCCACAGAACAAGTCTGCATCATCTCACCAATGGTGTCTTCACTAAGTGCATGCAGGTAGTATACTGAAGGCTGGGAGTGGAAGGAGAGAAGGAGGCAGGGTCTGCTGAGGCATGCAGGTCTTTCCCAAGTACAAGGGGGAAACCACTGAAGATCAGGGACAGGAGAGAAACGCTAAGAAAAGTCCCTTTAAGGTCTCTACTGATGTTCAGAAGTAGACCTCCAAAGAAAGGATCAGATTAGAAAGAATTAAGGTACCTCTCAAAGATACAGAAAGCTGGAGGTGGGACCTATGGGAAATATCACCTGGCTGAGCAGAAGACTAGATTGAGAAGAAATGTCCCAAAGCTTCCCAAATTTAATGAAAAGGTTGGAGGTAAATAAAGATATTACCAGACAAACAGACAAAAAAAAAAAAAAAAAAAACCACCATGGATGCCAAATACAAATACCTATAGGCCAGTACTGATTGCCAGTTTTCAGAACTTCCCCTAAACATTATTCATAATTCCCAAAATAGCTATTGTCAGGCTGGTTACTAATTAGTAACTAGCCAATAAACCATTTAGCTGAAATTTACCTGTCAAATCTTCACATAAGATTATCTGGAAACAATGGAAACAAGACAACATTAGTGTCTGGAGATGAGAAGCAGTCATGAGTATAATTAGACTGAGAGTTCTTTGAAGTTAGGGTCCCTGTTTCTCTAATATTTATTTATTTATTATTTTTCTATTTATTATTTTTTAGAGATAGGGTCTCACTCTGTTGCCTAAGCTGGAATGCAGTGGTGTAATCATAGCTCACTGCAGCTTCCAATTCCTGGGCTCAAGCCACCTTAGTAGATAGGTAGTACTACCACGTCCAGCTAGTATTTTTTGTAGAAACTGAGTCTATATTGCCCAGGCTAGTCTCAAACTCCTGGCCTCAAGTGATCCTCCCACCTCAGCCTTCCAAAGTGCTGGGATTACAAGCATGAGCTATTGTGCCCAGCCCCCATCTTTAAGCCCCCAGTTTCTGGTGCACAGAAGTTCCAAACAAATGTTTACTGATCACAGAATGTAACATATTGTTATGAGCATTCTGGACTCAAATTGATAAGATATTGCTTTTATTAACTAGTTCAGTTGCTCTTATTTCATTCATGTTTCTGTTTTTTAAATAATCTCTATCATACACCAAGGAAATAATTTTTTAAATAATCTCTATCATACGCCAAGGAAACCATACACCAGGACACAGTTACACTGGTTACGATGTCTGTGGGACATGGTGTCATTTCTTACCCATTTTGACATCATCATATAGACAGAGGGGAGGCAGGAACTGCTGATGTTTCATTGCTTAATAAGTTTAAGCAAAACCTTCCCACATTTTGTCTTTAAACGAGTTTACAAGGATACTGTCTGTTTACAAAATTGGAGGCTGAAGAATTAAAAATGTCATTTTTACCTGAAAAGGATCTAGAGTACCCAACAACCAGACAACCAAGCTCCTGAAGAGAAGACATCAAAAGTAGAGCATACTTCATTAAAGGTCCCTTTCAAGCAGCTGTCATTTCATGATATATTTCAGTCAAGTAAAGGACAGCCCAGGGGCATTGTGGGATGATAGAACTTACCTTGGAGAAGCATTCTGGTTAACTGGCAGCACAAATAGGGTTGTAAATGCACAAATGAGATAAAATCTCAGTAATTCCTAAATATTAGAGCCTGCATGTCAGAGTGAGTTTTAATTAATAGAAGTATATAATGGTTTCTCACAAAAAACTATAAAATATTTAAAAACTGTTATTTGTTCAAAACATGATTTTAAGGAAAATGAATGTACTGTGGTCAAGAATAGGCCAAGGCAAACATCCAGTCCAGCATGACTCAGCAGGTTTGGAGTGCATGTGCACAACTCCACTCACTATGTAACCACACCACATGAGGTGCATTAGGTGATCACCCACGTGAGCTTGTGCTTGGCTGGGAGCTGCTGTTGTCTGTAAAATGTAGAATTACCCTGCTAATGCTCTACATATGGCTCATGCTCAGGCTTGCTCACGCTGAGAGAGAGAGTAAAGCCATGTCAAAACTGTCTATGATTCCTCTAGTGTTTTTCCAGCTATCTTGCCCATCAACTTCCCTCAGACCTCAGTTGGAACCTGACAATTGGCATCATGAACGGGATCATGGAGTGAGTAACACTTCTGTCCCCGCTGATTCTGGGTTGGCCATGTGGCTGCAACATGGGTTGTGGTACCCGGTGGCAGCTGTGCTGCTTGGATGGGCCCAGTAGAAACCTGGGCAGTGGTAGATGGGTCCCCCACAAGCATGGAGAAGGTGCTGAAGCAGCTGGAAGCTCAGAGCACCAAGAAGGAGCAAGCCTTTGCCAGCAGAATTGGATGGGTGTTTTTCACTGCGCTATGGGAAGTACACACCCAGTCCCTGAGGGACACAGCACAGGTAAGGGCCCTCCAGGTACAGGCAGGGCACCTGGAAGGCCAGCTACAGAGCTCAGAAAAAGAGTTAGAAGCTGCCATGAATGGGGACCTTCAGGTGGAGGTGGAGTGCCTGGAGGCCTGGCTACAGAGCTTAGAAATGAAGTGACCACTCCTACGGTGGCTCTCAGGGAAATAGAAGGCCATTAGTGGGACCGAGGGATCTGTGCCATAAAGAAGGGGAAGATGCCCTGCCCACCAGTGCTCCCAATGGGAGAAAAGGAGGCCCCAATGAGTGACATGCTTACAGATGTGGATAGATTTGGTTTTGGCTGGGGTCAACCAAGAGAAAATCAATTAACAGCCCAATGAGGAACACACTGAGGTACTCAACTTTGTGGAGTCAGTTGTCTCCAGAGCAGCAATTCCAGAAAATGCCCATGAGGGAGAAGGACATTGCCGAGTGACCCAGTCCTGCCCAGGCACTCCAGCTCAGACTATGTGCTGCAGCCAGGCAGGGATGTAAAGCCTTTTCTGTTTGATTAGGGAACTGGTTGAGGTGACCAGCTTGGGGACACACCAGACAACCAGAGGCAACATGTGGACTTGGCAATCCACTGGTCCCTGCACCCAGATAAGTTTCCGGACAAGCCTGCATAGACTGTTACGAAGACCAGTCAGTGAAAGCAAAACCTGTATCTTTGCACCTCAGCAACAGCCGCTTGGCTCCCCCCTTATGCAGTGTGTATACCTCTCTCATACCTGAATACATTCTGAGAGTGAATTGGCTTGGCACAGCTTGGCAGCCGTGCTGTCTGTCATGGACTTGATGGACCACTTGATGACAGATTTGGGACAGTACCACTATGTGGTGGACTTGACCAATGCATTCTCAACTAACACTGCTCTAGAGAGCCAGGAAGAGTTTGCCTTCATGGAAAGGAAACAATGGACTTTCATAGTCTTGCCACAGGGATGTATGCACAGCCCTATCATATGTCATGGTCTTGTTGATGATATGACGTTAACCTCTGATTATCTTGCAGGTTTAGAAGCGACAACACTCCTCTTGCCTAGAATTGAGATGACCTGGCTGAGACTCCCTTCCTGGCAGCCAGACGGGCTATTCAGCGGGCACAAGCCCTACGGGTAGTTGACTGGGGGAGCCCACTTGAGCTGGATGTGCATGTGACCACAGATGGTTTCATTTGGGACCTGTGTCAGCGCACAGAGAGCTTGAGAATGCCAGTAGGCTTTTGGTTCCAACTATGGAAGAGAGCTGAGCTCTAGTAATCCTTGATAGAGAGCCAGCTAGCAGCTGTATATGCTGCCCTTCAGGCTTGAAAGAGTATGACAGGATGGGCTACAGTTGTCGTGAAGGTGACTTATCCAGTAGTGGAATGGGTGCATTCATGGGTAACAACCCCTTGGACTGGAATGGTGCAGACATCCACTTTTGCAAAGTGGGACACCTACTTAGAACAGCAGAGTACTCTGAGTACAAGTTCCTTAGCGGCAGAACTAATCCTTAGCAGGATTAGTTCCTTAGCACCAGAACTAGATTAGCAGGGTGCTAATCTATTCGCAGTCCAGCCTAGCACTGAAACCATATGGTTTGATACCAGGTATGGACAAAGTAGTCAATGGACTGAACTCAGAGCAATGCAAATGGTGATCACCAAGGAGGTGACACCTATGATAATCTGCACCAATAGCTGGGCAGTTTATAGAGGTTTAACCTTATTGTTAACTACCTAAAAGTTACAAAAGTGACTAGTTGGTCACCAGCCCATGTGGGGCCAGGCCATGTGCCGAGACCTCGAGAAGGAATGATGACCTCCTCCAACCAGGTATAGGGACAAAGGGTAACCTGTTGTTGCTTGGCCCAATGCCCCTAAAGGTAGGGAAATAAAAACCTGGCTTAATGTGTAAGGCCTATGTGTTAGACCCATGTGTCTGGGGCCTGTGTGCTCAGAGCCAATGTATAAGGCCTATGTGTCAGACCTGTGTGTTTAAGGCCTGTGTCTCCCTCAGCCTAGGAGGTGGAGTGTAAGGAAAATGGATATGCTTCAGTCAAGAATAAGCTGAGGCAGACATCCGGTCTAGCATGACTCAGCAAGTTTGGAGCACAGGTACACAACTCCGCTCGTTATGTAACCACACCATGTGAGGCACATTAGGTGATCACCCACATGAACTCGTGCTTGACTTGGAGCCACTATTATCTGTAAAGGTATAATTACCCTGCTAACACTGTACATACAGCTCGTGCCCAGGGTCACTCATGCCTAGAGAGAAAGTAAAGCCATGTCAAAACTGTCTATGATTCCTTGAGTGTTTTTCCAGCTACCCACCACTCGCCCACCAACTCTCCTTGGACCTCAGTTAGAACCTGACAACGTTGAAGATACTTTTTCGCCAATGGTGTTTAAAACCTAGCTGGGTATTTGTAGTTTAGATGGCAATGATATCCGCTCTAATTTGGCATGAAATATAATAAAAGCTCTAGAAACACTCTGTCACATAGATATTGGCATAAATAAGTCAAGCCTTAAACATTTTCACACTACCTTTAAAAAACATGGGAATTAAATGAAGCAAAGAAAAAATAAACCTACAATGTCATTGTGAATGCAGTGTTTGTTAATCCTCTTATAAAATGAATCTTCCCTAATCTTCAAGGAATATACTGTGATAAAAATCAATGTCAAAGCTTGTCCCTACAGAATTTCCAAGATACTGAAAGTTTTTCTGGGAGAAAAAGTGGAGCATACATTTTTATTACATAGAGTATTTAATAGAAAATAGATCAAAGTAAATAAAATGGAACACTGTTGATGGATTATGGAGGAAGAAGAGAGCATTACTGAAAAGAAAAAGTTACAATTACAGAATATATCACAGAGTTATGCCTCTTAGAATTACTATAATCTATAACGTCTGAGCTCTGTTGACTCTTTGAACAAAGCTTCAGAAGAAAAATTATGTTTGGCACCAGCAGGTGGCATTGAAAAATAACTTATTAGCATATTTTTATCTGAAGTCCACAGAACTGACCTTACCAAGAACATCTACTCGCAGCACAACCATTCCTGGGGTTTTGCCTCAGACCCTATTCTAGAGAAGTAGAAAGGCTGTACTTTGGAGGTTTTGTGCAACGATTTGGAGGGTAGTTGGAAGCATTCAAGTGGGCTCTCCCCAAGTCCTGCTCCTCTGTAGGGAGGCATGTGCTCTGAGAACATATTGAAGAAGCTGCATTCAAAGAAGCTCACTCAGTGGTTGGGCTAAGACTTTTTCCAAATGTGATTCTAAGG
This sequence comes from Pan troglodytes, assembly GCF_028858775.2. NCBI lineage: Eukaryota > Metazoa > Chordata > Mammalia > Primates > Hominidae > Pan > Pan troglodytes. The sequence continues at coordinate 46,169,447 of NC_072401.2, forward strand.
TTATTTTAAAATGCAGCAATCCAGGATTTTTATAATAATTTTTGTTTTCAATTTATGTTTTTTGTTTGTTTTTAATTAAAACCGGAGCCAAATACAACTTCTGACATTTACTTGTCAGAAGTATCTTAAACAGGTATCTTAATTCCTCTGTGCCTCAGTTTCCTCAACTACAAAATAATAATAAGAGTGCATCTCATATGCTTGTTGTGAGATTTAATAGTGTCTGGCATATAACACACATGATATAGGCATTTGCTATTTTATTGGAAATTCTCGAAACAGAAAAAGAAGTCACTGCTAGAGATTTTTATCTAATGAAGACTACAAGAACAATTTCCAGATAAGGATCTCAATGTAAGGACATTTTTATGAGGGCAACAATAATTGACAGGTGAATCCATTTAAGCAAAACCACCTTTGTAAATTCAATAAGCATAAACAAACACCTACTTAGAGTGCTTTTGAAAGACATCAGGTTTTCTTTTCCCTGCTTTTACTTCTTCCCTCAACTTCAAAACATACCTTCTATCAAGTTGCACTTGTTATAACTATGTAATAAAATTAAACATTCAGTAAAATAATGTGAGTTTTTAAAATAGGGGTGTTGCTTCTGTGTGTCTTGGTTTGACTTGCCTCCCACAAAGCAGAGTCTTGCATGTAGACAAGAGTTTACATATAAGTAGTTAATGTAATCCCAAGAGTGGAGAACCTGAAAGAGCAGGGAGCCAATATAAGAGTGTTATTGAGCTGCTGATTGTTGTTAATATTAAGGTCTAAACTCCTCTGGAACCTTCTGAGAAGCTGTATAAACTGGACAGAAGAATGATATATTTATCTACAAGATCCTGTCCCCCATTGATTGAAGGTTTCCTAGGGGGCACAACTCCCTTGCACAAACTTGAAGTTGCTGCACCTATTCATACCGGGCGATTCCCTGAGGCTTTCCAGTGGTATCGCATGCTGTGGCACTAGAAAGCCTAGGTGGGTAGTCAGATGAGATTAAACATCATCGGTTTACACCTGCAAAATGTTTGTGGCTGCAACGATAGCTGAAATAAAGATGGGCCAAGATGATGGGAAGTGTCCAATATACTGTAAAAAATAAGTTGATTGCTTTAGAAAATCATAATAGTAAGTAGCTAGTAAAATATTTCTACCAAATTCAATGTGGGCAAAATAACTGTAACAGGTTGGGAAAACAATTATAAAAAATTTCAAATTGCTTTATAAAGGTGTATAATTTTTCACTCCACTTGAACTAAAATGAAATTGGGTATCATAAAAATGCATTTGTGATATGTGCAAAAATAGACTACAGATAGTTCTAAAGAAAAGATTAATGGTCAAAGAAAAGGCTCTGGCTCTGTATTGAATGATTGGTAAATAAGTATGTACTTATATTTTTAAGTTAGGTAAAACATTTAAGATATGTGTGTGTCATGTTTTATTATTTCATACTTTATCCAAGTTTGCATAATGGTACCAATGGCATTAGATAAAGGAGCTTTCACTGTATTTTCCTGAAATTCCTAATTTCATAGAATATTGACAGACAGTGTGGCAAAAGCATTCCTGAGATTATCTGAGATATATGGCACACATTATTACCACACAGTTTTATTAGCTATTTAAATCAATAGAAAATGCTAAATATCCAATATTCCAAACATTAATTGAATAGCCGCTACCTTTACTCTGGCCACAAGCAAAAGCCTTCTAACTGGCTTCCTGATCTCCAGCTTGAATCCATTCCCCACAGTGCAAATCTTTCTGAAGTGCAAATCTGAGCACAACAGCCTCTATTTGAAATCTATTGGCCTGGGATAAAATTCAAACTCCTTATTTGGTTTTATAAGGCCATTCATTCATATGTTCACCGTTAATTGAGCATCTTTTATATGCGAAGCCCCATACCAGAACACTGTTTAACTCTAACCCAGGGGTCCCCAACCCCTGGGGTGGCAAACCTGTACCTGTCCATGGCTTGTCAGGAACTGGGCCATACAGCAGGAGGTGAGTGGCGGGCTAGAGAGCATTATCACTTGAGTTCCACCTCCTGTGAGATCAGCTGTGGCGTTAGATTCTCACAGAAGCACGAACCCTATTGTGAACTGCACATGCGCGGGATCTAGGTTGCATGCTTCTTATGAGAATCTAATGCCTGATGATCTGATGCAGAACAGTTTTATCTTCAAATCATCACCCCACCCCACTCCCTGTCTGTGGAAAAATTGTGTTCCAGAAAACCAGTCCCTGGTGCCAAAAAGCTTGGGGACTGCTACTCTAACATATTCTCTTACCACTACCTCCTCACCAACCAAACTCTGGTCGTTTGAACTTTTATCAGAGGGGTTGCTAGATGGTGAGATGAACCTGCCGGCTTTTCTAAATCTCTGCTGAATTCAGTGCCCTTGGAAATGGCCAGGCATTCCTCCCATGCAATAGCTGATCAAATGATCATCTCCTTCTCACTGGTCCTGACTCTATTTGTGGAAGAGTCTGGAACTTCACTTCATAGTTTCCAACCTTGCAGAAAGCTACATGCTGCATTTTAGCTATCCTGTCTCTGATCTATATTTTTCCACACCAGAAAAATACTTACCTGCACAAACCCTCTCTAGTGTCAATAAGAGAAAAATGTTCACCTGCCACAATCGCATGGTTTCTCTGCTTCACATAATTGCTTTGGTTTAGACCAGAGCAACACTTCTTACTCTTGCTAGTTGCTCCAAGGATTGCTCTGCCTCTAAGTCCTCCAGCCCTATCTTTTTCTGTAATACAAAGGTTTTACAATCTTTCAGAACAAAAATTAAAATAGGTTTTTATGGCCGGACACGGTGGCTTATGCCTGTAAGCTTACCCTTGGAAGCACTTTGGGAGGCCGAGGCGGATGGATCACGAGGTTGGGAGATTGAGACCATCCTGGCTAACATGATGAAACCCCGTCTCTACTAAAAATACAAAAAATTAGCCGGGCGTGGTGGCAGGTACCTCTAGTCCCAGCTACTCGGGAGGCTAAGGCGGGAGAATGGCGTGAACCCAGGAGGCAGAGCTGGCAGTGAGCGGAGATCACACCACTGCACCCTAGCCCGGGTAAGAGTGTGAGACTCTGTCTCAAAAAAAAAAAAAGTTTTTATTACTTTAAAATGTGTCACAAAAATTAAAGCCTAGTAAGCAGAGAAGGAATTACCAGTAGTTGAAGACAGGTTGACAGAATTCTTAATGCTAGATTCTTTGATTTAGTTAAAAAAAAAAAAAGGTGGAATAAAGGTTCTTGGAGCCAATATGGCCGAATAGGAATAGCTCCGGTCTACAGCTCCCAGCGTGAGCCACACAGAACACGGGTGATTTCTGCATTTCCATCTGAGGTACTGGGTTCATCTCACTAGGGAGTGCCAGACAGTGGGCACAGGTCAGTGGGTGCGCGCACCCTGCGCGAGCCGAAGCAGGGCGAGGCATTGCCTCACTCGGGAAGCGCAAGGGGTCAGGGAGTTCCCTTTCCTAGTCAAAGAAAGGGGTGACAGACAGCACCTGGAAAATCGGGTCACTCCCACCCGAATACTGCGCTTTTCCCACGGGCTTAAAAAACAGCGCACCAGGAGATTATATCCCACACCTGGCTCGGAGGGTCCTACGCCCACAGAGTCTCGCTGATTGCTAGCACAGCAGTCTGAGATCAAACTGCAAGGCAGCAGCGAGGCTGGGGGAAGGGCGCCCGCCATTGCCCAGGCTTGCTTAGGTAAACAAAGCAGCCTGGAAGCTCGAACTGGGTGGAGCCCACCACAGCTCAAGGAGGCCTGCCTGCCTCTGTAGGCTCCACCTCTGGGAGCAGGGCACAGACAAACAAAAAGACAGCAGTAACCTCTGCAAACTTAAATGTCCCTGTCTGAAAGCTTTGAAGAGAGCAGTGGTTCACCCAGCACGCAGCTGGAGATCTGAGAATGGACAGACTGCCTCCTCAAGTGGGTCCCTGACCCCTGACCCCCGAGCAGCCTAACTGGGAGGCACCCCCCAGCAGGGGCAGACTGACACCTCACACGGCCGGGTACTCCAACAGACCTGCAGCTGAGGATCCTGTCTGTTAGAAGGAAAACTAACAAACAGAAAGGACATCCACACAAAAAACCCATCTGTACATCACCGTCATCAAAGACCAAAAGTAGATAAAACCACAAAGATGGGGAAAAAACACAGCAGAAAAACTGGAAATTCTAAAAAGCAGAGCGCCACTCCTCCTCCAAAGGAACTCAGTTCCGCACCAGCAACAGAACAAAGCTGGATGGAGAATGACTTTGACGAGCTCAGAGAAGAAGGCTTCAGATGATCAAATTACTCCGAGCTACGGGAGGACATTCAAACCAAAGGCAAAGAAGTTGAAAACTTTGAAAAGAATTTAGAAGAATGTATAACTAGAATAACCAATACAGAGAAGTGCTTAAAGGAGCTGAAGGAGCTGAAAACCAAGTCTTGAGAACTACGTGAAGAATGCAGAAGCCTCAGGAGCCGATGCCATCAACTGGAAGAAAGGGTATCAGCAATGGAAGATGAAATGAATGAAATGAAGCAAGAAGGGAAGTTTAGAGACAAAAGAATAAAAAGAAACGAGCAAAGCCTCCAAGAAATATGGGACTATGTGCAAAGACCAAATCTACGTCTGATTGGTGTACCTGAAAGTGACGGGGAGAATGGAACCAAGTTGGAAAACACTCTGCAGGATATTATGCAGGAGAACTTCCCCAATCTAGCAAGGCAGCCCAACGTTCAGATTCAGGAAATACAGAGAACGCCACAAAGATACTCCTCGAGAAGAGCAACTCCAAGACACATAATTGTCAGATTCACCAAAGTTGAAATGAAGGAAAAAATGTCAAGGGCAGCCAGAGAGAAAGGTCGGGTTACCCTCAAAGGGAAGCCCATCAGACTAACAGTGGATGTCTTGGCAGAAACTCTACAAGCCAGAAGAGAGTGGGGGCCAATATTCAACATTCTTAAAGAAAAGAATTTTCAAACCAAAATTTCATATCCAGCCAAACTAAGCTTCATAAGTGAAGGACAAATAAAATACTTTACAGACAAGCAAATGCTGAGAGATTTTGTCACCACCAGGCCTGTCCTAAAAGAGGTCCTGAAGGAAGCGCTAAACATGGAAAGGAACAACTGGTACCAGCTGCTGCAAAATCATGCCAAAATGTAAAGACCATCGAGACTAGGAAGAAACTGCATCAACTAACGAACAAAATAACCAGCTAACATCATAATGACAGGATCAGATTCACACATAACAATATTAACTTTAAATGTAAATGGACTAAATGCTCCAATTAAAAGACACAGACTGGCAAACTGGATAAAGAGTCAAGACCCATCAGTGTGCTGTATTCAGGAAACCCATCTCACGTGCAGAGACACACATACACTCAAAATAAAAGGATGGAGGAAGATCTACCAAGCAAATGGAAAACAATAAAAGGCAGGGGTTGCAATCCTAGTCTCTGAAAAAACAGACTTTAAACCAACAAAGATCAAAAGAGACAAAGAGGGCCATTACATAATGGTAAAGGGATCAATTCAACAAGAAGAGCTAACTATTCTAAATATATATGCACCCAATACAGGAGCACCCAGATTCATAAAGCGAGTCCTGAGTGACCAACAAAGAGACTTAGACTCCCACACATTAATAATGGGAGACTTTAACACTCCACTGTCAACATTTGACAGATCAACGAGACAGAAAGTCAACAAGGATACCCAGGAATTGAACTCAGCTCTGCACCAAGCGGACCTAATAGACATCTACAGAACTCCCCACCCCAAATCAACAGAATATACGTTTTTTTTCAGCACCACACCACACCTATTCCAAAATTGACCACATACTTGGAAGTAAAGCTCTCCTCAGCAAATGTAAAAGAACAGAAATTATGACAAACTATCTCTCAGGCCACAGTGCACTCAAACTAGAACTCAGGATTAAGAATCTCACTCAAAACTGCTCAACTACATGGAAACTGAACAACCTGCTCCTGAATGACTACTGGATACATAACGAAATGAAGGCAGAAATAAAGATGTTCTTTGAAACCAATGAGAAGAAAGACACAACATACCAGAATCTCTGGGACGCATTCAATGCAGTGTGTAGAGGGAAATTTATAGCACTAAATGCCCACAAGAGAAAGCAGGAAAGATCCAAAATTGACACCTTAACATCACAATTAAAAGAACTAGAAAAGCAAGAGCAAACACATTCAAAAGCTAGCAGAAGGCAAGAAATAACTAAAATCAGAGCAGAAGTGAAGGAAATAGAGACACAAAAAACCCTTCAAAAAATTAATGAATCCAGGAGCTGGCTTTTTGAAAGGATCAACAAAATTAATAAACCGCTAGCAAGACTAATAAAGAAGAAAAGAGAGAAGAATCAAATAGATGCAATAAAAAGTGATAAAGGTGATATCACCACCAATCCCACAGAAATACAAACTACCATCAGAGAATACTACAAACACCTCTACGCAAATAAACTAGAAAATCTAGATGAAATGGATAAATTCCTCGACACCTACACTCTCCCAAGACTAAACAAGGAAGAAGTTGAATCTCTGAATAGACCAATAACAGGATCTGAAATTGTGGCAATAATCAATAGCTTACCAACCAAAAAGAGTCCAGGACCAGATGGATTCACAGCCGAATTCTACCGGGGGTACAAGGAGGAACTGGTACCATTCCTTCTGAAACTATTCCAATCAATAGAAAAAGAGGGAATCCTCCCTAACTCATTTTATGAGGCCAGCATCATCCTGATACCAAAGCCGGGCAGAGACACAACCAAAAAAGAGAATTTTAGACCAATATCCTTGATGAACATTGATGCAAAAATCCTCAATAAAATACTGGCAAACCAAATCCAGCAGCACATCAAAAAGCTTATCCACCATGATCAAGTGGGCTTCATCCCTGGGATGCAAGGCTGGTTCAATATATGCAAATCAATAAATGTAATCCAGCATATAAACAGAACCAAAGACAAAAACCACATGATTATCTCAATAGATGCAGAAAAAGCCTTTGACAAAATTCAACAACCCTTCATGCTAAAAACTCTCAATAAATTAGGTACTGATGGGACGTATTTCAAAATAATAAGAGCTATCTATGACAAACCCACAGCCAATATCATACTGAATGAACAAAAACTGGAAGCATTCCCTTTGAAAACTGCCACAAGACAGGGATGCCCTCTCTCACCACTCCTATTCAACATAGTGTTGGAAGTTCTGGCCAGGGCAATTAGGCAGGAGAAGGAAATAAAGAGTATTCAATTAGGAAAAGAGGAAGTCAAATTGTCCCTGTTTGCAGACGACATGATTGTATATCTAGAAAACCCCACTGTCTCAGCCCAAAATCTCCTTCAGCTGATAAGCAACTTCAGCAAAGTCTCAGGATACAAAATCAATGTACAAAAATCACAAGCATTCTTATACACCAATAGCAGACAAACAGAGAGCCAAATCATGAGTGCACTCCCATTCACAATTGCTTCAAAGAGAATAAAATACCTAGGAATCCAACTTACAAGGGATGTGAAGGACCTCTTCAAGGAGAACTACAAACCACTGCTCAAGGAAATAAAAGAGGATACAAACAAATGGAAGAACATTCCATGCTCATGGGTAGGAAGAATCAATATCGTGAAAATGGCCATACTGCCCAAGGTAATTTACAGATTCAATGCCATCCCCATCAAGCTACCAATGACTTTCTTCACAGAATTGGAAAAAACTACTTTAAAGTTCATATGGAACCAAAAAAGAGCCCGCATCACCAAGTCAATCCTAAGCCAAAAGAACAAAGCTGGAGTCATCACACTACCTGACTTCAAACTATACTGCAAGGCTACAGTAACCAAAACAGCATGGTACTGTACCAAAACAGAGATATAGATCAATGGAACAGAACAGAGCCCTCAGAAATAACGCCGCATATCTACAACTATCTGATCTCTGACAAAACTGAGAAAAACAAGCAATGGGAAAAGGATTCCCTATTTAATGAATGGTGCTGGGAAAACTGGCTAGCCTTATGTAGAAAGCTGAAACTGGATCCCTTCCTTACACCTTACACAAAAATTAATTCAAGATGGATTACAGACTTAAACATTAGACCTAAAACCATAAAAACCCTAGAAGAAAACCTAGGCATTACCATTCAGGACATAGGCATGGGCAAGGACTTCATGTCTAAAACACCAAAAGCAATCACAACAAAAGCCAAAATTGACAAATGGGATCTAATTAAACTAAAGAGCTTCTGCACAGCAAAAGAAACCACCATCAGAGTGAACAGGCAACCTACAAAATGGGAGAAAATTTTCACAACCTACTCATCTGACAAAGGGCTAATATCCAGAATCTACAATGAACTCAAACAAATTTACAAGAAAAAAACAAACAACCCCATCAAAAAGTGGGCAAAGGACATGAACAGACACTTCTCAAAAGAAGACATTTATGCAGCCAAAAAACACATGAAAAAATGCTCATCATCACTGGCCATCAGAGCAATGCAAATCAAAACCACAATGAGATACCATCTCACACCAGTTAGAATGGCAATCATTAAAAAGTCAGGAAACAACAGGTGCTGGAGAGGATGTGGAGAAATAGGAACACTTTTACACTGTTGGTGGGACTGTAAACTAGTTCAACCATTGTGGAAGTCAGTGTGGCGATTCCTCAGGGATCTAGAACTAGAAATACCATTTGACCCAGCCATCCCATTACTGGGTATATACCCAAAGGACTATAAATCATGCTGCTATAAAGACGCATGCACACGTATGTTTATTGCGGCATTATTCACAATCGCAAAGACTTGGAACCAACCCAAATGTCCAACAATGATAGACTGGATTAAGAAAATGTGGCACATATACACATCATGGAATACTATGCAGCCATAAAAAATGATGAGTTCATGTCCTTTGTAGGGACATGGATGAAATTGGAAATCATCATTCTCAGTAAACTATCGCAAGAACAAAAAACCAAACACCGCATATTCTCACTCATAGGTGGGAATTGAACAATGAGAACACATGGACACAGGAAGGGGAACATCACACTCTGGGGACTGTGGTGGGGTGGGGGGAGGGGGGAGGGATAGCATTGGGAGATATACCTAATGCTAGATGACGAGTTAGTGGGTGCAGCGCACCAGCATGTCACATGTATACATATGTAACTAACCTGCACATTGTGCACATGAACCCTAAAACTTAAAGTATAATAATAATAAATAAAGAAATAAATAAAGTGAATAAAAACTAACAACAACAACAACAAAAAGTACATATTTTAAACCAAATTGACAGTACTTAAAATTTGAGGGAAGAATTTTTAATTTTTTTTTAATCACAGAGAATGTGAATTACTCCAAAGCCTAAATAATAATAGACTTTGAAGCCTAATAATAACAGTTTAAATAATATGAACTAAAGAAGTTCCATTTTGCCTTTATCACAAGAATATTCTTGTATTCTTGCCTTCTTCCATAGGGAAGGCCTGGTCAGTCTCTAGAGATGTGAAGTGTAGGAATATTTTATCTATACAACACCTATAGTTAATACAAAATCAGCTCTCACTAAATGTTAGGGAAATAATGTTCAGGTTTAATTTCAGATTCTAAGATGACTGATAACATTTAAATGGAGTGTTGAGTACTGATTACTGTGGAAATGAACATGGTATTGAGGAAAACAATGTGAAAAGCCTTGGTTGTATGACCTTGAGCAAGTCATTTATCTTCTTTGGTTCTGAATTTTCTTAGCTGTGAAATGAGGGAGTCAGACTAAACTGTCTCCAAGATCCTTTTATAAAATTGGATTCTTCTTCAACACTAACTTGGACTGTTTTCAATCATCCTTTTCATGCTTATTTGACATACATAGTTGAGATTTTCTTTAAACATTAGAACTGTGCAGTTGCTTATTTTCCACATTGGATTATATCCTCTGCCACAGTCGTCATTTTCTGCATTCCAAAACATTTCTCTTATTCTCTGATGTGGGTATTGACAAGCAATGATGCTGATGCCCAACATGTCAGATTTGTCAAGGATGCTCCCTCCCTCTGCCATGAATCAATGGCCAGCTCACCTCCTTGGAAAGCCACAGGCTCTCTCTTAGAGAGTCAGGACAAATTCAGCATTCTCCCCAAATCCCAAGGCACCAGAGGAGAGGAGATGAAATCTCTGCAAACTTTACACTTTGCTGGTGAAAATCTCCAAGTCTGCCCTAGGATACTGACTTTGGTGCATTTAGCAGAGCTACATGGAGAGAAGACAGCTGTAAATGGTGAATTCAGAGGAATGGGCTTCAGTCTCCTTTAACATGATGGGATGTATCCATTTCTTTGGTACAGGTTGTTTTCTAGCTGTCAATAAATACTAGCATACGTTTTTGAAAGTCTTAAACTATGGTCTTCTTTTTCAATAGAAAGGGAAATTGAAAATATCTGGCATATAAAGTACAACAGTGCATGACACTTTTTACAGCAGGTCTTAGAAATAACATAAATGATCACGTCAATAGTTTTGCCATATTGCTTATTCCTTTATCCACTCTATAAGCACTTTTTTGAATGTCTACCAAGTATCAGGTCTTAAACTAGGCATTGAGGATACAGAGATAAAAGGATCTCTGCCTTTAGAGCTTCACCATCTGGTGGGAAGCTAAGCAGGTGAAGGGACAGTGGGTGAAGAGGGACATACTCAAACAAATCTTGTCTATTAACTTGAAACTTGTCACCAGTTTTATGGGCTTACTAGTAAAAGCCCTCTGAACTGAAATGAACCAAGCAACAGTAAAAGATCATTACTGAATACACTGCTATGCTATTGATTAGCTCCTATTTGTCATACACATTAATGACAAAAAGCAACATGTAAGTGCTAAGTATGAGTATTTTCACCATCCAGTTAATAACTTAATTGTGACATTTGGGTTATATGTCAAGCTTCGAGCAACATCCAAAGTATCACTAAAATGCAACAGTATGGTGTCATCAAATATAGTGATTCAAAGATGATAAAATTTTATGTATGTTTTTATGAGTTGTCTATGTACAAGTCAGCAAATCTATAACAAGTAATTTGTAATAGACATAAATTGATATTAATATAATAGCTGTATATTTAACATAACCATCCATTTTGTCTCATAGTCCACAAAATGTGTAATAATCATGAGATGCATAAAGTCTCCCTGTGGGAGGCATGGGCTTGAGTCAAGGGAGGCAGCCAACCCATGGAAATTCAACAGGAAAGGAGTTAGGAAAATAATATTCCTGACTTCACTCCTCTCCTTTCCTCCTTTCCTCCTATCTTCATTCAGCACTCCACTGGGTAAACCCAACTAGAAGCCATAGAGCTGAGAAGCCTATTGATGCAGTCCATACAGGCCAGCCTCCCAGGCTGTAGGGTAGGTTAGGGTGAGGTGTGGAGGGACAAGTGGAAGATTTCCAGCACAGTGGCAGTAAATGTAGAGAAATATGGGTTAGATGTTAGCACAAGACAGTGTTTTAAGTTTATTTAACCCTATGCTCAAGGGTGTGGATTTCAAGACTGAAATCAGGATGCGTGTTAGTGCTATTGTATGCCATTTTCCATTAGTGGCTGAAGAATACTAAGCTAGAAAGATAATTAATTATGTTCATGATACAATAAACCCAAAAAAGCAAATAAATTGAAATGATAGGCTGAAATCAATATAATAACATTTATTTGGGGAAAATGTTACATTTTACATGTTACAAAATAATCAATCACAAAAGAAGGATAGAAATAGATGTGATAAAAGCTTGAAGCTTTTAATTGACCAGAAGTGCAATGGAAGAATGATTGACTTCAATCTATGAATAGAAACACAGTATCAGATCCAAAGAAGGGACTAGATACATTGTCAGAATATGTTTCTGCATTCCAAAAATGGGGACTAATCAACATGGTAAAGATGGAAACTATGGCACACCCAAAAGCAATCCTGCTGAGTCCAGAGGCTTGAAGCCCTGCTGCAGGTGGTCCATGCCTCCACCAGAGACTCTGAGTTAGCTCTGTGTTAATAATCAACTAGAGCATTTGGTCGTTCTGTTTCTAGATAGGATTTGAATCATTTCTTTATGCAACTTCAATTTTTCCCAGGTGAGAAATTTGAGATATTTCAGAGAAACTGGCAATATTCCAGTAATTTTCCATTTAAATCATATACATAAAAATATCTGACATAATTTATTTGTCTTCAGATTCCTTTTTCCCTTCAATTTAAGATTTTTAAGTGGGTCATTTAAAAGTAGAGATTGACATGAAAAATGTCATCACAGATTCTGTGAACATGTGATGGGGAAAATGGAGAAAGCTAACAAGCTTTGAGCATTTACTCTGCACAAATACTTTACATATATTACCGTATTTACCATAAAACTATCCTATAATGTTGATATTACTATTCCTATTTTATTGATGTTAAAAAAAAAAAACTTTGTTTAAAAAGGCAACTAAGTTCACCTATCTGCAAATATCAGGATTCAAATCATTTATTCCAGAATGAACCATTTTTTCTTTGTCTTGAGCTGAGATATTTCAAACCTTATTTCTCTTTGTAAGTCCTTATTATAATTTTGCTCTAATTAAGTTGTGTGAACTACATTTGGAAGACAAAACACACGAGATACTCAGAAGTATTCAGATGAGTAATGATCAATAGTGGAGAATAGCAATGAGGTTCTTAAAAGTTTAGGCTGACCAAACCTCTCACCAAACTAGGATTTGTCAATGCCAAAGCTACTCCATTCCTATGCATTTATATTTTCAATCTAGATATTTACATAACTAGTTAGCAGATTATATTATATCATCTCTAGCCAGATGTCTTCATCCTGCACACAGAATATTCTGAATTGCTAAGTAATTACTAAGAGGAAGATAGGATGTTATTTAGAATAGGTCATATTAGTGAGCTATTATTTATTATTATACATATAAGCCCAGATGAATCTTTATTGGATCACCAGTAAAAAAATATTGTGCCACATTATAATAGCTTAGACATATATGAAAAATACACTAGGTTATTTTTTAGTATTTGGGGAACATCAAAGCAAGATAAACCCATTACAATTATTAAATCTTAAAAAAAAAATAAATGATTAAAGAAATTCTACTAGGCAGTGCTTGGCCAACCAAATTCAAACATATTAGGAAGTAACATGACTGTATTTTTAAAGGATATAGTTGCATTGCTTGCATTGTTTCAGAATCCTGTGTTTTCAACCAGCTTGAAATTCTAGCCTCCTGGAGCCACATACTGACTTGCTGAGAGAAGCCCTGGGCCAGGGCATGAAAACAGTCTTGCTGCAAAGGAGACCAAATTAGCTCCTTGAGGACACCAGGCATTTTCCCCAAGGGCAGCGTTTGGCCCTAGCTACAGTGCTTGTTTTCAGTCATCAAGAGACAACATTTAGTTATTCTCTTGTCATGAGCCTCTTGTGCCTTTGGGAGAGAGAGAATTATAGTCTATCTTCCAACCACATGACCCAGAGCTTCAGTCGCAAAGCTGCTAATGTTGATCATATGACAAATAACTAAACCGCCCTGTTAAAAGCCTTATAGGGGTTTATTCAGAAGAAGAGAGCCAAAAAGAAGAGAGATGAGCAGCAAGAGCTCCCACCTATTTCTTCCCCTTCCCACTCTCAGCTCTTTGCATGGAGCGCAGAGGCAGCCCTCAGTCACTTAAGACTGCTTTGATGGGGAAGATACTCATGGTGTTTGACTTTATTATAGCTGAGCCAAATCAAATGCACAGGCACTGCTTCCTTAGATGTCTATATTTCACTTAAACTGGGATAAAGCAAAGAAACTGGAATATTGTCTCATCATGCATTCTAAATCAGCCAGGGTAGAAAATAATGGGGAGTTAATCAGATCACTGAAACTCTAATTCACTTGGTATTGATCGGGCAGATTCCTAATGGGATGGCAGACCAATTTCAAATTACAGTAAGCTGACTTGTCCTGGAATACCAATGACCAGGCTGGAGGATGAGCCAAGAGGACTGTGAGCTCTGCTCTCGGGATGCTCCCGCCTTGCTGGCAGGCATAAATGCATAATCCAGTGCGGCGTTTAGCTAATTAATAGGGGATTGATGAAAGGTTCAGTTTTGAAAGCAGCCATCTCACTTGAATAAACATGGGACCAGATCCCCATGGGGAAGGCTAGTGGGTCCTTGGAAAGTAAGTATACAATGAAAGCTAATGGAAAGTATGCAATTAACTCAGGCTTTTAATTATATTAATCAGTGACTTCATAGGAGCTCACTGCATACAGAATTTACTCCTTAGCTCTGTGCCAACACTGTGTTTCTGATTCATGTCTGAACCAAACTTAAACAGCAACTTGAAGAAATAGGTGCAGGTACATTTATGTTAATTAATTTTCCCCGTGGCTAGAAGGTTTTCTGGTATGGAAGGATAAAGAGCAGAAAAAGGAGAAGAAAGGGGAGGAGAGAAGGAGGCAACTGGCGACAATGAACATTTTCAAAGCAGTGAGCTAAGAACTATTTTTGTTAAGATTGGTTGTTACTTTATACTTTCTTCCACTTAGGATTATTTGGCTTGGGTGTGTGAACAAATGACCAGTGTATTTACATGTAGTGAGTGCAGCCTAAAGACATAATGGATTAACTGTTACATTGTAGAAATAATTTGCTAAACTGCCAGGTAGAATATTCAAATGGATAAATTTGTTCTCACCAATGATAACTTCTTGTCTTAGGTCCCTTCTTTCATCTTCTTTCTCTCTCTCCTATGTGTGTGTATGTCTGTGTGTGTGTGTGTGTGTGTGTGTGTGTATGTAATGTACTTATCTATCATGCTCCCTTTCTCTTCTTAGAGTCTCAGCAGACACAGATCTAGGCAGACATCAGGTGGACAGAATCTAAGGTGAGCAACTTCCAGTAAACCACAGACTGTAAGGTTGATGCAGATAGACAGACCCCAGCCTTTTACAAAGAAAACAAAGTCAGGTTGTTGCCAGGTGGGGGTCTCTTTGCTTTATTTTTCATTTTCTCAATATATCCCTCAGGTAACTTGATTTAGGAAGTAGGCAGTGAAAACTGATTTATTTTAAACCAAAGCTTTATAGCAGTTAGTGCTTAACCAGACATAAAACTCACTGTTTTAAGGACTTTTACAAGTATTAACTAAATGTATTATTATCCCCATTTTACAGAAAACTGTAACACAAGGGGGTTAATTAATTTGCCTAAGTTCATCTACCTAGTAGGCCAAGAAACCCACTCCAGAGTCCAGATTCCTTACCACTATGCTAGTCGGGGTTGCGGGCTGAGTTTCAGTGTGTGAACGCAAAGAAAATGGGAAACATGGACTATTGTTCATGATGACAGCTGAGATTTGACCTATTTGAAGTCAGTCTGAGCATCAATCATGCATACTCCCCCAGTAATAATACTACTATGTAGAATTTACCATGTAGACTACCATACTACTAGTCGAAGTTAGTCTGTTATTCTGACATGGATGTCATGTATGTATATGTTCCTAAAATAGAATACAGCATAGAACACTGTCACAATTCCCTGAGGAAATAAATAAGCAAATCATAGTATATTAATATTATGTAACATGAATTGCTAAATATAGCAATTCATAGCATAGCATTAAAAAATTATGATTTCACAGACTAACTGATTATGTCAAATGTAATACATGATCCAAGGAGGCAGGGATTTTTGTCTCTGTCCTTAGATGCTAGTCTGGCCCTAAGAAGCACTAATTAAGCATTTGTTGAATGAATAAAATATTTATATGCACTTATGTTAACTGAAAAAGTAAAATTTAAAATTATATGTGCCCATTGATTACAACTCTGAATTTTCTGAACAGAATGAAGAAGAGAGGAAGTGGTGGAGACTGTCAAAAAGTAGATTGTTACTTTTCATTACAAAAGTAGATTGCTAATTTTAATGTAAATTGTAGTAAAATATGACAAAATATTCAGTTGTTTGGTTATTGCCCTTGCCTCTTATTTTAGATGTATAATTTTAAATTACAGATTTACAAGCTTTATAATATAGTATATGATATAATATAGTACAGTAGTATAATATGGTATATTAATATTTTTAATAGCTGAAAAAATAGTAACCACCTAAGTTACCATTAAGTAGAATAAATTGCAATCTATAAAACTGACTACTATATAGAAGGTGAAGTTACTAAGTTACATTTGCATAGAATATGGATAATATTTAAAACAATGTTGGTTTTTAAAAACCTACAAAGGAATATATAGAGAATATACTATTTAATGTAATAAATAGCATTATAATAAACAATACTGTATTGTATAGTATTGTAATCAATAATACAGTATTGCTTCCAGATAGAAACACATATGGTAAATGTTTTTAAATGTAGACATTAAAGAATTTTTAAAATGTGACAAAATGTTAATGTGTTAAGATGGAATAATGAGTCCACGTGTATCTATTATATTATTCTCTGTAGTTTTGTGTATATGAAATATATAACATATAATTAAACAATGTAATAAGAGTAAACATTTAACATTTAAAATTTTTTTTTACTTGAATAACACCTTGCATATCACAAAGCAATTTATTTTATCTCTAGATTCTTTTTGAGCATGAGTTAGAAAATATTCGGGGCAGGGAGGAAGGAGCTTTCTCTTACTTGGTGAAAATTATGCCTAGAGTAGTTTTTGTGTGCCTGTACTAGCTTGTATAAGCTTCCTATGTCTAAAAGAACTGAATGGGGGAACATCAAAAGAAGTAATCATTAGAGAACCAAGGTGGTAGGTAGAGGTGAAAGCCAGAACCAATGTCAAGTCAGATCCCCAAGAACATGGTCCCATATCACCTCCAGAATCACCTAGGATGATAGTTAAAAATAAACTCCTGGGCCTGATCCCAGATCTATTTAATTACCACCACCAAGGTGGAACCCAATAATCTGGTTTGTTTGTTTGTTTGTTTTGAAACGGAGTCTCGCTCTGTCGCCCAGGCTGGAGTGCAGTGGCGCAATCTCGGCTCACCGCAAGCTCCGCCTCCCGGATTCATGCCATTCTCCTGCCTCAGCCTCCAGAGCAGCTGGGACTACAGGCGCCCGCCACCACGCCCGGCTAATTTTTTTGTATCTTTAGTAGAGACGGGGTTTCACCGTGTTAGCCAGGATGGTCTCGATCTCCTGACCTCGTGATCCGCCCTCCTTGGCCTCCCAAAGTGCTGGGATTACAGCCGTGAGCCACCGCACCCGGCCAATAAATCCATATTTTTAACAACAACTCTGCAAATGGTTACCATGCACATTAAAGTTTGAGAACCACTGAGTTAAATCTTTTCATAGTTTCAAGGCATGTCTCCAAGGAGCCTAGGAACTGTTAGTTTCCCTTCAATGGGACCCCAAATTCATTGAAAAGTCCAATAAAATGTATGAGCTCTTTGAAAGAGAATGGGGGAAAGATGAGGCAGGCATGAAGGCCATGAAACCAGTTGTAGCTATGAACCAGCTATGAAGCCATTCTAAAGGCAACGCTTAGATGTTTGCATGGAGTACTAGGGAAATCTGCTTATCCTAAGGCTATAGTCAGCCTTATCAACAAGCTGCTGCAAGTGGAACAAACAAATCAAAAGAACTTTGATAACGGATGCAAAGTGCCTAGCATGATACTCAGCTTACCCCACATGGTCAACACTGTACATTGTGGTGATGAATGGCCGAGATCTTTCAAAGCCAGTTCCACAAAGGCCTTTCACTGGGCATAGAGATGAACTAAGTAGTTAGAAAACTAGAATGCAGATTCTGAAAAAGAATGAGGCTCTCACCAGGCTCTTGTAATGGTGCCAACCACATCTATCTAGGACCACAGTCTGAGCAGCTTGATCTCATGGTTAACCCAGATAGGCAGACTTTGAAGCCCACCAAGACACTTTCAGAACCAGATGCTCTCCAATTGCATCAGAGAAATCAAACGTAGAACTACAGACCGGAAACAAGCACGATGAACACTTTATAAGACTGGATAATGGTAGCAAACATACAGGGAGAGATTTGATAGAACTTGCAACTTCCGGCTGGGCGTGGTGGCTCATGCCTATAATCCTGGCTCTTTGGGAGGCTGAGGCGAGCAGATCACTTGAGGTCAGGAGTTCGAGACCACCCTGGCCAATGTGGTGACCCCATCTTAAAATTAAAAACCAAAATAATTTGTAACTTTCTGAAATTGCAGTGGAAGAAAAAGCATTTAAAAATTTGATAATCACAGTATATAAAAGGATTAAAAAAAACATGCACAGTATTTCCACTTGATAGATATAGGAATAATGAGTATCTCCCTCTCCACCAAGACAAGGGTTAGAAGTAGCCCTTGTTGTAAGAATTCCATTGACCAAATTGAGAGCTTCTTAGAAAACTCAGACTGGAAACTGAGGTTATAACTAAACCCAGAAACCCTTTTATTATACTTGTTAAGGTACTTAACTAAAATGATAAAGATCATATACTTTAAAAGACATCAATTGCTTTTTTCAAAATACATATAATTAATCACCTAAGCTTAATTAATTCCATGGTGTATATGCACCACATTTTCTTTATCCATTTCCCCTTCAATGGGCACCTAGGTTGATTCCATGTCTTTGCTATTGTGAATAGCGCTGTGATGAACATACGGGTGCTTATATCTTTTTGGTAGAATAATTTACTTTCTTTTGGGTATATTACCTTTTCAGGGTAATATATATATTATATATATTTACCCCTGAACTTTAAACCACAGGCAATAAACACAAAAATAGAAAAATGGAATCACGTCAATTTAAAAAGCTTCTGCACAGCAAAGAATGCAATTAACAAAGTAAAGACATAACCCATAGAATGGGAGAAAATGTTTGCAAACTATCCATTCAATAAGGGATTGATAGCCAGAATATATCAGGAACTCAACAACTCAATAGCAAAAAAGCAAATAATCAGATTTTAAAATGAGCAAAAGACCTGAATAGACATATCTCAAAAGAAGACATACAAATGACCAACAGGTATATTTTTAAATGCTCAACATCACTAATAATCAGAGAAATGTAAACCCAAACCAGTGAGATATCCTGTCACCCCAGTTAGAATGGCTATTATCAAAAAAAAAAAAGGAAAAAACAACAAATGCTGATGAGGATGTGGAAAAAAGAGAATGTTTATACACTGTGGGAATGTAAATTAGTTCAGCCACTTTGGAAAGCAGTTTGGAGAGTTTTCAAAGAACTTAAACAGAACTACCATTCAACCCAGCAATCCCATTACTGGATATATACCCAAAAGAAAATAAAGTATTCTACTAAAATGATGCAAGCACTCGTATGTTCATTGCAGCACTATTCACAATAGCAAAGACATGGAATCAACCTAGGTGCCCATTGAAGGTGAAATTGATAAAGAAAATGTGGTGCATATACAACATAGACTACTGTGCAGCCATAAAAAAGAACAAAATCAAGTTCTTTGCAGCAACATCCATGCAGCTGGAGGCCATAATCCTACACAAATTAATGCAGGAAAGGAAAACCAAATATCACTTCTTTTCACTTATAAGTGGGAACCAGACATTAGGTACTCATGGACATAAAGATGGCAACAATAGATACTGGAGACTACTAGATGGGGGAGAGAGGGAAGGAGACATTGAAAGGTTGGTTGAAAACCTATTGAGTACTATGCTCAGTACCTGGGTGGTGGGATCAATCGTACTCCAAATCTCAGCATCACACAATATACCCGTCAAACAAACCAGCACATGTACCCCATGAGTCTAAAATAAAGTTGAAATTATAAAAACAAAAAAGAAAATGTGGTATATATACACAATGGAATATTATTCAGCCACAAAAAATAAAATCCTGTCATTTGCAGCACCTGGATGAAACTGAAGGTTATTATATTAAGTGAATTAAGCCAGGCATAGAAAGAAAAATGTTTTCACTCAATTGTAGGGGCTAAAAAATTGGACCTCATGAAGGTATGAGATAGAATGGTGGTCACCAGAGGCTGGGAAGGGAAGGAGGAAGGAGGAGGATGAACAGAAGTTGATTCATGGGTACAAAAATACAGTTAGAAGGAATAAGTTCTAGTATTCAACAGTACAATTAGGGAATTGTAGTTAATGACAATTTATTGTATCTTTCAAAATAGCTAGAAGGGAAGAATTGTAATGTTCCAAACACAAAGAAAATGTAAATGTTTGAGGTGATGAGTATCCCAATTACACTGATTCAACAATTACACATTGTATACATGTATCAAAATAGCACACGTACCCCCAAAAAATGTATGACTATGATATTTCAATAAAAAATACAAAAAAAGTATATTTACCTCAAATCAGTTTTTTTCATCCTGAACATTTTCAGACTTCCCCTTCAAATTAAATTAAAATACTGAAATTAGTTTTCTGGGGTTTTGTGTTGCAGTTAATATTCTTATTAAGCTTCCTTCAGCATGGCTTCTCCCGCCTCCATCCAAATGCCTGCCACCCTCACCCCAGCTCCCACACACCTGTGTGATACTAGAGAAGATTTTTATGGGCTTTCAACTACTGAGGCCCGAGTTACTTTCTCATTTTTTGTTGTCATAGTACAAACTGTAGATTCATTAACAAAAACAAACTCTAAAGGCACTTTTGACTTAGAGGAAGAACATAAAATAGTCACCCTCCGTGTTTTCAAAGCCACTGCACAAGTCACGCTAATTCCCGAGCTCCTATACTCAAGATCTACTTTTGACTGATCTATAAATATTTATAATTAGCTAAATAGATTATTGGGTAGTATGCAATATTAGTAACATAATATTTAAGGACCAAGGGAAAAATTTTAACTCAGTGGTTGTTGTAAATGTGTTTGAGGGAGAGTTAGCATGAATGTGAACACCTGAATAGGGAACAGCACCAAAAGAATGATTTAAAGCAAGAGCCCCAGAGGCCTAGCTCACCAATGCATCCCAATTTATTATTTTTAAATTCTGTATGAGAAGAAGAAATAGAGAAATAAACAAACATATACTGGGATTTTCCATGTCTCTGTAATGGAAGAGGGATAGAGGGAAAATTTCTACGTCCCTTCCTGTCTTAGTGTTTCTCTTGTTCCAATCAATGGCTTCAATTTTTCCAGGAAGATGAAGTCTTAGTTTTCTTGGACTTTCTTAGTCATTAGTCTTCAGCATCTTACCCCAAATGAAAAGGGATTCTGTGGAAAAAACTGGTCCCCCTCCATCTGCTTTCCTGCTTCTCTGTGAGACAAAAACAGAATGATTACAGTCACATAGTGGTTTGGTTTTTGTTTTTTTTTAAATCAACAACATGAACCTACAAAACTGTCTTTTCACTTATTAAAAAAGTACTTTCCTCTACTTGACTGCTTTTGGCTTTATCCTTTTCCATTCTTCTTTTCCAGGAAAACTCACTACAAATTTCTTCATGCGCCTCTGGTCAATACATTCTTTCACTGGATTTACCATGAGCTACCGCTGGTGATTTTACTGAACTTGTTCTTTACTACATATCCCCCCCAAAAAAACCAGTGCTTCTTCCAAAACAAATTATTTTTAAAACATTGAAATATTTACTAGTAGAAATGTGGGTTTCAAACAGCGCTAAAGAGATTTCACCAGCTGGAACAATTAAAGCTGCTGGAGTAAAAGATGAGACAATGGTATCAACAGGGCCAAGAGTTCATTTATTAAGAAACTGAACCCTATCTGTTAAAGATATAATGTAAAATGGTAAAAGGTAGCAAACTAGTGGCGGTAGTAAGATTCATGGAATATGTGGACTGCAAGAAAAGGACAAATGACCATGACCAGGTGGCAACTCAAATCCTAGGTTGGTCACTACATTTTCTACTCTGTCTTATATGCCCTGTGTTATTAGGGAAGCATTATATATTTTGATTATGTATTTTAGTCTGTAGGTCAAAGACCTTCAAGTGAATTCTGCCTCTGATAAAGGTATCAATAGGTAATCTCACAACATCCCAGAATACCCAGTATGAATTGACAAGAAAGTAATCACTTGAATGTCTCTTCATCAACAGTGCCCACAAGTGGTATGTTTTTAAAAATTTACTCTTCAGTGAGGCAACCTTTAAATGCACCTTTAAATTGCATTAAAATCTGAGTGTTTCGAAATCACGGCAGCATATTGTATTGGTCAGCACAGGCTATGTTATATTGCAGTAACAAATAAACCCCCAAGTCTCAATGGCTTAACATCATAAAGGTTTAATTTTTGCTTATCCAGTGCAGTTTGGTAAAGGAGCCCTATCTCAATTTGTCACATAGTATCCCAGGCTGAGAAGAGTTCCATCGTCTTGTGACACTGCCATCTCAACATTGCTGAGGCAGAAAACGAGAGAGCTGGAGACTCATGCAGGGGCTGTTACCTATACACATGTGAAGTCCACTAACAACCCATTGGGCCTAATCAGTGACAAGGTCCCAGATAACTCCAAGGTGGCTGAGAGGGATAGCCCTCTGTGAGTACTAATAATTCTACCATCCAAGTATGGTATTGATTTTACCTAAACAATATTTCATAAGGAAAATGCTCATCTAATTATAAATTTTTAAAAACATTCCTTATCGTAACATATTTTTAAACGTTCAATTTTCTAAACTCTGTATTCTTTAAGCTATTGTAAATATTGCAAATTATGAGTTTCAATTTGAATGTTTTGAGTTTTTGTGTTAACTTTTAAGGTAGTATTTGCATATAAGAAAATCATCATTTTAAGTGTAGAGTTTGATGAGTTTTGGTATTTATATATCATCATATAACTACCACCACAATCAAGATACAGAATATTTCCCTTACCCTAAAACATTTCCTCATTATCCTTTGCAGTTAATCCCAAGCCCCACTCCACCTCTGACTCTAGGTGACCATTAATCTTCTTTTAGCCAAGGTAGTTTTGAATGTTCAGAATTTAATTTGTAGAATTTATTTTATAATTCAAAAGAGAAAATTAAGAATGTTTTGTTCCCTTTTGTAATTCAGGCAGGTTATCTGATAAATATTTAATGCTATTTATCATTCATAATGTTTCTATCATATCATTTAATAGCTGTTCCTTGCATCCAAATAATAACACATGCGCAGCCCAACACACTTTCAGAAGGCAATATCCTGGTGATTGATGTATTTAGAATATGTCCATTGGCTCTACCTATGCCACAGGGTAAAGCAGAAGTGTTCCTTCCTCTTTGTATCCAAAACACTCTCAAGATTGA
This sequence comes from Pan troglodytes, assembly GCF_028858775.2. Taxonomy (NCBI): domain Eukaryota; kingdom Metazoa; phylum Chordata; class Mammalia; order Primates; family Hominidae; genus Pan; species Pan troglodytes. The sequence goes on from NC_072401.2 coordinate 46,192,820, forward strand.
GCTCAGAGAAATAGTAAGGGCAGTTATAGGGAGGTCTTCCAAATTTTCTTTTGAGACTCACAGAAAAACTGCTCTGTATATCAATGAGAGTAGATAGGGATATATCAATGTGTGTGTGTGTGTGTGTGTGTATGTGTGTATGTGTGTGTTGGAGTCACTACAGGGAGCTAATACAAGTACTCATTGCATTGATGAAAATTCCCCTCCTTCCTTCCTCATCACAGAGCTGTGACGAGAGACCACAGTAAATCCAAGCTTGGAAAATGAGCTGTGTCAGCCCTCCGAAAGACAACCTCCTTTGCAACAGGAAGTTGTCAAAGCCCCAGGGACCAGGTGAGTTACCCATCTCTTTCAAAAACAATTGTGATTTGCTCTTACTGTCTTGTGGGGAAAGGAAAGATTGTCAGGATGGGATTCACCACCATGTTCTGGGCATGCACAGTAGTGCTGGCAGCTTTGTATTCGGGTGCAGTAATGGCAGTGGACAGGGAAATTGTTGAATCAGCAGAAGGACAAAGGACACAAGTAATATAATGTCAGCTACACCTTGACAGAGAAAGAAGGTGGCTGTTTGTGTTCCCGGGGAACCCAAGGACTTGAGGCAGAACACTGATGGTGCTAACTAAGGCGTAAGGCATGTGAAGTAGGTGTTCTTATGCTATAACTAAAGATCAGTGTATGAAAACTTGCTAACACTTAAAGTGCTTTTTTCCAGAAATGTTCAGGGCAGTCATATGCTTTTGTCAGCAGCATTGCCAGTCTCCACAACATTCCATCATGTTTGAAGTATTCATCTTTTTCTTCAACGGTTCAACAAATATTTAGTAAGCACCTGCTGAGTGCAAGGCAAAATACCAGAGTCAAGAGAAGAGCGGCTGGGCACGGTGGCTCGTGCCTGTAATCCCAGCACTTTGGGAGGCCGAGACAGGTGGATCTCAAGGTCAGGAGTTCGAGACCAGCCTGACCAACATGGTGAAACCCCATCTCTACTAAAAATACAAAAATTAACCGGGGGTGGTGGCGTGCGCCTATAGTCCCAGCTACTCAGGAGGCTGAGGCAGGAGAATTGCTTGAACCCAGGAGGCGGAGGTTGCAGTGAGCCAAGATCACGCCATTGTACTCCAGCCTGGGCGACAGAGTGAGACTCCATTTCTGAAAAAGAAAAGAGAAAAGCACCATGCCCAGCACTTGGGTTGCCCCAGACAACACTATATTAGTATAAGTACTTTACCTTCACCTTCATCCGCTCTTTCAGGGTCTCTTCTCTCACAGCAACATTACTGCACTCCCAGGACTTTCCACCCTCCCTTTTCCTGACAACTTCTGCTCTAACTCCTCTTCATGATGTGTTCTAGACCACACTTCCTGCACTGATGGAAATGTCCTATTTCTGCACTGTTCAATAGAGTAGTCACTGGCCACCTGTGGCTATCAAGCTTTTGAAATGTAGCTAGTGAGGCAGAAACTGAATTTTTAAATTTATTGTTTTAACTTATTCAAATTTAAATAGCCATTAAATACCACATTGGACATCATTGTTCTGGACATTTTCTATTTTTCCATCCTCACTGCCTAATACTTACCTTGCCAATTTTCTTTGGGGTTTTTTTTGTTTGTTTGTTTGTTTTTGAGACAGAGTCTCCATCGCCCAGGCTGGGGTGCAGTGGCGCAATCTTGGCTCACTGCAATCTCTGCCTTCCAGGTTCAAGTGATTCTCCCACCTCAGCCTCCCAAGTAGCTGAGACTACAGGCACGTGCCACCACACCTGGCTAATTTTTGTACTTTTAGTACAGACAGGGTTTCACCATGTTGGCCAGGCTGGTCTTGAACTCCTGACATCAAGTGATCCACCCGCTTTGGCCTCCCAAATTGCTGGGATTATAGGCATGCGCCACCACATCCAGCTGTTGCCAATTTTCTTCTAGATAGCAACAAGTTAATATAGTGATTTCATGCATTAATGAGTGTTTCAATGAAGGAACCCCTTATGTATTGTACTGGGTTGGATAGAGTCCCCCCAAAGTTCATGCCCTTCACAGAACCTCAGGTTTGTAAACTTATTTGGAAATAAGGTAATTTAAGATGCAATTAGTTAAGATGAGGTAATGCTAGAGTAGAGTGAGCCCTTAATCTAATATAACATGGATCTTCATAAGAAAAGGAGAAGATAGGCACAGAGAATGCCATGGAAAAGAAGAGGCTGAAATCGTAATGATGCATCTACACACCAAGGAGTGCCAGTATCATTGGCACCACCCAGAGCTGCGAGAAAAGCATGGAACATACCCTCCCCTAGAGCCTTCAGCAAGAGCATGGCTCTGCTGACATCTTGATTTCAGACTTCGAGCCTCTAGAACTATGAGAGAATACATTCCTGTTTTTTTTAGCCACTCAGTCTGGTAATTTCTTAAGGCAGCCTTAGGAAATGAATACAGGTACTTAGATTGGCTTCATCTTTATCTTTACTCTTATGTTATTTAATAAAGACTTTATGGTCTTGGATTTGCCCCCCAAATTATTCATGGTGAAAAGGGTACTCTACCCATGGTAGAGTAACTAGCAATAAGGATATTCAAGAACAGTAAAGGACAGGTGGTACCTTGATAAAGTGAGAGTTTCCCATTTCTTCCTGTCTAGATTTTCTCCCTCACCAGACTTTACCTCAGAAGGCTGCTATACATAGCCTGAGACCTATTCTGAATCAAGGATGTGACTTAAGTCTTAGAAGCAAGCCTGGCTTCTGTCTGCAGCCCATTATTGACCTAAGGCTGCTATGATCACATTAAGAAAATAAAGCATTATTCATCCAGAGAAGAAGTATGACAAGTAATCATGTGTCATTACTAAAATATAATATTCCTAAAGCAGCTTTCCTAAAACTTATGGAAATACATACATATACATGCACATGGATATTATGTGTGCATATAATGAATGTGTGTATAAATGTGGATATGTATGAGTGTATATTGTATGGGTACATCACTGAAGTGAAATCTGTTTTTCCTGAATGACTGAGAGTTCTTTCAGAGAACCTGGAATCCTCTAGAGTGAGCCACACACTGGCCTCTCAAAGAGACAGCCTGGAGTAAGTTAAATATACATTGAAGTCAACCCTGAGGACACCACCAGGATGATCTAGAATTGCCCTGAGGGAGAATCAAAGGCTCCAAGGCTCACAGTTCTGTACTGTACATGTTGAGGAAGCTAAAAGTTTAGAGCAAAACCGTATCCAATACACCACAGTCCACTCCTCTGCTACGGACTTCACATTATTTCCACAAACAAGCTTTGCTGCCGTAATATTCATATTCAGCTAGATATGTCAATTTCACAGTTTTAAAATATGCAGGGAATGTGCAATTTTTAGGGACAAGTGTTTGTTTCACCTCAGAGAGATTTTGGGAGCTGGTATCTGGCTGTTCAGATTCCCTGGAGCAAACAGACCCAGTGAGAGAAACCACAGGGATTTGCCAGAACCCAGAAAGGCAGACAAAACCCCTGGAGACCTCTCTCTCAGAGGGCCACAGTTGCAATAGAAAAACAACTGTTTTTACATATACATGTACATCTCAGAGGCAGCGGCAGAATGAAAGCCTTACTGAGAGAGATGTCTCCTGTGTCAGGAAAGACCTTATTAGACCGTAATTGATGGAATCCAAGACAGGTTGCAGAGAATGCCCCTGCGTCTCAGAGAGTTGCACGGCCTTCCCATAAATTTCGCTGATGACATTGATCCCAGGCCTGGAAACCTTTGTGGGGGCTGTATTGTTAGGCTTCATTAGATTCCTACTGTTTTCCAGAAAGCTATCTGCTATAAATTGTTATTGATAAATGTTGGAACCCAATTCTGGTATTTTCAGAGACTGTGCAACCTGAAAACACCACACATGTGGTACAGAATGAGAAAAGACAGACAAACTGACAGGTTTGTTCACATCGACTGTAGCTTGACAAGCAGCAGGGAATTCCAGCCTCCCTAAAGAGAGGTTGTTCGTTCAGCTGATGCACATTTGCCCCTCTGATTACTGCCAGTGTTCTCTGCAAGGGAGCAAAAGCTTTGGTAATTGGCTGCTTTGGATGAGTTTCAGAGGTTTGTGGGGTTTCAGAACCCAGTCACTTTGTTTCTATCAGAGTCCTACTGCTGATCTGGCTCTGACCTAAAAGGAGATTTTAAAGAGAACAATTATACTGTAGATTGAGAAATACCTACAATAATGGTTGGGGGTGTGGGGGTTTCGTGACAGAAAATGTGAAGAGAATACAGTGTAGAAGTTTTATGTCCTAGAAGAGCCTGATTTTTATTCAGAAGACATTGTCTATGTATTCTGTATAAAGTCAGGACAACTTTTTTTTGTTGTATGTGCCTAAGATGTATAAGGCTCTTTGGATGCATATTTTAAAACTATGGTTGCATGGTTCCAAAAAGAACTGATGTGCTTCCAATAAGTGGAACTCCATGCCACACAGAGGGTGGTAGAAGACCTGCACTGTGTGATGTGTCTATTTAGCATGAACCTAGTAAATACTTTTCTTTAACAACTTTTCTTTACCTTCTGAGGCTTCAGTTGTGACCTTGGGCATTTGGCCTATGAAGTCCTACTTTTCCATCAAATATATTCTTATTTCTCAAATACACATGAGGGGCACTTTTTTTAAAAGTCAGTAAATTCAGAAATTCCCTATTTTCACTATATAGATTTGCTCAAGTATCATTCTTCTCTGAAACCTTCTAGCTTCTCTCATAGAAAATCTAAATCAGAGTTTATAAAATGGTAGGATCATGCAATGTATTCACAACTGAGCTATTTTAGTGCTTAGAATGGGATATGGTGTATACCCAATATATTTCAATGTGTATTAAAGTATGTTTTAAAAATAGTAGCTTTATATTGAATAAAATCTTATACGTTGATACTATATATAACAGCAGAATGAAAAATGTTATTTTCTATTTTCAGGGGGCAACACTAGTAATCATTTATTTTGTTTCTTTAAAAATGTGGTTGTTTTGAATTTGAAATCTGATGTCCAGAATGTCTTAATATGTCATATAATGTTCTACTACTCTTAGCATGACATTTCAAAAAGTAATAGAGTATCTAAGATCTTCTAAAGCTTCTCATTTATTAAAATTAATAGAGATACATGCACAGCTTTGTAATTACTTATTGTACCTAAATTTGTGATTATACCAAATTTGAAGACGAAATAGTCACAAGTCACTCACCAAAATTTAAAAGTGTAGGAAATCATACTTTAACAATTGATCATACAAATAACTAGGAAGTAGTATAAGTAGTAGTTAAGATCAAGAATCTCAACACCAGAGATACCTGAATTCAAGCCCCTGTTCTGCCACCAAGTGTTTCTGTGAACTAGAGTCTCAGTTTTGCAATCCATAAAATGGGGATAATAACACTTCCTACAGGTTTCTGTGTGTGAGAGAGAATCAAATAAAACACTTTTAACATGCTTTTTGTAGTGTATAATACATAGTAAGTAGTATTTGCTAGCCATTAATTTTTAATAACATTCATAATGAAAACATACATATAAAGAGCATCTCTAGGCGTACAATTTAAACAAACTTCAGGGACTGGTGGATGATTTAAAAAAAAAAAAAACAGCCAGGCCTGAATTAGTGGAAGCCTCAGAAGTGAGGAACAACCAGCTGGAGAGTGGTGTGTGCAAACTGGACCGGTAGGAGGGTCATGGCTAAACTGATCATCTGTGGAGTACCACATTCATGATACAATGTTTGCTCCTCAAATCCTTTTAACTTTAGTGAACAAACAAATATTCCCAAAATTCAGTGAAGGTTTTCAACATAATTGCCAAAATAAAGTGTGTGTGTATATGTGTGTGTGTGTGTGTGTGTATATATATATATATATATATATATGTACATAAAACAATTCTTTGCTTAAACTCAATAAAGGGAACATGACTACACTGCTCCTTTCCAAAAAGTGCATTCACTTTGGGGGGATGATGACAAATGTAAAGTTAGCTAAGAAACGTCTTAGCTAGAAATGTTGGCTGATATTCAAATAGGCGTCACTTTGATCAAGAAAATTACAAGTGCAAACACTTGTCATTGTTTAAGTGTAACCAAAGTAAACTTATGGTTATTACCTAGTATTACGTGGCCACAGAAACTGTTCATGCAAAGGTTACCAATTACCTCCTGAGGTCAACCCGGTGAACATTTGTAAATTCTGATTCTGCATGGCCTCTCTGTGGCATTACCTGCACACTATTTCTATAACACTACTGCTCATTCTAACTCTGCTTTCTCAGCCTTCTAGGAATCCTCATAACTTTTGGGGGGCTGCTATTTCTGAAGATTTTGTCCTCTGCCTGCATTTTATAACTAATACTCTCCCAGGGAAAGCTTAACCACTCCAATCACTTCAATTATCCTCATGCTGACAAGTCCTGTATATGTAGTCATTTTTCCTGAACTCCAAATACATATTCCTAATTTCCTTTGGACCTCTATATCCAGCACACTGACACTAGATACGAGAAGTATTCTCTGTTGTTTATAATCAGTTTATCATTTAGTGTATTGTTATGGAATTGTCATACTCTGGAGAGTCAATAACCTTAGTCCTTACAACCAGCCATAAGTGAGGCAAGTCTCTCAGACAAGAAACCAGAACCCCAGAGGAAGAACCAATCTGAAATTTTCTCTGGTCTCTGTACGAGGAAAAAACAAAATAAAAGACAACACTACTAAGAGCCAGTTTGGGGGTGCTGGAAATTACTATGGGGCTGTTCCACTGTTTTGTAACATTGGACAGCCTTGCTACTTTCATTCTTTTTTCATGTATTCTGTCCTTCTGAGTTTCTATCCAGCTGTCATAAATTCATGCAATAGCAACACATATCACTTCCTTTAAATATAATTTCCTGTTCACATGGTCTTGATAAATTAGTGTTGATTACCTGTAGTTTTTAAGTCCAAATATGTGATTAGAAACTATTTAAAGACAGGGTTCATTTTACCTCATCTGCATTACCAACTATCCCATTATTCACTCAAAGTAAATTTAAAATTTCATAACACCTCTATGAATTGCACCTTCATCTACCACGTACACCTGAGATGTATCTTAATTCTCTAATAAAATTGCTAAGAGAGAGTTAGCTAGAATTGGTGAGAATCACTTGGGCTCTAGGAGGGGGCAATAATCTATAAATTTAAATACACAAAGCATCATCTCGCTCTTGTGATTGTGATTAAATTAGCCTTTGTGTCTGTGCTCACAATGTCATGTAAAACATACACAGAAAGAAAGGCAACTCTCTTTCATGAGTAAATGTTATAATTTGATATATTAAAAGAGAGCTCAGCCAGTGAAGGGGGTTTCTTTGTCCCTTTAGAACCTTTAAACCTATGTTGTGCCCAAGGTACTCAGACATACACACACAGAGAGACAGTATTGATTTCCAGAATTTCTCTATGGAATGCCAAAAATAATAAACAAAAAATTAATCAAAAGCAACAGGCTCCTTCCATTATGTATTAAATATCCTCCCCATGAAGTTAGGACAAATAGAGATGTATATAGAAAGCAATGGAAACATAAATCTAGTGTAGTCATCGATTTCTGCCTTGTTCCTTTATTTCTAGTAAATAATGATCTTCAGATCTTTCATGGTGGCACTATACTAAAAGTCAGTTCTAGGAACCTTGGAAGTGTTTTATCTTTGAAAGAGCCAATGATACTGCCTCCTCTCCAAAATCATTGCATTCATTCATTTCTTGTTATGGAATGAAAACAACGTTTAGTAGAATCAGAAGAAACTGACAAAAGATACTCGCTATAAGAGCTTTCTGAACAGTTATGTATACAGTCAATAAAACATTTTATATTGTCCTGTGTCAAATTAGAAAAAAAGGATTTCCCCAGAAAATGTGGCCCCTGAATATTACCATTAAGTTACTAAAAATAAAAATACTATAGATATGGATTACTAGAAAAACAATTTTAAAAATCTTAAATATTAAGTATACCTGATTGGACCTGAGGCTCAGCCCAAGCTGAAAATTCTTAGCTAACAAGATAAAAAGAGAAATAATTTAATCTACTTAGATGTATGAATTCAGTAAGCAAAGACCACTACTGCCATTTTATACAGACCTCTATATTCCCTCCCATTGCTCATTTCTCAGCAAATTCATAGGATGATGCATGACCAAGCCAGGTCATTAGATTTTAGAGCACATGAGAAGATGCCAATATATTTACAAGATAAACAATTAAGGGTGAATTCTGAATCTGGCAGTTAATTATCTATATGCCTTGAAAAAAGAATCACGTAACCTTTCTATATAATGAGGTAGCATGGCAATATACATGGGAAGTAATAGATAACTGTCAAGCATCTATTTAAGCCATGTGGCTTGTATATCTTAGTTTGAAATCAAGATGCTTTCTGGGATCTAAAGGAAGGCATCCCGAGAGGAAAGAAGGGAAAGAGACATAGAGAAGGTTAAGATTCAGAGTAGTTTGATAATACAAGGATAAGTCTTATAACTTGAGTCTTTTCTTTCCTTTTATTATTATTATTAGTTGTTGTTATTTCCAGTGGCAGCCTCTCATGAGGTGAGCACAAATGTCTTCAGTGGCATAGTCACCAAAGCTCACATACATCTTAATAAATCCAATTACTTCAGTGAATCATTCTAAGCAAGACTCCTGCTTTGTTCCAGCTCCTCACTTCAGGATATGCACTTTTTATAAAGGGCTGTGTTTCTCTTACACAGAGATGTAGGTACTAAATTTCTGTGGCACCTTGTAGGTGGATGTCAAAAATAAAATAAATGCTGAATGAATCTTTTAGAGAAATCAATTGTGTCAACCACAGATTTTCTGGGTCAGTAGGTTGGATGTAATAGAAGTAGTGACAGATGCCTAGGATGATGACTTTTGTAGTTACCAATCAAGCCAGTCAAAAGCACAGTGTTTAAAAGGAGCAGATATCCTACAACCAAAGAGGTGAGAAGAAACTACATGTTTCACATAATAAATTAAATTTGTGATGCCATCAATGAAGAGCCCTTCACATTCCTCCGACATTCCTCCCCCTGCAAAATTATACCCATCACCTTGGGTAGCTGTGCCTTATGGTCTGCTAAAGTCCATGGCCTCAATTATATATTAATACAGCTTTACAGTTCTTAGGTAGGGATTTTTTTCTTTTAACAAAAATCTTGATATTTGTGCCCTACACTCTCACTTTGACCCAACAATCATCCTGTGAAAGAGGTGCCACTAGTGACAATTCAATTTGCTTTTTCAAGAATTTGCAAATGTAGGCAAAGTCAATGGGAATAACGCATCCTTCATGCAACTTTTACATTAAGAAGATGTGAGCTTTATTGGATTAGTCTCATAGAGGCAAGAACAGTAAAAACTAAAAATGACATGTTAGCTAATCATTACTTTGACAATAATTGTCATGAACAGAATTTTTTTATAGATTTTGGATGTAGCCTTGGAAGCAAAAAAGACTCAGATGCTGTGTTGGCCTGAGCTAAAAGGATTTTTTAAAATTTAATCTTTAAGAAGCTCCCGAGGATACAGGCTAAAAGAGTTTATAAAGGTCATTAAAAAATTAACTTATCTTGCTGACTGAAGCTTTTTTAATGCACTCTAAGTTACAAAGGAATCGCATCTGGAGCCTTTAGGCCAATGGTCTACTATATTTTTCTCTCATTAGTAAGGACAGCAAAAATCTGCATTTGGATTTTTACCACCGTAATCATCTCTGGTTCATTAGTCTTCATGATTGAATATGAGGAGAGCATGGAGCCAGTGGTGTAGGAATATTTTGTACTTATCTCATTTGCTCACACTGCAGTTCGGGAGGCAGCAAGAATCGTGGGAGGATCTGGGCCGGCTACTGGGGCTTAAAGTGGTTAAGGAAGAGTCAGACTGACTTCTATCAGGCCTGTCTGGAAGAAAAAAAATATACAATGAAAGGTCTTTAATGAAGGACTATTACTTAGGTAAAGCAAAATTTACTCTTCTCTCGTTGTTTAGCATCAGAAACAAAATTGGCTGGAGACATCATCGTAATGGGCAGCTAGATCCAGAGGAATCTCACCTTGAGAAATTTCAGCTTCCTCAACCATATATTGGAGATAATAAGCTGGCCTTAGTTATTTCACAGGCAGTTGTAAGGCATGTATGAAATAATATATATAAAATATTTTATTGTGATCAATCTCCATATAAACATTGTGCATTTTCATCATATTGACCATGATGGGTTAGAAAATCGGCAATTTCATGCAATATTTCTAAGAGTAAAACATTCTACAAACTAGAGAGTATTCTATATATTTTTATCAAAGGCTTTTCTTAAGGGAAGCATGGCCTCTGGCTTGGCAATTCTATTACTGGAAATTAATCTTAAAGGAATAAGAATGAAGAGAATGATGTACAAGTGTGCCATCAAAAAATTGTTTACAAGAGTAAAAACACTAGAGACAATTTAAATGTCCAACAAAGGGGATGAATAAAATAAAGTGTGGGTAAATAACATTCTATACATAATTAGGAATGATTATGTAAATTTGTATTTATCGGCCAAGAATAGAAGGATATTTCACCTAGTATTGTTAATAGGTATCCTGAGCATGTTATAAAACACTAAAGATAGTGTTAAAAAGGACAAAGAAAAATTCTTGAAGAAAATTAGAAATGCACAAAAGTATTAGTAATGGTTGTCACTGGATAAGGATTATAGAGGATTTCACTTTTTCCTTTGTGTTACTAAGTATTGCCTGATTTTTTTTATTTTTTATTTTTTAATTTAATTAATTAATTAATTAATTTTGAGAAAGGGTCTCACTTCGTCACCCAGGCTGGAATACAGCAGCATGATCACAGCTCACTGCAGTCTCAACCTCCCAGGCTCAGGCCATCCTTCCACCTCAGCCCCCCAGGTAGCTGAGACTACAGGTGTGTGCTACAAGGCTTGGCTACTTTTTAATTTTTTGTAGAGACAGGGTCTCACTGTGTTGCCTAGGCTGGTCTCAAACTCCTGGCCTCAAGCAATCCTCCTGCTTTGACTTCCCAAAGTGCTGGGATTATGGGCATGAGCCACCATGCCCAGCCCGTTTTTGTAATTAGCCACAAAAATAGAAGTTACTTCCACTTTGGAAAAATAATAGCCCAGGCTCGCAAGTTCAAATTTGGCATGAAAATTCAAATTTGACGTTAAGTAGCATATTAAAAACATGAAGACCATGGTTATGCCCAAAAGACACGTATATGAATATAGTTGTACCTTAGTTTCAATTAACCCAGTTGACACAATGAGGATTTTCTAAAGTCAAGGACTGTATCTAATCCTTTGTTCCTTTAGCATCAGCAGTGCTAGGCACATGGCAGATTCTTAATAAATATTTTTTAAATGAATGAATGATAATTTTATAAGAATAACCTTAAGAATCTTTTAAATAAAACAATCTCTGCCACAATGAAAACAAGATTCGATTTTTAAAAATCTGTTTACATACAGTACATAAAGAAATATAGCATAATGGATGAAAGAACATGAATGACTACACTGCCTGAGTTTGAGGCCCAAATACACCACATAGCCAAGGCATGTTTCTCAACATTTTTCCCCTCTTTTACGAAAAAGGTAATAATAGTATCAACTTCAGTTGTTGATAAATGAATAATCCACAGAAAGGATTAAACACAATGCCTAGTAGATTCTTCCTAAAAGTTGTGATTAATGTTGTTTTTACTGCTGTTGTTGTCATCGTTGTTGTTGTTCAATTTATCATTGTTTAAAAGTGGGCTTTCAGGGGGAGACAATTCAGTGAACCAGTTGGCCAAACTGGATGTTTGGCATTACACTGACACACTTTGAGGCCTCTCAAGATGAGAGACCGGCTTGAATTACTGTCATTTGGCTCGTCTTAAGACTGCTGAGCAAAACCAATGAACACTTATCAGGCCTCGGTTTTAAAAATGTCTATAGGATTTTTTTAACCCAGCTGTACCACTGGTTTAGGCATTTCTCCTAATGCTGAAGTCTTCTCTTTGCTGGAATTTTGATTGGGCTGCCTCCTTTAACCTAAATTATTTTTCAAATTAAAAAGCTTCCAATAAGCTAACCTTTAATAGGGAGGTTATATGGGGTGCTTCTCTGAAGTCAATTGCATTCTTCTCATTAGTATTCATAACAAGATCCCCTAACAATTGAGGATATTACATAGCTGGACAACAAAACATAATTTTTATGAATAAGAAAATCCAGCATAATCTGTTTGGCAACTTTTTTGTTAGAGATCTTGCTAGGGTTTTTATTCACTTTGGCTAAACCCTGTGATTGCGTTAGAGGTTCATGGCATTCTCATTATTTATTACAACTTGTTCCACATAGGGGTCATTCTCTTCTACCCTTTTTAATCATAATGATGACAGTTGAGAATTGACATTGTGCACTATTGTGTACTGTCAAATGCATAACAAATACCTTAATCAGGCTTAAATAGCTCAAGAACCACAACTATTTATTGCAGGTCAGAGGCAAATTTCTGGGGATGGCAAGTGGAGATGTGAGGATATTAATTTCAATATGCCCTGCCTCAAATGATAGCACCTAATTTGATCAAACATTTGCTTCATTTTATATGAAACTATGTCTCTTCTACAGTAGCAATAACCTGGATCAAATAATCTACCAGAGACAACTAGAATGAATAACCAGACTGTACTAGCGATTTTGTTGACTTAATACATTTACAAAATCAGAAACTTGGTGAATTTAATATAGCTAATTTCCTTAATACGCTTAAGAATCTTAAGAAAGAACAATATCTTTTGTGCATTTGTTTAGTGATAAATAGATTCTGTCATTGCAACATGCACTCTTCTTTCTTTGATTCTGAGAGCAAAGAAGAAATTTTCAAAATGGAGTCTTCATTCCTTCCCTAGTAGCTATTTCTAAGTTTCATGTGATTTCTGCCATACTGGTAGTAATGCCCTTTAAAGGAGGTGCATGTTACATTTTAGAAAATGATCACTAAAGGGCCACTTTTTGTTTCCCATTAAAATAGATTTATTTCAAATGTAGAGGGTAGTGATAACAGATCACATTTCCACATTGCCTGACAGATAGGATTAACTACCTGAAGGCTCTGTTTCAAAACTAAAAGGGTGCTTATGGCTCCTTAACACTTTTAAAGCAAACTCTTTGTGTCTGCTCTAAGCATGCTAAGGTGGAGGGCATTTATTTCCACAGCAGGAGGCCCATGGCAACACTCAATCGCTCTTACTTCACATTTATTATGCTAAATGACCAATGCACACTTAATCACTTGGCCTAAGAGAGGTGGCTAAGGGGATGCAGGTTTTCTCTGTAAGGGTATTGATGGAGTGGCTTAGAGATCAGCCTGCTTGGTGTTTCAGTCAATTAGAAAACACCTTATCCATGAAGTGGACTGACTGTACTTTCAAAATAAACTTGGATAAGACTGGATGCTGTTCTATTCCAATACGAATCTTTAAATCATGATCAACGAGGTCAATGTACCTTCACTTAGCTGTTTGCTCTATTTGGGATATGCTAAACTCTGGCTCTCTGTAATGATTTCTAAAAATATTAGTGTAATAATCGGGATGATAAATGCCAAGAACTTTCATGCTGATTTTATAACCACAGCAACCACTTAGAAATATTTTGTTTCTCCTTTTTCTCCCAACTCCAAGTAACTCACTCAACTTTACCCAAATTACTATGTGTGAAATAAAAGGCTTACAATAGCAGGTGTCTGTAAATTGAATTTTGAGCTCAGGTAAAAGATATGCAACTACATTACATTCTATTTTATAAAAGCATTGATCTTTTCAAGATAAAGGAAAAAAATTAAGTTTTTTGAGGTTTATTGTTAACTTCTCTGACTCTTTTGTTCACTCAATCAAAACCTCAGAATCATCTTCGACCTTCTCATCTTGTTCACCAGTCTGTTGCCAAGTCTATGGATTCTACTTGCGTAATACTCTGTCGCTTCTTATGAGTTCCCACTGCTCCTCTTCTTTTAGGTTATTGTTTCTTCTCTTTAGGATTAACCAGTCTCCTTAATACCAATCTCTGTTCTTTAATCTATCTTATACACTGTGACCACATAAAGCTTCCAAAAGTGCAGAGTAGATCATGTCATTTCCTTGCCCCCAGATCCTTAATGACTCCATATTGCTTAATTTTTAAAATAAACTGCTTAGGCTGGGCGCAATGGCTCACGCCTGTAATCCCAGCACTTTGGGAGGCCAAGGCTGGCAGATCACAAGATCAGGAGTTCAAGACCAGCCTGGCCAACACAGTGAAACCCCCTTTCCACTAAAAATACAAAAAAAATTAGCTGGGCATGGTGGCGGGCACTTGTAAGCCCAGCTACTACTTGGGAGACAGGCAAGGAGAATCGCTTGAACCTGGGAGGCGGAGGTTGTAATGAGCCGAGATCAGGCCACTGCACTCCAGCCCAGGCGACAGTGCAAGACTCCTCTCAAAAATAAAATAAAATAAAATAAAATAAAATAAAATAAAATAAAATTAAATTAAATTAAATTAAATTAAATTAAAATAAAGTAAAATAAAATATAAAATAAAATAAAATATAAAATAAATAAAATAAACTGCTTAGTCCAGTATTCAATGGCTGTCCCCTATCCTTCTATCCCTGTTCCCAAGTCTACCTTTCCAGTTTCATTTCTCTCTGCTGTCTTCTTTCACCCACTAATTCAGTAGTGTGGCATTCGTTAATATTCATCATGCAGGATCTGTGCATGGGATTTCCTGTTCCCTTGCTCTTCTCCCACTGTATCTCCTTTCCTACCCCCATTTTATACAGCCAAATCCTGTCTGCTTAGCCTTCTCTGATTTCCTCCAATGTGCTGATCCCTCTTCTATATCTATATACCTTATGACATTTTCATCTTGTATGATAGTTATATATATCTCTTAGACTTTAAATTGTTTTTATAAATTCCCTGGAAGTGGAGTCTAGGTCTGATTTTGTGTTGACATCCCCCTTAGTACCTAGCACCGTGACTGACACATTGTATCCATTTAATACATATGTATTGATGTATTCCATTCACAAATGAATCCTAATTTACTATTCTTAAAACATCATAAATTTATGTTTTCAGACACCTACTTTCACCTATTCAGATCTTGAAGCATTCTAAATTCGAACAGATGTTCGGTGACAGCTGGGAGAAATTACACTGCAGATACCAAATCATCAGCACAGCTCTCAGGATCACATCTTCACCTGGTTATGTGTTCTGGACAGCTGTGCCTTCTTGGAAATGCACTTGGCTTCAGGAGCGAGCTCTGTTTGTAATACCCTTATAGCATTCCAGAATAAACATGACAGGCCTTGATGTAGAGTAGAATATGTGCAAGTCCATGATCTATTTATGTTCTCAGGGGATTAAGGGGGGGCTCATTTTGCATTTGTAAAGATGTTTCTTATCTCAAGACCTCAGTCAATTTCAGATCACTGTGATTTTACTTTTAGTAAAAAAAAAAAAAAAAAAAAAAAAAAAAAAAAAAAAAAAAAAAATTCAGATAGCCTGTGATGGGGAAAATATGAATATAAGGAAAATGTATAACTCAGCATATGCTGGAGGCCAGAAACAAGACCAAATGATGCATAGTTAGGCTCACTTTTCCTGAATTGGATGCATGTTCTGCATCCAAATGTGCATTAAATTTGGCTATTGCATCGTTTTTTATACTTGTCTGCCCTGAAACTGTTCTTACCATTCTCTTGGGACTATGGCCAAAGGTAGAACATTAGTGAATATCCATGTTACCTAATCTCCTGTGGTATATTTTATTCCATGCCCTTTGTTTTCTTTCTTTCCTCTTGATTACTCATATGTACCCCATTCCTGTACTCTATGTTGGTAGGGGTAGGTGGGGAAAGAAAATAAATATGCCCATGGTTGTCCTAATAGACACCAGTTTATAAATAGTACTGGTTTGAGTGTGCACTGGTTTTCTGAATACAGGGAGGTCAAAAAAAAAAAAACATTTTCTTTTGAAATGAAAAAAGGAGGTTAAAACAAGAGTTCTAATAACAGGCTTAACACAGAGCAGTAATACCAGCATGAATTACCCTTGGTACCAGACTTTTATTGGAAGTCCTAGATTGCTTTGTTCCTGTCCCTGACATAATATTCAGAGTTGGGTTTATATTTGTCCAGAACGGAGCTGCTTGCTGCAGTCCATGCAAATCAAATGCTTGATTTATGTACCATTTTACTGGAGGGTATAGCATTAAATTTAATTTTGTGAGGGAAGCCTGAGGTGCTTCAATGCCTGGGCCTGACATTGTGAACTAGGTAGAGAGGTGCACAAAAATTCATTACAGTTTCCAATATGCGAAATGCAGCATTTGAATGAAACATTTGTCTCTTGTCAAAAAGGCGTCATGTCTATTCTTGGATAAATATTTCCACCCCACCCCTCAGGACACAAAAGCACATTTTTGGCCTTCATCACAGATCTTAATAAAAGAAGAGTGACTACAAGTATTTGGGGGACTCCAGGGACATCAAGCAACATGTGTCTGTGAAATTAAGAATTAGTAGTAATATCAACACAACTGTCTGTACCTTGACTGTTGAATGTTGCAGCAGAAAATTGGTATACCTATACTAATTAGCTATATGAGAAATTTGTAACTTTTTTCATCTTTAGCTAGATACTATTTACCAATCTTGTTGCTCATTACCGGTTGGCTTCCTTTTCCATCCCCTACAGCACCTATTCAACACTTGACTGCACTCTTCCCAGTATCCTAACCTCACCGCTAACTCCTGGGTCGCAGCAGAAATCCTGTCATTCACCTCCCCAGGAGACTCAGGGCCATCAGGAGTCAACATCCCTAGCTTTCCTTCCATATGCCTCATACTCTTTGTAAACACTGTTGATCCTCCATTGCTCATGGAAGACAGTCTTTAACCTTGTTACCCTTGAGCATGCAGGTAAATCCTTTAGTAACCTGCCCTGTCCTTCCTTTCCAGCCTCATCTCCTGCACACTCCCCATGCACTAAGTGTTCCAAAACATACCTGGGCTCACCTGCTCCCTCTGCCAGGAATGACCTTCCCCTGTTTCACCACCAGCAAAATCTGCTTCTCTGTGAAGCTCTTCTCTCTCAAAAGAGGCTTGCTTACACCATTCATAGCACTAGTATAAAAATAATAGCACATTTAGTTGAAGTATGCCCAGTTTTAAGTATATCTTATTTAATTTTGTATCATCCAGAGCACCTGGCACAGAATCTGGTACATAGTAGTTCCTGAATAAATGCTTCTAGAATTAAATTGAGTTAAATGATCACTATGATAGTAGGAGGAAAATAAATGGGTGTGAGGCAAAGAGAATTTATATCATCTCAATTTTTCCTACCTTTTGCCAAAGAAATATAAGACGAGCCCAATCGTAGACCCAAACTTTTATCTTTAGGAATTCTAGGTTTGAGTCCTAACAGTGACATAAATCAGTTTTCCTTTTGAACTTGTTCTTTAATTATTGTATATGTAGCTGTTCCTATTTGTGAAATAAATATAAATGGACAAAGTCTTAACCATATTTTAATTTCAGTTTATTGAAAGTTTACATGAAAAGAGAATTTGTTAAAAGTTTCCCCAAGGACGCTTTTCTTACAGAAATGCCTCCTACAGCATTCTCTTTGTCAAAATAGTCAGAAATGTTGATATTCATTTTTTTAATATGTAAATAGTATAAGTCTTTTAGACTCAGAAAGGACTAAAGAAAGGCTCTACTATGTTGATTGATAAAAATTATTTTAAAATGACCTAATCCCATGTCTGAACTACATTAAGCACTATGCTGTCAGGTTCGAGCCCAAGCTGAGATCCAAGGGTAGTGGGTGGGTAGGTGGTGGGTAGCTGGAAAAACACTTGAGGAATCGTAGGCAGTTGTGACATGGCTTTATTCTCTCTATGGGGGCCAGCCATATGTATATTGTCAGCAGGATAGTTATACCTTTTACAGACAATAGTGGCTCCGAGCCAAGCACAAATTCATGTGAGTGGTTACCTAATGTGCCTCACGTGACGTGGTTACATAATGTGTGGGGTTGTGCGCCTGTGCTGCAAACCCGCTGAGCCATTCTGCACTGGAAGGCCGCCTCAGCCTCCTCCTGACTAAAGTGCAGCCATCTCCCTTACACTCCACCCCCTAGGCTGAGGGTGTCTTCTGGGTAGGGACACGTGCCCATAGGGCAGAGCCCTGAATCCGTAACCCACAACAGCAATACAGAGAGAAACAGCTCACTACTAGGGTCCCAGCTATGCTACTTACGACTATTAGGGCCCAGCATAGGCCAGAGCCCAGGAATGCCCGCCATCTCTGCAGGGGTTTGTCAGTAAGGCTCTTGACTGCCTCAATCTCCCATGAGACCCCTTGCAGGGCTGCTGTTATGTTCTGCGGATTGTCAGGGATAAAGGTACAACATTGTCTTCCTAAAATGGCATAGGTGCCTTCTTGGCAGCAGTTCCTATGTCTAAGGCCATTCGGTTTTGCAACGCCACCTTTCTGATCTGATCAACCTTATCTGTTAACAGGAGGAGGGTCACTTGGGTGTAATTCAGAGCCAAGAGCAGTAACTAGTGCTTCTACAGTTATGACATCCGCTCCAGGGATAGTCACTGCCAAGGGGTAGAACCAACAGGGGGCTCGTCGCACTCGCAAAAACCAAGAGTGTGGTGCCTCCCAGTTATGTGAGCGTCTGGGTAATGTGGGGAGAACAGTGGCAGGCACAGAAGGCGACCCCCAGGTACAACGTCCAGTCCAGTTTGCTGGTAGATAAGGCCACAGTATGTCCCCACAGACCCCTAAACTCCCAGGGGACACAAAGTCCATTGGGGCCTGACCTTGTTGGGGCCACTTGTTCCATCATACCTTCAGTGTGGTGACATGTGTTATGTTTGCACAGGCTGTGACGGGTACCCCTCCCACAGTGGTGTTACCCCAATGTTCTATGCACTGTAGCGCTTGAGCTGACGGTACTACATCTTCCCCACTAGCCAGCCCCACTCATCATAAACACTATAGCCAGCCAGGGGGCAGGTGTGTTTGCTTTGTCCAAAGCTTAGCGTGTTGTGTTCCAGACATCAGCCATGGAACCCCAAGTCTCCAGCCATGTCCAGTTCTCTGCAGATGCTGAATGTATGTGCCAAGGCAAGCCATCCACAGCTGCTGCTGGAAGGCAGTGCAGATCCAACAGTTGGAAACATTGGTCACCTCAGCATAGGTGTGGGCCCAGTCCACAATGCAGTTGGAGCATGTTAACCTACGGTCGAAATGACAGAGCAGGCGCAGATACTAACAGAGGTAAATCACATCCCTCAGGCAAAATACAGGCTAACTTTTCATCCCTGGATAACAATGCAGCCACGAGGGCTTCTGCCCTGGGCGATGGTACTACACCTTCTCAGCTCCCGGTGGTTCCTTTGGGTCCTGTATCCATGCCAAAGTCACGGGGGAGCTCGTAATAAACCACACAGACAATACATATGTCTCCCGGAGGGGGGTTCCTTCCCTGGCTGTTCCCCTATGAGCAGTCAACTCTGGGGGCCATGTATTGAACATCCAAGGAGTGGCATGCAAGTCATACTATAGGCCCTCCCCCCAGGGAGCTACAGTGGCCCACCACTGGCAGTGGGGGCTTGGAGGGTCCATGGCCACAGCCAGGTTTTCTGTTCCCCCACCTTCAGGGGTGTTGGGGCAGCTGCTCGTCTCCATACCTGGTCGGAGGAGGTCATCCATAGTGTGTATCTGCAACCGAATGGAATGGGGATGGCAGCCTGGTGTAACAAACCCTCCACCAGGGCCAGGCTGCCTTTCCGTGGCCATTTATTCAAGGTTTGGAGCACCAGGTCCAGCCTGGAACTCCAGCCCACAAAGATGAGGGTGTGACATGCAAGTGTAACCCATTCTTCAAGAGCCCGTTATATCATTCAATCATACCTGCAGCTTGTGCGTTGTACAGCACATGGAATCCCTACTTTATGTCCATTCGTTGTGCCCATTGTTGTACCTGTTATCCAATGAAATGTGTTCCCCTATCACTCTCAATGGCCAGAGGGCAACCATACAGGGCACATAAGTGTTGCAGGGCCCGGATGGTGTGCTGTTGGCCAGCCGCCCTGCAAGGGTAGGTGAACAACAGGCCTGTGGCGATGTCCACAGCTGTTAGCACATGCATATACCCTTGCGACGTCAGCAGTGGCCCAATGTAGTCTACTTGCCACCTGGGCAAGGGCACTCGCCCTATCATCACTTGTTGTGTAACACTGGGCAGCTGCCTCCATTTAGGGTATGCCTGAGCACATGCTGGGCGTTTTTGACAAGCCTCCCAAATATCTTGCATGGGCAAGGACAGACCCCAGTGCTTATTGATCTGTTGTATCAGCTTACCCCCTGCATGTCCCAGTTTCTGGTGCAGCCACAAGGCCTCATCTTGTGTAGGTGCCGACTCTACTAATTGGGCTTTGGACAAGGCATCTGCCTCATCATTGCTGGGGGTGGCCAAAGACATATGGCCTGATGCATGATAAATAGTTACCTCTTTCTGATGGCCCATTTCCCCGAGGTCTTGCTACATGGCTTGGCCCCAAATGGGTTGGTGGCCGACTAGCCAATTCTGTGTTTTCTAAGTAGTTAACCACAAGGTTAAGCCTCAATAGACTGCCCAGCTATTGGCACAGATTACCATAGATGTCTCCTCCTTGGTGATCACTATCCATACTAAGTTCAGCCCATTGGCTATTTTGCTCACACCTGGTTTCAAACCATATCATGTTGGTACTAGGCTGGACTGCAACAGTGGTTCAGCAGCAGTAGCACCTTGGCTAGACCCATCTGTGTACCATGCTCCATTGGGAATGGGGGGATGCCCTTCCTTAAACAGTGATTGCTTGTCTAAGGGTGCCTCAGGCCCCATGACCTTATCTTGCATTAGAACTACAGGCCCCAAGACCTCTTGCAACTCTGCTGCTAAGGGGCTTGTACTCAGTGTACTCCACTGCTCTAAGTAGACATCCCACTTTGCCAAAGTGGATGTCTGTGCAGTCCCAGTCTGGGGGGTTATTACCCATGAATGCACCCATCCCACTGTCAGGTAAGTTGTCCACATGACAACTATAGCCCATCCTGTCACACTCTCACAAGCCTGAAGTGTGTCATATACAGCTGCCAGCTGTTTTTCTATTAAGGAATACCAGAGCTCAGCTCCCCCTTCCATAATTAGGACAAAAAGCCTACTGGCATTCTCAAGCACTCCATGCACTGCCACAGGCCCCAACCAAAACCATCTGTGTTCACATGCATATCCGGCTCAAACGGGCGCCCCCAGTCAACTACTTGTAGGGCTTGTGCCTGCTGAATAGCCCACTTGGCTGTCAGGAAGGTGATCTCAGCCACTTCCCAATCCCAGATAACTTGCTTCTTTGTTAACCAATACAACAATTTTATCATTTGAGCTCAATGGGGAACAAATGCCCGCCAATATCCCAGGAGGCCCATAAGAATTTGCAGCTGCTTCACCACTGTGGGCCTGAGACACACCTGAATTTTATCAATGATGGCCTCTGGTATGACCTTCATCTTACCTGACCAGATTATTTCCAAGAATCTGGCAGATAATCCAGGCCCTTGGACCTTGGATTCATTGATGGCCCAACTGCATGCTGCCAAATGTTTCCCCAAGAGTGGCACTGCTGCTTCTAAATCTGCAGGAGAATCAGAGGTTATCATAATATCATCAATACAATGGAATAGGTGGACCCCTTCTGGACATTGCCAGGCAGCTAAATCCGTGGCAATGAGACCATGACATATGGTGGGGCTATGCACATAGCCCTGCGGCAACACTGTAAAAGTCCATTGTCGCCCTTTCCATGTGAAGGCACACTGTTCCTGGCTCTCTGGAGCAATGTCAATGGAGAAGAATGCCTGGGCCAAGTCCACTACATAGTGGTACTGTCCCAGTTCCATCTTCAAACAGGCCATCAAATCCATGATTGACAGTACAGCTGCATGCAAAGGGGGTGTTACTTTATTCAATTCCTGATAGTCCACCGTCATCCACCAAGTTCCATCAGGCTTTTTAACTGGCCACACTGGAGAACTGTAGGGGCTGTGGGTGCCACGCAATATCTGCACCTCCTCTAGCTTTTTAATTGTCTCAGTTATCTCCGGATGCCCACCTGGAAAATGGTATTGATGGGCGAAATTAACCAGTCGGGGTTGTGGCTGGACCTGAGGCTGGTGATGCATATATCCATGCAGCACCGTCTTCACCATACACACTCGGAGTCTGAATTTCCTGGCCATGCTTTGTAATCCCAGGCCGTGTAAAATGTCCACCCCCAGAATGTATTGCAGTGTGGGACAGACATACACAGTATATAAATTGGAAGCCAAGCAGCCGATGCCGAGGAGCAGAAATACAGGTTTCACATTCACTGACCAGCCTCCATAGCTGGCAACGTATGCAGCCTCACCCAGAAACAAGGCTACAATCTGTGCCAGTATCTACCAGTGCCAGCACCCACTGTACACTGGTGGGGGACCAGTGGATTGCTAATTCCACATGTGGCCTGTGGTAGTCCATTGTCCCCACCAAGCCAGGCACCTCAGCCAGTTCCCTAATCAAACAGAAAAGAACTACAGTTACGCCTGGCTGCAGCAAGTAGTCTTTAAGCTGGAGTGCCCGGGCAGGACTGGGTCACACAGCAATGTCTTTCTCCCCCTTGGGCATTTTCTGGAATTGCTGCTCCGAAGACAACCGCTTCCACAAAGTTAGGAGTACTTCATTGGGCTGCTTATAGATCTTCTCTCAGTCAGCCCCAACCAAAATCAAATCTCACCACATCTGTGCATGTCACTAGTTGGGGCCCTGCTTTTTCCCATGAGGGAGCCCCCTGCAGACGGGGCACCATACCCTTCTGCAGATGGCCTTCTGCTTCCCCAAGAGCCACCATGGCAGTGGTCATTTCATGTACACTGCACCCTATGTACAGGGTGAACACAGCAGCTAAGAAGCTAAAGGCACTCAGGGGTGCAGAACCCAACATGAGATCCCTCATGTGGGAGGTGAAACGTTCATCATCTGGCCCCCAGGTATTCAGGTCAAACATAGTCTGCTGCATACCCATCTCCCAGATGACTTGCACCAACTCGGCACACGACTGCCATTTATTCAGTTTCAGGTATTTCACTGGCGTCGTTCCACACAGTCCATTGGCTGCCTGTAGCCACTCAGTAGGAGTGTGGTCACCTTGCCCTGCTGCTAACCGCCTGCTCACTTGCAACCACTGACAGAGGAAGGGGTCAGTGGTGATGGAGCCCAGCTTTTCCATCTCAAAGGCAGAACAGGAGATACTATCTTCTCCCTCATCCCACAGATGAAGCATCCGGGCTGGCATGGGTTCCCCTGGATGCTGGCAGCACTGCTTGCCTAATTCCTGCACTCAGTTGGGGTATATGCAATATACAAAGTGTGTTGCATTATGGTTGGGGGGAGGTCCCTGAGCCTGCCCTTGGGGCCCCAATGGCTGTTCATGATCTACCTTCTAACAGTGGTGAATCCACAGTGGGGGTTCTTCCTCCTCAGTATCAGACTGAGTGGGGGTTTCTGGCCAAGACAACAGACGGAGGCCTGCATTCATGGCAGCCTCTAATTCTTTCTCCAAGCTCTGAAGCCAGGCCTCCAGGCACCCTGCCTGCACCTGGAGGTCCCTTACCTGTGCCACATCCCTCAGGGACTGGATTTGTACTTCTCATAGCACAGTCATAAATGCCCATCTAACTCTGCCAGCAAAGACTTGCTCCTTCTCAATGTTCTGTGCTTCCAGCTGCTTCTGCGCCTTCTCCATGCTCATGGGGGACCCATCTACTGCCGCCCAGGTTTCCACTGGAGCCCATTCAAGCAGCACAGCTGCCACCATGTACCACAACCCATGTTGTGGCCACATGGCCGACCCAAAATCAGCAGGGACCGAAGGCTCACTGACCTCAGGATACTACTGACTATGCCAGTTATCAGGTTTGAGGCCAAGCTGAGGTCCAAGGGGACTCAGTGAGCAGGTGGCAGGTAGCTGGAAAAACACCCAAGGAATCATAGGCAGTTGTGACATGGCTTTATTCTCCCTCTGGGCATGAACCATATGTACAGCATCAGCAGGGTAGTTATACGTTTTACAGACAATAGTGGCTCCGAGCCAAGAATGAGCTCATGTGAGTGGTTACCTAATGCACCTCATGTGGCATGGTTACATAATGTGCAGGGTTGTGTGCCTGTGCTCCAAACCTGCTGAGTCATGCTGCACCTTGCCTACTCCTGACTTAAGTGCAGCCATCTTTCTTATATATGCCTATCAAAATTCCATTGAAATATGTTTATTTACATTTTGTGTTGCCTATTACTATGACACCTGGGAGACCAACTTTCATTTTGGGCTTCAAATGAGAGTGAGAATATGCTAGCTTCCAATCCATGTCTCTGTTCAATGAAAACCACAGAGCACAAAGCACTTGTTCTTAAAAATGCCAACTAGAAGCAATAAAATTAACATTCAAGACTATATGGTCATTGGCCAAAAGTGATCAAAGGGACCCCAGGGTGGTGTGTAAGTCTATGGACTGAAGAAACCAGGTCAAAAAGGAAGGACTTATTGAAATGTTATGGCCTCAAATACTCATTCATAACAAAATTACCTGTCAATTAAATATTACCCTATCCCTTAGCTTTATTCTCCACCCTGAAATCTTCAGCATACACAAACACACTTACACACACACACACACACACACACACACGTGTGTGTGTCCCAATTTGAATCTCATTGAAACTTATAAGAGTTTTCAGGGTCTCTTGCTGTCTATTGGGAGGAAAGTGAAAAGCAGATCCCAGCTACTGAAACACCTATGAAGGAAGGGAATGCTACACCTGCATTCTGAAATCCAATTGCAACAGCTACTCAGAATAAAATAATAGACTAGAAATCAGAAGTCTAGGATCAACTTTGCCATGGAGTAAACAAAACATGTCAACTTAGGCAAGTCATTTTGCATTCTGAG
Source organism: Pan troglodytes (assembly GCF_028858775.2). Taxonomy (NCBI): domain Eukaryota; kingdom Metazoa; phylum Chordata; class Mammalia; order Primates; family Hominidae; genus Pan; species Pan troglodytes. Next base: position 46,217,984 of record NC_072401.2, read on the forward strand.
TCAGTTTCTTCATCTTATGCTGGGGACAGTTAGAGACAATATTCCTCTACACTATGGAGAAAAGGTATTAGAGGTAAAGAGAGGTGAAAAAAAGACTGGAAAGAGAATAAGCAGTACCGTGAGGAACCTGTCTTAATGGATAGGTGAAGGAAATTAAGATAGAATGGTAGTGAAGTAGAATGGTAGATTCTTGAAGTTGTCAAAAGTGAAGCTTAAGAGTTAAGAAGCTAAAACAAAGGAACCTCCTTTGAAACAAAGCTTCAATCTGTTAGTCTTCCTATTTAACTTAAGTGTTGGCAGAGAAGTGTGGTAGGTTCTTGAAAAGAAGCATAGAAGGATAAAAATAATTGAAATACTAGTTGCCAGGGCCTAAACTTGGATAGCGGCAAGGATTAAATTGCAAGCTGTTAAAGGGGATCAACTCCCCTCAGACTCAAGTCATCCCCTATAATTGGGCTGTTTCCATAGATTTTCTAGGGAATTTGAGTTGCTGTGCAGTTAAACCTTCCCTCTGGTCCCAGATTCTCTTACCATGAAAACTCAGATTGAATCCAATGTCCCATTTATCTAGAGTGGGAATGATGTCTAGATGGTGTAGCCCTTTTAAAAAATATGGCTAATAGGATAAACCAGCTTCCGTGTAAACTAAAATCAGATTAGTCTCAGAAATAAAATTTTTAGAGCATTTACTTAAACCCATGAAAGAATTGTCTTTCTTGATTTGCACATTTCTTTCATGCATTTCTTAATGACCATTATACAAAAGAGGAAAACTATTAATTGATATTTATTGAATATTTTCTATGTGCCAGACATTGTTCTAGGTGCTTCTCTCTCATTTAATCATCACAAAATCTCTAGGAGGCAGGTACTACTGCTATCCCCACTTTACAGATACTCTTCGCAGACAGAGTAAGTAATTGGCCCACGTTTACACAGCAGATCAGTGACAGACCTTGGGGGGGATCCAATGCTGGGGTGTGAGCACAGAGTGCTTGTTTCTCACTTCTGAAAGCACTGCCTGCAATCTGTGAAAGGTTGGCCTCTCTGGGAAGCACAAGTTTTCTCTCCACATCTACCCCAAAGACAACAATTGCTGATAGGTCAGGTCACTGGAGACTAAGAATGTTACAAAGGGTGAAGATTTGTGTTACCCTTATAGCAGAATGCCTTATTAGAGATTAAACTTGTTTTTTTTTTGTTTGTTTGGTTTTGTTTGTTTGTTTGTTTGTTTGCAGGGTGGGAGGTTTTTTTTTTTCTTTTTCTCTCTCCAAAGAATTCCATGTCAGAAACTCACTTTTCAGGTATGGAAGGGAGAAAAGCTTGAGGTCAGCTTTGTAACTTGTCAGGGGTGCTGGGGGAAGAACAGAACTCAAATCAGGCAGGCGTCACTACAGACCTGTTCCCAGTGGCACACAGGGGGTGGAACTGTTCCTAGTGTGGGCAATGGGGAGTCTGTACAGAATTTAAAAACAATAATAAAACCAAATAGAAGTTAGTCTGCTTTTTACTATCACAGTGCACTGGCAATTCTAAACAATGGCAATAATACTCTCCCCAGAAAATTCTTTTTGTTGGTCTATGTTTTAAACAATTGCTGCAGATAGGATTGAACTTTAATAATATATATAAACTTCAAATCATCACATTTGTATCACTTATCCTTTGATAAACATCATATTCTACAAAAGTTAATGCAGAGAACTTTTAATTGTACCACTTACTGAAGCTTGCTTTGGCCACAATTTGTCTCCAACCCCTGTGGTATTACATATGCATGTCTTTAAACAGTAGATTCCAAATAAACTATAATAGCACAGTAGTTGTAAAGACAAAGAAACAGAACTTCAGTTAGTTCAATTACGTAACTCATTCTTAAGCAATGGATTAAATAATGCCAGTATTCACTAGTGTCCAGCCAATTCTGATTTTTGCAAAATACTAAAGACCTCAGAAATATTTACAGAATAGAGTAAAAATTTATGATAAATTTTATGCTAAAGATTTTTAGTGGAAAATTTTCAACTGCAGAGACATTTTCAAGCTTCTAAAGTTGATTTTGAGGGAAAAACAAAATGGGTAGTATTACAATTTCTGAAATTTTTGTGAAATGGGATTATTTAGGAACTTCTGACACGTGTATTCTTATGTTTAAGCCTTTTCCTAATTATTTTAGATATCTTGCTTTACGTAAAAGAAATGTTTCAAGTCACAAATTAATTAAAAAGTGTTATTCAATAAACTATGAGCAAAAATAGATTGACACATCTGACCATACTGTGTACTGAACATGCATATGCAGAGATCAATCAACATCATTGACAAATTTTCAGAAGTTAAGGCTTAAAAATAGACTGTAATGTTATTATTCAATATTATCACATGCAATATTTTTCAAAGAACATGTCAATAATTAAAATACTTTAATCTATAATTTTATCTCATTTTTGTACCATAATATTTCATTTTAAATGTTTTAATTTAATTTTATACAGACATATTATATATTATAATTATTATATATAATTATATAGCTATATATAATTATAATAATTACATATAATTATCTACCCACCTTGGCCTCCCAAAGTGCTGGGATTACAGGCGTGAGCCACCACACCTGGGCTAATTTAATTTTTATAGGCATGACATTATATATAATATATATATTTATAAGCATGATATTACATATAATAAATACATATAATATTGTGCCTGTAAAAAGTTAAATTAGGGTGGGTGCAGTGGCTCACACTTGTAAATCCCAGCACTTCGGGAGGCCGAGGCGGGCGGATCACCTGAGGTCAGGAGTTTGAGACCAGGCTGGCCAAATGGCAAAACCCTGTCTCTACTAAAAGCACAAGAATTAGCTGGGTGTGGTGATGCACGCCTGTAATCCCAGCTACTTGGGGGGCTGAGGCAGTAGAACTGCTTGAACCTGGGAGGCGGAGGTTGCAGTGAGCTGAGATCACGCCACTCTGCTCCAGCCTGGGCGACAAGAGCAAAACTCCGTCTCAAAAAAAAAAAATTAATTAAGTAATTAGATAGATGATAGATAGACAGATAGAGAAGTTTTTTAAATGTCAACCCCTACATTTCTTTTCTGGTTCTTATTAATTTTTGTTTCATTTTATAACTGTTACTGAAAATAATTTTGTCACATAGAGAGGCGTTATTAAAAATTATTTTCTCAGGATATTAAGTATGATGGCTCCTACCCTACCCATCTGAATCCAAAATGTGAGACTGAAGGATCACAGCCAGATAGAACACCCCCCTGTAATTGGATCTCACCTATTTCTGTACTTCCAAAATGCTGTCTGCCAGAATTCCTGGTCACCCTGATACAACGTACCCTGAGATGTTAACACCCAGGAAAACTTGGACCCTAGCAGGTTACCAGAAATCTAATGAAGATGGAGGAACAGGTGTAGTTTTAATTGAGCCTCATTGCCTGCACTAAAGAATACATACGTGTTATTGCATCTGGAATTTTGGTCCTGGGAAAACAGAAACCTTTTTCTTAAACACATAAAGGATTAAACGTCTAGGCTTTGGCAAAGGTTGACTCTCCTTGGATTTACTGTTTCCCTTACATAAATATATTTGGCTACTCTCCTGAGAATTGTAGTAGTCCAGCTGCTCATGTCTTAATTGGAGCCCAGAAATCCCTTCTATTAGGAAACTGTACCCCTTGGGACAGGGATACAAATCTGCCTCTTTCTTTTCCTTTGTTTATTTTTCTTGGCATTTTGTCACTTTGGATTGGCTAGAAGATGGCAACAGGACATATCAGAATCACTTAGGGAAATTTTACCACCTATACACATCATAGACTTATATCAAATCGTCAAGGGAGAGTACATGTGTGAAATTTGAAAAGTTGCCCATGTTGAGAACAATTGATTCAAAGTATTGTATTTCAAACTACAGGTTACGCTCTATTAGTGGGTCATGAAATTAATTTTTTGTTGGTCACAAGCAGCTTTTTTTTATTATTTTAGATTCAGGGAGTACATATGCAGGTTTGTTACATGGCTATATTGTGTGATGTTGAGGTTTGGGCTTCTAATGGTCCTGTCACCCAGGTAGTGAACATAGTACCCAGTAGGTAGTTTTTCAACCTTTGCCCTCCTACCCACTTTTGGAATCCTTAGCAGTGTTCCCATCTTTGTGTCCATGTGTACTCAGTGTTTAACTCCCACTTATAAGTGAGAACATGAGGTATTTGCTTTTTCTGTTTCTGAGTTAATTCACTTAGGATAATGGCCTCCAGCTGCATCCATGTTGCTGCAAGATACATGATTTCACTTTTTATGGGTGTGTAGCATTCCATAATGTATATGTACCACATTTTCTTTATCCAGTCCACCATGGATGGGCACCTGGGTTGATACCATGTCTTTGCTATTGTGTATAGTGCACAAGAAACAATTAAAAATATAATTGAATAGAATAAAAATAATCAGAGTGCCTCATTTGCAGTATGGGAAAATACTGTCTTGGAAATTTACAGAAATGTTTGTTTAAACTGTGTGTGTGTGTGTGCATGTGTATTGGGTGGCAAAGTAAAATATGTTTCTGACTGTGAGGCATGTTAAAAAAATGTCTGCAAACCATTGACATTGAGGGCCCAGTGCTGAATGGTAGGCTCAGGGAGTGGCCAAGAAAGTCATCCTCCTACTTTCTACAAAGGTTCTGAGATTTTACCTGCCTTTGAGGCAGGGACACTGTAGCTCCACATGGTTCCATCCAGGTTTCCAAAACCCTGTCTTTGACTTCTCCCTAAGAAACTTGAGAGGCTAAAAGGAGACAGATGGAGGAACATTCCTGGTCTCTCTAAGGATACCCAACAACAACAAATCTGCATCTGCACTAAAGCTATTAATGAGGAAATTGCTCATTTTATTATTTCTTGTTCTCTCATGGACTGTCCAACATGAAGAATTTCTTTAAAAAATTAGAGGAAAGGAAGCCTTCATCTATCTGATGAATTGGTAGGGTGTTCTCCCCTTTGGCTGCAAGGCTCCAAGGCTTCTGGAGTGTTTGACGCTTGTCATCGTGGTGTGATTGCAGCTTCATTCTTGCCTTAGTCTGGACTTTCTTTCCTGTATTGTGTTGTGTTTATTCCATTCTAATGATAGGTGTACAAATCTCTTGAAAAAAAAAAAAAAGATGTGTTTGGGAAATATAAATATTCCTCCATTGGGCAGGAGGGATTCTATAGCTGGGACTAGCTTGGACAATTCAGAACTCAATTCAGTATTATTGATTTACAAGATGTAAGAAAAAGCAAGCAAAAAAACCCAGAAAACACGATTTTAAGGTGGACTTTTAATGCCTGCTTACCTCTAAATAATAGGGTTTTTTCTTTTCTTTCGTTTATTCACTCCTAAATTCATGCCATGTTGGTGACTGCATACTCTCTCCCACCAAACTGCAAGACTTGCTTTTTTCTGGATAAAAGAAGGATAGAGTTAGTAGAGGAGAACCAAGGCAGCCCAAGAATTAGAAGTTGACATATTAAAAAGTTGAATCACGAAAATTTGCCATGGACAAATTTTCCATGAAAAGGGAAAGAGGGGAAATTTTGATAATATGCCTTGTCCCCTTCCCTGACAGATTTTTCTCCACAGTAAAATAACCTTCTAATATACTATATCATTTACTTTTTTATTTTCCTATCTCTCTCTTCTACCTAAAATATAAGCTCTATGAGAGGAGCAGGGATTTTTTTTCCCTGCTGCTATACCCCCAGCACCTTGCACATAATAGATGTTCAATTAGCTCCAGAATCCACACTTTTAACCAACATTCTGTTGTTCTTCTTGAATCTATTAGTAGTTTCTGCCACCCCACCTTCAGCCAGCCCCATAATAGCTAAGCTGCTTATTTACTTGAGTCTGTCAGGCATGAACCTGTATAATATCAAAAAGAGGGAAGAGGATATGTTTTACACTGAAGAATCCTAGTTTGGGCAAGACTTTTGCATTTCCTCTAAACTTTCCTCATGCTCCAGCTAGTCTCCAAATACCACAAAGGAACCTAGCTACTGGCCATGAGACCAGCTATTCTGCCAGCAGCCAGGGTCTCCCCGCAGCCCTGTATGCACAAGAACAGCTGCAAACACAAACACAGCTGTTGGGTTTAATGGACTATTTCTCCGTTTCCCCTCTTCCTCATTTCACCCGCAAACAAACTGTAGAGATCAAAAAAGTAACTCAAATGTACTACCATTAAAGCCACACAGTAAGTTGGAACTCTGGTCTTCCTTCCCTTGTGTTTCATCAAAAAGAACTGGCATGTGGAGATAAATAAATGTTCAGTTCATTTTAGAAATCCTGATCACTGAGAGAACAACAAGGCAGTGGCAAAACCTCCCAGATATTAAGTCAGAAAATCTAAGTTCTCATCATACGTTGGAGACTCCTGTAACTTTAGGTAAATCAAATTCTTTCTGAGGCTCAAGTTTCTGGTCTGTAACAAGCAAATGATATCCTCAATTACCTCAGATGGTTGCTGAAATGGCAAAGTTAAACAGTATGTTGTGAGAACATGGGGAACCACAGAAATACAACATAATATCAGATATTAACCTTCCTTGAAATCTAGATAGATAGATAGATCGTTCAGAAGACTACAAGTATGTAGAAAGGGCAGGAAAAACGGCAGATGATTATCCAAAAGTATGTTTGTAAGGCATCAAAATAATTTTCTACCTTCCTAAATTTGCCAAATGAGATCTTTAATAGCACTATTAAGTATGTTGCATATTATTTTCTTCATTTTAGGGAATGAGGCTTAGAGAACATTAATTTATTCAACGTACATTCATTAACCACCTCCGATGCAAGCACTGAAAATTAAGCTTTTCCAAGCCAACATTTCTATCAAGCAGCAAAATCAGAATTCACACTCAGGTCTGTTTGTATCATACTAACAAACATGATACAAAATGTCTGGAAGCTGTAAAGAACATTAGAGTTCATTCATTCCCAACCCTCTACTCCAAGCAAGGATAGAGAGAAAGACTCTTCGCATCATTAATAACGCAGGTGCAAGCATAGATAGGTTGCTGATAACAATCTCAGATGAAAAAGCCAACATATGGGATGACAAAGCAGAATGTGTTAGTTAATCCAATTTCTTAATCATTCACTGGCCACCTAGGCTGAGCCAGGTAATATGGTAGGTGATTGTGCAGGTACAAACATGTAACAAATATTTCCCTACCCTGGAGATGTACCAAAGCTAGGGGGCAACAGACGGAGGAAAGGACAAAGACATCGAAGGACACCTGAGGATCATCCTTGACCAACTTGTTTCTCAGCACAGGAGAGACAGTCCTTGGGAGTAACTTTACATGTGTTGTGGTCGTTGTTTTTAATGTGTGTGGGGAGAGTGAGAGGACACTGGCATTTTTAGTGAATGAAGCAAGTCAATTTTGTGCTGTTGATGTAAAGGTCATCCCATAGGTACATTGTGTAAGGCCTGGGGGAAAACAAGTCATATTAAAAATAATCAATGTTTGGCTGTATATACTAACATTTGATTAGCACTTTAGGATTCCCAGAACACTGACAAACGGATTATCTCTTTCAGGTTAAAACATTATAATTTACCAAAAAACCTGGATAACTTTCTATGCAGAAAATGAAAATACAGAAATTCTGTTCTCTTTCTTCACTTTTCTTCTCCATACAAAATCAACCCTCCTTAACTCATCCCCTCAAGTTTGCCAACGTTAATCATTTCCTATTAAATTCCATTGGAGACAGGGGGCATAGAGAGAAAATGTATGCCCTTGCCCTTTAAAAAAAAAAAAAAAATATATATATATATATATATATATATATATATATATATATATATTCTGAAACATATGTGGCAGGCAGCTCAGAGAAATGAGTCACATTTCCATATGAAGATTCAGGATTATCAGTAAACTTGATGAAAGCTAAATTCTCTTTCCCAGGCATAACTGCCACACAGGAGCTTCTCTCCCTCCCCAGCTCTCAATGGTTCATTATTATGCAGGCAGCAGTTAGAATTCTGCAGAGCAGGAAGGCGTAGCTAATCTCTGAAGTTTAAAGTTTGTTAAAATGCACGTAACTGTACATAAGAAAAATCTTAGATTCTTCTGTTTCTTAAATGCATATGGGGAACTAGGTTTGAAATTAAAGATAAAAAAGAAAAGTGAAGAAAACTGTTGTTTCTCTGGGTGTCATATATTCATCAGGATAGAGCTGCAGAACAAATTCGATGAAATAAAATTAGTGTTTATAAGTCAATGTGAACTCTAAAAAAGCATCTGAACACAGAATTTTCCATGGACATTTGGAAACACTTAGTTTCTCAGCCCCAACTCACTAATGCAGGTTCAATGAATATTAGTGAAGAGGAACCACCAAGGGATAAATGGATCTTTAATTTTTATTTCCACTCTCCTTTTTTCATTCCCCAAAATGGCCCTTTCGGGAACATCAAACACCGGGGCCTGTCGTGGGGTGGGGGGAGAGGGGAGGGATAGCATTAGGAGATATACCTAATGTAAATGACGAGTTAATGGGTGCAGCACACCAACATGGCACATGTACACATATGTAACAAACCTGCACGTTGTGCACATGTACCCTAGAACTTAAAGTATAATAATTTTTTAAAAATGGCCCTTTCGATGCCTCCTTAACAGTTCAAACAGATGTCTTATCCTTTGTGCCCTGTACTTGGAATCATACTTGTTAGCCTACTTTCATATAGAATGCTTTAGAATTGGCGTTGTCCCGGAAGTCACTGATTACTTTAAAAGGATACTTCCATGCCTGGAATAGGATGGCCCAATCCAGGCATAACAAGAGTGGCCACTGAAGGAGATTTCATCTGAAAGCAAATGCCAGTCACTGATGGGTATCAAGAATGGAGACATAAAGAGCAGGAGCTCATTCAGGAGGGAAGTTTACAGTGAAGAGAAGGGAATGAGCATTTATGGAGTGTCTGCATGAGGTCTGCTGCTTTGCTGCATTTTCTCATTCAATTCTTACAACTCTTCAGGTGAACATTATTATGCTCCTTTTTATAAATTAATTCTATCAGCAAATATATATATATACTATCTATTACATACATAGACATCTATTTTTATTCATTGTTGATAAGTAAACTAGACTAGAAGGTCCTCTCCCTTACGGATATTATTAGATAATATAATTCTAAAAGGCTTCATATCTAGAAAACATGTATGCATGTGTATTAATAAAGGGCTATTAAATCAGTGACTATACACTTCTAATAGCCTGATGCACATTCCATACCTTTGGAGTTCTTTGTCAATTGTAAAGCAAATATGAGAGTTTCATTTGTGGGATATTATTAATTATATTGGGATATCTCCTGATCTGAAAAATGGGGATAAGAATACTTACTCATAGAGCTGCTTTAAAGGTTGCAGGAGACAACAAATATATGTTTATGGGCTCAATAAATGTTATTTGCCCTTCTGTTTTGCTTTATTTCTCTTCCAAGTTATTCAAGTTATTCTCAAGTTTCTCTTCCAAGTTATTCTCTTCCAAGTTATTGGTAAATGCCATTTACCAATAAGTAAAATGCAATCTGAGAAGCATTTATATTGGATTCCCATAAGGGGAAAATGATTAATTTCTTAAGCAATGAAAAGATATATTTTGAAGGAGCCTTACCTGTGAAATGGTCTCATTGGCTGACATCCATGAACAGCATTAGAGAAAAAAATTGTTGAATCTAAAAAACATATTTTATGCTTTCATACCACTCTGTAATTTTTAAAAACCTGAAATTATAGGGCAGCTTTATCACAGCAAAGTCTTGCCCACATTCTTCTTCTAATATATCTCAAACTTATAGTTTCAGGAAAAACATGAGAATGAAAACAGCAATATTTGGTAAACACCAAAATATCAGTGATGCTACCTTTAAGAAACATTTAAAAATAAACTTGCGCTGAACTTGTTAATAAGTGCTGTGCTTTTATTCTCATTCTCTCTGTCTGTCTCTCTCTCTCTCTCTCCCTCGTTCTCATTTCTGCCAATTGTCTTAAAGATGTTACAGGGTTTAAAACAATATATTGTCATAAATCTCCAAAAGATGGTGATGGAGAAAGGCATTACCAAGTTGGACTTAGGATTCTTCCCCCCAGTTAAAAAAGACGCCGATCTCCCTATTTCTTCACCAGTTTGGCTGCTTTCCCAGCAGTCTTTAGTGATGAGGAATATTTATCAGTACTTTTTCTTCTTCTTCTTGGCCAACTCTGTCAAAGAAAATTCCAAAAGAGAAGGCAATCTCAAAATAGTTGTCTTACTAGAAATCAACAAACCAACAGAATCTTACTATCTAAACAACTGTTTCCCAATTTTCTCCAAAGTACAAAGGCATGCCTGTGGAGTGCTTCAGTCTACGTTCCAAGAAGCAACAGTGAACACTTTTTCCTCTTGCAATAAATATCCACAGTAGAGGCCATCAAAATAACAGTTTGGTCCAAAAAAAAAAAAAAAGGTCTTTATCCTGATTACCAAAATCTTTTGAACATTTACTTTCATAAGTTGAAGTATAATTAGACATAATTATCTGTTTCTTTGTAATGTCTTCCAGGAGAGTCTAGAAAACAGTTCTGACATAGCAGTGTGACCTTATATAAATAATTGTTCCTCCTTCTGCCCATTCTTTAACTACCAACTGAGATAACTGTTAGACCATGGTTTTCAACAGGGGTTAATCCCCATTCCACCACCACCACCACTGCCAGCAGCAGCAGCTGCTGCAGCACCCACCCTCTGCACTCTCACCCAGATTTTGGCCATGTCTGGAGACATTTTTGGTTGTCACAATTGGGGGATGCTACTGACATCTAGTGGGTAGAGGGCAGGGATGCTGCTAAACATCTTACAATGCACAGGACAGCCCCCCACAAAAAGAATAATCTGGACCAAAATGCCAATAGTGCCAAGATGAAAAACCTTGTTAGAAGATCTATGAAGACACTTCAACACTGAACTTTTACAAAGAGTTACTGCATATGCACAAATATGTATACACACACAAATATATATCGAACCAAGGTTCCCACTTAAATAAGTCTCAGATACATCTTGATGTTCCAAACAACAAGAAGGAAGTGCAAAAATTCGGCAGCTGGCCAACTAAGCAACATACACTAAGTGTTTGCAGTAGACATAATATGGGCAGAAAAATGTCTTACAATGTAGTTTCAAATGCAACAAAAACTCAGCCATTGTGAGCCCCACCCAGAATAAATAAGGTGGAGAACATCTGAAAGAGGGAACAGCTGCATGGTCTATAACAACTTTTACCTCAAGTCAAATCCTGATGGAAACCTAGTACTTTGCTCAAACTAAAGCAAGGTAACCGTGAAGAGAAGTTTATGAAGATTTTTAAATAATGTATTCTTCAAAGGAATTGGTCCATGGATCTGACCATATATGTATCCCATTGATGTATCCCATTATAACAGTCAGAGCAACTAGATAGCCAGATCGAAAACACATAGATCACATTTACAATAAAACTAGATGGCAAGGTATCCACATGGTGTGAATCCCCAAAATCACACAAGGTGGAAAAGCCACCAGCAGCCACAAGATGTTCATACTGCCAACATCAGTGCAGGAAAAAGCAAAGAAAAACAATACAGGTCTATGGACTAAGAATAGGAGAGCCTCAAAATAGCCAGCAGATATTACTAGAAATCTTGGCAAGCCAATTTGAGAATAGGAGATGACACTGGGACAGTTTTGCTCAATCTAATATCATGTGTGTACAAAGGACATAAGTAAATACCTAAAAGAGCTGGAGCAGTCTAGCCACTGTGCACACTGGAAACTGACCAGCCAGGTGTGTCTTTTAGGATGGGGACTCATACCGAGGAGAAACTGGTGACAGTGGGATCAAAATGAAGCAGGTCAGGCATGGTGGGTGGTGCCTGTAATCCTGGCTAAGGCGGGAGAATTGCTTAAAGTGAGGAGTTCGAGACCAGCCTGAGATGCATAGTAATACCCAGTCTCTAAAAAATTTAAAAGAAAAAAAATAGCCAGACATAGTGGCACATGCCTACTGTCCCATCTACTCAGGGGCTGAAGTGAGAGAATCTCCTGAGCCCAGGGTTTTGAGGCTGCAATGAGCTATGACTGCACTACTGTAGACAACAGAGTAAGACCCCTTCTTTAAAAAATAAATAAATACAATTTTTTAAAAGTTAAGCAAGATATGGACAAAAAAAAGACAAAGAAAAGAAATGGTTCTGATCTAGAAAATTAGCAAGAAATCTCAGAAATCAAGCTGTCATGCTTCTTGGCACAACATAAAAATAAGCAAACAAACAAAAGGAGAAGAGGGAGTTCTATAAAGTTGCACAGCTATCTGAACCAAGGCTCCTTCTAACATTCTCAAAAAACTAAATTAACATGAAAATGAGCAGCAGGAATGTATTGAAGTCTATATCTTAGATAGTTACTATAAGAGAAAAGATAAATAAGAAACAGAATAACATCCTTATAGTTCAGGTCTGCCCAGTAGAACTTTTCCTGGTGATGGAAATGTTCTATATCTGTGCCATCCAACATAGTGGCTCCTAGACACATGTGACTATTGACTAATGAGCCCAGGGAACCAAATTTTAACTTTATTAAATTTTAACTAATTAAAATGTAAATAGCTATATGAGGCTAGTTGGTACTATATTGTATAGCACAACTATAGAAAAGAAAAGCATGCCAGAAAAAAAATTTCAAAAAGCAATCAAAACTGTAACATAATACTTCAAAATGATTTAAAGTCATTAAGAAAGTAATACAATATGACAGTAACATAAATCAAAATTAGAATAATTGACTGAGATAACACTCAAGAAATAATTAGAAATTAAGAAACAATTATTTTAAAAGTGAAGACTTAATTAAAAGAAAATGAATAAATAACAATACTTTGAAATAAATAGAAGAAAAAAGGAGAAAAAAATTAAACATCAAAAGCAAATGAAGAAAGAGATGAAAATGACGTGGGAAAAGAGAGAAATATTGAAGTAGTTAAGAAGACCCAACATACGGATAATATGAATACCTGAAGAAGAAAACCAGTATTGATAAGCACTAAAACAAATTCTCAAGAATATAATTCAAAAACAAATTTCTGAAATAAAAAAGACTTGAAACTACATATTGAAAATGTACAATATATACTTGAAAATATAAACCCAGAATAACAAAAAGCAAGAAATAAATATTCTTGTAAAAGAACAGGAATTTAAAGAAAAAATTCTTTTGGAATCTGGACTAAAGAACATATGACTTACATAATTGATTGGATTATTAGTTTGTCATTAGACTTTTCAACAACAGTTTATCCCAAAAGAAAACTGAATAACTGATTTAAAACACTCAAGAAAAAAAGTGCACCAAATATTTTATATTCAGAAAAACTAACATTCAAATATACAGGAGACAGACAGCAAGCGATAATAGTTCAGTTTCTATTCTCCTCACGAGTACTTCTCAAGGAATCTACTACAGAACAAGCTTCAAACAACCAAGATCAGTAGAGACTGGTGAAAAACATTAAGTATGTAGCAATTTATAGAATTAAGTGAGGATTAAACGGGAGAAATTATAGTATGTAATGGCTATGTGATCTAATAATACAAATCCAATAAAACTATTAAAAACCGTGGGGAGTACAGGACTAACATATATAAAACAAATGATAAACTGTTTTCAGTTTTTTTAGAATTGGCAATGGTGGTATTAGTATCGTTGTTCTCACCCTATTGTATGTATAAAAAAGGAAAACAAATAATTATGGGGTTTCCTAATTCTATTACTCCTGTGCCCTTGAGAACTAAAATTCTTGGTGCAGAATTCAGAAGACAAGGATATAATATAGATCCAGATAAATTAAAGCACACTAAGCTTAAATATAAATTGGAAATATTGGTATGAATTTATAAGTATTTTGTGTGTTTACACTAAAAATATTTATTTCAGTAATATTTTATATTTTTGTATTTACATAATACAACATATAATGCATATATTATTCATATGATAAAGTGCATATGTTTGTGTCCTAGCTCTGTCCACTGAAAAGGCCAAGAAACAATGATCAACCAAGTAGAAATAAGGCTCTCTCGTACTTAGGCTGTGGTTTTGAAAAACCATCTCTATAAAAAAAAAAACAATCAAGCAGCAGAGCTTTTCAAAATATAGCTGTTTTCAGGTCAGCATCAGAAAATGTACAAGATGACCCTGAAACATCTTGACATATCAAATGGATAGCAGAGAGTCCATGTAAGATTACTAGGGTCATGGCAAAAGGTCTCAGAAATCAATTCCTCAGGATCTCACTGGCCAAAGATGAAACAATGTAAACTCGAATAAGGATAAGCATTCCAACAGATTGAAAACCAAGAAATATATTTAAATTATGTTTGAAATCCATGAGTTCATATGAACCAATTGATCTTAAATTAAGTAAAAAGACAGCAGTCTGTCACTAGGTAAACAAATGATAGATAAGGGGACTCACCTCCTTTAAAATCTTCTTCAGCGAATAAGAAAAAACAAAATGATAGAAAAACACTCTTTTTTAGCCCCCCGTGAAGGAATACATTTAAGTATTGAGACTTAACAGCCGCTGACATCACAAAGAAACAAAAACCAGATTTGATATGTCTCTCAGTGAAGTGACACAAAACCAAAGGGATCAAGCCTGAGATGCAGCTGACAACGTTTAGGAAATCAAGGTGGTAGAGTAAGTTATTAAATTGTCCCTTGAGTGTGCCATCAGCAAAATCTAGACTGCAGGTAACTCTGCAGCTAAGTAACCCAAGTCCTTCAACAGGTAAGTTATGAGAAAGTGAAAGCGAAGGGGGCCTATAGGATAAACAGGACTTAAAAGAGACGTCAAGTTAAAAAGGAATGGGCAAGATTAAACTGTAGTATCCAAGGACTGATACTTGAGTAATAAACCATAAGGAAATTCAAGGAAGTGATTACTATAAAAGTAAAAATAGGGACTAACAGAAAGTAAGAGAGGACATTGTAATTAGGATCGGGTACCTAAAGGAACTTCTGCGGTGACTGGAAATATTCTGTTTCTTGGCCTGAATAGTGGTTACAATGATCATTGGCTCAAAATAATTCATTAAGCTCTACACTTGTTTTGGATTTTTTTTATATCTATGTGCATGTGTGGGGGAATTTTAGGCATGGATTTTCTAGAAGAACAGAAGGAACTTGAGTTTGACTATTTCCACCCTTTCTGCTAAAATGAGGTAACAAGATTTGATCCTTTGTTAAAGAGAACTTTATGGAAGATAAGACCTTAAGTCTCATCATGGTTCCACCATTACCTTCTGCAAGACATCATGAAACACTCAATGGCTCTAGTCTTCAGGTTATCTTCACCATAGCCAGGCAAACAAGGCCTGCACCACGTGGCTCAGGAGAACATTTTCAGCCTCCACTTCCATTCCACACAACTGCCAAGCCTCTCACTTCTGTTCATCATTATCCAAACATGTCTCCATATCTCTCCCTTTATGATTTCCTTAATTGTCCTTATTCTCATGCCTTTAACCCATTATCCTTTGTAATCTACTTCAAATGTCACTTCTCGAAACTCTGAGTTTAAGCTACTTTTTCCTCTGTACTTCTAGACCACTTTGTATGTGTGGCTATTGACATAGGAGTTACCATATTTCTAACGTTGTTATGTCTGTATTCTCACTAGACAATGAGGTTCTCAAGAGCTGCATTTTCAAATCTGCAGTTCTAGTACAGAGGTTCTAGAAACATTGAATAAATGGATGGATGCATGGATGGATAGATATATAAAAACAAGAGGAGGTAGTAGAAATATTAAGTTACTTTAAAATCTAACATTTTATGATTCTTTTTTCACATTAGGTGATAGGCAGTCCTTTGATAAAGTGAAGATCTCCTAGGACTTACAAATTAGTAAGAACAAAAGATCATGCTGTGCTCCTGCCTCATCTGAGGAACTGGGATGTTTTCTCCTTGCAAACGCTGCAATGGATAGTACTTCTCTGGTCCTTACCATTGTATAATGACAAGTTTAGTGTGTGTGTGTGTGTGTGTGTGTGTGTGTGTGTGTTTTGCTTGCACCACTGTGGCTTCCTTCTTAGCTTTATGGAAATAAATGTCCATTGAGGATAAAGAAAGAAGAATTAGAAAAGAAACAAAGGGTAAAACCCAAGCCTGGACTAAATGCATAGATACAGTGTTAATCTTCATACTGGTAAGAAATGAAATTTGAGATGAAAACACAGAGAATGAGACAGATGCTGGTTTACATTTATTTACTTTTCCTATACCAGTCACTCAATCTAAGTTTCTTCCTCCCTACCTATCCAAATGCAGTGATGCATAAATATTCTCCCATGAAGAAAGTTACTAGTTTTATGTAACTAACTTCATTTGAAGTACCTGTAATTAGTGCCTGTAGAAGCCCATTATACATATTAAGAAGGAATCATAGTATTTAGACAAGAAAAACATAACATGTACATTTGGATAAGGACCAAATTTCCTTCAATAAGAAATAATACTATTCCCTCTGCTACACATAAACTACATTTTAAAATTCTCCTTCTGCCGAGCTGTAGTATATTACATGAATCTTATAATTTCTGCAACATTTCAATTGTTTCCTTATTTTTCTGGCCTTTTCTTGTTACTTGTTTAAAAATCTCCTTGCATTGGCCTCCTGAGCCTGTTGGAGTAATATTATGAAGCAAATGACCAGACATAATGACTTTCCAAGGTCCTTGTGCTTCCTTATTAACATTCAGTTAGCATAAGTCCTGACTTTATTATTGACTACATTGAATACACAAGACACTGACCTCTGCCATCTGCAACTAAATCTCTTCCTGCAGATCTATTGGAATGGTTTCATATATAGAGGAAGCAAGAGAAAACAAAGCAGCAGCCACTTATCTTTTCTGTCCCTAGAAACTTTAACACACTCACATCTGCAATCCAAAAAAGGAAAGAAAATCCCCCTTGTAAAATCTAGAGTGAGGGTTAGAGGAAAAATTCAAAATGGCAATCCCAGATTCAGATTCATCTTCCTACACTAAGACCACTAAATAAACAGAATCAGATATATCTGGCCACTAGAAAGCAAAATCACCAGCATATATAATTGATTACTGAGTCTCAAAATCAACTGGTAGGACCCAAGGAGTGTTTTCATTAGGTCATGATCACTTTAACTTGTGTGATTACGGGAAAGTCTGCCAATTTAAGATTGTTTGACATTTCCACTTATCCCCACACAAAAGGATTGATGACATTTTCTAAGTAACATATGAAATAGCAAATTGTCTACCTTGGTCTTGAAGCTATTGGTGAGTCTCAGAAATGGAGCCCAGAAGACAACAAGGACATGATGTACTGAGTTTTGTTCTGAAGACCTAAACTTGAGTCTTGATTCTGCCACAAACTGTGTGGTGGAAAGTGACTCCAACTCCCTGAATCTCAAATTTTTTAACTTGACAAATAAGAGGATAGTAGATAATCTCATGCCAACATGAGCCACTTATGTAGGAATTTATCACCATTCCTTTCTTTCCCTCCTCTATTAAATTGGATTTGCCTTTCTCACATTAGAGAAGCATGTAGTCCAATATATCTTTGCCACCAGAGGTGAAATGATTTAGCCATATGTCAATTTTCAGAGATGGTAAAAAGTAAACCCATGCCCATATAGGCTGCTTAAAAAGTGAAAGTTTTCTCTCAGCATACTTAATTGAGTGTTTAATAGAGACATCAATGTTAGGAAGGGCAAAGGCAGTAGAAGTGAATAGGAAGCCATGACATCACACCGTGATGTGTACTAACATCATCCATCCATACTTCTGAGGCTTCAGGAAGACAGTGGCTTCTCTGCTTCTCCGAAGCACCTCCTTCTCCTCATGTATCTGCATTCCTTTACCGATGCTCGATAAGAGAACAAATTCAACTAGATCTGTAGAGGACTTTGAGGTTTGTAAAGCTCTCCCAAATATGTTATCTCATTTGGCCATTAACACAGCCTTTTGATTCAATTAGGTGTGAATGTATATATGCATGTGTCATTATTTTCATTTACAGATTTAAAAAACTAAGTTTGAGGGAGATTAAACACTCTTAAAAAGTGTATGTAACTACTAAAAGACTGAGCTGGAATGCCAAACCAGGGTTTCGAATTCTAAATCTCAATTACTTTTTATTCTACAGTATGCCACTGATTACCTCAACCCCTCTGCACAATAAAAATTTTATAATTTTTATTAGGAAAAAGTTTAGGAAAAGAATCTTATCTCCCTCCTAGATTAATGTAAAAGAAATTTAAAAAATGAAAAAGAGAGGTTAATGACTTCAAATGAATATTTTGGGTACTATACTACTATACCAAAAGATGATCAATGAAAGACAAGTAAGATATAAATTAGGAGGAAAAAATAAACTTTCATTGGTTATAACTGGCTCCACGTATGAAATAATTTTTTAAATATCAAAAATTATGTTGGAATATCAAAAATTATGTTGGTGTTCTATATGGAAGATGATCATCAACTGTACTCCATTTCCTTGAAATGTTAAAAAAAAAAAAAAAAGCAAGAGGAATTGAGATTAGATGTAACCATCATTTTAACAACTTGATTTTTATTATAAAATTGATGTATGCCTAATCTTTTAAAAGGTAAAATCACAAATGAACAAAGAATAAAATTACAAACTCCCATTCTCTTCACCCAAAGATAACCATTATTATCATATTGGTAAATGTCCTCTCTAGGTTTGTTTTTTATGCATAAAACATACTCTTTTTTCTGTACTCTACATATAATTTTATACATTTTATTTTTATAGCAAATTACTATGAATATTTCTCTACATCATTGACTATTCTACAATAATATTTAAAAGGCTACATAGTATTCCCTCACATGAATATGCTGAAATTTAGTTAACTAATTCAATAGTTACATTGTCTTCAATTTTTGATATTTATAAACAGTGCTTCAATAACACCCTTGTAAAATATGTCAGCACTTTTTTATAAGTGGAGATTTGGGGTGCATCTCAGAGGAGATTTCTAAACATAGAACTGCTTACTAAATAGGTAAGGAATTATAAGCTTCTTTTAACTTACTACAAAATTGTCCTCCAGAAAACTTAAACCAATGTTACTCCATTAACAACATGTGAGAATACTGTTTTTTTCCCCAGCACAATGATTACTCTGTTTACTAATTACTATGTGATACGTGAAGAATATTTCACTGTTTTAATTTGCATTACTTTATCAGTGTGCAATTTTTTTCACATGTTCACTGGACATCTCTTATGAAGATATGTTAATTTTTACCCAAGAAAGAAATTTTTGACCATGGTCTATTATAGTAAGTCTGAGTTGCAGGTATTCTTCTCTCGAGTTCTCTGTAATAATCATCTAAACTAGTTTCAAGAGAAACATTCTTGAAAACAGAAAGGATAAACTTGGTGAATTCTGAAGATCTCTACCAGTCTTAAATTCCTTTCATTCATTTATTCACTTAATCCTTAATTGAGTGTCATCTTACTTCATATAGCATTTCATAAGTTTATGTAGAGCTTTTCCATGAAATATTTTATCTGATCCTCATGATAATCCTATGAAGGCAAATATTAACCTAGGTTTATGAATGACTTCAAGAGGTACAGAAATTCCTTCAATTGTTTGTATATTTGTGCACAAGCGCATTTGCTTGCCAGAGAAAGCCAGTAGCTTTCACTGCAATCTTAAAGGCTGAAAACCAATGCCTTTGTGACGAAGAGAGGGAATCCCTTTATAGCTCTATTTTACAATTAGAGGGAAAAAAATTAATCGCCTTGTCTAAGTCTCAAGGCTAGTAAGTGGTGGCATGAGGACTAGTTTTGCTAGCTCCAAGATTAATGCAAATACTACTGCATTTTATAAGTATATAGAAGTGTTGCAGAATTATAGCATGCCATCCTTGCCCTAAGGAACCCCATGACTATTGGAAGAGCCAAGCCTTATGCAATGAAAAGTTAAATAAGTTAAATTAAAAAATCACATGCCCATATGAGATTTCATAAGACTCATATCAGCCAGATGATAAAGGACTTGAATTTCAGAAATTACCTGAAAAATTCAAACTAGACTTCATAGAGAAGAGACTATTTGGAGTGAGGTTTAAATTTTAAGATGAATAGGAGGAAAAGACAATTCTATATTGAAACAGGGAAGAAAGAAAGGTAAGAGCACAGGTCCAACAGTTGCAATGTGCATGTTCCAGAGATATTCAGTAGACCATAACAACTTTGGGAGGAAATTTACACATGTATACATTGCGTTGAGTGTTGAAACCACTCAGTGTAGGTTTGTATCCTAAGTCCACCATTAGTTTGCTGTGTTACATTAGAAAAGGAGGGCTGGGGGAGGGATAGCATTAGGAGAAATACCTAGTGTAAATGACGAGTTGATGGGTGCAGCAAACCAACATGGCACATGTATACCTACGTAACAAACCTGCACGTTGTGCACATATAACCCTAGAACTTAAAGTATAGTAAAAAGTATTATAAAAATAATAAAAAAAAAAGAAAAGAAAAGCTCTCAACTTACCTAATTTGCAGTTTGCTCACCTGGAAAATAGAGGTAATAGTACTTATTGTGAAGGACTGCTATTAAGTTTTAATGAAATTCTTTAAGCATATAATATAATACCTCTCACATAGTAGAGTGTACAAATTACCCGCTTCTCCCCTGAGAAGAAGATACATCTTAAAAATAAGTTGGACAAAATTTTAGAAAACACAGAATGCAAGGTTAAAAGTTTAGAAAAATCAATTAAGATTTCTTGCACTGCTATGGACTCAATGTGTCCTCCAAAAATTCACAAGTTAAAGCCCTAATCCTCAATGTAATGGTATTTAGAGATGGGGCCTTTGAAAGGCAATTAAGTAATGAGGGTGGAGCCCTCGTGATGGTTTATAAGGGATATGATGGTTTATAAGAGACACGAGAGCTTTTCTGCACTCTCTCTCTCTCTCATTCTCTCTCTGCCATGTTAGGATACAAGAAGGTAGCCATCTGCAAACCAGGAAGAGGGCCCTCACCAAGAACCAAATCAGCCAATACCTTGATCCTGAACTTCCCAGCCTCCAGAATTATGAGAAATAAGTATTTGTTGTCTAAGCTACCCAATCTATGGTGATTAGTTATAGCAGCCCAAGCAGACTAAGACATCACTGAGCAGCAATAATATAATAAAAACAATATTTTATGAAGGTAAATTTCACATTTGGGGGCATGATAGATTAAAAAGTAGAGGAAAATGGAGTTGAGAAGAATGGGCAAGATAGTTCTTAAATATTCCAGGCCAAAGGAGTGGTAATGTCTAGTCTTGATGCTAGTATGAAAAGTAGGAAGGAAGGTTCAATAAAAGGAGACATTTTGAAGGATTTGATTGGCTATGAAAAAGAAAGATGGGGGAGGGAAAAAAAGATAACCTTGGGTGATAATACTTAAGGATATCAGAAGTAAGAGCTAGTTCAGAGAGATGAATATTGTTTGGTTATAAACAAATTCAGTTTTAAGTGACAATAGACTGTTATATCAGTCAAGTTACAGCCAAAAACACTTGAGTTAATTTAAGCAGAAAATAATAAAACAGGGAATTAAATACTTAAAAATAATTGGGAGCACTAGGAGAGAGGATTCTAAGCTGGATCTCTAGAAATAAATCCAGAAGAATACTACTAAGCTGATAAGACCCTGTCCAGGAGATGGGGATTCAGGAGGCTGCCACTAATTCTTGACTTCAGAAATCCATCACCATAACTGTGATCCAGAATCACACATGAAGCTGGTGCTGTCACTACAACTGCTCTCCACGGCCACAGAGTGAGTGAGTAGACACATTCCAGTGCTGCAGAAAGCTCAGCCTGGATCAGTGGCCATGCTTGGTCACAGCACAATGCCAAAGCAGCTGGACCATGGCCTTCCTCATTTCTGCCTGCCCAATCTCACACAAATGCATCTAGTAGGCAGAACCTCATTTGAACCCAGAAGCCTAGCTACAAGGAGTCTGGAAAATGTAGTGTTTTGTTTTCTTTCAATGTTTTTTTTTTTTTTAAGTTTTCCAGGCTCTGAAATTTAGGAAGACCCAATAGAAGAAAGCTGGAATGGAGATAGCGCCAAACCACCACATGCACCACAGATGTTGCTGTGTAAATATCCAGTAGATAATTGGATAAACATAACCAAAACTCATAAGAGAGATCAGAGTTACAGATAAAGGTCTCAGAAAGAATAGGGGATAGATGATGTTTGACTTGATTAATTTTCTGTTTAAATATCATACAGGAAGGAATTACAAAGCCCAAAAGACTTATAATTGAAGTTTGAAGATACCTACGCACAAATTACTGGGCTTATAACACAATGAATACCTCCAGGTGTTCATGAGGCCAGGAGCAAAAAGGCAAGGGCCACGGGTATCTAACCGTTGCCCACAAATAACTGACTGCTGTGTAATTTCATAAGCATCAGAGTGATCCTGGTAGTTAATTCTCTAACATCCCATCTAACCCACCTAATTATTCTAAGCCAATTAAGCTAGCATTGTTCCCCTTACACATGATTGGTTTAAGAATGGACATGTGAGGCCGGGCATGGTGGCTCACGCCTGTAATCCCAGCACTTCGGGAGGCCGAGGCAGGCGGATCACAAGGTCAGGAGATCGGGACCATCCTGGCTAACACGGTGAAACCCCGTCTCTACTAAAAATACAAAAAATAAGCCGGGCGTGATGGCGGGCACCTGTAGTCCCAGCTACTCGGGAGGCTGAGGCAGGAGAACGGCGTGAACCCAGGAGGTGGAGCTTGCAGTGAGCCGAGATCCCGTGCCACTGCACTCCAGCCTGGGCTACAGAGCGAGACTAAGTCTCAAAAAAAAGAAAAAGAAAAGAAAAGAAAAAGAATGGACATGTGAGCTAATTCCGGCCAGTAAGACACAAATAGTGATTTGTTTAGCAGTGTCAGGGAAGAGCTTTCTCACTCAGAGAGAAAGAGAGAAAGATACAAAGAGAGATACATGCTCTTACTTCTGGATGTTGACTCCTTCCAGTGGGTCCCCTATAACAGATGCTACCCTCTTGCCTAAGAATGAGGTAAAGATGAAAGCAAAATGTGAAAGGGTGGAGCCAAGAGAATCACACAGAAAAAAATCTAGCACCCTAGAATACGACCACAGCTGAAACTCTGTTCTCTGTAGTCTTTTTGCCGAATTGGGCAATTTGAGTCAGAGTTTCCTGTCACTTGCAGCCAAAGGCATAATCGCTGAATCCAACACGATGTTTTTCAGGACACCATCCATTAGGTTTTTCAAGGAATAACCTTTCCTCTTTTCTAGCCTGAAATTTTCTCAACAAATAATAATCAAAATACTTTTAATGGTATAAAAAATTATATGTATGGACCACCATTTGGAGACCATGTTTATTTTTCAAGATTATTTTATTCAATTTAATTGAATCAAAATATTCAAATTTATTCTTCAAGATATAACTGGTTCCCAATTTGAGTCTAAAGTGGGTTCACTGTGGGGCTCTGACATCTATTCTCACTGTGTGAGAATAGATGGTGAACTGACGGGGCAGGTGCCTTCATGCATTTGTATGAATGAGCTTATTTTTAGGTGAAGGTTGAGGAAGGAGTCTAGGTTTCAGAGGAGAGGAGGGAGCATACCTGTCTCCTGACCTAGACCTATGACTCATTAATATACCCTATGGAAAACATCTGAAGAAGTAAACTGAAGAAACTGCTTCTGCAACGGATCATTTAAGACATGAGTTGCAAGCAACCCTGATTTGGTACCTAAGCAAGATGGCTAATAGTGGATAAGAGAAATGCAATGGCTATCATGGCTGCAGTACAAACTCTCAAGTAGTTTCAAGGTCAAAAGACTTAGGAAGAGGGCACAGAGCAAGAGAGAGAGAACTCAGCTGATTTTGTGTGACCATTAATGCTCGTCAACTTGTTTGTGAACATATATGAAATTGGCCTGATGCCTCAAATTATAATTGGGGAGACTTTTGAAAATACTAACTCCAGTATGATCAGGAGGGATGCAAGAACAAATTAACTAGGAGGTATTACTATTAATGCAACACGATTAGGGGAAACTAAGGCTGCGTTTTATATTCTACATTTTATCCCTGGTTTAAATATTTTTATCAAGAAGCTAAACCACGAGACTATGCTCCAATCCCAAACAGAACTGAGATTCTAGCCTTATGCCCTCAGGAATACTACAAACATCTGGAAAGCCACCATTGCTTCAATTTAAGAACACAATTTGTGTGCCTCTCTTAATAAGATTTATCTAAGAAATATGCTTTAGAACTAATGACCAGAAAAAAAATTGTCTTTCCTGAAGAATGTATGTTTTATTTTTTAAAAAACAATGGGAATACTTTATCCAATCATATTTCTCTTCTTCTTTTGGCCCAGTCTCATACTAACTTTTGCCTTGTTATTATCATCTGATGGCTCTATATTTCCCTTATTCTGCCTCCCCCACTCCTAATTTTGTTTTATAGGCATCCATGTGAACAACTGTATATCCTTAAAGGATTGAAGTGTGAAGGTGAGGGGTAAGAAGAATAGAAGGGCTATGAAAAGAAAGAAAGTTTGACTGAAAGAGAGTAAGGAACGGGGGGAAGATGAAAGACGTGAAAAGAATGAAAGAAATAAAGAGGAAAAAGAGAAGGAAGGAATAAAGAGAGGGAGGAAGGGAGAAAGCAGGTGAGGGGGAGAAGAAAGGAATAGAAGAAAAGATAGAAGCAAAAAAATAAAACAAGATAGAGCCTTTTTTTGGAAGAGCACTTCACAGTTTGCATAGCTTTTACACATATGCTTTCTCATTTGATCCTACCAATTTAGAAGAGGAAGAAATTAAATCATCAGAAAGACAATGAAATTTTCCAAAAGCAAGCACTAGTAGTAATTGTTAACAGAAGACACCAAATTCACTCCTTCTGACATCTAATAGAGTTGTCTTCTCACTTGTACCATATGAAATTATAAAACACACACACACACTAAAGAACATAGTCTCCACAAGGTCTCTCATACAAGACAGTTGGTATCAAGAGAAGAGATGAAGTTTTATGTTCTCTCCGATTAGCATGGTAGAATTTTAGACTGAGTCTGGTTATCAGAAGAGTAAGCTGACCAATCAGCACTCAGAGAATCTGGCACTGCCAGGATATAACAGATGAAAGAGAATAACAAAGCAAGCCTGGAAAGCTTGGAGAGGAAATCCTGAAGACATGACAGGGAACGGCAGGCCAAAGGGAGCCTCCAGATTACTTAAGTGTTTCTTCCAACACAATAGTGACCTAAATCTGCTACAGTTAATATGTATTTTAGTAGCAAAGGTGAGTAAGATCTAACTTTCAAATCAACTGAGTTTCTGAGTCAAACTGATAAATACCAATTCCAATTTGAAGATTGTTTTCCTGTCTTTAACAAATTATTAGACAAAAAAAAAAAAGATGCAGAAAGTAATGGCAAGATGGTAAAATAGGAAGTACCAGCCCTCAAACCCCCACAGAAACATTGATTTAACAACCATTCACAGTTGAAAATAAAAGAGCTCCAGTATCCCAGGGAGAGGTTACAGCACCTAGGTGAAGCACAAGAATGAGAAAAAATACACATTCAGAAGGCTAAGAAGAATAGTTTCACTTTACCCACATCACCTCTCCACCCAAGCCAGCATGGTACAGTGCTGAGAGAAATACCTTTGTCCCACAAGCTCTCCCATAGGGGAAGGAGAGATTGAAGTGGATATCCAACTTCCCCAATCTTTCAGGACACTGAGAGGTCCAATTTTGTTGTGCCTCACCCACAGCAGTGAGGGAATCAGTATGACTAAATCACCTAGGGTAGCTAAAAACAAAGAAAAGAGACAGAGGCTCTCAACAACCAGCACACAGAGCTCAATAGCTGGCCCACTGCTCCTGGCAGCAGTCCTGCCTGCTCATGGACCTAGGCTACAGGCACACCTAGAATCTCTGGTTAGGCTGATTGATGAAAGACTTTTCCTGCTGAAGCCAGTCAGAAAGACTGGAAGAGGTAGCTGCTTCTACAACATACAGGTATCAATACATTTTTATCTACAAAGATCATGAAGAATCAAGAAAACATAATACTATCAAAGGAAAAAAACAAAGCTTTAGTAAATAGTACTAAAGAAATAGAGATCCACAAACTGCCTGGCAAAGAATTCAAAATTAAAGAACCTCAGTGAGCTACAAACGAACATAGATATAGATATAAATTTTATATATATATATATATATACATACACACACACACAACTAAATGGAATCAGAAAAACAATACATGAACAAAATGAGTTCAACAAAGAAGCAGAAATCAGAAAAAACAAGCAAACAGAAATCTTAAAACTGAAGAATGCAGTGACTCAACTGAAACATTTAAGAGAGAGCTTCGGCAGCAGACTGACTTGATCAAGCAGAAGAAAGAATTGGTGAACTCAAAGGCAGGTCATTTGAAATATCTACTCACAGGAGTGAAAAAGAAAAAAAGAATGAAAATGGTGAAGGAAGCCTATAATATGTAAGGGATATGATCAAGTGAACAAATATATGAATTATGATCATTTTAGGAGGAGAGAGAGAGAAAAGGGAAGAATTCTATTTAAAGAAATAGCTGAAAACTTCCCAAATCTGGGGAGAGAGAGGAATATCTAAATTCATGAAACCGAAAAGGTACCAAGTGAATTAAACCTAAAGTTGTCTATATCAAACACATTATAATTAGATTGTCAAATTCAGAAACAAAGAATTTTGAAAGCAGCAAGAAAAAAGTGACTCATCACATATAAGGAAACCACAAGACTATCAGTGAATTTCTCAGCAAACACCTCACAGACCAGGAAAGTGGGATGATATATTAAAAGTGTGGAAAGAAGGAAACTCCCAACCATAAAATCTATACCTGGAAAAAGTCCTTTAAAAATAAAAGAGAAATAAAGGATTTCCCAGACAAACAAAAACTAAGGGAGTTTGTCATCACTACATATGCTTTACAAGAAGTGCTAAAGGGAGTTACTCAAGTTGAAACAAAAAAAAAAACCATTAAATATGAAAGGATATGAAAGGTATGAAACTCACTGGTAAAAGGTAAATATATAGACAAAGATAAACATGTTAGAATTCATAAACAAATGCAACAAAGTTGCAGATACAAAATCAGTATGCAAAAATTAGTTGTGCTTCTACACACTAACAGCAAACTATCTGAAAAGGAAATTTAAAAAGCTATCTCATTTACAATAACATACAAAAAATAAAATACTCAGAAATAAGTTGAACCAAGAAGGTGAAATATCTGCATGCTGAAAACCATAAAACACTGATTTTAAAAGTTGAAGACACAAATAAATGAAATAATGTCCCATATTTGTGAATCAGAAGAATTAATATTGTTAAAATGTTTATACTACCCAAAATAACGTACAGATTCAATCCAATCCCTATTGAAATCCCAATGGCATTTTCACAGAAATAGAAAAAACAATCTTAAAATTTGTATGGGATGAAAAAAGACCCCAAATAACTAAAGCAATTTTGACTAAAAGGAACAAAGCTGTAGGCATTATACTTCCTGATTTCAAGTTATATTACAAAGCTACAATAATCAAACCAATATGATAATGGCGTAAAAGCAAACACACAGCCCAGTGAAACAGAAGACCCAGAAATAAACCCATGCATATATGGTCAACTAATCTTTAACAAAGGTGCCAAGAACACACAATGGGGAAAGGACAATTTCTTCATATGGGGGAAACTATAACCACATGCAAAAACAGAAAAGAAAAGAAAAGAAAAGAAATTGGATGCTTACTTTACACCATACACAAAAAATCAACTCAAAATTGTCTAAAGACTTAAATATAAAACCTGAAATCATAAAACTCCTAGAAGAAAACATAGGGAAAAGTTTCATGACATTGGTTCTGGCAATGATTTTTTGGATTTGACACCAAAATTAAAGGCAACAAAAGCAAAAATAAACAAGTGGAACCACTTCAAACTTACAGGTTTATGCATAGCAAAAGAAACAATCAGCAAAATGAAAATGCAACCTATGGAATAAGAGAATATATTTGCAAATCATATATCTAATAAAAGGTTAATATCCAAAATATATAAAGAATTCAAGCAAATTATTAGCCAATACACACATAATGCATATGAAAACCACTAAGAGATATTACATCCCACCTGTTATAATGGCCATTACCAAAAGATAATAAGTGTTGACAAGAATGTGGAAAAAAGGGAATTCCTGTACACCGTTGGGAGGAGCATAAATTGGTGCAACCACTATGGAAACAGTATGGCGTTTCCTCAAGCAATTAAAAATAGAACTACCATATGATCCAGCAGTTTCACTTCTCGGTATAAACCCAAAAGATTTATAATCAGCACGTCAAAGACATATCTGCACTTCCATGTGCATTGCAGCATTACTCACAATAGCTAAGACATGGAAGCAACCTAAATGTCCATCAACAGATACATGAATAAAGAAAATGTGCTATGTACATATAATAAAATACCGATCAGTCTTAAAAATTTAAGAATTAAATCCTGCCATTTTCATCCACAATGTACATGAAACTGGAGGACATTAAGCCAAGTTATATAAGCCAGATGCAGAAAAACAAATACTTCATGATACCACTTATCTAAGGTATCTAAAATAGGAATCATAGAAGCAGAGAGTAGAATGATAGCTGCCAAGGGCTGAGAGGAGGGGTAAACAGAGAGACATTGGTCAAAGGATACAGACTTTCAGTTATGTGAGATGAATAAGTCCTAGAGATCAGCTGTAGAGCACAGTGCTTATAGTTAAAAATACTGTAAAACATACTTAAAATTTTGCTAAGAGAGTAGATCTTACATTAACTGTTTTTGTCATATACACCACACAGAGATAATAATAATAGGTAAAGGATGGGGGGACTTTGGAAGGTGGATGAATATGTTTATGTCATAGATGGTGGCAATCATTTCATAGTGTGTACTTATCTTCAAACTCATCAACTTGTATACATTAAACATGTACAGCTTTTTTAGTGTCAATCATACCTCAATAAAGTGGTTTTTTAAAAAAGGACAGCACCAGAGCTGCACAAAGATTCTTTATCCTCTGGAAAATTCTATAAGACATATAGACATTATTTACTATATCACATGGCCTCATGTTCAGCATCATGTTGAAACAAAGGAAAATCAGTCTTCATTCTCATGGAGTTTAAAATATAACTGGCTCATGAAGGTGAAATACGTAGGATAAATGAACTCTTTAAAGTTAATCAACAAAATGCTTCCCTTATTCACACATCAGAAACTATCTTTAGAAAGTTGACGGTCTGATAACCCCTCACTTATTGACTACAGCTATGACCCTGGACCACTATTATGTCATTCACATTGTACAGATGTCTTTAGAAAATACTCTTACCTACTTATTATAGGTGGTGACAAGTAAAAATATTAATCCAATTTTATGGTATTAGTGAAAACGATGAGCAAAATATGGTCTGAACAATTCATTGTACTAATTTTCAAAGCACTAGGCTCTGCATATTTAAGCTAAGTGGAGAAGAGAAGATGAAACATAGCAACGTAGATAACGGTAATGATTTGGATAACTTTATTAAACTCATCTTGACCCTAAAAAATAGATAAATGGACAAATCACCAGGCTGATAGCAGGTAAGCACTTGCATAAAAATTGAAGATGAAGCCCATTATTGCTACTATGCTCTTTGTTGATTGATGATGCTCACTGCCAATCCCTATATCATTGTTATCTCACAATAAGACTGAAAAACACCTTAGGGATTGTGCAGGAGACCAAAAAAAACTACTTAAGCAAATGTCTATATCTAAAATTCAATATCTATCTTGGGTTTTCAAATCTCTACCAAGTTTACATAAATAAAGTAGTCTATATGAAAGGTTGTGAGTGGAGAAGTAAAATGTTGAGCCACACTGCAAAACAAAAACCAAGGAAACAGGTAGACAGAGAGATGTTTGCAGTATGAATAAAAATTACAGTTGCCAATAATGCAAATAATTATATATAGAAAGCAAATAAATTCCTGAAAGCTTGTTTTTTAAAAAATAAAAATAAAAAAAAGGAAATGGCTTTACTGGATAAATCAGATAACTATGTATTTCCTCCAAGAAAAAAAAAATCTGATTTCTTAATCTTAATTTTAAATTGTGATATATTATGCACCATGAATTTGAAAGTAAAAAAAGTGGTACTTCTAAAATAAGCATTGCTATCATATGTAAATGGTGTCAGGGAGATATTATGGGTTAATAGAAGAGATCAGAAACCCAGATTTAATGTCCTTTGGGAAAACTAATGAACTTGTGATTTACTTCAGGAAACCAGCAAAACTGAAAACTCACCTCAAAATGTAAGAAGAATTCATCAATGCTTTGTTCCCAAGTTTCTTTAAAAAGAAATTATTCCTTTTGGAAGAAGTAATTGTGAATATGCAGAATTC
Source organism: Pan troglodytes (assembly GCF_028858775.2). Classification (NCBI taxonomy): domain Eukaryota; kingdom Metazoa; phylum Chordata; class Mammalia; order Primates; family Hominidae; genus Pan; species Pan troglodytes. The sequence continues at coordinate 46,248,671 of NC_072401.2, forward strand.
TTAAGAAACGGCTAAATTATACCCATAGATTTTATATTTCTTTATATTTGAGCTTTTGTAATGTTTTACATCCTCTTCCCAATCTGTGATCCTTGCTTTCTCTGTCCCTTTTTCAACTCAAAAATTTATGTTGGAGAAGACCAAAAAAAAAGTAAATTAAAAATCCTTTACAAATCTCCATTAACTACCTTAGAGGGGGAGCTTGTATTTCATTGACTGTAGTTTATGCAAATAGGATCAGAGGAATTAACATATTGGAAGGAGCTGACATTTGTCCTGATATATTGAATTGTTAGCATGACAGAATCACTTAAGCTGGATTCACTAACATCAGGTTTCCTCTCATTATTGACCCCTACAGAGTAGGCTCTGACAAGTGGAACTGCTGCAAAGTTCATTAATAATGTGGAATAAATCAATTGTTCAGGAAATACTGAAAACAGATGACACTGAACTCATACATTTTGCAAGTTCAGCACAAGCCCATCTCCATCAAGGACACACAGTCTCTCTCTGTGTCCTTTTCTGACCTACCCATGGAACCTGGTCTTAGATTCCGCTTTTCCTCGAGTATCCCACAGATACATGGCTCCTCAACCCCTGGAAACACAGTAAGCTAAGAGTCATTCAAAAAGAAATGGCTACAAGCTTAAAAAGAAAAAAAGTTGAAGGCTTACAAAAGATTTACAAACAGGAAGAAAGTGAAGGGCATGATTTAGGGGGTATGCCTGGATTTTACTCATATTTACGTTTATTTCAGACATACTATTTCTGTGGCCGTAGATCCTAACTAAAAACAGCTCAGTTGTGTGAGTTAAAGGGCATTATCAGGAACAGCAAACGGGCAAGAATCTAGCCTAGCATACTGTTTAAGATGCAGGGTAGCTACTTCTGGGATGTGAAGAATCCCTTACTGCGAGGTGTTAAACTGTGGCTGCAGACAACAATATACATATGTTTCTTTGTTTTTATTACTAGCATCGCCTCAACACTCTTCAAATTGCATCACTTAACTAAATTTGTCATCCAGAGGTTTTAGTTTAAATATGCCCACGCTCCAAAAACCTTTAGCTCTGTGTGTGTGTGTGTGTGTGTGTGTGTGTGTCCTCATGTTATACAGTATAATCAGCTTATGTTGGTCTATGCTATTGGGGACAGAAATAACATAGATAAAGGAAATCCACAGAGAATCTGAAAATAAGCTGATTTTTGCCAATAGATTTAACTTCTCACCCACCAAGCCTTAAATGGAAACTCCTTTCCTTGATTGATTATTCTCCTCTTCTGGACTGCTTAATAGAAATGCTAATGAGCAGTGCAATAATCAAAAGGAGGGTGGCAGGAGAAAAAGTAAGAATCCACAGAACAGAATCATCCACAAACTAGGGAACCGGTCCTAATCTTCTAAGAATGAATTAGCCCGATTCTTAAAATTGACCGCTCATATTTTGTTTCTTTAAACTTAGTTTCTCTCTTTTTTTTTTTCCTTTACTAAACTACATATTTTTTTAAGGGTGGAGAGGATGTCACGTTACAGACAAGATCCTTTAAGAGAAAAATCATCATGAAAACATTTCTGTTAAGTCTTTTTGCAGAGGAAGGGTGTGGTTGGTGTTTGCATAAATCCTACATTGCCTCAGTATTTGGGAATATCTCCACTGGCATCATTTCTTTTTATTTTAAAAAAATAGGTTATCTATAAAGCTTTTATATGCCTCAGAACATCCTTGAAGCAATTAACGGTAGACTCAGAACACCTAAAATTGAGATTTTCTCTGTGAGTGTGGCCGTCCCCAGTCTCTCAAAGCCTGGTTTCTCCTTATCCTTCCAGTCTCAGTACAAATGTCACCTCTTCAGAGAAACCATCCCAGATGATCCAGACCAGAGTTCCCCATTATTCTTTATCTTTGCAGACTATTTTTTTTCTAACCCTTATCAGAGTATATAATGTTTATATTTGTTCACTTATTGGCAATTTTTAATTTCTTTAGCTCCCACTTGAATAAAATGTAAACTCCACAAAGACAGTAACTTTGTCAATGTCTTTATCACAGTGACTGGCACACAGTAAAATAATAATAAATATTTGTTGAATGAGTAAATAAATAAGAATGTGAGTTTTTTGGATATATCCAGCTATCTATCTATTATTGTTTTTTTCTCAGTATATAGAATAAAAACTAATTCTAATTTCATTTTTCTCATGCATTATCCAAAACCAAAATAGTCAATCAGCAACAAATTATGTACCAAAAAATCTGCACAAAAAACATTGTATCAACGCCAATATTAGGTGTCAACATCATCAATGTAGAGAAAACATGAGTAGAACCCCTCTTTTGTTAGAAAAGCAAAATATTCCTTGAGTTTCTATTTCAAATTCAATCACCCAGAGGCATCCTTTATATACGGTGTGCAATACCAAAATGTTTAAGGTGACATAGGATAACATCAGAAATCACACTTATACTCTCTCCAGGTTTTAATTCATTCATTATTGAACAAATGTTGATCTGGGACTCCAGATGTGTGGAGGCCAAACACTGAGGTTATAGTGAGGACAACATAGACACAGAACTTAAAACCATCTTAGATACATATAACTCTTTGCAATGTAGGATATGCTTTCCATATCTACTGTCCCTTTAAAGTTCCAAGCACTGTTTTATGCTTATTGAAAATATCAAAGCATGGCTTCTAGGCCCCAATCTCCCAAGTAACTGAAGTTAAAAAAGCCTGAGGCCCAGAAACTACGATTAACAATAGGACCTCTCCAAATGAAAATGAAAACAACAACATCAAGTTTGCAGTTTCATCTGATTCATTTTGTGTAACTATAGGCTACATATTTAAACTAATAAAATGTAAGGGTAAAAAGAAAGAGCAGTCATTACTCTGAAAACTAAGTTGAATGCTTTGGAAATACTTGATAAAGCTAAGTAGTATTGGCAGAACAACTGTAAAAGAAAGAAAACTTAAAAATGTGAAAAGACCAGGTGCGGTGGCTCGTGCCTGTAATCTCAGCACTTTGGGATGCTAAGGTGGGCGGATCACAAGGTCAGAAGATCGAGACCATCCTGGCTAACACGGTGAAACCCCGTCTCTACTAAAAACACAAAAATTAACCGGGCGTGGTGGCGGGCACCTGTAGTCCCAGCTACTCGGGAGGCTGAGGCAAGAGAATGGCATGAACCCCGGAGGCAGAGCTTGCAGTGAGCCGAGATCATGCCACTGCACTCCAGCCTGGGTGACAGAGTGAGACTCCGTCTCAAAAAAAACAACAACAAAAAAGAAAAAATCTGCACTTGATTTCCTTGCAATGTACTTCAGTTCTTATTTTACTTCGAAGAAAGTGACATAGGAAAACACATAGGTCACTCGGCAGTTGTTTACATCAGAAACATAAAAATGAATTCCAAAAGTAGATCCATACTAAAACAAAACCAAAAGTAAACACATACAGACAGGGAGCAAAACAAAAGCCTTGATCTTAGGTTAAGCAAAAAAAAAAAAAAAAAAAAAAGGCCTATAAAGGTACACTTAAACATTTGCAATTGAACCAGATCTTTACATTAGATATAATTTTTACAGATGCCCAGTTTAAATAATTTTTCAATTAACTAACCAAGTACCACCCCTGAATATTTTAGAAAAGAGGGCTTTTTTCATATCTATAAATAAGTGATCATTAAATTATTATCAGAATTCTCATTAACTCCATTGGATACTAAAAGACAATAGAACAACAACTTCAGAGTTCTAGAGGAAATTCTCAGGCTGGCAGATCTATCAGGGACCATGGATGAGGTTGTTCATTGTGGCAGGAAGTTGGAAGCAATCCCCGTAGGTAAAATGTGACAGATGTATCTCCTGGAGCACTTGCAGCCATTAGAAGCAAGATGGACATAGAGCAACATGGATCACTCTCAAAAGCAAGCAATGAGGACAAGAAAATTAAAGAATGAAGTGAACTATACATTGCACAATAAGCTTTATGAAAATTATAAATATACACAGAACAACAATACACATTCAAACAAAAATATACACACGGAGTATATTACAATGGTTACCAAACAGAAAAAGGGGGAGAGAATTATTGAAAGTGAAAGAAAATAAATACAAACATACATAGATTCATACATATAATGCATTCACATATGTAAACCTGTATTCATATGTACATACATACATTCTTACAAAGACCAATGAAGATAAAGAGGTGCATATCAACCAACTACACCTCAATTCAAAAGAAAAACGATAAATCCCCTTGGTTTTATTTATTTATTTATTATTTTGAGACAGGATCTTGCTCTGTCACCTAGGCTGGAGTGCAGTAGGAGTGTGGTAGCACAATCTCTTGCAAACTCCACCTCCTGGGGTCTCAAGCAATCCTCCTGCCTCAGCCTTCAGGGTAGCTGGGAATATATGCGTGGGCCACCACATCAAGCTTTTTTTTTGTTTTTGTTTTTGTTTTTGTTTTTGTTTGGTAGAAACAGAGTTTTGCCATGTGGCCCAGGATGGTCTCAGACTCCTGGGCTCAAGCAATCTGCCCACCTCAAAGTGTTGGAATTACAGACGTGAGCCACCATGCCCAGCCCCCTTGGTTATTTATTTTTGTTTTTGTCTTATTTTCACAGACTGAAATCATAATTCAGCTCACCATTTTCATTAATGCTTGAACTTTGATAGAATGAGAATGTCTGTGAAAAAACTGGCAAAATAATTTAAATTCCATGTCCTGAGGGTGGTGGATCAAGATGCCATGCAATGCTATTAATTCAAACAGCGTGTGTTGTTAGGAAAACGCAGTACCTACACATTCCACACAGTAAGTCACAAATTTCTCCAAGTTACTACAGTATTCTTCAGTTCTCTGAGCTCTTCTGGTTTTATTTTAACAGATAGCTATGTGATGGTAAGTATATATATCAGGAGCTGTCCCAAGTACTTTCCAAATATTAATCATTTAATCCTCCTAACACCCATATGACGTAGGTATTACCATTACCCACATTTGAAGAGGGAGCTATTTGGCTCACTTGAGGTCACATAGCTGGTTAAATGGCAGAACTGGAATGTGAACCCAGGTGGTCTGAGCCCAGGGTGTATGTGTTTAACTATTACACTCTGCAAAACTGCTTCTTAGATGAGGCAAAATATCCAGATGAAAACAATGTCCATATTGACACCCATCCAGAGTCAATGCCTTCCCATAATTAATCAACAAATAGCGATATGGAAAAAAACCCACTAAATCTGAACAAGACACTAACCTAGATATCGTACATACTACTGGGTTATCCAAATCAGTGCTCATGCTAGTAGCAGAGGAAACTAAACTCAGAGAGAGGTTAATTAACTTGCTTTGTGTCACTGAGCTAGTAGATAGCAACGTGAGGATTTGAATCCTCTCTTTGCTTCACTCCATGAAGGATCATGCATACTGTAGTCTGTATGAATGGCACCCTAGTGTGTATGTTATGCCTGTGAACCTAGGTCTCTTTGACTTCAAATCCAGTGCTCTTTCTACTGCAAAGCCTTAGAATCAAATAAGCCCTTACAGCATAATCAGACATAATGACAAACAATTACACAAGGCATTGTCATAGACTGGCATTTCAGCTCCATTAGATCTTGAATACTTAATACTCAGATTGTTCTCTTAATTCAAGAGTATGATTTCAGCCTGCTCTCCTTTGCTCTAAATCTATGATCTTCCAATTACAAATTCCCCCAGGTCACCACAACATTATGAAATTCAGTATTAAGTATTTAGGGAAGCAACTTTGACAGATATTTCAAAGTACTGAAAAATCTCTTCATTCTTAGAATAATCAAAGCATAGCTTTTAATGGTTTTCACTGATAGCATGTAATCGATGTTAGTAAGCATTTTTATAACATAATCATTCATTCATTTAAGTTATTCAGTTTTCACTATGTGCCAGGTATTCTTTGAATATACTCCATCTATGATTTAACTAACTTTAAATTTAGTCAGACAATTCTATAATTATGCAACCACAATATATTTGAGGTGACTTCTACCATCTAATTATATTCTCTTCAGTGGTTCATCTTTCTTTGCTCTATTGATTACTTTTGTTAGCATCTTTCCAACAAATTGCTAATATCTGTTGGAGACAGTAAACACTATAATCTGGGGATCAGCTACTTCTCTGCATAATCAAAAAGCAAGTGGTACCAGAAAATGCAGTGGGGGGCTAGGTCATGTGATGGGTTCATCACCAATGTAGAGGATGTGTGCACAGGTCTTTTGGAGGTGGTGTACCTTGAGGAGTCATTTTCCTTGCGCAGCTCACCTTCCAGGATCATGTAAAGCCCCCTCCACTCAAACCTGCTTGAAGTTTTTTTCAGGAAATCTTGATCCTCCCTACATCCCACTACGCTCCCCAAAGGGAAATAAGTAAATACATTATAACCTCTGCCTGGTGAAAGAGAAGACTATAAAATAAGAAGTAAAATGTGTTTGAACCCCTAGAAACTAGGAATAGGTGGCTTCAATTATTTGATTCACTAAAAATGATATTGACAGAATAACAACAGTGTATACTAACACTGTATGTACAATGTCCTAGCCACTGTTCAAAGTGCCTTCCATATATTCAATTGTATTAAATATTCACAACAATGCTATTGTGTGGGTTAATTTTTATCTCCACTTTATAAGGGAGGAAAAAGAAAAAGTCTAGAGGGAAAAACAAATTTCTAAAAAGTAACTAATAATTAAGAAGTTACTATATGCTAAGGCCCTACCCTCACAGCTATGAATACACATAACTTCAGATTACTATCCCCATTTTATAGATAAGGAAACTGAGGTACAGTTTCCTCAAAATGTGGAGCTGAGATTCAAACCCAAGCAATAAGTCCAGGGCTTGCACTCAAGCATTGTTATTTGCCAGGTACTGACAAACATCTAGCAGATGAAACCATGCTGGGTTATCATTTCCACAATCCAAATGACAAATGTAATCAAGTTAATGTTATACTGTACCTATACGAGAGCAATAATTTAAGGGTATATTATTTTAATATTTAAGGGTAAATCTTAATAATCCAGACCAGATGTATTAGTCCATTTTCACACTGCTGATAAAGACATACCTGAGACTGGGTAATTTATAAAGAAAAAGAAGTTTAATGGACTCACAGTTCCACGTGGCTGGGGAGGCCTCACAATCACGATGGAAAGTTAAAGGCACATCTTACATGGCAACAGGCAAGCTAGAATTAGATAGAATTAATCAAATGAAAGGGGTTTCCCCTTGTAAAACCATCAGATCTCATGAGACTTATTCACTACCATGAGGGGGTAAACCCTCTACCATGGGGGAAATCCTACCATGGGAGAAACCGCCCCCATGATTCAAGTGTCTTCCACCGGGACCCCTCCCACAACACATGGGAATTATGGGAGCTACAATTCAAGATGAGATATGGGTGGGACACAGCCAAACCATATCACCAGAGGAATCTAGACACACTATAAATAGTTGTATAACTGGATAAGAGTCTAGTCATCTATTTCTCCAAGAAGCCTTTTATTACCTGGCTCTGCTAATTACCCTCTACCCCATATAGGTAATTGCTCCCTCATCTGGACTTCAGGCCTCTTCTATTGTTACACTCTGGGACTATGATTTTTCTATTGCACATTTCTCTCCCACACTAGACTCTAGCTTCTATATTTCCTGGACTTTGTTGTATTTAGTTCTCTATTCCTAGTATCTTGCACAGTGTCTGAGGCAGAGTTGGTCTTAAACTATTATTTGTTTAATGAATAAATCAGTGAATGAATGATGTTCTTTCTGAGGAATTCAAGGTCATTGACAGAGGTAATCATAACCTATCATTTGCATTTGGAGCAACAGAATTGTGAGTGTGGTGGAGAACACAAAGATAATTGGAGCAGGAGGATCTGGCACCGAGATAGATGAATTTCAGAAATGGCCCCAATGTTCACACTTTTCTGGATATACTCCCTCTGCAATTTGATTTTACATTCTCTTTCATTAATAAGTGGAATCTATTGCACCAATCCATGAATCTGGGGTGGCCTTGTGACTTGCTTTGGAAAACAGAATGCGACAGAAATGGTGGTGTGCTCATTCTTAGCCTAGGACTTGTGTACTTCTCACTCTCAGGAAACCCTGTCATTCTCATATGGACAGCCTGAGCTAGCCTGCTGGATCATGATAGATACATAGTCCAATCGTTTCTATCATTCCAGCCAACAGACTGTCATGTGAGTGAGGACATCTTAGACCAGTGAACCTACTGGCTAACCGCAGAAAACCTGAGTGAATCTAGATGAGATCTGTTCAGCCCAGCCCAAATCAAGGAACAACACAGCAGACCCACAGACCATGAGCAATAATAATCACCTGTTGTTTTAAGCATTGAAAGTTGGGATGCTTTGTTGTACAGCAATAGTTATATGATATAGGCAACTTCAAAAAAGATTGTTTTGTTGGATTTGTTGATATTTTGGAAGAGATACAGAAAGGAACTGCTTGAACTCCAAACCTAATTTAAAATAACCAAAACATCTTAGATCAACAGACAAAATATTTAAGAGATGATATATTCAGAACATTCAATATGTTCAAACCCCAGCTCATACTCTACAGTCTCAGAAAGTATTTATCCATCTATTCACTCATTCCTTCACTCATTCATCAAATATTTTAGTGTCTGCTATGTATGCAACATTGTCCTATACTCTAGAAATACAGACAATAATAAGATATTCCTTGGCCTAAAGAGTTCACAGTCCAGTAAGGGACATAGACCTACAAGGAAATTAGTACAATAAAGTGTTTCAGGTGCCATGATAAGCACGCAGTAGAGGTATGAAAGAGAGAGTGGCCAATTCTGTATGTGTTGAGTCAGGAAGCAGGCAGTGGGAGAGGTTGGGAGAATCAGGAAAAACTTCAGAAAGAGTTAGCTCCTTTGAGTTAAATAGACGAGTATTTGTTCTCTAGCTGGATAGAGAATATTTCAGGCATAAGTGAACCAGGATAGGGAAGTGTGGGCCCTACTGGTGTGTCCACTAGTCAATGTGTTCAGGGAACTGAAAACTGGATGATTGGAGCATTTGGTGCCAGGGGAAGCTAAGGGAGAAACAAAGTTAGAGAGGTGTGCAGTCACGTCTGCTTTGATTAATCCACCTTGAACAATGCAACGGGGACAAAATTCTGCACTGCTTCCTTTTGCAAACTAAGGAAAATGTAAACTTCTTACTACAGTGTTCCAAGGCCTTGCCAGTCTCATTAATTCTTGGTGTTCTAGTCACTTCATACTGCTCATCATCCCTCCCAGGCCTTTGCATTACTTGCCCCCTTTGCATATAATTATCTTCCCTGCCTTCTTCCTCTGCCTAATCCAGAGGCATCACCTGGTGGCTTGTGTGCCATAGGCAGTTTATTATCATGTTTTGTTTGATCCACACAGGATTTAATTTTAAAGTTATTTTTCAACATTTAAAAATGTAGATATTTAATGGGGGTGAGAGAAGCTTGATTTCTGGCTCCTCTAGGAAAACAAGAGGATTATCTAGCTATCATTTCTGAAAACAATAATTGGTTGGGATCTCCATCATTCCCTATTGTCTCTTGAATACTGAGGCTGAGTATCGGTCACCATTGATCATATCACTTATGCCATCGTATTTTTTTATAGAAAGGCACCAAGTATAGTGAATACCACGGGCATCAGACCCAGATGGCATGGGTTTGTGTTCTAACCATGCTATATCAGGGGTGTAACCTTAGACTAACTGCTGACTCGCTTTGTGCCTCAGTTTCTTCAAAAGTGAAATAGAGATAACAATAGTAAGAGCAATAAAAGAAGCAAAAATTAAATGAGTTAACTCAAATAAAGTGCCAATAGTAAATATGTGACACTGAATGGCTGTTTTATTATTTAAAAAAAAAAATTCATTTACATTATGTTCCTGACTGGTCTAGGAGTTAGAACTTGCAATCTTTAGCCTAACCAAATCCTACTGTCCTTTTAACAATAGCTCAAAGACTAAGCCAGGCATGGTGACTCATGCCTGTAATCCCAGTGCTTTGGGAGGCTGAGGCAGGTGGCTTACTTAAGCCCGGGAGTTGGAGATCAGCATGCATAGCATAGTGAAAACCCCTCTCTAAAAAAACGATAATAACTCAAAGACCAATTTTCTCTTTTTTTCTGTGCATTGTATAAGTGTTCCTCATTGTGCCCTGTGTCTATTCGGTTATATACCTGCCTCTCTCATCAGAGGAAGAGCTTCGTGAGTGCATGGACATGGACCATGTCATATTCATTTTTGTTTTAATCTTCTGCTCCAAGCACAGTGCCTATGACAGAAAAACTGCTCAATAAATGTCACTGAATCGATGCTAATCTCTCCTACCCTAAATACCTTAAAGCACTTATGCACCATTTGATTTGTATTAAGTAATTTATCCTTATTTGTCTGGTGCTGTATTAAAGTTCTTCAGTCATCTTGTGTGTGTGAGCCTTGGTCTTTCAGCTACCTTGTGACTGGATGGCAGGAGAGATGTATCTTCCTTTCCTTTGAATTAAGCCTCCATACATGACATAGTTGCATGTGCTCCTATTTGGATAAACTTACATGTGCTACACACCGCAGAATTATAAATGAATGGCAGCCAGAGTGGGATTCCAGGGATTGGTCACATCCCATGTAATGTCACTGGAATGCAGAATTAGATACAGGATGGGAGGGAATGGGGTTTATCAGCAGTTACTCTGTTTTTAATTGTCCTTCTATTATCTCTAGTTCATCCACCAGGGATGGCAGGAAGGACAGATTAACATAAGAGGGATTCTCTGCTGTAATCTGGGCTCTAGAAGTAGTCAGAGGTCAGGAGAATGCTGTTCAAAATGAAAAAAAGAGGAGAAGAAAATGATCATTTCTTGAGCAACAATTATTTATATTATACATCATGCATATGATATCTAATTTCCCATAACAATTTTATGAATTGTTAACTATTTATGAAGTGCCTCTATTCATATGTGAGTACACTGATACTTCAAGAAGTTATTATGTGTTATTTGTCAAAGTCACGCAGCTCGTGTAGGCCGACCAGACATTAGACCCCGGTTTGCTAGTCTTTAACATTTATGTTCTTTTCACTAATCCACCTCACTCCAGGAAAGCAGATTGAGAAAGCAAGTGCTATCCTTGTAAGAGGGATCTGAGGAGTAAACAATTATCAATAGAGAGGAAATAAATATAAGCATCACAGAGAATAGAAGCTTAATATGAGGCACCATTTTAATATGATAGGTAAAAATAAGCAAAGCACTGGAGAGATGCTCCAAGAAACATTCCCACATGTGAAATTCATTGATCCATTTTTCCATTTCATTCTGCGTGAATAAGTAATTTACTTCTAGACTGTACAACATGGAAGGATTTGAGAAGTTTGAAGTACAGATCACAGACGAAACATGCATAAATGGTGGAAACAATGGGTAAATAGTCAGGGGAGTATTCCCTCCTCCTTGTAACACCCCAGGAAGATGTAGAATGGTTTTCTTAGGTGACAAATCTATCATTTCCCAAATACTAACTTGTTGTCTTACATTGTTAATGATTTTGAGTCACTAGTTTCTAGTTTTTCTGCTTCTTAAAAAAGAGGAAACATCTAGCTGGTAGTGACTGCCTCCATTTCTCCAATGTCTCCAAGAGCAATTAGACAGCTGTTTTAATTTGTTAAAGTTGAACATTTGTGGCTTGTAAGATCTGGATATTCGACCTGGAGGCATCAGGCGTCTACTGGTCTATTCAAGAAAGTTCAGCTCTCCTCACTTCTACCAATAATAGCTAGCCTTCATTAATGCCCACTTTGTATCAGGCATGGTTCTAAGTGCATCACACAAGTTATTTTGTTTCATCCTCATGATAATCCTAAGGGATAGAACCACTATTATCTTCCATATTATAAGTGAGAAAATTAAGGCCTCGATATTCCGAAACTTGTCTAAGGTCATAGGGTAAGGGAGTAAAATGATGATGACAGGCTTAAAACTCAGGCTGTTTACTTTTATGGCTATGTGTCCTCATAATCTCTGTATCACTCTAGCAATCAGAAGTCTGTAACATTTGTTCCACACCCCTGAGGGATAAACATACAAGCCTTGGCACACAGAGACAAGTCACATGGATCTTACTGGAAAAGCCATATTAAGGCTAGGATAAATATGTTATTATTTTCTGGACATGATATTTGAGTTCTTCTCAAATGTTAATAAAATATTGCTTCCAGGCCAGCCTTCCCTATATGCAAATGACTATGGAGTTCCTAAATAAAGAATGATAAGAAATTCCTGAACATGGAGAAATTACTTTTAATAGCCGTGTGCATCATAGATCAAGGATGGAGAAGCCAGTTAGGAAGGTTAAGCAATTAGATCTTTACATTTAATAGCTCATCCTTACTCCTTCTTTCCAGGATGAATAGTTATTGTGAAATTAGACCTCACACCCAGGGTCAGCGAAGCCCACATTTTTGCTGTTAGGGATGTAGAATTATGTGATTCTATACTTAACTCTTACTACTTTCTAGATCTGATCAGGTACTATGGTCTTTTTTTTTCAAACAGAATGTGTGGATTCCAGTCTATTCTGTTTGAGAATTGGGAAAGCTCAATAAGGAGGTAGCCAGAGGCACAGATCTGGCTGTGGCTGAGGAGATAAAGATTGGGTGGGTGCAGACATCAAATGGGAAGAAATCTGGGAGAAAATTACTACAGAAAGCAAAGTAATCAGTAATATCAGATGACAAGGGTGATCAGAATCTATAGATGGGCAGGATCCCAACTCAGATTTGTGATGAAGAGAAAGTGGTTCAAAGGGAATGTCTGAATGAGAAGTCTTGAGTGACAAGATAATCAAATATAGTTGCTTTGATTTTGTTTTTTGATGTCTGAAGATTATCCAAGATAGCCTAGTCTTCATTCCCAAACTCACACAGAGTGGTTCAAGCGACCATTCTTTAAAACAGGCTACATGTTTGTAAGAAATTCCTTCAAAGGCTGGAATCTTGAATGACCAGAATGCACAGTCATTTTGTGGAAACTTAACAGACAGACTCGAAAATTCCAAGGAAACCTTGAATATTTAAGACAACACGCCTGTAATCCCAGCACTTTGGGAGGCCGAGGCGTATGGATCACTTGAGGTCTGGAGTTCGAGACCAGCCTGGCCAACATGGTGAAACCCTGTCTCTACCAAAAAATACAAAAACTAGCCAGGGGTGGTGGTGCACACCTGTAGTCAGGAGACTGAGGCAGGAGAATATCTTGAACCCAGGAGGCGGAGGTTGCAGTGAGGCGAGATCACGCCACTGCACTCCAACCTGGGAAACAAAGTGAGACCCTGTCTCCAAAAAAAAAAAAAAAAAAGAAGATAATAATGGCTTCTGTTTATAATACAAGCAAGTTGTACCTCATTAAATTATTAATATGTCAGTATCTGCTATAAAGATTCTGTTGATCATGATAACCCTAATCTCAGCCAATTTCTCCTTTGCCTTAATACAAAAAAAGGAAATGAGGAATAACAGATAATAGGAGAATCCTTTAAGGTTTCTGTTATAAAAGTGGATCCATTTTCTGAAAACATATTCTAGGGACAGGTTGGCGTAAAATAGTTCTTGACATAGTTAAATAACAAGAATCCCCTCCTAGTCCTTTATTGAGTTCAAGGAAAAAAACTTCAACTTAAGGAGCATTTGTATTTTGCGGTCCTTTCTGAGTTTTTACTCACTTCCTTCTGTCTTGCATTCAGCAGCTCTAGGTGATGTCAAGAGATTTTCATGAACCAAAAGTCACAGATTTTAATTTTCAGTCATTTTTCTGTTAGGACCATAGAATTCCATAAGTGAAGAAACAAAACACTGTCCATATGCAGATTTATATCGGGGACTGGAATCTGAGCTAAAACACAAATGTATTTCTAAGGTATATATTTTTAAGTAGGTTATTACCAACCTTTGTAAAGGTCATCTCTCTGTGGTATGCCATTTGATTCTAGAGTGAAGGAACAATTTGTGAATATTAAAAAGATAACATAAAAATTTACCAACAACTCTTGAATTGAAAATAGAAATCAACTGATATTGAAAAGATCACTTATTTTACGTTATGAAAACAAATAACAAAATAATGCAAAATTACAATAGAGCACGTGGTTGTAATGGAGCAACAACTAAACCTCACCACAAAGAACACGAACTAGAACTAGGTTTCATCTATTTGTTGGCAGTGGGTGCTTGGGGGCCTGTGTGGAGAATGATTCAGAAACGGTTCTGAGCTCACCTGGTGTGATGGTGTGAATGTTGTGTCTCCCCAAAATGCATAATTGAAACCTAATCACCAATGTGAGAGTATTAGGAGCTGGGGCCTGGGATAGGATTAGTGTCCTTCTAAAAAAGACCCCGAAGAGCTGCCTTGCCCCTTCTACCATGTGAGGACAAAACAAGAAAACACTAGGAACCACAAAGAGAGTCCTCACAGGACACAGAATCTGCCAGCACCTTGATCTTGGACTTCCCACCCTCTAGAACTATGAGAAATGAATTTCTGTTGTTTATGAGCTACTCAGAGTATGGTATTTTGTTACAGCAGCCCTAACAGACTAAGGCAACTAGAAAGAGTGTCCTTGTTGACTAATGATTTCTCTTATGGCCCTGGTGTCACAGAGTGGGGTAATAGGTTGAGTGATTTTTTTAAGTGAGGATTTAGACCAAAAATGTTTTATAATATCAGGAATAAGTAAGTCTATTTGGTACATATATTAATCAGGCTAGGCTAGGCAGGGCTGAAGTTACAATTATGACCCCAAATCTCAGTGACTAACACAGTAAAGGTGTGTTTTCTAGTTGTGCAAAATCAGAAGCATGTTAAGCAGCCCCTTCTGAGGCTTGTATAATAACTGGACCATCTGTACACTTGGCTTCCAAGGTCACTATGGCCAAGGAAGCATAAGTGGTAGGACAACAGGAGATGTTTTAAGAGGCCATCCCTGAGATTGGCATCAATGACTTTAACCTCACCTGGGCCAGAAGATGGTCAAAAGGCCCCAACCTAACTGGAACACATGGAGGCTGAGTAAGTATTAACATTTTCTGCCACAGTACATGAAGGTAACTTGTGAAGCTGATTCTGGGCTCTGTTTAGAACAAGGAATTTAGGTCTATTCAGTTAATTAGACTTGATATTGGCCTGAGTGGCAGACAAAGAGCACCTTCTCTTACCTTAGCCTGAAGGTAAAAAGGAGGTGAAAATGAAGTTTCATCAGTTAGAAAAAAATTAGAGCTACACACTGGTCGTGAACCAAAAAGATTAGATATTGTTGAACTCTAGACCCTTATCCTTCTGCCGTATTAGTTGGTATGGTGCTAAAGTAAAAATTTCAGTGGAAAACAGAGTCCAACACAGATGGAGATTTTCATGAATGAACCATTTACAAAGGTTTGGCCGAGTTAAGGGAACCAACAATGAATGATTCTTGGTTCCCTTAGACACCAGCAACAGCAGGAAGTTGTTACTGCCTATTGTTTGTTCCTGAAAGGGCAAAGAGAAGAAATAGTGTTCCCAGTGAGCTCTGGAAACATGGAGAAGGAACAAAATGACAGGAGCTGTAGTTCTGGAGGAACGTGGCCACTGCCAGAAAATGCGTCCACAGTGTGGAGGTAGAAGGGAAGAAAAGCCGTGACCTCTCTCTCTCTCCTCCGGATGTCCAGTGTCCTACCAGCACCTCCCATTGGCCAAGGAGAACAGAAACTAGCTGACAAGGGAGCTGGGGTGGATCTCTCATGAGGCTCCGCCCCCAGGGGCAACCAGCAAAGCATAAAAGGAGAATTTGGGTGAGGCCTGGAAAATTCATAAAACAAGGACAAGACTGATGAGAAATTAAAAGGCACAGCTTTTGAAGAAATGGGAAGATTTATCAATTCCCTCTTTAATGAGCAATATTATCATTACCATTCCATTGGCTCAATTCCTAGGCTAGTTATTCAAGTACAGAAACCACTGCAATGACAATCTGTAGACAATACATGTATCCTAGCAAAAAAATATTATCTGAAACAAATGCACCCCTATCTAAAAAACCCTAGGGCCTTATCAAAAGAAGATCCACAAAGGAGTGGAGACCTTCTTAAGCAATCTGTTTATTCATCTATCAAATCAGCAAATGTCTTGTGAGTATCTACTAAGTGCCAGGTACTTCACTGGGCACTGAGAATACAAAGATGAACAAGACAGATATAGCTCCTTCTCCCTTTTGGTATATAATCTTTTGAGAAAGACTAAAGCAAAGTGAGCAAGAGTGGGATGCTGCAGATGGTTTGGAGAGAAGGCACCCACCAGTTCATGAAGAGCCTTGGAAGTCACGGTAAGGAATGGGTATTTTACTGCAAATTTTAGTGAGAAGCCATTGAAGGCATGAGGCTATTTTATTCTAAATGCAATAATTCTCACTGCACTTAGAATAAAATAATCCACTGAAGGTTCAAAGCAATTAATTCATTATTGCTTCTGTGTGAAGAATGGACTGGTGGGAGGCAGTTTTGGAAACTGGAGGTGCCAGTTAGAAGACTATTTCAGAGTTCAAGTAAAAGAGAATTGAATGGACCAGGGTGGCAGCTGTAAAGCCAGAAGTGCAAATAATTCAAAATACATTTTCAAGGCAGATTTTATTTGTCATAACTTGTTAAGATCAGAATAAGATCAGCTTCAACCTGGAAGAATCTTTGTAAACCCATGAGTCTTACAACTGGCTTCATGGATAGTCTCTGTTCTCTCGTGTTGCACTTTTGTGAATGCACTGAATGTATTAATTTCTGAGGACTGCTGTAACCAATTACTACAGACTCGGTGGCTTCCAATAGAAATTTGTTCTCTACGACACTGGTAGCCATAAGTGTGAAATCAAGGTGTCAGCAGGGTTGGTTCCTTCTGGAGGCTCTGAGGTAGGATCTAGTCCATGCCTCTCTCCTGGCTTCTGGCGGCTGCAGGCAGTCCTTGGCATCCCTCGGTTGGTAAATGTATCACTCCAATCCCTGCCTCTGTCTTCACAGGGCCTTCTTCTCTATGTGTCTCTATGTCCCAAATTTTCCTCTTCTTTCTTTAATAAGGATATTAGTCATTTGATTTAGGATCCATTGTATGTCCAGAAGGATCTCTTCTCCAGATCTTAATTACATCTGTGAAGACCCTATTTCCAGATAAGTTCACATTCACAGGTACCAGAGCATAGGACTTGGACATATCTTTTTTGTGGGACACAGTTCAACCCACTACCCAGAACCTTTTATTTTTCTGTGTGTAATGTGAGAGTTACATCAAACCAAATAAAACCAAATTAAGTACTGGATTCCATTTACAAACCAAACTACTACACAAATGTTTATTACTTACATATTACAAAATTATTTCATCCATCTGAAGGGCAGATTTAACATAGTCAATATATTATTTTAACTATATGATTTTTTCACAAAGATATTGTAATAACAATAAAAGGAGTTATATCACATTTGCATTTATCTAATATATAATATTAGCACTTGGGTGTAAATACATGCAAACCTATATAAATATATTCATATATAAATAAGTAACAGATATGGAAAGGTGGAAGGACAAGAGAGGGAGGACAGAGAGGGGGGATAAGAAAGAATGAGAGGAGAAAGGGGAAGGAAGAGAAAGGAAGAAGGGATACAGAAAGGAAGGGAGGAAGGGAAATCCCTTTATGTATTATACACAATTTTCCTGTCTTGTTCAAACCAAAGCTAGATTTTCAGGTCCTAAAGAAATGGAGGCCATAGGCAAAGAGTAAAAAGAAACAAGAAGTTAATTTCATGCAACACTGAGCTTGGGGGTTTAATGATAATTTTTCATGCAATGTACCTCACAATCTAGTGATGTTGACACCATATTCCCCCTCGTTTTGCACCTGAGGTTTACAGAGGTTACACAACTTGCCCAAGATCACGTGGTTGCCAAGAAAGTGGCAGACTTGGAATTTGAATTCAGGTTTGCCTGATAGTTGATCCATGGTGCCTGATACCACTGTGTTGTATCGCCAGGCTCCATTCCTGTTTATTACTTAAGCATTCTTTCCTTCATCCAATAAACATTTATTGGGTGCCTGAAGTCAAGTGATCTGAGTCTATATTCTTGATAGACTTGGATTTGGTTATATATTGGAACAAGAGGAATCAAAAATGACTCCTTATTTTTTGGCTTGATTAACTGTGCAGTTGTTCCACATCAAGGAGCTGAAGTTTACAGTGACTGGACTTTGTCATCATATCTGAGATGAGTACAGAGCTGTACTCTATCATGCAGAGCTCAAAAACAATCCCTCTCCTGCCTCCCCATACCTCCAACTGTGCATGCACACACACACACACACACACACACACACACACACACCCCATGTTCATGATGCCTGGTCATTTCTAACCCCTTGTTTCTGAGACTACTTCTCCAATGATTTAGGTCCACAGAGATTTTCCCCTTCATATTAGAATATTAGCTCTGGAAAGACCTTAAAGATCACCATCTCTGACTCCTTCATTTTATAGATGGGAAACTGAGAAAGATCCAGAGAGATAAATTTCACTGTTCAGGCTCACTCAGCTACTTATTGTCAAAACCAGAAATAGAGCACAGAAGTCTCTTGATTTCCAACCAAATTATCTTTCCTCTTAATCCAAGCTGACTTCTAAAATTCCCTTGCCTATATAGTCTCTCTTCTTCAACTAGAACTTTATGATAAAGTGTTTGGTCCTCTCATTTGTCTCCTCTGCACCTACTTTGCCTTTCTAGATAAGGTCAGAGACTGCGTCATCATTTGGCATTACACACAGTGCTGACTACATTACACAGGACTATTCAATACACTTAGGGGGTGGCTGATTGATTATGCTGTAGTTCCACATTTGCATACCTAACCTCTCATATTTTTAAGTCTACAATCTGAATCTGCATAGCAGTCAGGTACATTTAATTCTGGTCTGCTCTAAAGAGAAAGTAAAAACTTGTTCATTTTATATTTATTATTATAAATGCTATTAATATATCTGTTCAGCCTATCCTTTTTGATAGGCTGAGCAAATATATTAATATCATTTTTTTTCTATTTATTTTGCCATCTCTGAACAAACTGGGCTAGCCTAGGGTCCTAGATTCTGTCTACTTGTCACTGAATTCTGAACATCCCATTAGTGATCGATGACCTAATCCTTTTAAAATGCCTTCCAGGAAGGCTTCCTTATTGCCCACTCTGTCTCAGGAAGGAGGTGGGACAGTAGGTAGGGAGGGGAGTGGAGAAGTCTAAATTCACTGAAAACAAATTTTGTGTTTAGAAACAAGTGAGTCTTGGCTCAGTGTTCACTAGCATTTTAGGAACCCAGGCAGGATTAATCCTTCATTCACTCTCACTGATGTAAAAGGCTCATGCTTTTCATCTGTTCCTGATCTGACACCATACTGCCTTTTGCCTTGTTCCTGGACACACTTTAACAGCTCAAAGAATGCTGCCTCTGGGTTTCCAGGTAGAACCAGAGAGAAAAAACGCTGCTTCCTAAACTTGTCTCAGCTCAACTGTGATTGCCAGTCTCATTCCAGATCACCTATGACTCCCTTTGAAACCAAAACCATAGGTCCATCTCTCATTTGTTTTTGTGTTGCTGTTTCATATTTCCTGGATATTACTGGTGTCTAAATGCTCTGTACTAATAACTAGTTATGCATAAACTTCACTCCTTGAATATTTTCATAATTAGTATTTTAACTAGTTATGTTAATAACTAGATTCACACATCTGAGCATAAACTTCACCCCATGAATATTTTCATAATTAGTATTTTAAATAGTTATTTATGCTAATAACTAGATTCACATGTCTGTACTGCTTAGGGGTTACCAGATCTGACTTAGGAGTCGTGCAGATCTGAGCAAAGCATCGGTCTTCTATTTGTCTGTGTGACACTGGGCAAAAAGTTTACCCTCTCCAAGCCTCTGTTTCTTCATCCCTCGTTTAAAGATTAAAATGATCTCCACATAGGGTTGTTGTGAGAAATAAAAGATTTAACACATATGAACCTTTTCGCATAGTGCCTGACATATAGTGATCCCTTGATAATCACAGGCTGCTCTTAGTATTACCAGTGCTATTGTTATAAGGCAATAAAATGTTCCTAGAAGTTATAATAGTGATGGACAGAATCAGAACAAGAGTTTCTTCAGTGACTTTCTGATTTAGAGGAGGAAACAAAAGAAACTCTGGGAAATGTTGGAAACTGTCTTGGTGCGTTCCCCACCCTGTGGGTGGCATGACCCAGTGAACAGGCTAATTGAGCAGCAATCCCAGATAACTTCAGGAGATGATGAATTTTGTGAGCATTATTTGGAAACTTGATCTTGCCAACAAAAATAAGCAGGGGTCTCTTACAAAAAGAGTTTAAAATGTGGTCACTAAGCAGCATTTTGAACAGCAAATACAGATGGACAGTAATATTTACGGTCAATTTACCAGAATCAGGTATCAGATGACCTCTGACACTAGCCACTGCTTACTAAAGAGCTAATTAGCTGTAAAAATGAGGTGACAAGTCAATTGTATCAGCACAAAGGACGAATTTGTCATGTGGGATTTCGCTGGTAGTAAGGCCTGCCATTACAGCTTCTGGGTGGCTACTTTGCCTACCAAAGCAGCTAACTTTCCCTGAAGGGAAGAATGAGGTGGGAGTCAAGATTAAAGGAAACCCAGGGGTGCTCACATCAGGGTCAGGATGTGGCTCAAACAAGAACCTCTTGGGCCCAGAGATACAAGGTTTCATGGTCTGATAGGTGAGAGAATGCCTGCCCCATCAGGACTGTTGTTTAATTACTATTAGAAACACTGGCTCTCTTTGACTACTGATAGAAATGCTGTTACTCACTGTGTTTCCCCCTCTGCCTTGGCCAGCAGAACTAAATGTTGTTTTCTCCAATGCATAATGCTTAAATTCATGTGTGTTCACTGAGAATGTTGGAAACCACAGAAAACTTAAAAGAAGGCAGGGGGCAGAAAACATCTCTAAATCCCCCATTCTTAATAATCAGGATTTTAACATCTTGACATTTGGTATAGCTCTTTCTTATAATACCTTAGTAAAAAAAAAATTGAAATCACATTGTCTATACAGTTTATGGTCTTCCTTAACTTCACATTGTATCAAAAAACAGATCTGTATGTTAATTACTATTTTTAGTAATAGGATTTAAACAATTTTATGCTATTCCACCATATGGACAGATCATAATTTATATAATTTCTGTGCTTCCAAGTTCTCCTCCAGCTCTCAGAGGTCACTCTTCTTTTAATGCTGACATAACAATTGTCTAATTCCCCAAACTGCTGCGCAGGATATTCAGGTTTCCTTACCTAATAAGTAGCTGGGGACTCCCAAGGATGCGTACCCGTTCCTAAAAACATGTCCTGTGTGTCATTTGTCAGCATAGCCTATGCTCACCATGTTAGCTGGCTCCTAACCACTGCTCTCTGTTCTGACACAAATCATCGCTCAGAAACATCTGGGCTCCACATCTCCTTGAAGTAACACAGCCATGGCTACACAGGCTAACAGGAGAGGAATCAACACTGGGTAGAGAAGACATGCTCCTCTATTCCTTTGTCCTAACATGAACACAGGCCCCTCCCTTACATCCCTGAAGTCCAGCTAAAACTAGGCTGTGACATTACACAGAATTTTAATGAAAGCTTATGGCTAACGTGGGTACAATACAGAATGATTTACTACCAGAAGAGTTTCTCTAGGCTACTCCACACGGGAGGAGCCACCAACAGAAATTTCTAGACATCTCCATCCCCAAAGTCTTGACCCCACCTCCTCATTTGGCTTCAGAGGAAGAGTTATGTTTTCTCTCCCTCATTCTAAGACACCCTAGTCTCTTCCACAGAATAATTGAAAGTGGAAACTCCCTTCTTTTTCCAGAGAAAATTATCATCCTCATTCAGAGGGTGTAACCTGACCTCCATGGTCCAAACAAAGTGACTATAACAGTTGGCCACGTCTTTCTCAAAGTCAGGATTATGTATGTTAAGTATCACTGTGCCAACACCAGGCCAAATATTTCACATTTTTTTTTCGGCAAGAAGTGAACCTATAAGTTCTCCCTGGTTTGTTCTGCACACCAGGTCCTGAAACAAAATATTTAGACAAAACACACACCCATCTCTCAAGGACTGCAAGAGTATTGAAGTACCAACCAGATGAAATTTATATTAAAGTAGAAAGTAGTTCTGTTGATTCGTTCACTGTCTACCTACTAACCTCCCCCTGCCATCCTTCAGCAATTTACACAGGTAAAATATTTTACATCTCAGTCTGAAGCGTTTGCCTTCAAGTTCATGGAGACTTCACAGTTTTTTTCCAAGGGCAATTGATAAATTCTCTATCTCCACGTGATGCCACTAGTTCTAAATAATAACTGTTATCAAAAATTGAATGATACTTCTGCAGTGTCAAAAACATTATTGCTGTGGGTTCAATTGTGTCCCTTAAACAGATATGTCCAGGTCCTAAATCCTAGTATCTGTAAACGTGACCTTATCTGGAAATAGGGTCTTTGCAGATGCAGTTAAATTAGGACGAGGTCACACTGGATTCTAATGGTCCCTTATCCAATGACTGATGTCCTTATAAAAAGAGAGAAATTTAGGCACAGACACAGAGGAGAGACGGCCATGTGAAGAAACAAGTAGAGACTGGAGGGTTGCATCTACAATGTAAGGAACACCAAGGATTGACAGCAACCACCAGAAGCAAGGAGAGAGACATGGAACAGAGAACCTCTGGAAGGAAACAAACCAGCCAATGCTTGAATTTCAGACTTCTAGCCTTCAGAACTGTAAGAGAAGAAATTTTGATTCTTTTAAACTGCTTATTTGGGATAATTTGTTATAGCAACACTAAAAAGCTAATATAATTCTTATTTATTTAACCCACTGTTTCTCAGTGGGGGTGAGTTTGTTCTCCAGGGGACATTTGGCAATGTCTGGAGAAGTTTTTGGTTGTCACAATGGAGGCAATGCTGCTGGCATCTGGCATCTGGCATCTTGTGGGCAGAGACCAGGGATGCTGCTAAGGATCCTACAATACACAGACCACCCCTATAAAAAAGAATGACCCCTGTCTAAAACGTCAATAGTGCCAGCATTGAAAAGCTCTGACTTAATCTATCCCTTGTATTTGGAGATTTTCTTTCCCTTTTTTTTTTTTTTTCTGCCATAAATAATGCCGCAGCGAACACCATGGTGCACAATTACTGGTCAACTAATAGTATAAATTTCTTTAATTTCATTTCTTAGAGAACTGTGCATACATTTTTCTTGTTTTAGTGGACATCTTGCCATTTCTTGTCAACCTATTTGAATACTTTTTTGAGGCAGATAAATTATAAACAATAAGTACATAAAAGAATGAAACATCACTAACATTTCAAAGGTAATAGAAGCCTCAGTGCCTCTTACAGTTACCTTTTTATTTGTTCTAATATTCCACACAGCACGGAGACATTGTGTAAGAGTGTTTCTGTGTGTGTGTGTGTGTGTGTGTGTGTGTGTGTGTGTGTATGTGTGTGTGACGGAGTCTCTGTCACCCAGGCTGGAATGCAGTGGCGCAATCTCGGCCCACTGCAACTTTCACCTCTCGGTTCCAAGCAATTCTCATGCCTTAGCCTCCCGAGTAGCTGGGACTACAGGTGCCTGCCACCAAGCCTGGCTAATTTTTGTACTTTTAGTAAAGACGGGGTTTCACCGCATTAGCCAGATTGGTCTCGAGCTACTGACTTCAAGTGATCCACCCGCCTCAGCCTCCCAAAGTGCTGGGATTATAGTCATATTGTCTTAAATATTCAAGTAATCCACCCACCTCAGCCTCCCAAAGTGCTGGGATTACAGGCGTGAGCCACCATGCCCAGCAAAAGTATCATTCTCATAACAGCTGATATAAACAATATGCTATTCCAGGATTTAAAAAAATCTGTGAATGTCACAATAACTAAGACTTGGAACCAACCCAAATATCCATCAATGATAGACTGGATAAAGAAAATGTGGCACATATACACCATAGAATACTATGCAGCCATAAAAAAGAATGAGTTCATGTCCTTTGCAGGGACATGGATGAAACTAGAAACCATCATTCTCAGCAAAATATCACAAGGACAGAAAACCAAACACCACATGTTCTCACTCATAAGTGGGAGTTGAACAATGAGAACACATGGACACAGGGAGGGGAACATCACACATCAGGCCTATCGGGGAGTGGGGGACTAGGGGAGGGATAGCATTAGGAGAAATATCTAATGTAGATGACAGGTTGATGGGTGCAGCAAACCACCATGGCACCTGTATACCTGTGTAAGAAACCTGCACGTTCTGCACATGTATCCCAGAACTTGAAGTATTAAAAAAAAATAAAAGTCATATGGCCAAGCAAAAAAAAAAAAAAAATCTGTGAATGTAACAAAGTTATGTTTTAAAATAGAAAATTTTAATTTTTTAAATGAAAAAGAATTTGATCTAGCCATTGGGAAGACTTTTATACTAGAAGGTACATAACATTGTTCATTTTAGCAATGGAGAAAAGAGGTAATTAAATTGATATCTGAGCCTCAATGTCCATGACCTTACCAGGTCTTTTTCTATTAGATCCCAGGAAAACCCTTCTGCTCAGGTGTGATGGTACTCTCCTGCAAGTATTGGGCTGCCAAACAGTACATCTTTATATAGATCTCTACTTGGTCCTCTCCTCCTCCCTAACCCTGTCCTGTTGAGTCAGTCAAGGGTAACTGAGGGTATGAGGCTGATCGCTGAGACAATGCAGAGCAGACATTCTGGTTCAATCAATATTCCGCAGTTATCTCTTGCAGCCTTGGCCCCAGCTGGGAACTCGCACACATCAGGCTCCTGGGAGGTTTCTCAAAGGTTCTCTTCCATGCTTCAGTGGAAATGTCAGAATACACTCCTGGGTTATGTGCCAGAGGATGTTACCTGAGGCCTTGAACTAGAAAAATCAATAATCCAGGAACACTGAGGATGGAAGATAAAGTAGCTAACTGAAATTTAATAAAAATTATATGTATGTATCTGACTTTTAGCAGACTATAAAATAAATTTAACCCTGGCAGCCTAGAAGGAAAAGTGAAAAAATATCTAACTAAAAACAATTATTTTGTTAGTTCTAATCTTCTGTTAATACTATTTAAGACAATTCCTTTGGTGGTTCAAAATTGGGACGGAGATAAAGATTTTACTTATTATAACACCCATCAGAATAATAGTCATCACTGAAATAAGACCAAACAGTGGCTCTGGAGGTGTAAACAATTTAGAAAGTCAAATGAAAATATACTTGAACCTCAAGGAAAGAAAATTCTAGTACAGTAGCCCCAGATCTGTGGCTTCACTTTCTGAGCTTTCAGTTACCCAGGATCAGTTGCTTCTGAAATATTAAATGGAAAATTCCAGTTGACAGAGGGAGGCCATGTTCACATAACTTTTATTAAAGCATATTGTTACAATTGTTCTCATTATTATTAATAGTTATTGTGTTGATCTCTTACTAGGTGCCTAATTTATCAATGACACTTTACCATTTGTTTATATAGGAAAAAAACATAGCCTATATAGGGTTCCGTACTATCCATGGTTGCAGGCATCCACAGGGGTTCTTGAAACACATCCCCTGCAGATGAAGGGGGAGTACTGTAATCAATTTCTCAAAGCTACTCACAACAGGTGAAAACAGAGCTATATCATAGCACCAGTTCTTTGGGACACAGCACAGTTGTTTGTTTTACCGCACATTCCAGGCACCATGTTGCTATTGCCATTGAATCGCCCTAAGAAGTCACTGTGGCATGTGGCTGAGAGCCAGTAAAAAAAAAATTAATCACTCCAGAATGCCAGTAGATCCCATTTTAAGCAACCTTGAAATAAGCAAATCAACTAACATAGTAAATATTTGTGGCTATGACTTTTATTACCAGAGGACAATTTACTTCAAATAAGTATTCTCCACAGATTTTCTTTAAATAGCAGATATCCAAAGTGCCTAAATGTTTGTTTACTATCCTTCAGGCCCCCGAGTTCATAGGCAGGAAATATAAAGAGCTGACTAAAGATTAGCAGAAACTGAAGTTGAAGCACTTCTGAAATAATAATTATGAAAAAGTAATTACATTAAATTGACTCAGTGTTTTGGAAACATGCCAAATGCTTAAAAATGAATAATGCCTTTTACCTTCTCCTTCAATATCTGTTAGCCAAAATGACAAAGAGTTGAATTGAAGATGTTACTACTGCTGAAAAATCGGATAGCACAGACTCAGCGCTGAACTTAAGTCTATTCAATTGGCTCATTTTACAGTCTCAGCTCTAGAAAGTTTAAATGATTTGCCACCAGGTTACCAGACTTCCAGACCATTTCTCCTATCATTCATATATTTTTATTCAAATTACACGGCAAATAACATTCTTGTGCAGAAAATTTGGAAAATTCATGAAAGCACAAATAAAGCAAAAATTATGCATAATCCATGTACTCCAAAGATAATCCTTACTAATATCTAAATAATTTAACTATGCCTTTTTACAAAATTGGAACCTTACTGTGGATATTGTTTTGTAAGCTGCTTTTGTTTCCACGTAATAATATACTTGAACTTTTCCATGGCATTGAATATTATTTTACTATATCACTGTTTAAAACTACATAGTATTTCAGATTATGGATACAGAATAAATTATTGTAGGAAATCTAGGTTATTTTCAATATTTTATTATTAGAAATACTGTGCTCAGGAGATATAAATCTACATGCACATTTCTATTTCTTTGGAATACATTATTAAAAGTAAAATTGCTGGTTTAATGGAAAAACACTGTAAACTCCCAAGTAAAGCTCCCTCCCAAGTTGTATCAGTACTAACTTCTGACACACTCACATCAGCAATAGTCATTATATTTTTAAAACTCTTTTTCTAATTAATAAGCAAAGAAAATGGTAGCTTGCTGATTTGCATTTATTTGATTACTGGAATTTGATTTTATTTTCTTGAAGTGTATTGACCATTTAAATCTTATATTTTTTAAATCGTCCAAGGCCATTGTATCCACTTTCCAACTTGCTGTGTGTGCAAGGAATTAGGATTTTGTTTCAGGGTTGTTTTTGTTTACTTTTGTTTTCGTTACTACATGCTATGGCTTCTCTAATAAAAAAAAAGTTAAACAATTTTACAGACTTGCTTATTGGTGGCAAAGCAGGGCCTAGGAACCAGAACTTGTCACTCCAAGAACAATGAACCAATATCCTCAATTTTGACCCCCAAAAGCTTCAACATTAACAAGTTTCAACAAAGCAATCACTTCTGCTTTATTTGTTGGAGAAACTGTTGTAGTATATAATTAATCACTGCCTAGATCTTCCCTACCCAACAAAAAATATAACAATCTATATGCTCATAATTTATGTATCCCATTGCAAGTGAAAGTTTCGGTGGTCATATTGTTGTCTTAGAGAAAAGCTAACAATTCCTGTGGGCTTTCACTCCTACAAACACAAGTTCAGAAAAAAGGTGACTCCGCACCACCTGAGCTCACACATTCTTGTTTTGACCATCCTGCCCATTCCCAGCAAGATCTACTATAACTAGAATCATGCTCAGGAGATGTCTGAGTGGCTGGGCAGCAAGTCAACCCCAAAAGGAATCTTCGTACCACTGAACAACATAAGCATATTTCACTCTCTTCCCTGCCCACCCCCCACTCCTTTTAGAAGCTTTCATGTTATTTTATGATGTGACTCTTCCCCATCATTCTATATTTTTCTGAGCAGTGAACAGGAAAAACATAGCGAGTCATAAATGCTAAATAAATATGGCCAGTTCTTAGATCTAAAAGACAGAGGCAGATAAAGAAAGAAGTCATCACTATTTAAAAACACAAACAAACCTTAGCAGCAGAGCACTTAACTGGTAGCTTTTGCTCAAGTGGAAGTCTCTTTGTTTCAGCACAGCGAATGGATGCCAGGCAGATGTTGAGTAAATTTGTAATAACTCATTTGAACATACGAGAAGCCCAATATTGAAAAAATTAAATATGGATAAGAGATCTCTCTATTTAAATTTCTCCTGACACTGCTGTCCCATGCTACCTGGAAAGCTACAAAACTAGAATAGAATTTCCCTAGAGCTCAAATATGATTCTCTCCTTTGTGCCCCAGAAAGTAAAATTAAGAGGTGGGGAGGAAGAGAGAGTCGAGTCAGCAACTCCAATCACTTTTATCCAATTCTTCCTTGTCCTGCTTTATACTCTCCATAGCCAAAAAAAGCACCAAATACACATGGTAGGAAAGCAGGAATTAAAGTAGTATCCTGCAAAACACTTTATAATATATGAGAAATGTGACTGTGAAATAACAAATCAAAATGTTCTCTAGTAATCATTTTATATGCATATCTTATGATTGCATGATATTTGTACATATTTTCTCTCTCAAATGTTTACATGATTCTTGAAATTGTCTTTTTATTCACTGTAATCTTGCACCTACATATCACCTAAAATTGCTTCATTTTATGTAAAGCTTTCTTTAAGTGGAAAAGGAAAGTAACAAATTGAGATGATATTACCAGTTTTAGTTGGGAATAGTCATTTAAATATGAAAAGTGAAGTGGAAAATTAAAATAATCACCTAGGGTATCCAAAGTAGGGAAAAGTCACTTACAACTCAGATATTGCCATGGGTTTTCACACTTTCGTGGATAGAGATGGCCTTAATTGTTTCTCCAATGTGACTTCGAATAGAGGATAATTGAATAGGTTGGCATGTCTTGCGGAAGGTATTTTAAACCTGTCTCAATAGCTTCTTCAATGAGGAAAAAGTGAGGAGGCAGTTTTTCCAAAGGCAGGTGCATTCATTTTAGTGAGGGCAGACAGAAATAGGGCACATTTGTTGTCTAAGCCTTCCTTCCCAAACTTGTTTTTAAGGTTTTATGGCAAGAAAACCTGTGCTTTTCTTCTGCTATTGGGCTTTCAGATGATGTTTCTAAACAGAAAAGAAGCCTCTGGCATTTTTTACATTGCAACCAGCAGTTGCTTGGCTGCACTATCAAAGCAGGCCCAGCAGATCCTCTTGAATGGAGAATCTAAGACCCACCACAGACTCTGACTGCACTAATGAACTAAGAGCACAGATTCCGTGGGGCTCCAGTAAGGCAGCAGGGGGACATAAAATCCCATGGAGATGGGATCAGGCTGCAGCCATAAAGAATCAACTTGTCTTCGTAGGTGCTGTAAGTTCCAACATCTGCTGGCCATATAAAACAAAGTGGCTAATGGATGGTATGAAAAGGTAAATATACCATGAAGAGTTATTTTGTTACTCTTCTTGGCACTGGTCATATCAAGGTTTGGTGTTTTTTTATATTAAGCAAACTTATATGTAAATTTTCTTTAGCAAATAGCAGAGTCAAATGAATTACTTTCCTAATTTATTTTAACATAATAATACCCAGGAGTAATAGAGTAAAATGTTTTAAACAAGAGCACATCTTAAAACAGCAATCCTGATGAAACTAATGGGACTTGTCTCCTAATGGAAGATTCAGCAAAACAAGGAAACTGTATCTACAGATCCAGGCAGCACTTAAACAAAAACTCAATGGCAAACGTCCACAGTTATTCATGGAGAAGTCAGTGCAGTAGTTAAGGACCCAGGCTTCCGAGTTAAGAGGATCTGGGTTCAAATCCCCAGTCAGGCGTTTACCAGGTATATAACTACTCCAAGATTCCATTTCCTCTCTATATAAAATGGGAATAAAAATAACTTCCTCACGGAACTGTAGGCAGATTAAAATAAAACATTTGAATATGCAGAACAGAACTAAAACAAAGTGAGCATTCAATAAATGGCAGCATATTATTATTTCTACTACTATTGACTATTTATACCCTAGTTTGTCTCAGGATACTTTTAAGGTGGCCTATAAAAATAACTCACACAATGCAAAATAGCACAAATCCAAAGTAGATGGGGGAAAAGCTATCAAAATTAGGGAATGTTTTAGGCAAAGAATTCATTTTTGCTCTGTGGTTCCATCAGATTAAAATGTGTATTTTTTCTTCATGAAATACTCATCAAATACACAGAAACTGAAACCAAGGCACAACTTTGCAACAATAAAAAGGACTCTTGGGAAGACTAAAAACTTCATTTTTATTTCACTTCAGGTCACAGACTCTTGCTCTTGCTCCCATGAAAATACCGGTTATCAGGAAACAGGCTACCATAAACTTTAGTGGCTGGGGCACAAGTACCAAGAGCCAGAATAATATGGCCTTAGCTGGTTCTTTTCTAAAAGAGCCATACAAACTTCCCTTGCACTTTGCACTCCAGTCTTTCACCCATCCCTTCCCTGATCTCCACGCTTAGCAGGGTGTGTAACACCACACAGTCACTCAGTGAGACCTCAAAAAATAATATCCTATAATAAATTTTGTCTTAGAAATGATACACTACATCACTTTCAGTGTCAGATCTCTAGGGAGGAAAGCATCTTGGCATGTAAATTTACACAAGTCTACTTTTGAATATTAATTACGTATCACACTACCTCCTCACATAATTATTTTTACTATAAATTTGGAGCCATTACCCAGCAAGCTGTAGGATTAGCATTTTAAAGACTTGCTGGAGATGGGAGATCAACCAATAAACATACTCTTGGCCCCCCATTGAGAGATCCTTTAATTTCTGATGCTCAAAGTATATGTTTATTCTGACAGACTGAGAACTGGGAAGGCTTATACCACAGAGATGAGAAGAAAAAGGTTTCCCCTTGAATGCCAAGTCCAGCTGGATGACTATGGTTCCCTGGAATTCACTGTGGAGGAGTATCCCGGACTGGTGTTTAAGATCAACGGAAAAGAATTCTGCGATGAGACAGTGACGTCTGTCATAGGAAAAGGAATGAGGAAGTGGAGCATGGTGGCAGATATTTGCCTTTCCTGCTATAACCACTGGACCTACAAAGCACTTATTACCAATTTGAAACCATAGAGAGTTGCCAAGTGTCATTTTAAATGCTAAGCCAAGCAGTTCCTCCAAACCTGTAGACCCCGACACTCTTTGATGCTGTTATCCCCACTAAAAAACAGTACAGGTGAGTCTCAGACTGATGTTCAGTCAAAACAGTCTGCTAAAATTACTATTATGCACAGGAAGTTCCCCCGAGAAAGCACCAGAAAGTGGACAGAAAGGCCAGTTAAGAGGGGAAGGTGCTACTGTCCTCTCAGATGTGCTTTCTTCTGTAGAGCAAGGAATATTGCAGAATACATCTTTGGCAACTGAAGCAAAGAAGATGTCCGATTCAGACTGGTTTTGTAGAGTTAGTCCTGAAGAGAAATGCTTCCTTTTAAGCAAATCTATCACTACCACTCATATCAGTCTGGCCTAGCCTGACAATAGCTGTGCCTACAACCACAGCTAGGGAGTGTCTCCACCTCTACCTCCCACTGCCCAGCATCTTTAGGATAACTATGGAGGCTAATTCATAGCCTGGGTTCAGCTTGGCAGCCCTTCCTAACATCCTTAAGAACCACAAAAGGTTGGGAGCAAAATCCTTGTCATCTTTTCCTGCAGTTTAGACTGTGTGTGACTCAGCTCACATGGATGGTTTTTTGTTGTTGTTGTTGTAATGAGTAGGAGACAAGGGAGTCCTGAGGCTCGAGGTCAAAATGAAATATTTTTCTTTCAAAATAGTCATTGAAGGGAAGAATATTGCGTAGTTTTAAAATTGTATTCTTATTCAAGATTGCTTCTTAAAAAATGGCCATACAATAATTTGGGTGTACATGAAGGTTCACATATTGTATGATTCCATTATATGTAAAATATCCAGAATAAGTAAATCTATGGAGACAAAAAGTAAGTTTGGAGATGCTAGGCACTCGGGGAAGAAGAAAATAGGGAGTGACTGCTTAATGGGTGTATCTCATTTTGGGAGTAATGAAAATGATTTAGAACTCAATAAAAGTGATGGTTGCACCATATAATGAATGTTCTAAATGCCCTGACGTGTACACTTTAAAATAATTAATTTTATGTTATGTAAACTTGCGAATTTCACTTCAATTTATTCAAAAAGATAATTTGTGGGGAACTTTGGTGAAATTTGACTATGAATGGATATTAAATGGCATTATGGAATTATTAATTTCTTGCATATGATCATGGTATTGTGTTACACAGGAGAAAGATATTTTTTATTCTGTTTTCAAAGGTAAGTGCAGAAATCCTTAGAAGTATCATGAAATCTGCAGCTTACTTTCTAATAGTTCAGCAAAAGTCATCCATTTCTATACAGAAAGAGATTAAAGCACACAGCAAAAAATATGATTGTTGAATCTAAGTGGAGGCTACGGGGCTGCTCATTGTATTATTCTTTCAACATTTCAATATCCTTAAAATTTTGCAGAGAAATATTGGGAGAATTTTTTTTCGATGATCTCCTGAAATTCAGAGTAAAGTTCAAGGCTCACATTAACTAACTGATTTATTAGTTCATTAATTAATGCAAAACATTGTTGAGCACCTGGTAGATTCCAAGTGCTGTGCTAGGTAGTCCAAGTATAATAATGAACAAAACAGATGTAATCTCTGCTCTCATAAAGCTTGCAGCCCAGGGAGGAAACCCATAAATAATTAGGCAGCTCAGTATGAGCTATGATGGGAAGATGCAAGATGCTAAGAGAATGCAGAGGAAGAAAGACAAAAGCTAAGACCTGAAGGACCTTATTTAGAGTGCTATAGAAAAAAACATTCAATGATATTTGTTAAAGCATAGTAGGGCAGACTTTATTCAGGACACTGGCAATAGATATAGGGACCGTGGCAATGGGATCTTGCAGTGGCGAAGAGAGATTGGATTCAACTTCAAATACAGCATGGACAAATGGTAATTTATGACCAAGAAGCAGGGTGGGGCTTAGTGGACAGAAAATTACTAAGAGAAAACATCAGGCGTGAGGTATGTTCTGGCTAAACTGACCTAATAGGATTCTTGCTGAAGAAAGACCAGGGCAATCAGATGTCACCCGGGAGATGATGGAGGTTGAAGAACCCAATAAGATAGCAAGGGGATCCGATATTGAAGATGGAGGATTCTCACTAAACTGACTTAGCAGCGTTCTTTGCTAAAGCTGGATTTTACAAGAAAGTGCACAGATGGGCCTAGGAGAAGTTTCAAGAAGCTAACTAAAGTTTGGTCAAACAAAAAAATCTTTGTAAAGTCAACCAAGTAAACAGAGAGAAAGAATATTCCAGGCAAACCCATAGGGTGAAGGCCTAGAGGTGAGATTCTGGGCCAGAGGCTGCAAATCAAAATCCCTGCAGAAAGAGCCAGACAGCATAAATGAATGAAAACCAGAGACAACCCCATTTTTAAAGGGTCATCAAGTCTATTGTGGGTACACCACTGAACTCCAGTCAACAGAAAGCCAGGAGGTGTGTAGTGGGGGGGATGGGGGGTGGATGAGAAAAATCACGGACCAGTGAGGTCAGGTGATCACCCCCAGTCCCAGTTCAGAGTACTTTCCCCTTTCCTATCTTGCTTTTGGAAGCGTAGACCTTTCCTAAAGCAGAGGAGTCGGAGCAGCCAAAACTATGTTCAAGGCATTAGAAAATCACCAGGACTGGGTGAATAACCATGACCATGACAATTAGCCAGGCACAGATCTATACCTGTACTCATGCAATCTGGGGCCTTACTACTATGCGTATTTTTCATTTAAAAAAAATACAATTGGAGAGAGAAGCATAAGCACAGAGTGGCAATTCCTAGAGCTGTAAATCTTCAGTATATTCTAAGTTAAATTGATTGTCCTCCTGGAGCTACTTAAACATAATCACATAGCAAAATGATGAGAGGGCTCAGTCTTCAGTTTTCTTTTGTTTCGTTTGCCTGACTGTAGCCAGACTGTTGCTGATTCACATTAGAGACATGAGGAAAAAACCGTAACTTCCTTTCTCCCCTATTTTCACCGTAGGGCAGACAGAGGAGGAGAAGACAAGAAGGTGAATTTTTAGGAAAATAGTTTACTTGAGAAAACCTTGAAATTAATATGGTGTTTGTCCTTTTGGCAATAAATAAATTAGGCTAAACAGCTTTGAGTTACTCTTTTTCCAAGGCTCAGTAGGGGTTAACATCAAGGAAGCTGGAGAACTTGGCAGAATGGGAAGTGCCCAGCACTGTGTTTAAGATTTCAGTCTGGGAGATCTGAGGGGTTTCTGCAAAATCCATGACAGCCTCCGGTGCCCTGAGAGACGCCAGGATATCCATGAAGACTTGGAGTGCCCACTTTACAATTAGAGCCCTAGAAGAAAATACTCCACTCTTTCTATCTTGAAACACATCTCTTCGTGTTATTTTATTCTATTCTAGGGCCTGAGAAGAAGCCTGGCTGCTAATTCACAGCTCCAGCCCTTTGAAGTGCCATTGATATTCCAAACTCGGGGAGCCTCCCGCATCATAATGGAATCTTCAACCCGCCCCGGGCTATACTACAAATAAACTTGTTCCAGCGAAATCTGCAAGCAGGCCCTGAGCACCAACACCAGCCGACCTCTGAGAAAGCAGCTTGGGCAGCATAAGCTTTGCAAAGGAAAATAAAATCCTCAGCATGGAGTCTCAAACAAGAAAAACAGTGAGATATTTAAACCTGACCATTTCTTTTTAAAGACTTGGGTGTTCTTCAGAAAGAGAATTTCCCTCCCGCCCCAGAAGGGTCCAAAGTGTTACTCATATTATTTACAGAGCTTTGAAGTGTGCCTCCAAAGTTTGAGTTCAGCTCTGAGGAATGTGAAGGTCAAATCATTTTCCCTTTCTGATGAAGGAAGGCTGTGAATTTAATACCACAATTTATTCAAAACAAGGAAATACACTGAGGCACTCTCCACTATTAATGCACAACAGTAGATGGTTGGAACCATCTCATACTCCAAAGAGTTTATATGGTTTGGCCAACAGTGGTGATACATTTAATGAGCCTCTGGTTAATCCATTCCTACCAGACTCAGCACCTGTAAAATGCAAGACACTTTGCTTCTAATAATAGGAATTGAGTGAATTTATTTAAACAATGTTAGAGTCATCATTTTCTAAAAGTAAAATAATTAAACATATATTCCTATAGTATGTGTATATTTTATAAAAACTGAAGGTTAAATAGCACATCTGGGGCATCTGGCTTTTCCTGGTAACCCTCCAGGTGACCTCTCTTTTTAAAAGTGGCCTTTTGAGCTTTATTATCTTAACAAGAACCCCCATTTATATAGCTGCTTTCTTTATGGAGCCTGAAGTGCTTTGTTGACCTTGGAATGCCCTTCATGCTTAGGAGGATGTTCTCCCTGGCCCACAGAGCTGGCGAGACATTTAGAGGCCAGGAACCAAAAGGCTTGGCTGCAGGCAGTCAGTGGTGAATGTACATCCAGAACTGTTCTCTCAGCTGGAATGATGCATAATATTTTAGTCTACGGGACCCAGCAGTGTGCTGTCACTACACACTTGAAGAGGCTACAAGGAGTCCAACGTTCTGAGTCAAGTCTGTGCTCTGTCACTTACTGGCTGGTAACCATAAGCACATAGCTCAAATTCCTGTAACCTCCTCTTCCCCACCTGTAAAATGGGATTAATAATTGTCAGGCCTCTGAGCCCAAGCCAAGCCATTGCATCCCCTGTGACTTGCACGTATAGGCCCAGATGGCCTGAAATAACTGAAGAATCACAAAAGAAGTGAATATGCCCTGCCCCACCTTAACTGATGACATTCCACCACAAAAGAAGTGTAAATGGCCGGTCCTTGCCTTAACTGATGACATTACCTTGTGAAAGTCCTTTTCCTGGCTCATCCTGGCTCAAAAAGCACCCCCACTGAGCACCTTGGACCCCCACTCCTGCCCACTGAGCACCTTGCAACCCCCACTCCTACCCGCCAGAGAACAAACCCCCTTTGACTGTAATTTTCCTTTACCTACCCAAATCCTATAAAATGGCCCCACCCTTATCTCCCTTCACTGACTCTCTTTTCGGACTCAGCCAGCCTGCACCCAGGTGAAATAAACAGCCACGTTGCTCACACAAAGCCTGTTTGGTGGTCTCTTCACACGGACGCACATGAAATTTGGTGCCATGACTCAGATCGGGGGACCTCCCTTGGGAGATCAATCCCCTGTCCCCCTGCTCTTTGCTCCGTGAGAAACATCCACCTACGACCTCAGGTCCTCAGACCAACCAGCCCAAGAAACATCTCACCAATTTCAAATCCAGTATGCGGCCTCTTTTTACTCTCTTCTCCAACCTCCCTCACTATCCCTCAACCTCTTTCTCCTTTCAATCTTGGTGCCACACTTCAATCTCTCCCTTCTCTTAATTTCAATTCCTTTCATTTTCTGGTAGAGACAAAAGAGACATGTTTTATCCGTGAGCCCAAAACTCCGGCGCCAGTCACGGACTGGGAAGGCAGCCTTCCCTTGGTGTTTAATCATTGCAGGGACGCCTCTCTGATTATACACTCACGTTTCAAGGGTGTCAGACCACGCAGGTACGCCTGCCTTGGTCCTTCACCCTTAGTGGCAAGTCCCGCTTTCCTGGGACAAGGGCAAGTACCCCTCAACCCCTTCTCCTTCACCCTTAGCGGCAAGTCCTGCTTTCCTAGGGGGCAAGAACCCCCCAATCACTTATTTCCGAACCCCAACCTCTTATCTCTGTGCTCCAATCCCTTATTTCCGCACCCTGACCTCTTATCTCTGTGCCCCAATCCCTTATTTCCATGCCCCAACCCCTTCTCTGCTTTTCTGGAGGGCAAGAACCCCCCACCCTTTCTCCGTGTCTCTACTCTTTTCTCTGGGCTTGTCTCCTTCACTATGCGTAAGCTTCCACCTTCCATTCCTCCTTCTCCCTTAGCCTGTGTTCTCAAAAACTTAAAACCTCTTCAACTCACACCTGACCTAAAACCTAAATGCCTTATTTTCTTCTGCAATGCCACTTGACCCCAATACAAACTCGACAGTAGTTCCAAATAGCCAGAAAACGGCACTTTGAATTTTTCCATCCTGCAAGATCTAAATAATTCTTGGCGTAAAATAGGCAAACGGTCTGAGATGCCTGACGTCCAGGCATTCTTTTACACATCAGTCCCTTCCTAGTCTCTGTGCCCAGTGCAACTCATCCCAAATCTTCCTTCTTTCCCTCCCGCCTGTCCCCTCAATACCAACCCCAAGCGTCGCTGAGTCTTTCTAATCTTCCTTTTCTACAGACCCATCTGACCTCTCCCTTCCTCCCCAGCCTGCCCCTCGCCAGGCCGAGCTAGGTCCCAATTCTTCCTCAGACTCCGCTCCTCCACCCTATAATCTTTTTATCACCTCCCCTCCTCACACCTGGTCCAGCTTACAGTTTCGTTCCGTGACTAGCCCTCCCCCACCTGCCCAGCAATTTACTCTTAAAAAGGTGGCGGGAGCCAAAGGCATAGTCAAGGTTAATGTTCCTTTTTCTTTATCCCAAATCAGATAGTGTTTAGGCTCTTTTTCATCAAATATAAAAATCCAGCCCAGTTCATGACTTGTTTGGCAGCAACCCTGAGACACTTTACAGCCCTAGACCCTAAAAAGTCAAAAGGCCGTTTTATTCTCAAAATACATTTTATTACCCAATCTGCTCCCGACATTAAAACTCCAAAAATTAAATTCCGGCCCTCAAACCCCACAACAGGATTTAACCTCGCCTTCAAGGTGTACAATAATAGAAAAAAGTTGCAATTCCTTGCCTCCACTGTGAGACAAACCCCAGCCACATCTCCAGCACACAAGAACTTCCAAACGCCTGAACCGCAGCGGCCAGGCGTTCCTCCAGAACCTCCTCCCACAGGAGCTTGCTACGCGTGCCGGAAATCTGGCCACTGGGCCAAGGAATGCCCGCAGCCCAGGATTCCTCCTAAGCCGCGTCCCATCTGTGCGGGACCCCACTGAAAATCGGACCGTTCAACTCACCTGGCAGCCACTCCCAGAGGCCCTGGAACTCTGGCCCAAGGCTCTCTGACTGACTCCTTCCCAGATCTTCTCGGCTTAGTGGCTGAAGACTGACACTGCCCGATCGCCTCGGAAGCCCCCAGACCATCACGGACGCCGAGCTTCGGGTAACTCTCACAGTGGAAGGTAAGCCCGTCTCCTTCTTAATCAGTACGGAGGCTACTCACTCCACATTACCTTCTTTTCAAGGGCCTGTTTCCCTTGCCTCCATAACTGTTGTGGGTATTGACGGCCAGGCTTCTAAACCTCTTAAAACTCCCCAACTCTGGGGCCAACTTAGACAATGCTCTTTTAAGCACTCCTTTTTAGTTATCCCCACCTGCCCAGTTCCCTTATTAGGCTGAGACACTTTAACTGAATTATCTGCTTCCCTGACTATCCTGGACTACAGCCATATCTCACTGCCGCCCTTCTTCCCAATCCAAAGCCTCCTTTGCGTCCTCCTCTTGTATCCCCCCACCTTAACCCACAAGTATAAGATACCTCTACTCCCTCCTTGGCGACCGATCATGCACCCCTTACCATCTCATTAAAACCTAATCACCCTTACCCCAC
The DNA here is from genome assembly GCF_028858775.2 of Pan troglodytes. Taxonomy (NCBI): domain Eukaryota; kingdom Metazoa; phylum Chordata; class Mammalia; order Primates; family Hominidae; genus Pan; species Pan troglodytes. The sequence goes on from NC_072401.2 coordinate 46,287,447, forward strand.
TCAATACCAATATCCCATCCTGCAGCACGCTTTAAAAAGATTAAAGCCTGTTATCACTTGCCTGCTACAGTATGGCCTTTTAAAGCCTATAAACTCTCCTTACAATTACCCCATTTTACCTGTCCTAAAACCAGACAAGCCTTACAAATTAGTTCAGGATCTGCGCCTTATCAACCAAATTGTTTTGCCTATCCACCCCGTGGTGCCAAACCCATATACTCTCCTATCCTCAATACCTGCCTCTATAACCCATTATTCTGTTCTAGATCTCAAACATGCTTTCTTTACTATTCCTTTGCACCCTTAATCCCAGCCTCTCTTCACTTTCACTTGGACTGACCCTGACACCCATCAAGCTCAGCAAATTACCTAGGCTGTACTGCTGCAAAGCTTCACAGACAGTCCCCATTACTTCAATCAAGCCCAAATTTCTTCCTCATCTGTTACCTATCTCGGCATAATTCTCATAAAAACAAACGTGCTCTCCCTGCCAATCGTGTCCGACTGATCTCTCAAACCCCAGCACCTTCTACAAAACAACAACTCCTTTCCTTCCTAGGCATGGTTAGCATGGTCAGAATTCTTACACAAGAGCCAGGACCACACCCGGTAGCCTTTCTGTCCAAACAACTTGACCTTACTGTTTTAGCCTAGCCCTCATGTCTGCGTGCAGTGGCTGCCACTGCTTTAATACTTTTAGAGGCCCTCAAAATCACAAACTATGCTCAACTCACTCTCTACAGTTCTCATAACTTCCAAAATCTATTTTCTTCCTCATACCTGACACATACTTTCTGCTTCCTGGCTCCTTCAGCTGTACTCACTCTTTGTTGAGTCTCCCACAATTACCATTGTTCCTGGCCCAGACTTCAATCTGGCCTCCCACATTATTCCTGATACCACACCTGACCCCCATGACTGTATCTCTCTGATCCACCTGCATTTCACCCATTTCCCCATATTTCCTTCTTTCCTGTTCCTCACCCTGATCACGCTTGATTTATTGATGGCAGTTCCACCAGGCCTAATCGCCACACACCAGCAAAGGCAGGCTATGCTATAGTACAAGCCACTAGCCTGCCTTTCAGAACCTCTCATTTCCTTTCCATCGTGGAAATCTATCCTCAAGGAAATAATTTCTCGATGTTCCATCTGCTATTCTACTATTCCTCAGGGATTATTCAGGCCCCCTCCCTTCCCTACACATCAAGCTCAAGGATTTGCCCCCACCCAGGACTGGCAAATTAGCTTTACTCAACATGTCCCGAGTCAGGAAACTAAAATCTTAATCTCTCCCACTCTAGGTTCCCACGCCGACCCTAATCCCGCTTGAAGCAGCCCTGAGAAACATCGCCCATTCTCTCTCCATATCACCCCCCAAAAATTTTTGCCGCCCCAACACTTCAACACTATTTTGTTTTATTTTTCTTATTAATATAAGAAGGCAGGAATGTCAGGCCTCTGAGCCTGAGCCCAAGCCATCGCATCCCCTGTGACTTGCACGTATAGGCCCAGATGGCCTGAAGTAACTGAAGAATCACAAAAGAAGTGAATATGCCCTGCCCCACCTTAACTGATGACATTCCACCACAAAAGAAGTGTAAATGGCCGGTCCTTGCCTTAACTGATGACATTACCTTGTGAAAGTCCTTTTCCTGGCTCATCCTGGCTCAAAAAGCACCCCCACTGAGCACCTTGCGACCCCCACTCCTGCCCACTGAGCACCCTGCGACCCCCACTCCTACCCACCAGAGAACAAACCCCCTTTGACTGTAATTTTCCTTTACCTACCCAAATCCTATAAAATGGCCCAACCCTTATCTCCCTTCGCTGACTCTTTTCTGACTCAGCCCACCTGCACCCAGGTGAAATAAACAGCCATGTTGCTCACACAAAGCCTGTTTGATGGTCTCTTCACACGGACGCGCATGAAAATAATACCTACCTCATACATCTGTCATGTAACACTTTAGTGTTCTTCTATATTTGCATAGCTGTATCCTTCCATTAGTTTGTATAGAGCTGACTTAGTATTTTTGGTTGAATAAATGTTGAATGACCTGGCATTGTGTTCATAGCTTTACTTATTGTATTTAATTCTTACTATAACCACCTGGGCTAGGTACAATTATTAGAAGACATGACAAGGTGATAGTTAAAACAGTTAAGAAACTTGCCTGAGTTCATGAACTAGTTGCAATTGGGATTCAAATTAAGGAGGGCGGGTGTAGTGTCTCACACTTGTAATCTCAGCACTTCGGGAGGCTGAGGTGGGTGGATCACCTGAGGCTGGGAGTTCAAGACCAGCCTGGCCAACATGGTGAAGCACCATCTCTATGAAAAATTAGCCAGGCATGGTGGCAGGCAACTGTAATCCCAGCTACTCGGGAGGCTGAGGCAGGAGAATTCCTTAAACCCAGGAGGCAGAGGTTGCAGTGAGCCGAGATGGTGCCATTGCACTCCAGCCTGGGCAACAAGAGTTAAAGTCCGTCTCAAAATAAAAAAACAAACAAATAAGTAAAGTGCTCTGCCTGTAAAGCCTGTGGTCTTGACCAGGATATCATCTTATTCTTGGCCATCTTAGATCTTGACATATACAGTAGGCATATAAATAAATTATAGTGATGTAATATACTAAGAAGACTTGATAAATTGCACCTTATGGTGATCTTGTGTTTTTCTGGCCATTTTCAATGAACCTGGTCCACTTCGGGAAGCCTGTACAGGACCACATAAAAAGTCCACAACTCTCTCAGTGTGAAAGGCCTTCAGGTATTTCTCCCTGGCTGGTGTGTCCCCTCCTCCTCATTCTCATCTTGCCTGGTTTTGTGACTACTCCTTCTATGCTGTTATTCCTTGCCTTTGGCTTTGCACCTATCTGGTGACCTGGTTTTGAACTTGTTCTTTCTACAGGAGGTCAAATACACCAGTGGTCTGGAATACGGGTGCCTCCCGTAATATACAAGGACTTTCCAAAAGATATGTCAAGGGAGGTTTTAAGTAAGTCAACTTCCAGATCCTCAACTTTTATGTATAGTCTTTCCTAAAACTAACGTTACCTGAGAGAAAGCTCATTGAAAAGGAACAAACTCTTATTTCTCACTTTCTCTTTTATTTCTCCCTTCTTACAAAAAAAAAAAAAAATTACGTGTTTCTTTCTTTTCTAATCTTACCAAAAGTGCATGGCCCAAGGGCATAAAGACCTCAAGGATGCCAAACAGAGAACTGGAAACCATTTGTGCCTGTCACTAAATTTCCAATACTTCTCTCTCAGCCACATTGAAGAAAGATTTAATTGAATTGACAGTTAATGGATCATTAAAAGTAATTTTTGATTATTAGGTTGGGTATACATCAGGATTTTAGACGATTGAGAAATCTTGCTATAGCAAAACTTTTTTCCTTCTCATCTTATTTACTAAAGAAAATTTTAGTGTTTTTATTTATGAAAATTAAAACTAGGAATAGAAATTATACTGAACCCTTGTCTCATTCTAGCAATACGGGGGTATCCACAATTCAATTGAAATAAAATTTAATTGAACTAAAAATATATATATAGTCCCAGCCATCTTATAGGAGATGCAGTTTCAATAAAAATTTGTCTTTTTAAATTATTTATCAAAATATATAATATGTTTATGTTATTTTGACCAATTGGTACTATTAATAGTCATAAAAATAATTCAGTCAGTATTTTAAAATTTATAGCTTGATGGCTAGAAGAAAAAATTTAATTAAAATATCACTGTATATACATATTTTGTAGCGGAGAATCATGATATAATGGTCCATAACACCTTCATGCATAAAATGTATTACATAAAAATAAAATTCACTGGGGAAAGGGGTATGGAAAATGACTTCAAAAGAAAAATAAATAAATGATGTAAATGTTCAGTCTGTTAAAGGAGAGTTTGTTTGTGTATCTTTAAATAGGTGATGGTTGATATCCAATCAGTATTTAGATTCCATTGAATGCATTTTAAAAGGTGATGTAACAATTTTATTTAAAAGTTCAATATTTACAATATTTTATTTAAAAGGTCAATATTTACAATATGGTGAAAATCCATCCATTCAACTACTCTATTTATACTTTAAATCTAAAAGGGGATACTAAATCTTTCAAAATTCTCTTAAAAAGTATATGTGAGCAAACTTTGAAGAGCACTTTATATGTTAAAGAGAGAAAGAAACAACACTCATTTCCATTGTCTGTCAAGTATACAGTAGGTGCTTAATAAAAGTATGTTAAATGGAGGAAGGCTGAAGCCCTTTGTAAATTAAAAATCACTCTATAATGTCGGTGATGCAGCATTGTCACATCGTGTGCCTACATAGGTCATCATAAGAAATCTCATAGATTTGTTTCAAAATGAGAGACTAGCCCAAGCCCTATCCTTATGCATGGTCTTCATCACTTTCACAATACCCTGACAGACTTCGAATACATTTTGCTCTTTGAACCATGTACTACAGCCGATTCAAAACTAAAAGTATCAAAAATAATATTTCTACCAACCACAGTCCGGTGCTGAACCTGATACATTTTGATTCATTTACCTTATTTAAAAATATTTTCTGAATCAAGACTCAAACTTGAAGTCCCTTGATGTGTTTTCTCTGTATGATTGTGGATGCATATTTTATTGATTTTGCTGCAGGAACAGTAATTGCTAAATTGGAACTCCATGAAATGTGTGCATATACCCACAGCAGCTTAATTTATTTAATGGTTTTAAGCAATTTACAAAAAGTGACTTAGGTTTTTTGGCTAGCTCCCTATATTTCTCCTTTCTTTCTCATTCCAATAGTCAATTGAGTCTGGTACATTTCATTGAGCATATTTGAATGTAGGGCAGAACTATTTTAATGGCACATTTAGTGTCCATTTGTAATAATGTTTTTTGTCATTAAAATGTACACTAGGGAGGGCCATGACAAGAACACTAATTACAGTCATGCAGAAACTGGTATGAAGAGAAGGAGGTCCACTCTCTCACACCCTATTCCAATTTTTCACCAGCATGCTGACCTCAACAAGACCTCCACTCCCTTGATCCTTCCATTCTCTGCTAGTCCATCAGCTCCCCCTGGTTTGATTTCCTTCCCTACTGAGCCAGGACCCCATGGTGCAGCATTTCAGCCTCTTTCTTGTCAGCACCTTTAATTTCCTTAGCCCTTTGCCTTCTGCCACAGACCCACCCTCCCTACCCCCCAAGCCCTGCTAACCTCCAACTCCAGATTTCTTCAGTAATCCATCTTGTCTATGCCATGGAGACTGCCACTGAGACTTCTCTCCAGCACAGCTGAAGAGAATCATATGACCCTTCAGATTGGTGCCACTGCAGTTCTGATCTCAGCTGAATTCTCTACACCATTTCTCAATCTGTCCTGAGCCAGCTCCCACTCACATCTTCCCTCATGGGCTCTTCTGAAACCTTGCTCCATTCACTGTAGCAGATGACCCTGCCCCACATTCTGAGAGAAGAAAGTATGTGGTCCTTTTACCCAGCCAAACTAGAGACGGTGATGGGCTCTCCGACCCAGTGGACCACACGACTAAGGATGAACACAGGGTGGCAGGCACCACTTACTATAGAACCAATACCTTCACCAGAGAGAAACTATCGTAATTCACGTGCAAGAAAAGTGTGAATGTCAGCCAAGACATTTAAGGACCTGCTAAAATCTAAATCCAAAACCTAGAAGTTCACCCCAGGTGCCAGGTAAATAACCTTGTGAACCAAGGGATAAAGTCAGAATGGAAGAGGATGAAAAAGACTAGAAACAAACAGCAAGGAAAGAAAACAGAGAAGTGGGATTGACAGTAAGAGATAGTCAGGAGAAGGTTTTCTTAACCCAGGGTTCGTGCTTAAGAACTCAGGGATTCTATGAACTTGAATGGGGAAAACATTGTGGTTTTATTTTCAGTAATTGTTAGCAGAATTTGAGCATTTCCATCATTAGGAATGCAGGCAGCATATGGTGATAACAGCGATATCTGTGATTTTGTCACCGAGTGAAATCAGTGATATTTTTGTATTCTATTACAATTGTTGCAGATTTCTCAAAATATTATTTCCATTTGTAATTACTTCAAAATTATGGTAGTTATTAAACACATTACTAGATCTTGTTATTTAATGTGTTAGTAAAGAAGCATATATATTACTATATCGCTAACTTTGTAAATATTTTGCTAACCATGTTACAACATAATTGATTTCCTTTGTAACTCTATGTATTGCATTTTATGAGTCTCAATCTAACATGCATGGATCAGATTCATAAAAAGATGTCATGATAGGATCAAAATTCAATAGCAAAAGCTTCAACACTTTACCTTCTCTTCCTCACAATGTACAAAACATGTCTATATCCATACTTAAGTTTAACTTCCTTCCCTCTTGTTCAGAGAGAAGGTCTCCAACCTCTGGTTAATCTGATCCAGAGAATTGTGCCCCTGGTTCCTTCTGTCATCCCCTCCAGAATTGTTCCCTTCAATTACTCATCAATTGTTCCTTCTACATTGTTCCCTTCTCTTTGTCTTAATAGAGATTCCCCCGGTGGCCCTCATTCCTTACCCATTCATTTTTCAGTGTTAACAGTTACTCTACTTACTCTTTATTCTCCTTCCTGTATTTATAAAAGATTTCTCAACCTCAGCATTATTGACATTTTGGGTTAGATAATACATAGTTGTTGAGAGCTGTGCTGTGCACTGTAGGTGTGTGGTAGCATCTCTGGTTTGTATCCCCTAGATTCCAGTAGCACATCCAGCCATCAAAATCAAAGATTTCTCCAGACACTGTCCCATGTTCCCTGGGAACCATAACCATGCTGGTTAAGAGCCACTGCCTGAAACACTAGTCTCCGTTCACTCTGCCCTCTTCTTCACCTTGCCTTCACTTGCTGTCTCCCTGCAAGCCTGGCTCCACCTGCACCCCTTTACTGAAACTATAGATCCTTTGATCTCTCATTACATTCAAGGTCCTAATCAAACTGAAAGCTTCTACTTAATTGACTTCTTTGTACAATTTGACCATGTAAGCCACACCTTTTTGTTAGTCATCGCTCTCTCCTTAATTTTTCTTCAGGACAATTTTGCTCAATTCTCTTTACTGACCTCCCTTTCTCCACAATGGCTTAAATAGCTATGTTCCATGGGGGGTGCCCACCATACTCTATTCCCTGGGCAATCTCATTATCTCCCATGGCTCTATCACCTCCTTGTTCAGGCTAACCCTGCTCAAGGCTGAATTCAGTTTCTTCTTTCACAAGACTGGCTCCTACTGTAATATTTTCCCAACCCAAATGTTCAAGCCATAAACTTAAAAATCAGTCTAAATATCTCTCTCTGTATATGTATTCAGGCATCAAGTTTTGGCACATCTTCTTCCAAATGTCTCCCAAATCCAGCGCCTCCTCTGTCTTCATTTCCTTCTGTTCTCATTCAGGCTCTTATTATCTTTTGCTTAGATGATTGTATAGCAGTTGGCAATCAGTCAATTCATTGTTAAATGAAGAAGTGAATGAATGAGCAAACTGGACTCAACTGTAGTCTCATTGCCTCTGTTTCATGCTACACATAATGGCTGGGGTCCTTCCCAAACAACAAATCTGACCATATCTTTCCTCTGCTTAAATTCCTTTAAAGGTTCACCATTATCTGTAGAATAAAATCCAAATTCTTATATCTCTATCCCCTAACTACCTTTCCAGCTTCATGTCCCGCTCCCTACTATTTTTGTGTGTGAGACAGAGTCTCACTCTATCATCCAGGCTGGAGTGCAGTGGCACAATCTCAGGTCACTGCAGCCTCAACCCTCCAGTGCTCAGGCTATCCTCCCACCTCAATCTCTCAAGTAGCTGGGACTACATGTGTGCTTCACCATGCACACTACTGTTTGTTGGTTGGTTTGTTTGTTTTTTGATAGTGACAGTGTTCTACTATGTTGCCCAGGCTGGTTGAACTCCTGGGCACAAGCAATCTCAAAGTATTGGGATTACAGGCTTGAGCCACCATGTCTGGCCTCATGTACCATTATTTCCTTAATAATAATAGTGATAATGATATCTCACATTCTGATCACTTACTACATCTAAGGCATTATTCTAAGTTCTTTAAATTGACTATCTCATTCTGACCCTATAAAATATTTACAATTAATTTTCTCACTTTTTTATCTGAGCATATTATAACACTTAGCACACTGTATTGTGAAACACTTAGCACATTGTATTGTGAAACACTTAGCACATTGTATTGTGAATACATGTGTGACTCCTCCACTAGTCTGTGAGCTTAGGCACCAGAGATCTTTTCTTTTTTATCACTGGACACACAGAACTCAGCACAATGCCTATACATGACAGGTAATCAACGCTAAATGAATGAATAGACGGATGATGCTTAATAACATAATGATGATGAAGCTGCACATAGATATGGCACCTTTTATACCAATAGATCTCAAAGTGGGGCAACTCTCAGTTTCAGTGAGTGAGAAGAAAATTCAAACTGGCTCAATCTACAAGTATTTGCTGAATGTCTGCTACAATTAACTCTTATTGTGTTGGAGAAGGTAAAAACTAGGAAATGCAAGGGCAACTCAGAAAAGGTTCATGACAATACCAGGTGTAGAACCAAAATGCAGATGATATGAAATGATTAATATGTGAGTACAAACCTTCCCTAAGTCATTATCAGGGCTTTTTCCTCTGTATGCAGTGCTTTGAGCAATCTATTTTCTTGGCTTATGCTGTGTACCACAGCAGTATGAATCATATCACAAGAGGCAAAGGAAACTAACCATACTTTGATTACCTTCATGTTTAATATGTCCCCTTTGTGTAGCATTTTCCACTTTGAATTGTTTTCACATATAATATCTCACACAGTTGGTGTGATCTCTAGAATTTTTGAGTTAAAATAAAACCTTGAAAGATTAATCTACGCTTCTTCAAATTGGAAAATAATGAAAGTGAGGTCCAAAGCCTTATATGATTTTCTTGAACCTCAATGCCCTGTAAGATTATCAGGAAATGTGCAAATAGGTAAAAGTTAAAAGATAGAAGAGGGTCCACCAGACGAATATTACCCCAAAGAGCTGGTATAAAAATGCAAGGAGAACTAAAAACTGAATTATAGCATACAAGTAAGGGGAGAAGCTTATCAGACGTAAAGTATTTTAAAGCATCTATACTGTTAGTGAGAAGGATAAAGATACTGATTAAATTTAGATTTTGTTAGGTTAAGTACACATGTTAAAATTTTTAGAGTAGATTTTCAGCTCTTTCTGTATTTTTGTTCTAAAACTAAGAAGTTGGGGAGGAGCAAACCAGGGGGACTTACAAAGACCCAGAAAAGGTTATCAGAGCCCAGGTAGAGAAATAAATGGTCTAGATAGAAGGATAGTCCTCCTATATGGGAAATTAGAGCCACAGTGAGGTAAGGAGAACATCCATGCGGAGGCACATGAGAATGCCCATATGGGGTCTAGAAGCTAAAGGTAAGAAAGGCATCCCAGCAGAGAGGTATCTCAGGACTGGATATCAGAGCCTGAGCAGGGTGAAGACAGCATTCATCGAGGGGGATAGCCCACCATGGGAGATCAGAGCTGAAGCTGGGAGAAGGGGGTATCCATACCAGAAAAGGACAGGAAGAGGATGTCAGAGCCTGTTCAAGATGAGGAGGGCATCTTTGCACACTGGCAGCTTAGCATGGAAAGGAAGGAATATAATCAATCTCCCATCACGAGCACTTCCTTTCTAAGGCGATGGGAGATTGATTACAAAGACTGATTACACAGAAAGTGATTAGTAAGTAAACGTGTAATAAAGTTAATGGGAAGCAAGCATCTCACAGTCAGAAGAAACTTAGAAACATGGAAAGAGTGAATGAACTATTTGGTGTTGGATTGGAATTGAAAGTATCATTACTAATCACAGTCTTTAATATGCAAGTAAATATATAGAGAAAAATAGAGAAGTGTGTGAATATATGTCTATGAGGACTCAGAGAAATAAATGAGTTCATTATTGGGGTAGAGAGAGTACAAGATGAACCTGGAATAACTTAATTTGTCAGAAAGCAGAAAAATGTTCAAAGAAGGTTGGGGACATGTCAAAAAGACATAAAAGCCAACTTCAAGAGGCTCCCACTGACCCCATTGGGTACAACCACAGTATCTAAATAAGTGTTATTAATGACAAATACATCCCATTGGAAAAAAATGAGAAACCATGGGTCCATACATAAAATAATACTAAATGGAACGTTTGATGGAATATAGAGTTTCAAAGCACTTCCCACTCATTATATACAAAGTGGAAAGAATAATTACACTAAAAGCCTGGCAGACACCACCTTAGTCAAGTGAACATTATCATCAGTAATCAGACAAATCAAGCTGCCATGCCACCTGATAGCATGCAATGAGAAGAATCACTCCATGTTATTCCTGCCAAAGATGTATAACCTGAATAAAAATGCATAGCCTGAATGTGATCATGAGGAGGCATCAGACAAGTCCAAATTGAGGGGCATCCTATAACCTTCAAAAGTATTTAGGTCATGAAAAACCAAGGATAAACTGAGGAACTGTCCTAGACTGAAGGAAACAAAAGTAACATGGGAACCAAAGTAGTAAGTGAAGCCAACCTGTGATCCCGAACTGCATCATTTTCACCTAAAAGACATATGGGGAATATCTGGTGGTATCCACCTGTGAAACTTGGATGTGGTCTGGAGATTTGATGGTAGTAATGCATCATTGTTAATCTCCTGATTTTTGATTATTGTGTTGTGGTAATATAGGAGAATTTCACTGCTTATAGGAAATACACAAAAAAAAAATTAGAAAGAATTGGGCATCAGGTCAGAAATTCACTATCAAATGCAGAGGAAGAAAAGTTCAATTGATGCAGAATGAGAAACTTCCAAACTAGCAGAAGGGGGAGAATGGAATGAAAGGGGAAAAACTTGTATCAATTCAAAAATGGTTAAAAGAGAAGAAAACAGAAAAAGTGGAACAAACAGTACAAAAATAAATAAAAATAAATCTAAATATGTCATTACTATGGTAAAAGCGTGGATTGTCAGATAGGATTTAAAGGAAAATATTGAGCTATATGCTATTTAACAGAGATATGCCCCAAACCTAAAGGCAGAGCATAGCTTAAAATTAAAATTTTAAAAAAGATGTACTATTAAAATACTAACCAAAGAAATTATTTTAATTATATTCCCAAAAAGTTAGAAATCAATAATAAAAAGATAGCTTTGAAAACCTGGTAAGTTTGGAAATTCTGAAATGCCCAATCTTAAGAACTTTTGGTCAAAAACAAAATTCTAATAAAAATTAGAAAATATTTACACATATAATAATGGAAATATTCTATATTAAAATTATGACAATACAGAAATTAGAGAATAATTTAAAGGCTTAGGAACATATACTAGAACAAAGAAAATATAAAAATTAATTATCTAAATAGGCCTCAAACTTAAGAATTTACAAAAAGAATAGAATAAGCCAAAAGCAACTCAAATAAGTAAAATTATAACAATAATAAAAGAAACTAATAAAAACAAACATACAAATATAAAGACTAATTTAATCAACAAGTATCTTTTGAGTACCTATAGGAGTCAGGCACAACTCAAGTTATCATAGAAACATCAATGATCAAAACAAGCCAAAATCCCTACCCTTATGTACTTTATGTATAAATGGCTTGAAATATATCAGAGGTAAATATTTTTAGATATATAGTAAAGTCATAAAGACAGTACAGAGAGTTCCTCTATATCCCTCAGCTAGCTTCCCAAATTGTTAACATTTTACATTACCATTGCCCATTTGTCAAAACTGAGAAAATAACACTGTTACACTGATCCTTCTCCACTTAAGATGGGGTTATGTCCGAATAAACCCATTGTAAGTTGAAAATATCATGAGCTGAAAATTCATTTAACACACACCTAAGCTACTGAACATTATAGCTCAGCCTAGCCTACCTTAAATACTCTCAGAACACTTATATTACCCTATAGTTGGGCAAAATCAACTGGAAACACAGGACCCTAGAGGGTATTGGTTGTTTTTTCTCATGATCATGTGGCTGACTGGGAGTGGTAGCTCACTGCTGCTGCCCAGCATCTCAAGTGTATCATAGTGCATATCACTAACCCAGGAAAATTTCAAAATTCAAAGTTCTAAGAACAGTTTCTACTAAATGCATATTGCCTTTACACCATTGTAAATTCAAAAAACTGTCGAACCATCCTAAGTCAAGGACCAGCTGGATCGTTAATAACAAATCCCAGATTTTATTCAGATTTCACCTAATTTACCTATAAATGTACTCTTTCTGTTTATTCACTTTTATAGACTCCAGCTCTCTGTTAAAATATATCATGTTCCTCTGTTTTCTTGAACATTTTAATACTAGTTATTTAATAGTCTATGTCTAATAACTTCAATTTCTGGGTAATTTATGGTTCTGCTTTTATTATTTATTTTATTTCTTAATTTTCATCAATTTGATTTTGTTTCTTGATATTCTTGGTGATTTGGTAATTTATGACTACATACTGGACATTGCATATGACAACATTTAGGTTCTGGATGATATCCATAACCAGAAAAGATTTCATTTCTTCTGACATGCAAAGTAAATGCAGATTATCTTGTTCCAGTCAAGGCTATGTTTCTGTCATCATGAAGGCCAATCTATTTCTGGTTTGCCCTTATTTCCAAGTTTAGCCTTTAGTCTTGAAATTTAACTGTTGAAGGAGCACAAATGAAAGCTTCCCATGTTCATCTAAGCCACTTCACCCTTGCAGGTCCTAAACTTCAACCTCTTTCATCTTTAGCATGGCAACACTGCCCAGGGCAGTTGCCTTTATACAATTTTACCTACCTGTCATCTACCTGTCCCAATCCATCTGTAGTGGTTTTTTAAAATTATTTTTTTAATTTCCCATAGTTTTTTGGGGAACAGGTGGCATTTGGTTACATGAGTAAGTTCTTTAGTCATGATTTGTGAGATTTTAGTGCACCCAACATTTGAGCGGTATACACTGAACTCAATTTGTTCTATTTTTTACTTTTTTAAGTTGATGCATAACAATTGTACATATTTATGGGGTACAGAGTGATGCTGCAATACATATAATGTATACTAATCAGATGAGAGTAATTAGCATATCATCATCTCAAACATTTATCATTTCTTTGTGTTGACAACATTCAGTGTCCTCTGTCTAGCTATTTGAAACTACATATTATTATTAACTATAGGCATCCTACAGTGCTATAGAACACTAGAACTTATTTTTTTCTAACTGTAATTTTGTATTATTTAACAAACCTCTCCCTATCCCCTCTTTTCCCTACTGTGGTGCTTTTGTGTTTTTTTTGAGACGGGATCTCACCCTGCTGCCCAGGCTGGAGTACAGTGGCGGGATCTCGGCTCAGGTAGTTGCATGTTTCTAAGATATTTATCTGTATTCTTTAATCATCACAACAAACCCATGAGGCAAGTATGTGAGTCTTGTTCAGGGATTTTGTTAAATAATATGTTTCCAATATTTGTCTGAAACATAGTGCAGTAGACATACAATTAATATTTGTTGAATTAAGGAACTCAGAGAATAATAAAGATGAGAATGGGAAAAATGAGAAACTATTTTTTTGCCTATCAAACTGAAAAAGATAATAAAATTATGGTACTCATTTTCAAAAAGGACCTGGTGAAATGAACGTATTTCCATATTTTGTGTGATAGTATATGCTGATATAGCCCTTTTAGAAGGGTTATTTACACGTTTGTGAAACACTAAGTATCCTATGGTGTATCACATGTGCTTTGGCATTGTGACATCAAATGTCTTAACATGTTTCCTGACCTCCAGCATCTTTTTGGAAACATATATTAGCAGCTTTAAAACTATTCATTACCATTTCTTTCTAACCAAGTGTTTAATAATTTCAGTTCTGGAACTAAATCCTAAGAAATTAATCAGAGATATTTTATTTCATTCATTTATCTAATGTATTGAGTACTTAGTCTAATAATAACAACTAACACTTACCAAGTGCCTTGGGCAACATAACGCCGTAATTAAGAGCATGGATTCTGAAGCCAGATTGCTGAGGTATTTTTAAATCTTGGCTCTGCCACTCACTAACTCGATCCCGGGGAAAGTCACTTAACCCAACTATGTCTCAGTTTTCTCATGTGAAAATGGAAACAATGATAATTTGGTTGTGAGGATTAAATGAGTTGTCATTTATAAAGTGCTTACAACAGTGCCTGGCACATATTATGAAGTGCTATATGTGTTTTTGTTTTAATCATGTGTTAGCTTCTATTCTAAATGTTTTACTTGTACTAATTCATTTAATTCTCACAGCTACTCTATAAGGTAGGTACTATGATTATCTTTATGTTATGGGCAATAAAATGGAGCCTAAAGGAGGTGGAGTAACATACTCAAGTAAATTGTTGAGCAGGATTTAAACCCAGGTTGACCAGCTCCAGAGCCTGTGCATATAATCATTAACCTCAATGGCATTCCCAGCACCATTGTAGGCATCAGATCACTGTACAGCTAGAGTTCCTATTCCCAGGAAGGCAAGGATGATGATAATAAAGAGCAGGTAAGAGTAATAAAGGAGTAAGATAATTTTAGGTTGTAATGAATGCTATGAAGAATACAAAATGAGTAATGTGCTAGAATACAGCTGGCAGGGACGCACAACAGCATTTGATAGGGAAAAGAAGTCTCTTTGAGAAGGTAACATCTAAACTCAGAAACTAAAAGACCAGGACATATGAAGATAACTGGTTTATATAAATGGAAATTCTTCACTGCATTATTAAAAAATCTAAAAGTCCAAAATAAATGAATAATTTATTATTACAGCATATTCCAAAGATGATGGCATACTAACTGAGCCATTAAAAGTCTAAGAATATTTTAAAATACAGGAATATAATACATTATAAAGTTAAATGAAACAAGTAGAAATTCAAATACACATATAGTTTAATTTCTATTTTATTTACTATATATATACACATAGGGAAACACGTATTTATACACTTTAAGCAGATCTACGTATACATAGAAAAGGGGCTGGGAGGAAATATAAGAAAACATTTACATCGATTAACTGTTTAGTGGCAATATTATAGAAAATATTATTTTCTTTGTCATATTTTTTATATTTTATAAATTTTCTAGAACCAGAAAAGAATTAATGTTTTTACATAAATCCTATCAACAAAAAATATCTATGAACAGGATTTTAATTGTTTGTTGACTCACAATGCTCTAGGAATTTATGTATTATCTTACTTGTGTATTTTATGAATCAGAAAGTTGACACTTAAAAAGATTAAATAACTTATCCAAGGGCATACATTTGGTTGAGTTGTAAGAGTCAGATTCAAACCATATCTGTCTGATATCAAAATCTATGAACTCACTACAGAAGCTTTTTGTTTTTGCTTTTACAGCATATATTTCCATTCATAATAATAATCATAAAACTAATATCTGTTAAAACAAGTTAACTAATACTAACTTATAAAAGAAAAAGTCAAGCAGAGTTGTTTTTAGGGTAAAAAATTAGAAATAATCTGAAATCCAATAAAAATAGTATATTAATTGATGCATACCTATATGCTATTAAACAGACATTAAAAACACTATTTGAGATAATTATCTGATGAGGGAAAATACTTATGAAATGTAAAGGAAATTAAAGGCAATATAAAAATATTCAACATCATACAGTTCGATTCCAACAAGGCAAAAAACATAATCCAGGAATTTTTAAAAAGTAGATAGAAATACACTAACCCATTAGTAATTATATTTCATTCATAGGATAATGAGGGATTTCTTTTTGCTGTTGTATATTTTTTACACTTTCTGAAATGAGCGTATATATTATACTGGTAAAAGGCTAGACTACTTGGATTTGGGTTTTTTTGTTTGTTTGTTTGTTTTGAGACAGATTCTGTCTCTGTCGCCCAGGCTCGAGTGCAGTGGTGTGATCTTGGCTCACTGCAAGCTCCGCCTCCCGGGTTCACGCCATTCTCCTGCCTCAGCTTCCCGAGTAGCTGGGACTACAGGCGCCCGCCACCACGCCCGGCTAATTTTTTTGTATTTTTAGTAGAGTCGGGGTTTCACCGTGTTAGCCATGATGGTCTCGATCTCCTGACCTCGTGATCCGCCCGCCTTGGCCTCCTAAAGTGCTGGGATTACAGGCCTGAGCCACCACACCTGGCCTGGACTACCTGTATTTGAATTGCAGTTCTACACTTACTAGTTGCAGGAAATTGGGCAAATTTCTTAACTTCTCTGTGATTCAAATGTATCACTCCGTAAAACGACAGTAACAATAGAATCAATCTCATAGGATTAAGTGAATTAATATAAATAAACTAGTTAGAACAGTTCCTAGCACATAATAAGCACTCTATAACTGCTAGATATTATTATTCCATCTTTAATGGAAAAAAATCAACTTGTTTAAGAAGAGAAAAGCGTGACTATATTGAAACACAATTCAAGAATTCCTTTTTTATTCTCTATATTTTATGGACATTAAAATAGCTGATATGTGGATAAAAATTTTGCTTCTTTGGATTCTGCTTACAAAATAGACACTTGAAGCTTTTTAAATGGTTCTTTTCCTTTTTCCATTTCAAATCCAGCTATTCAGCACATTCTGTTGATAACTACCTTTATATTTGGAAGCCCAGTTTTACTTAGGGACAAGATTAACCCCTAGTAGGGCTGGTTTAAAAAAAACAGTAATAGATAATGATAGATAATACACAACATTCCCAGAAGCCAAAATAAGAGTCATGAGCTCTACAGGTCAACATGGTAGATGTGTTTTCCTCCTTGCCAGTATCAATCCCTTCTTCCTCAATCTCAGTTGATTGGTCCCATCTCCCTTCCCAACCCTTGTGAAGGATGGCAACATTTTCGAAGTCTGTTCAATGACATTTCTACCTAGGACTTCTACAGGAACTATTGGTAGAGCAGTATTTGCTTCCCACTGTTAGGGTTAAATTCTGGGGTTGCTATTAGGCATTTTTTGTCACTACCCTGGGAAAGACTGCCTGAGAATGAAGTCTAATAAAGAAGTCAGCCAAAAGATGAAGACAATATCTTGTCAGCATCACTGCCAAGATGCATCTGTGGCTAAAGCCAAATGTACCTGTGGACATCCAAATTACTTAAGCCAATTAATTCCCTTTTATGCTTTAACTAATTGGAATGCGTTTGTCACTAATGACCAAAAAGGTCCTTATTAATGCATTAGTGATTTCCCATTTAATATTCAAAATAACACTATGAAGTAATACTATTGTCACATCTATGCATTAACAAATTAATGCATAAATTATACAAAGGTCATATAATTTACCTAAAAACTGGTAACCAGGAACTGGTAGAACCAAGATTTGCTCTCAGGCTGTCTAGGCAGTCCAGTCCAGCTCATAGCGATTTCCTTCTTTGTGACCTTACTATACTCTGCACATTCTTCTATCAGTCCCCCTGTAAGCTTTTATTAGTTTTTCTCTGTCTCTTCCTGTTACTCTGGGAGCCTGTCCTCTTATCGTCAATGGGAAAGATGCTGAATAAATGTTTGTCAAATACACTAGCCTCTGCCCAACCAACTTTAGTTGGGAATTTTCATCCTTGTTAAAAGAAAGTATTTCTTGGCTCATGGACCTCACACACAGATTCAAACTAGCTAGACTTCTCCTGAAATTTTCAAGGCACATGTTAAGGTCTGTGTTTAGTTATAGTGTTGACCTGTGACATCATCAAAACTACTACAAATAGAGCTAAGTCAATAGAATCTTTGAAAGCTTAAGATCCTTTTCACATTTAGTAACACCCTAGCCATTCCAAATGTAACCCACCTTTTAGTTACATAGAATGTGCAAGTGTCACAATTGTTTAGGTGTCATAACACCAACGAATTTTATATCATATTAAAATAAAGCTCTTTCATTCAAAATTGACCAAAGTAGAGTCAATTTAATATTTTTTCAAGGCACTACTCTCTCTCTCTTTTTCTCCTTTCTCTCTGTTTCTCTCCCCGCCGCCACCCCCCTCCTTTCTCTACCTTCCTCCCTCAAAATGTGACCTTATTTGGAAGTAGAGTCTTTGCAGATGTAATTAGTTGAGGCAAAAAAGAGGTCATTCTGGAGTAGTATGGGGCTCTAATCCAGTATGATTTGTGTCCTCATAAGAAGAGACACAGACACAGGGAGAATGACATGTGAGGACAGAGGCAGAGATTGGAGTGAGGCATCTAGAGGCCAAGGAATGATAGGGATTAGCTGCAACACCAGAGCTCAAAGAAAGGCATAGAACAGATTCTCCCCCAGAGCCTTCAGAGAGGGCCTTGCCAACAACTTGCCTTTAGACTTGTAGCATTCAGAACTGTGGGAGAATGAATTTCTGTTGTTTTAAACCATCTGGTTCATGATATTTTGTTACAGCAGACTTAGGAAACTAATACAGTACCCATGGGCAATAAATAATATACCTAACTCACAGAGCCATTAAAGAGATTAAATGAAATAAAATATACAAAGAGTTTAGCAGTGCTGGCACGTAGCAAATATTCAAAGAATGATCGTTATTATCATCAATCCTTTTTTTTTGAGATGGAGTCTTTCTCTGTCGCCCAGGCTGGAGTGCAGTGGCACGATCTCAGCTCACTGCAAGCTCTGCCTCCCTGGTTCATGCCATTCTCCTGCCTCAGCCTCCCGAGTAGCTGGGACTACAGGCGCCCGCTACCACACCCAGGTCATTTTTTGTTTTTGTATTTTTAGTAGAGACGGGGTTTCCCTGTGTTAGCCAGGCTGGTCTCAATCTCCTGACCTTGTGATCCGCCCGCCTCGGCCTCCCAAAGTGCTGGGATTACAGACGTGAGCCACCACGCCCGACCCATCAATACATATTTTTTAAAATTTTATGCCATAAATTATAACAGAAATTAATATAACTCTCCCAGAAAGAAACAATATGTCCCTACTCCTGAGCTTTTAATTGAAAAAGATGGAACACCTTACATCTCCCTACTCAGGGGCCTCCTCCAGTAATGGTAACTGAGCAGCATGCTGAGGATACAGAAGCTCTGGCCTAGTCATTAAAACTCAGCCTTTGAGGAACTCTAGTTGACACCACTTCCATTTCTTTGTCTGGAAGCGGAAGACAGACCTAGTCAATAGGCATCCCTCACACCCCCAAAAAAGGAACCATCAATCTCAGCCTAGGTGACTGTCACATTGAACATTTTCAGGCAGCTTTTTCAACCTTGGAGGTTTGGGCACCCTGCCAGTAATGAAGATGTATTAATGCTTAATGCAGCTTAATGTAATAGGTGTCATGTTCATAATTTACAGAAGCTCTTTCTAAAGCATTAAATTCATTTATACTCCTTAAAAGCTACTCAATCGTGGGGGCTAAGTTAGTTTGGTAGGGCTTCTTTTTTAGGATCAAATGATATATAAATTGTTAACATATCCAAACTCATCCATTAGTGCATGTGAAAGCAATAAATGTGCCAAAGTAGCAATAACATGATCGAGGAAAGTCATTGTGGTCATTAGGGCTGAAAGGGTTTCATTTATGGCCCTGAGAAAGAGAATGAAGGCTGCAAAATAGACCCAGGAGGTCCCACTGACCAGAAGTCCTGACTTATTGTGCTCAAATAAAAATAAAACAAAATGTACATTTTAGGTTTTCAAAAGTGACAATGTATTGTGCCCTCTATTTTGTAGTGAGTTGTCCCTCGTGCTTCCAACTACCATTTTGAAAAAAGAAAATGGAATGGATTGATGAGGCCTTCTCATCTCAACTGTCTGCTCATAGAATATTGATTGGCCTTTTGGTAAATAACTCTAAGCAAAACAGGGGGGCATGACTAATGAGAGCCCTTGCTTGTTGGACAGATCTGGGAGGTCAGTAATTGATGGAATTATAAATCCTAGCATGGCATTTCCAAAGTAGTCCCAGGATCAACATAGGAATGAGAAGAAGCCATAGCTTTGTATATCAGATTAGGGTAACCACTATCTATTACCCCATTATGATCTGCTGACAGCCACCATTACTCATGTCCCTGTGAGTCAAGTTCTCCACCCCTCCAAAAAAATATTGCAGAGTGCCAAGAAGCACTGCAAAAATAAAAGGTGGGAAACCAAGTTTAAAAATTTGTTAAAGTTATTCCAGCTAAGTTAGTGCAGCTCAGTCTTTGGTATAAGTAGAATCACTTGGGAGCTTTTATAAACTAGCAAGATCTTGACCCACCCTAAACAATTAAATCTCTGGGGGTGGGGCTTGGCCACCAGTATTTTTAAAGTACTCCAGGGAATTCTCATGTGCAGCCAGAATTAAGAGCCATTAATTTAACTAATATTTAGGAGCAGCTACAAAAGCTTTAAGTAACCATGGTACAACATATTAGTCATGTCTTCTTACTTAGAGCTCTCCATGGAGCAATGTTTTACAAACATTTGGTGCTTGCCTAGGTATTCCCTTCAAGAGTTTAACAATCTGTTCAGGTCTCCTCACCTAGAGGCCTCTGAAATAAAAGGTAATCCTCCACCCAGAAGTCTCTTACGTGACTGAAAGCTAAAAAGTTCATTCTCTGTTAAAAAGTCAAGCTCTGTTGTTGATATCAGGGCACCTGCCTTCCTGGGTTTACAAAGCATTCTAGGTTCTGCAATGGCTCTGGCTATCACTCATCTGGACAAACAGCTGGACCAGTGATCACCAGAGATTCTACAGAGGGAAAATCCTGCTGAAGATGTCGCTATTGGCTCCTGTTTTGTCTATGAAAAGCCAAACTTTATCTTCATGGCAGAAAAGCTGAAATCAGGAGTCTCTGCTCAGCAGAGGCTGAGTCTAGGTGGGGCAAGGGGCAAATATGGGGGTTGGTGGGAGCACTAACTAAAATCCAGGCAGCACACTAGAGGATCAGGGAGTAAGTGTATCTAACAAGCTCTAATTAAGTCATGTCATGTAGCCAGATTCGACTTGGAGAAAGAAATGCCTACAGTAATTGCATTTAGTTCATCTTGTAGCATGCTCCCAATCATAACTGCTAATTCAATTGTACGTTCATTCTGCCAGCTCATTGCCATTAAGCACACATTTAATTACTTCAATAAAGGATTAATATGCAGCACACAAAAGGAGGGACAGAAGACTGTGCCAAAGCACACAGCTGCCCCAGCGTTTAGCCCAGAGATAAAACAAGAATATCATTGGGCAGCATAATCCTGCTCCAAATACATCATTATTAGATGAACATTCCAGACTTTTATTTTCATGCTTGTTATGCACCATTCCACATGCATATATTTCTGTAGCACCAGAAAGAGCTGTAACAGGAACCTGACAGCTTTCCATTGTTGTCTCAATCACGCACCCACCACTCCCCCATCCCCTGTCTTCCTCCATGCTTGTAAGGTTGTGCTTATCTCGTTTCCAGGCAAAGGCTTACAGTCCCTACATTACAACATCCTGAGATAAGGGCCCTCGCTTGACATTGTTCCTGCCAGTGCTGCAAACAAGTGACAAACCTGG
The DNA here is from genome assembly GCF_028858775.2 of Pan troglodytes. Classification (NCBI taxonomy): domain Eukaryota; kingdom Metazoa; phylum Chordata; class Mammalia; order Primates; family Hominidae; genus Pan; species Pan troglodytes. Next base: position 46,309,096 of record NC_072401.2, read on the forward strand.
CATGTATAAAAAGAGAGGGAGAACAACAAAGCCAGAGCCCCCTCCTCCTCGCCTCCTCCCAACTCCACCTCAAAGGACAGCCCATCAATTCTCCAGGATGTACACAATCATTATTGTAGGGGAAACAAAGGCCAGTGTCAATTGTGCAGTGTTATAAAGCAGTCCCTCAAATTAAAACCATGTACCTAACTGCATCTGATGGCAGAAGCTATTTAGCAGTGATATTTTACAGAAAGGCAATGAAAAGCAATAACTGCTTTATTTAATGTATCTGTTCAATCCAGCTGCCCTGGATAGGCCTTAATAGAAGCTGTCGATCAATGTCAGGCCCTTAGAAATAACTGCACCAGACTGCAATAAACATGAAGGAAAGATAACTAGAACTACTGATCAGCCTCTTGTTACCTTTCCTGCGCCCAGAGATTTGTCATTTGTTTATACTGCTCATAATAGCTGGCTCGATGATTATCATCTTGCCCGCCTGGTATTGTGGTGGGCACATCAAGGCAGGGAGCCAGAGAGCAGAAGACACAAGCTTGGAAGAGGAGGGAGGCGGAAGAAATATGAGATGTAAGACCAAAAGGTGAGGAATAAGAAAAGAAAGTTTGTTCAGGACATGAGAGGTTAAATCTTATAAAGTGTGCATGCTGGCTGCCTTGTTAAAATATTAACATCACTTATACTTTCTTTGCCATCTCTTGACGGACCTTCCCTTAAGATTAATGGAATAAGGCATGAATTTTTAGTTTCAGTGTCTTGTCCAGCAAATCCTAGTGCTATCAGGAAGACACTAACAAGGCCTATAACCAAGATAGCCCATACTCAACCATGACTTAATTTGCCTTCTCTGCACATCCACTCTGAATGTTCCCCCATGCTCCAGTCTCAGCCTTCTCCAATTCATTTTAATTTCTATCCCTGTACAAGCTCATCCTCTCTTATCATTACCATCTGTAACAGGGGTTAGCCATCTACAACCCATGGACCAATCTAGCCAGCAGCCTGTTTTTATAAATAAAGTTTTATTGGAACACAGCCACACCCAAGCATTTAGGTTTTGTCTATGACTGCTATGGCATTAAGATAGCAATTAAGTAGTTGAGACAGATACTATGTTGTCCCCAAAGCCTAACGTATTTACTATCCAGCCCTTTACAGAAAATGTTTCTCAATCCCTGATCTGTTTATATCATTTCAAAATGTGTATTTCAGCCCAGATCTCTCTACTCATCTCTAGACCTGTGTTTCCATCTGTCCCTTGGTCTCCACCTCCTGGATCCCTCCATCGGGCTGTCTCCATGCAGTGTATATGTAACATGTCCAAAACCTAATTCATTTTATAGTTTCTCCAGTTTTGTATCTCCAGTCATGGCCTCACCATCTGTTTTAACAATACAGACAAAAAAAAAAAAAAAAAGCTATTTTTTTTAGCGTTCTTTATTTAGCAACTATTTATTTAGCATTAAGTACCTCCCAGGCATCATTCCAAGTACTTTCCACGTGTTTATTCATTTAATCCTCACTAAACTCTGTAAGACAGAGTAGGTCCTATTATCATCCCCATAATCCCCATAAGGAAGCCAAGGCTTAGAAAAGATTCAAGACTTGCAAGGGTCACATACTTTGCAAATGACTACATGGGGATTTGAACCCAAGACTATCGGTCTCAAAAGCCCAAGATTTTCTTCATATCTATAATGCTTTTCTCATATTATAGAAATCTTTGATAGTTCCCTACTCCCTACTAAGGACCAATGTTAATTCATATGACATTCAAACTTTCAATTTTTCTTTTTACGTGTTCTTCTTCCATCACACACTATCTCATACCACTCTTGACATGTACTAGTCCATGAACATGTGATGTGATTATGGAGCTAATATGCCACTTCCCCTGGAAATTCTCCCTAATCCCCACACCCACTCTCACCTTCCTAGCAGAATTAATTGTCCCTTCCCTGGTGTCCTTATGTACTCTGGTCAAACTACAGGAAAACACTTATCAAACTGTGCTATATCTACGCATTATATTATACCTCCTCAGATAGGTTCCAGACCTTTAAAATGAAAGATAATTTCTTAACACATATTTTCTAGTGCCTAGAACTTATATAAGTAATGAATAAATGTTAGTTTAAGGTTTCTTTCAGACTCACACCATTCCAATTCATTTTTTTTTATGGTTCCATAGTGAGCTTTCAGAAACACAATTTGGATCATGTGGTTTCTATTTAGATGGACTCATAGCTTCATCTTTATGTACAGGATTTCAAGGTCCAAACTCCTTTGCATGCTGTGACGCTCACTACATAGGTCCACACCGCAACCTCATTTTCAGCCATCTTAATCCACCTCCTAATCTCATTTTCAACTTCTGTCTTTTCCACACCCCAGACACAGACTTAGCATCAGCCATACTGAACTACTGGGCCTCTGCACATGCTTCCCTGTCTTCCAGGACTCTTCCTTTCCCTGTGGTCCTCTTTGACAACCTCTGTTTCTTCTTCATGACCCAGGTCAAATGTCTTCTACTCCATGAAACCTTCCTCACCAGAGGAAAGTTGACCTCCTTTATTTTGGGTCTCCATGTAATAATGATAGTAGTATTATTACAATGTAGCCATCTGTGTTGTGTACTTTAGATAGGTTAGATTGTTTAATCTCCACAAAAAGAGGTCAGTACTATTATTCCCATTTTTCTGGCTGTAGGTATACATGTCTTCTAAGAAATACTTGCTCTACCTTCTCTGCCTAGACACCCAGAATTTATTTTATTCTAGATGAAGAGAAATCTCGATTATCTCACTCTACCTGATTGACTCTCTGAATTCCTCTTCTGGGAGACCGTGGGTGAAATACAACATGTAAGCACAGCAATATGTGGCAGTCATTATAAGCACTAGAACCTTGTCACAGTGAACGAGTGATCGTTGCCCCATATTGGTCTTTCTGTTGAAAACAAGCGAAACAGAGCAGCAGACTTTTAAAGGATCTCTTTCCAAATGGAGACTGAAACTGTAGGGTGCTTTGGTTAGTTGGAAGCTTTATTTGTACTTTGACTTTGGTTTGGAAGGACAACATTTTGAAGATTTTCTTATCAGTAGTTAGTCAATGATTACTAAGGTAATTGGGTTCTCTGATGTGATGGATTGAAGTGCCCAAGAAGATGTCACTCTCAAATGTAATCTCTGTAAGTCTTAAGCACCACCTTTCTTGGTCCAAAGAAAGGCAAACTGAGACACAAGAGAAGAGAAAAATACTATGCACATTATAAAAATCTTCCATTTGTAAACTTAATAGGACAAATTGAGTTTTGAGAAAATACTTCCATAACTAAGGCATCTGGCATAATGAAAAAAAAAATAGAATTTAGATAGCCTTGTTGATTTATTGTTGCTTAACAGTTAAAAGGAAATTGTTGAGATTCCTGTCTTATTTTGAAGAAATTAGCAGCTTCTTTCATCAGCAAATGTATATTTTTTGTTTATGAGAAGCATATAAAGACATTATTGATAGCACTATGAAAATTATATGCTAAAAAATTACAACAGCCCAAACTCCTACAGCCTTAAAGAAATTGAGGCATATCTAACAGGAATTGGTGCTCAAGGTTTTTTTTAAGCTCACTTGCCTCACATTCATCTTCCATTATTTTTAGTTGGTCCCTATGGGAATCTATGATGGAGCTTGGAGAATGTTTCCTTATGTTCTTTTAATTTCAAGAGCACTTGCTATTTTTTTTTTTTAAGTTCTGTTATGGGCTGCCTGTTTGTGTCCCCCAGAATTTCATGTATAGGTGCACTAAACCCCGGTGGGATTGTATTTGGAAGTGAGGCCTTTGGGAAGTAAGTAGGTTTAGATGAGGTCATGAGGATGTTGTCCCAGTGATGGGATTCATGCCTTTATAAAAAGATGAAGGTTGAATTTTATCGAAGGCCTTTTCTGCATCTATTGAGATAAACATGTGGTTTTTGTCATTGGTTCTGATCATACAATGGATTACGTTTATTGGTTTGTGTATGTTGAACCAGCCTTGCATCCCAGGGATGAAGCCAACTTCATCGTGGTGTATAAGCTTTTTGATACACCGCTGAATTCAATTTGCCAGTATTTTGTTGAAGATTTTCGCATGGATGTTCATGAGAGATATTGGCCTGAAGTTTTCTTTTTTTGTTGTGTCTCTGCCGGGTTTTGGTATTGGGATGATGCTGGACTCATAAAATGAATTAGGGAGGAGTCCCTCTTTTTTAAGGCACTTATACACCATGGAATACTATGCAGTCATAAAAAAGAATGAGATCATGTTCTTTGCAGGGACATGGATGAAGCTGGAAGCCATCATTCTCAGCAAACTCACAAAGGAACAGAAAACCAAACTCCCCATGTTCTCATTCATAAGTGGGAGTTGAACAATAAGAACACATGGACACAAGGAGGGAAACATCACACACCAGGACCTGTTGGGGGATGGGGGCAAAGGGAGGAAGATCATTAGGACAAACACCTAATGCATGCGGGGCCTAAAACCTAGATGATGGGTTGATAGGTGCAGCAAACCACCATGGCCCATGTATACCTATGTAACAAACCTGCACATTCTGCACATGTATCCCAAAACTTAAAGTAAAATGAAAGATAAATAAAAAATAAATAAATTGTTTAAAAAAGATGAAGGGACCAAAGCCATCTAGTCTGCGGTATTCTGTTATAGCAGCCTGAGCTGACTAAGATAAGTCCCAATAAGTTTTCCCCCCAAAAAAGTATTAATGCTTTTTGGAAATTACTTATTTTATCAGATGAGAAAATACCATTTTGATGGGAAAATATCTAACATTATTTTAGGCCAAATATTAAACTAATTCAAATTTGCCTTCTCTAACCTTTTTTTAGATTTGCCCTACAGGCTGCCCCTGAAACTTTGAATACTGCAAATGAATTTAAGAGCACAACATAGCCATTTCTCCACTGGTTGGCAACCCAACATCTCCCACAATCCCCAGATGTCCCAGCCTGACTTATTGACCATGTAACACAGTTCTGACCAACAACATATAAACTTGAGTTTGTTAGGTGGGACTTCTAGGACAGCTAGAATCTATCTCCTGATTTTTAAAAATAGAAATGAGGGGATGAATTCAGTTGACATAGCCCTTAACTTCTTCCTCCTTCCTCAACTTTCTGACTGGAATGCAGATGTTTGGTCTGGAGGTGCAACATCTACCTCGTAACCACGAGGTAACAAGCTGGAGGACAAAAACATACACAGAAGGGATGACAGAGCAAAATATGGAAAAAGCTTAGTACTTGATGGCATCACTGAAGTATCATACTAGCCATAAGCAACCTACCCCAGAACTTCTTATTGTGTAAAATAAACAAACCCCATATCTTTAAGCCACTGGTAGATTTTCTGTTGCTATCAGCCAACTGCATTGCTGATGCTAACATAACCTGACGAAAGTAAAAACAGGAAGGAGGGGATGGTGTGAAGAATAAAGTCATATTTTTTTTAGAAATACGAGCCAAGCAAAACAAAGTAGGAGAGTCAACCAAAGTTTTCAAGATATCAAAACCCAGCATTATGTGGTAGAACATGGTCGAAACCTAGCCACAGATAGAAATGTACACCTTTTGTTGAGAATGATGGTTTCCAGCTTCATCCATGTCCCTGCAAAAGACATGAGCTCATCCTTGTTTATGTCTGCATCATATTCCATGGTGTATATGTGTCACATTTTCTTTATCCAGTCTATCATTGATGGGCATTTGGGTTGGTTCCAAGTCTTTGCTATTGTGAACAGTGCTGCAATAAACATACATGCACATGTGTCTTTATAGTAGAATGATTTATATTCCTTTGGGTATATACCCAGGAATGGGATTGCTGGGTCAAATGGTATTCCTGGTTCTAGATCCTTGAGGAATTGCCACACTGTCTTCCACAATGGTTGAACTAATTTACACTCCCACCAACAGTCTAAAAGCGTTCCTATTTCTCCACATCCTCTCCAGCATCTGTTGTTTCCTGACATTTTAATCATCACTAATCTGACTGGCGTGAGATGTTGTCTCATTGTGGTTTTGATTTGCATTTCTCTAATGGCCAGTAATGATGAGCTTATTTTCATGTTTCTTGGCCGCATAAATGTCTTCTTTTGAGAAGTGTCTGTTTATATCCTTTGCCTACTTTTTGATGGGGTTGTTTTTTCTTGTAAATTTAAGTTCTTTTTAGATTCTGGATATTGGCCCTCTGTCAGATGGATAGATTGCAAAAATTTTCTCCCATTCTGTAGGCTGCCTGTTCCCTCTGATGGTAGTTTCTTTTGCTTGCAGAAGCTCTTTAGTTTAATTAGATCCCATTTGTCAACTTTGGCTTTTGTTGCCATTGCTTTTGGTGTTTTAGTCATGAAGTCTTTGCCCATCCCTATGTCCTGGATGGTATTGCCTAGGTTTTCTTCTGTGGTTTGTATAGTTTTAGGTCTTACATTTAAGTCTTTAATCCATCTTGAGTTAATTTTTGTATAAGGTGTAAGGAAGGGATCAAGTTTCAGTTTTCTGTGTCTGGCTAGCCAGTTTTCCCAACACCATTTATTAAATAGGGAAGCCTTTCCCCATTGTTTGTTTGTGTTAGGTTTGTCAAAGATCACAGGAACAGAAAACCAAACACCGCGTGTTCTCACTCATAAGTGGGAGTTGAGCAATAAGAACACATGGACCCAGGGAGGGGAACATCACACACCGGGGCCTGTTTGGGGGTGGGGGAGCTAGGGGAGGGGTAGCATTAGAAGAAATACCTAATGTAGATGACGGGTTGATGGGTGCAACAAACTACCATGGCACGTGCATACCTATGTAACAAACCTGCACGTTCTGCACATGTATCCAGAAGTTAAAGTATAATTAAAAAAATAAAATAAATACAGCAAAAATTTAAAAAGCAGATTCTAGAGTCCTACCCTAAAATAAAATAAAAGAAAAAAAAAAAGAAATGTTCACCTTTTCAGCTAACAGCAGTATTGAGGAGTTCTCGAAGTGAACGACTGAAGGGGTTCTTGAGACAAGTCACTCAGAGCAATAAGCCTCTGTTGCATCGTTTTGAAATGGAACATTTATAGCACATTTTAAGTCAATACCTATGTGGTTTAGGTTACAGGAGGGCAAAGAGGTGAAAACTTGCAGGGAGAGAAGTTAAGGCTTCTTAAGACCTGATTCTATTTATTTAGTTTTAGTCTTGCCTGAGGTGGGGTGGGGAGCTGGAGAGATGCAGGGTGCTAATTGTTTGCTATTTATTTAAAGTCCATCTATTCAGAGGGAATATTCCTTAAGGTCAAAGATTGAATCTTCTAATCAAAACTAGTGCCTGACACACAGTGGGGATAAATGCTCATTGAATAAATGAATAAATGCCATTTCTATATAATTCACCTGTTGCATTTTTTTCAGGCTTAAATTCTCTTTAAAAAAATGATTCATACGGTAAAAAAAATTAATTTCTGATTTTTTTCTTCTTGATATTGCTTGACCTTTCCTCATAAAAACACTATTTATCTCTTAACATAGCTCCAGTTTCATTCCCACCATAAGGGTCTGTGAGGAATCTATTGCTGTAAATGGAATAAATGAAGAGAGCAAGAGTTCTGTGTCCTTATATTCATCTCCCGGGAGCCTCTACTACATTTCTGTTGCTTCTCTACCTTCTGAGAGTAGATGGAACAAAAATCTAACACTGTATTTAATGAGAAAATAATTGACTATTTCCTTTACAACACAGTTAGAGCCAAAAACATCCATGGGGATCAGTTTCCAACATTTTCACACAGAATTGCACAAATTCCAGTGATGATAATATAAAACTTAATTCGGATTCCATTTGTTTTTCACTTGCCAGGGGGAGATTTGAAACAATGGGTAATCCCAGAGTTCTCTTTTTTATAGAAAATTTAAATAAACAGCTTTCTATTTACGGAGTGAGGAAAGCTCTGCCTGACAATTATCAAGCAAGCAAGGCTGAAATACCGCACCACAGAGCTCATCCATCTATGGTGTTTTTTCACATGGCTGTGGCACTGAATGATGGCAGCAAAGCCATGCTTGAACGCCTTTTACCCAGCATGGTGGCATTGAGGTTGTTTTAGGCCTTGAGAATAATAATGACTTAAGTTGTTATAGTAACTTTTAAGTCAAAAGATGTTTAAGTGATTTTCCCTACCCACCAGGTTTAAACCTTCGTTTGCTCTCGCATTTTTAAAGCATTGCAGCATGAATCTCAGACCACAAGCACAAGTGGTGCAAGTGGCTCAGAGAGACGAAGAGTTTGGGAGGCAGAGTGAAGAGCCCACAATAAAACTGATAGCAATGGATGGAGTCACATATATTTGATGGAGTCACATGTATTTGACATAAGGGAAGCAGCCTCTGGGGTGCACTCAGAGGTAATCACCAGTGTTCATTGAAAGAGAAGGTGGAATTTAGCAGACTTCTAGTGTGAATCCATCCCAAATTGGCACCATTTAAACCCTCTGCATGAACACCACTCAGAACTTAATCTTCCTCCTCAGCATGAAGCTTCATTCTGCACCTTTCTCCCAGGCTGAGACTCCAGGGCCTGCTGCTTTCCTGGGAGAGCAACAGGAAAGAGTTGATGGCTGAGTAAAGTTGCAGGGCCATTAGTGACAAGGCAGGCCATGACCCCATATCCTGCCATCCCTGCTGCTCCATTACTACAGTGGCTCTCAATTCATAGGAATAAAATAAAGGAAGAGAAGGGCCAATTTAACACAGCAGCAAACTGTTTTTTTTTCTAAGCAGTCAACCATTTTGTCAGTAGGAAATAGTTGTCTTCACAGATGTCAAGCAGTTAATCACCCCCAAAACCCCAAGAAGAAAAAAGGGATGCAGGTGCTGACATCTCAAGGTCTTGAACACCAAGTTTATCTATTCTTAAAGTGAGTTGCAATTGCTTTCTCATCTGTAAAATACCTACAGTGTTGCTGTGAATTTAAATGACTTGATTTATGAAAAAAATAGAAACAAAACTCACATATAGTTAAGTACTCAGTACTTATTCAGTCAATCCAATGTCAATTTTTGAGAACAGAACAAGCACTGAAGAGTCAGCATGGAACCAGGTGGTTCGAAAAAACTACATATTAATTACTAACATATAGGAAAAGTTTGCAACAAGTTTTGTTTGTTTGCTTCTACTTTTAGATTCAAATTTTCTATCACTTAGAAAAATAGTCACAAGGCTAATTTAGATCTCTGAAGGAACAAATTGTAAAAATTTTTCTTAAAATGTTTTTACATAACTTTTAAAAATTGGAAGCAATGTCTTTTTATTATATACCATAAAAACCTATATTAGTCAGTGAAGTCACCAAATTCAATTTTGTTACTACTCAAAATATTAATTTTTAAAAAGTAAATGACAAAATGGTTTTAGCTTCATTGTCAATAGTGAACTCCTCTGATAACTTTTTTTAATTACCTACTTGTATTTTAACACTTGCATGGAAAGTTTTAAGGTATTCAGTAGCTTGATAAAATCAAGCAAATTGTTACCAATGGAATAAATTTCTTCATCATACTCAGATTCAGTCTTCGGTAATTTAATTCAAATTTTAAAATTAACATTAAATAAAGTGCATCAAGATTCTCAGATGAACAGTTTGATTAGTCTGTATCTAAGTGTTCTGGTTAGTCTAAATAAAGATCTATGTGCTAGAAAATTACAGGAGAAATAAAAAATGAATGACCTGCCATAATTTGATTAGTAAAATTGAAACATGTATTTTTTATGTAAATTCAAGATGCACAATGTCTTGTTTCTTTCCTCTTCTTAGAATCAATGAAGAAATAAATATGTATTATATGCCTCTAATGGCCAAGGCTCTGTGACCAAAGCTGTGGAACCCCTAGAGATTTATCAATTACTGTTCCACAATGGTTCTTCATCTAGAAAATGGTAGGGCAAATTGGATGCCGTCCTTTTATAACTATAGTTAGAGTAGTCTTTATTGAATAAGTTTGTTATTTAGATATCCTACCACTGTAACACCATCTATATATTTTATCTATCTGTTAATCTCTTGCCATGTTACTAAAATGAATTAACAATAATTTACCAATTGGAAGAGCATGCCCAATAGACATTTTATCTATAGCTCACATAATAAGTGGCCAATGCCTAGCGCAAGAATGAAAAGGGAAAGGGAAATAATATTTGTAAAATGTTTAGACAGGGTTTACTATGTGTTGGATGTTTTATACATTTTCCCTCATTAATACTCATAATAAGCCTATGTGGTAGATATTATTATATCTATTTTATAAGTGAGCAGAATGAGAGCGATATCAGCAAGATGACAGAATAGGAATTTCTAGCACTCGTCCTCTTGCAGAAACATGAAATTAAACAACTATCCACACGTAGTATATCATCACAAGGGCTAAGAAATTCAAGTGAGAGATTACAGCTCCTGGGTGCAGCAAAAAGAGAGATAATGGGCTGATATATTCAAAGTGCTAGGAAAACAAAATCAGTCAACCAAGAATACTATACCCAGCAAATCTGTTCTTTAAAAATGAAAGAAGAAAAATACTTTCCCAAGCAAACAAAACCTGTGGGAGGGCATCACCACTAGAACTGCCTTATGAGAAGTGCTAAAGGGATTTCTTCAAGTTTAAATGAAGACACTAACAGCATGAAAGCATATGAAAATATAAAACTCACTGTAAATATAAGAATACAGTTAAGTTCAAAATACTCTAATATTTTAATGGGGGTACATAAAGTACTAAAAACAAATACAGCTACAATAATTTTTTTTTCGAGACAGAGTCTTGCTCTGTTGCCCAGGCTGGAGTGCAATGGCACGATCTCAGCTCACTGCAACCTCCCACCTCCTGGGTTTAAACAATTCTCCTGCCTCAGCCTCCTGAGTAGCTGGAATTACAGGCATGTGCCACCACAACCAGCTAATTTTTTGTATTTTTAGTAGAGACAGGGTTTCACCATGTTGGCCAGGCTAGTCTTCAACTCCTGACCTCATGATCAACCCACCTTGGCATTCCAAAGTGCTAGGATTACAGGTGTGAGCCACCACGACTGGCCCAATAATTTGTTAATGGATACAAAATATTCAAAATATGTAAATTGTGACATCAAATACATAAAATGTGCGAGGTGGAGAAGCTAAAGTATAGAGTTTTTTAATATGGTCAGATAAATTGTCACCAATTTAAAATAGACTATTATAAGATGTTTTATGTGAACTTCATGGTGACCACAAAGAAAAAGCCTGTAGTCGAATACGCAAAAAAGAAAAAGAAAGCAAAGCATAACATCATAAAAAATTATCAAATCATGTAGAAAGACGGCAAGAGAGGAAGAAAGGAAGAGAGAAATTACAAATTAGAAAATAATAAACAAAATGACATAAGTAAGTCTTTATCTAGCAATGATTACTTCAAATGTAAATAGACTAAATTATCCAATGGATTTTTTAAAAGCAAGATTCAATTACATGCTGCCTACAAGAGACTTAAATTAGTTTTAAGGAATATGGATAAACCTGGAGGATATCATACTAAGTGAAATAAACCAAGCACAGAAAGACAAATACTGCATAATATCACTTATATGCAGAATCTGAAAAAAGTCAAACTCATAGAAGTAAAGAGTAGAATGGTAGTTATCAGGAACTGTTGGGAGGGGGGAGTAGGTAAATTGGGAGATGTTGGTCAAAGCAAAAAATTTCAGTTACACAGGATCAATAAGTTCTGGAGAACATTAGTATAGTGTGGTGGCTACAGTTTAAAACCAGTACATTTACTTGAAATTTGCTAAGAAAATAGGTACTGAATGTTCTCATGACAAAAAAATGGAAACCATGTGCATTAATGGATATGTTATTAGCTTGATGGTGATAATTTTTTCACAATGTCTATGTAGTATGTCAAAATATTGCATTGTATACTATTAATCCGTACAATTTTTATTTGTCAATTATACCTCAAAAGAATGAAAAAAATTAATAAAAGAAGACTGAGTCTAAGTAATTTGTAGTAGTCATAATAAAGTATTTACAACATGATCATTTATCATGAAGCCTCTACATGTACATTACCATACTATCCATAATTAATGGCAGACTATAGGACTTCCCCTAAACTGTGAGATAGTATGGAGAAGCAATATTGCATAACAGATAAAAGGCTGGGTTTTAGAATTAGGTCTGCACTCAAATCCCTATTTCACCACTTATCCATGTAGGGTCTTGAGCAAGTTATTTAATCTTTTTAAGCCTCAGTGTCCACATTTGTAAAAGGCAAAAACAATTTACTTCCTCATAATGTCTTATTGTATGAAATAATACACATAAAATACTTAATCCAGAGCATGCCATGTTAATACCAAAAATGTACAGAGTGCTTATAATGTGCCAGGCATTGTTGTAAGAGTTTAAACTCTCATAACCATTGATTTTAGTAAATATTCACCACAACTAATATTTCATTGTTAAAACAACTTAAGCATGTTTAAACATCTTTTGGCACTCCTGTATTTCTACCCTCTTTATCTGACTGACCTATCTTCAGCTTCAAAAAACTTTCATTTTCTTCACACACTTAAACATAGTTCTATTAGTATTGTTAGCTATAACCCTAGTACAATGCAGTATAGGTTTCTGTAGTATCTATATCTAAGAAATATGATAGCTACAAAACAAAGTATAAAATTGAGTCAATGAAACATGGCCATTCCAATCTACGGAACAGGATTTAAAGCTTAAATGGCCCAGAGAAAACCAGCCCTGCAAATGTGTATTCAGAGGCCACAAAAACAAAATAACAATAAATAACAATTTTTAGCTCTTATTTTGTGCCAGACACTGTTGTACGTACTTTTCATTTATAAGTAAAGTCCTTAATCCAATCTATGGATTAATGCTCTTACCTTCTCCATTGTATAGACTAAAAAATTGAATCGCAGAGAAGTTAAAGAATTTGGCCAACTTCGCATGATTTTACTTCCCATAAAATCACATACTTTAGAGCTAGCCTGCCTTGGTTCAAGTCATACTAACTTCAAGTTAGAACTTGGTTCAATACTAACTTGAACCAAGGTAGGCTAGCTCTAAGGTACATGATTTTAACCACTAAACAGCATCCTCAACACAATAATAAAGGAAAATATAATATTTAAATTATCTGGCTATAATAGAATCATGTAGTTCATTTACTAGCTTATCATACAAATTCAATTTCTTTATTTCATAAACTTGCAGTTTGAAAATCAACTCCTACAAATTTTAGACAATGCAAAACCCCATTTGTAAACATATGAAGATGCAGGAAACTCTCTCCCTCTTCCACTCCTAAATCATTGCATTAATCAACAAAAAGCTCTACTCACCAGTAGACATTATCTTTCATTTAGAAAATTCAGTTTGCTGTGGTTAATTTTTTAATGTTTCAATTTCAGCTTCAATTACCCATGAAAAATTAAGATCCTGTGTATTAAATATTAAAACATTCCAGGAAAATTGCACATAGTTCCATTTAAAAAATAGCATAACCTGAGTTTAGAGTGCCACCATCTATATTTCAACTCTGCTCCAAATCTTCGTTTTGCTAAAAGCAAAAGCTCTGCAGTTAGAATTAACTGTAAAAATCTTAAGAAGCCCAACAAATCAAGACCTTTAGACAAAAAATGATTCTATGAATTTGAATAATTCAATATATACAAAAGATGTATAGAGAGTCATCTCACGAGAGAATTAAAAATAGTACCTCAGAGCCAACTGGGGTTATTGTCTTTAATGGACAAAATTGCATTGACAGCCTGAAATTCTTAGTTAATAGCAAAGCTAAAGTAACTCACAGAAAATAACACTTTGAAGTAGTCAGAAAAATTAAGAATGGCTACAGTCAATCTAGTAACACCCAGATATTGAGATGTCAGTAGATTGGAAACTAATAATGAATGATCACTTAGAAGGAAAAGAAGCTAGATAACGTTATATAAAACGTAAGCAAACAATTTTCAGGGCCTTTAATGTAAGAATTTCGAACTTCCTCATAGCACTCAAATGTTATGAGACATTCTACTAACATTCTGCTAACAGATTCATGACTAAAGACCAGTATATCTTAAAATAAAAATTTTTTGGTACTTTAAAAATTACTGAAGTCCATTGGACTAGATCCAAGATGGTCTTACCTTAAGGCCATATTCAATTCTGTATCAAATAGTTTTGTTGTAAACTTCATGTCATTGATTAATCCATTCATTCATTTAAAACATATTTGCCACTTAGCGTGGTTCAGTCAGTACATTTGACATGAAGCATGCAGAGATGAATAAAACAACTTTGCAATGACCTTCACCGTTAAATCTACCAAGCCAATTTTAAACATAGTTTAGGGCATTAAAACAAAGCCAATTATAATCCTTCACAATATACTAAATGCTTTTCACAAACGTTATTTTATCTTCAAAACTTTTCTGTGAAAAAAGCTAATGCTATATCTTTTTTACAGAGGAAGAAACTGAGGCTCAAACTTTTTATGTAAATTGCCAAGGATAACACTTCTAGTATAAAAACAAATTTAAACTTGGAATTTCAGCTTCAAAATACACAATTATTACACTGTATATTTTTTTCAGTGTGTGAGACGGAAATGAATGGTGAGCCTGGTAATAGAACCTCAAACGCTTCAACAATTAGGGATAATTCTTTTCATCAAACCCTGTGAGGAAAAAAGACAAGAACAACACTGAATACTAGGAAGTGATATAACAGCCTAAATCATAACTTTTAGCTAGTCCTTCTCCTATTTTAAAAGATAAGGTTCCCCACCATTCAGGCAGGGGTGTAATATGGAGATGATTTTGTTCCACTTCCTACATCTCATGCTTGAAATGCCCTCCTTCTGACTTCAATATCCTGATTTTCCATCTCTTATATGGCCATACAACATCCTATTTCTCCATCATCCCATTCAGGGCTTCATTTGCTTCCTTACTAAGCTCTATAGCCACGATCAGCTATTTCCAAATTGCCTATAGCACTTTAAAATCCTTTGTCCCTTGACTCCTTCTTATTATATTTTTATTATATCTTATTTTAATTATAATGGAGAAAATCCGAAACCATGACTGGGCCCACTGCATTTTTTTCTCTTTTACTTGGTCCTTGGCCCCTGTGCTCCTCAGTCGCTCTCCTATTCTTATTTCCTCTAGTGCATTTTTCACTTCCACTGTTTGACAACATTTTCACATTTTCCCAGGCTCCAATCCCATTCCCACTGCTCCAATTTGATCCCCACCACCATCTCAACTCTCAGGAAATGACTTAACCTCTCATCAGGACACTAGTAAACAAAGATTTATGGATTTGGGTCTAAGGTCAAATTTTGAAGGCAGATGATCAGTGATAGAATGCAAAGAGTAGGAGAGTAGAGAAATGGGCTCTGGGTTAGACCACAGCCTGTGTAGTGGGTCTACAGCTAGAAACGCACAGAAGATAAAAGTCAGTTTAATATATCAAGAAGCTTTATGTGGCAGAAGATAAAGAAAGTATTAGAAGTGGGGATACTGATTGGTAAAGAATCTTAAAATCCCATGGTTGAAAACCAGTTGAATAAGATCATATTTTGTTCTTGGAAGGTAAACTATAGGACTTTTAAAAAATATCTAAAGAAGATGATGCAAAAAAGAAAAACCCATTGAAGACCAACAAAAGGGCCAAAAACATTCTCTGTCTTCACCCTCTCTCTCCTGATTTTTTCGTTCCTTTTTGTTATTAGTATATTAAAGTTTCCATTAAAATTTTAAGAGATGCTAGTTTATGTAAGACATGTATATCTAACCACACACCTATATTTGTCTTTGGCTTCTTAAGTCAAAGATACACTTAATACCTGCATACGAAGTTCATTAATAGTTTAGGACAAGTGTTCAATGATTAGACAGATCTCTGGGCAATTTATCATTGTATTTTAAATAATACTGAACTTCTTTTGCTAATACAGGACCAGGTGTTTGTGAGTGTAATGGACACATATGAGATGTTCTGCCTACCACTACCCCATCTGTCTTCTGGCAAGGAGTTTAGTGTAGTGGAGACAAATTCTGTGCTGTAATGGCCGTTGCCTGACCTCAAATCTCAATTCCATCATATCCCTCTTAAGCAACAGGATAAATTATCTAATATCTCTGAGACTTGGTTGTCACTCTGTAAATTTGGCAGTTAAAAACAGTACCTCCCTCGTGAGACAGTTGAGAATTACGGCGCCTGGATATAGTAAGCCATCAAAATCTTAAGGTAATGTTATAATTATTCTAGGAACTATTTCTCCTCTTCTCACCCACATGGCTCCAATAGAAACTCACATGATAGAAAGAACAGCCTCCCCTGATCACAGTCCACTGGTCTAGGGTTGTACCTCCCACCCTAGTGGAACCCAGGAGTCCTTTCTCATATTTAAACTGGACTTTCTCTTCAAGACTTCAAGCTAGCTATTTAGAGAAATGCAAATACTTTTATTAAAATATTAAGGGAATTTCAAAAAAAAACTACAGTGTATGAAAGGAAAGATTAACATTCTAGTACACTTAAACTTTCTCTTGAATTTCCAAAGGAATGGTACCTTAAGACTTAGACCTTCATGAGGGAAGGGAAACCTTTGGACAATATCCCCAATTCCAGGGTGGCTCTTCCTTTCCCTCCACAAGATATTCCTCTTACCAATTACTCTACAACTCCTCCTTATGCCTTCTCCCCCAGTGCATTTCCTGAGAAGTATAGTCTGTTTCAATTGTTCTCAACCTGGGGCAATCTTGCTTCTCAGGGGACATATGACAATATCTAGAGACATTTTTCATTGCTAAAACTAGAGGATGCAGTGCTCCCGGCATCTAGTGGGCAGAGACTGGTGTGAATAATATGAATGTTGAGAATCAAAACAGAGAAGTGAACCTTTTCTCCACCAGCAAAAAAGTCCATCTACCTTTGAAATCGGTTCTCTCCCATTATTATGTAGAATAGTTGTAATCGTTTCTTGTCTACCTAGGTCCTTCCAGAGTCATATATCTAGTGCTACATTAGTATTAAAAGTTGTTTGTTACCCTGGGGATGGATTGGGAATGATTCCATTCATACAATTCAGGACTTAGCCATTATGAGCCAGGAGGAGAGGGGAAGTTGCCAATCTTCCCAGCAAATGTATATTCCAGAGAGAGACTGCACATACTCTTAAGAAAGAAGTTAGGTTAATGCCTGTTGAGACAGCCACTGTGATTATTGTGCTGAAAGAACTTTGTTAGGGAAATAACAAACTTTACACAAACTCAGTGGATGCTTTAGACAAGGAGAACACTGATCACAAAGTCAGTATTAGTAAATAGGAAGATGGGCTGCAGTAACCAATCAGGCTTTCAGAAGGTAATTAAAAATACTGGTTCAGCTGGAGCAAGGGACGAACACTGAAGAACTAGAAGTGTGAGTCCTGCCTCATTTCACAAATGATAACAACAGGATAAACTGCGATGACCATACCTGGTATCTTAGTCCATTGGGCTGCTATAATAAAATAGCATAAAATGGTATAATCAATGGGTGACTTACAAACAACAGAAATTTACCTCTCACAGTTCTGGAGGCTGGGAAGTCCAAGATTAAGGTACCTGAAGATTCAGTGTCTAGTGAGGGCCCACAATGTGGTTCATAGACAGTGTCTTCTTGCTGTCCCCTCGCATGGTAGGAGGAGTGGAACAGCTCTCTTGGGCATATAAGGCCACTAATCCCATTTATGAAGGCTCTGCCTTCCTGACTTAATCAACCACAAAAGGCCTCACCTCCTCATACCATCACCTTGGAGGTAAGAATTTTCACATATTAATTTTAGGGGGACACAAACGTGCAGACCGTAGCACCTGGTCGTAATATTGGCTTAGGGAACTTGTAATAAAGTACATTGAAGACAAATTCACAATGAAATGTATCTAGAGACATAGATAGTGGTTTATCTTATGCATAGACCACTATAACATAAAAATTGTTTAGTAAGAGCACACTAGATATTTTAAAATTAATATTTTTATTGGTTAAAATTTGTAATAGAAATATGTCATTAAGTAAAACTATGGATAAGTATTGAAATCCACAAATACATAAGATATAAAGAACTGCTTCAGCCAAGCAGAAGATTGAGTATTCAAAAAATGTGGATGATTTAAAAATATAAGTAAGTAAAAAAAAAAACATATGGAAAGATAAATTTGGTATGCTTGATTTTTGCAATGGAAAGAAATAAGCATCAAGAGGGATATTGGAATAGTCATTAGTCTTTGGACACAAAATCAGAGTAAAATTGCCCGATTCTTTTAGAAGAAAATGAGGTATGGCTATATTTACAGTACAATTTCCTTATTGCAAGGAATCCAGGGTTGAGTTTTTTATCCAAGTTCACTCTTACATTTTCCTCATCCTATTGGATATTATAATAAAAAAATGGCACCAAAAGAAACTGTTTAATAGTCCATTTTGTACTGTCCATTACAGAAACCATGAAGTTATTTGGATGATAGATACAGAGATACGCTGCTCAGATGCCCCTTTCAAGAAAGAACTTGCTGCCTCTTGCTCAGTTTCTTCCTGGAGCTTTCAAGCATCTTTGCAGGGAAGTCACATCCTTCCCAGGGCAGCCCGACTGACCAAGGTAGGGGTACAAAGATTCACCCATTTCAGCCCATTGCAGGACACTCATTCAGATGGGATGCTTGAACCACAGTTCCTCACCAAGTTGGCCAAGGCATGGTTTCCTTTGCTCCTTCTTTCTTCCTCTCTTTTCCTTTTACCCGAGTAAATATCTTGCACCACAAGCTCCATCTCATCATCTGCTTCCTGAGAACCCAACCTGTGAAATTTATATTTAGAAGAATCTCAGAAGTTCTTTGTCAGATCTTCCACTCAACTACAACAGTTTATGGTACTTCAAAGTAGCATCAGAATAGTCTGATGTGATGAAGAGTGCTGACTTTGTAATATACTTACCCATGGATTCTAATCTTACCTCTACCTCTAATTAGCAGTTTCAACTTGGATAAAGTACATAATCCCTCTAAATTTTGGTTTTCTTATCTGTGAAACAAGGGTAATAATATTTACTGCAAAGAACTGTTATGAAGAATGAAAGTTAAGTAATGTATATAAAATGTTTACCATGGTATCTGGCTCATAGCAGGTATGAAAAAATAATAAAAGAAAAAAGACTGAATAATTTACAAACAGATAAATCTACTCGAGAAAAAAGCAGAAATGGGAAGTTTAGAGATTTTGATAAAAGTTGGAATTCTTTGTTGATATGTTCATGTTCTTTGTAATGTTATGGTAAAAATTTCCTAGATGATAGTTTATAAGCCTAGTTAATAAAATAACCAGGGGCAGCAGAAAAATTGTAGTGTGGGAGGCTGTGGAGGTGGTGGGAAGATCTGAAATAACTGTTACAGCAGTTGTAGCAAGAATCTTGGCCTCTCTCCGACACATATATTGGATCTACTCACTCTCCTTTATGTCTGAATCCTTACAATAAGAAATCTCTAGAGTATTAGTCATCTGAAATTGGCTGTACTAATAGCTGAGTAGTAAGAATAACTGAAAAGAATAAGACTTATAATAGGTTATAAGAGGAGACAAACTCAAGGAGGGGACTTGGTAACTGTGAAAGTACAATAAAAAAGCATTTAATTATGAAAATCAGCATTAAGTTTTTCTACGTCCAATAGTACTTTAAAATGTCTTCTATGTATCTCTCTATATCCTTGACATCAGTGCACATAAGTTTTGCCAACTGGATGAAAAATACTGATAGTTAGATTGCTATAATAATATAGACAGCCACTAGCTTTCAAAGTGCAAGACTTGCTTCAACTTGGAAAGCATAGTACCCACTATGTCTTCAAGTATCTGGGCATCTTGGAAGCCATTTCTGGCACAGAAGAAAGCTTGGGAGTAGACATTTCAGTTTTTATCTATAGTACAAAATGTTATTTCAACCCCATAGCTCCTAAGGAATGAAGCTAGTGTCAAAGATTTAATGCCTTTTCACATTAGTGATGTCAGCACAAAATGGCCATCTTCTCTGAATAATTTATCTTCCTGCTGCATAATTTTCTTATCTTTTTTTCTACATTTTGGCTTTTTACTGTAGATGAGAAGGTAAATGGCTGTTAGTCCCTGACAAAACCTGTGGAGCATCCTTCCCATCAATCAATTAAAAAACACTTACCTTACATTCAACATGATTTATTTCTTGTTAATACAATTGTCTCACTATATCCTTCTATTATTATACCCTTAATTCCATTAGCCATTCACTTAATGCTCACTTTGAAGCTGACCCCCAAAGAGCTTAAAAGAGAGAGGGAAGTCCGTCTAATAGTGGCATTGCCAATAAAATTCTGGAAGCTCTTCCCCTAAAGCCTTGTAGGTCATGGAAAAGATAGGTCACAGAATGTATCCTGCCTGAAAAGAATAAAGCAATCTCTCATTTATTTATTCTGATGGATAATGCTTGATAGCTTAAAAATCCTTAAGAGCTCTCATCTTAAAAGTCAACACAATAAGTTCACCAAGTGAAATCCTACACATTGCACAAGGATGGATAAGACTCTTCCAAGTTTTTCTTAATAAAATTTAAAAGGGGGAAACAAAGAGAAAACCATTTGTATTTTTTGAAGATTAATGACTCATTTGTTTGGAGGTGGAGCAAAAGGTTAACCTCTTAAACAGCTAAGTGACACACAAAAAATGTAGTATTATTTCTCATAGTGGTGAAGCTACATGCTCTGTAGCAAATGTCCTCCATTTGAAGTTTAAAAGCTATAAAAAGAAATCCTTCTACTGCACTTCTAAAATTATAGGTTGAAGAGCTGCTATGATTTTTCTCAGTGAGAACTTATGCTTTCTTTCTGAAATTTACTTATACGAATGTCTTTATACAATATACAAGCATATATATTTTTTATGTCAATGCATATTGGATTGGGTCATATGTGACAGGCTAGATACGCCTTGCTAATAGACATTTCTGTCTGCTTCCTTGCTGATAGAAACCTAGTTTTATTCAGGTGCCTGTGCTTCAGAGATAGAGAATCCATCTGCAGCCTAAGGGTAAACCTGGACAGTAAAATCAGTACTGGAAATTCCCCAGCCCTTATTGGTCATTAAAGTTGAGGCAGACTTCTGGGACAAGTTTCCTCATTTCTAAAAATAATGATAAAACATGGATGTGTTCATAACCACTGTGATACCTGGGGTCTTAATCATTATCTTGTGACCTTGAGAAGTGGTAGCTAAGTATGAAGTCAACATCCTGGGTATGAGAGAGTAGAAAGATAGAAGATATCTCTTCTGTTGAAACATAATTTATCCCTGGAATTCATCAAACTGAAACTGTCTTACTTCAGTGCTTTTTGTTAAATGAAATAATACATAGGCTCGTTATGTCAGGTGACTAAGCATTATCTATTAATTACATCTGGAAGCATCATGGCTGATAACATCATAGACACTTTTTTAAATTGTCTTTTCTCTTTTTGCTATTTGCTTCCTCTTCCTCCCTTTTCTCTTTTTCTTTCTCTGTTCTGAATCTTATCTCATTTAGCCCTAATTTTAATTAACTTATTTTTATGATCTAGTGTGTATCCTTTTGTATTTTTCTGTATATACACTTAATTACATACAAAGGCATATAAATGCACATATATACATACACATTTATACACATACATACATACCCATTGGTAAATAAGTATGCAAGTTTTATGGCTTTACCAACAAAATGGGATTATATCATACACATTCTTTTGCACCATTTTTTTTTCATTCCACAATGCTGCATGGACATTTCTTCAGGTCAACTGGTATAGCTCTAAATTCAACACAGGTTCAATAATATTTATGATGTGGGTGTGAAAATTCATTTTCCTATTGATTGTCATTCTCTTTGTTTTTAATTTATTGCTAAATAAACAGGAGCTAACATAAACCTTGGGCATATATCCTTTCATACTGGTGCTTTTATTTATATGGAATAGATCCCAAGATAGCTATGTGAAAGGAAATATGCATTTTCTTTTTAATAATTATTTTCCCTAAAGACCATAGTGATTCACAGTTTCACCAGTGATATGTGAAAAAAACTATTTCCCCAAATAGTCACCAGCACTAGTTCTCACTTCTTAAGCTTTTGTCAACTTGATAGGTACAATGTGATAGTTCCTTCTTACTCCGATTTGCATCTTCCTCTCTGCTGCTAGAGTTTCAGCATATTTGGGAATGTTTGTTAACATTTGTATTTTCTCTTCTACAAATAGGATATTCTTGTCTTCTGCCTGTTTGTTGTTGCTGCTGTGTGGCTTTTTCTTTAACCTGTAAACTTGTAGAGTGTTTTATTTATTATATAAGATAATTCTGTCATCGGTGTTGGAAATGCTGTTAAACAATCAATCCTTTGTCTTTGGGCATGGTACATTTTCTAAACATAAATTTTGTAATGGCAAATATGCCCATATTTT
Organism: Pan troglodytes; assembly: GCF_028858775.2. Lineage (NCBI taxonomy): Eukaryota > Metazoa > Chordata > Mammalia > Primates > Hominidae > Pan > Pan troglodytes. Next base: position 46,331,681 of record NC_072401.2, read on the forward strand.
ATTGCCTAGTTTCTGAGTTTAAAGTTGATATTAAGAATATTTTTATACCTGTGTTGTATTCATAAGACTTTTTCTCATTTTCTCAAATTGAGATAATACCTCAATTTGTTTTTTAAAATCCAATCATTAGATTAAAAATCATTAAATTAAAAATATCTCAACTCATAGAAGCAGTAAGTAAATGGTGGTTTCCAGGGGCTGGGAGGAGAGGAAAATGGGGATAAAATTTCAGTTACGCAAGATGAGAAAGTTCTAGAGAGATCTAGTATACAAAAATATTCATATAGTTAGCACTACTGTGCTATACACTTTCAATTTTAAGAGTATAGGTTTGAAGTTGTGTGTTTTTATACTATAAAAATACATTTACACTAATTTTAAGAGGAAAAATTATGATGTGTTTCATCACAACTCAAAAGATACCTAAATAATTTTCACAGATAGAAAAATACACTAATTAAACAATAAAAACAAGTATATGTAAGTAATAAACAACAACTTGAATGTATAAACAACTAATGCATATAATGTATATGTGTATTGGAGTGCCTTTTCCTCCTTCTTCCCCATTTTATTCACCAATGTTTAAACCTCTTGGGAGATTCAGGGTTATCTTACATTCAAACTGCACAGAAAACCAACCTTAGATAAAAACAAAAGTGGAATACTATCTGTACTATTTCAAAATTTGGAAATAGTACATGTGCACAGCAGATTGAAAAAATGTTAAGAAAAAGAAAACTACCCCTTCATTCCTTCTACTTGACGGATGTGTACAAAGCCAATATTTTGGGTTCACCCAAACATCCCAATCCCAATTTATTATATGATACTCTATGACTGAAAACTATTCTGTTGAGTAAATGGTGTGTCTTTGCATGAAACCATAATGTTGAAAAATCACTTATCTTAGTCCATTTATTTGGTATGGTTTGGGTGATAAAGCTTTACACACACACAAAAAGGAATCCTTATCCAAAAAGTGGTATAACATTTCAAGAGCCACTGTGACCAAGTCATTAATCGAATAGTCATTATCAGAGAAAAGTTTGTCATCCCCTAGATTTTTTGAAGGACTTTCATTATTTTATGTTTTATAATTATGTCTCTAATCCATCAGGAATTTTATATGGCATAAGATAGGATTCAACTCAATTTTATTCCAAAAGAATATATTTTATTTATTTTTAATATTAAATGTTTGTAGTTTATGTCTACATTATTTTATTCCATTGATCATTTTGTCTATGATGAAATTGATACTTTTTTCCAGCTTTATTGATATTTAAGTGACAAACAGAAATTGTATATATTTAAGGCATTAAAATGTGATGTTTTGATAAACATACACATTGTGCAATGATTCCACAATCAACCTAATTAACATATCCATCACCTCACATAGCTACGTGTGTGTGTGCGCACGCGCACGTGTGTGTGTGGTGAAAATACTTAAGATCTATTCTCTCAGCAAATTTCAAGTATACAATACATTATTCTTAACTAAGGTTACTATGCTCTACATGAGTTCTTCAGAATCTATTCAGCTTATAACTGAAAGTCTGTACCCTTTGACCAACATCTTCCCATTTACTCCCCCTTACCTGCTAGCAACCATCATTCTACTCTCTGCTTCTATGGGTTTCACTTTTTTAGATTCCACATGTAAGTGAGATCATGTTATTTGTCTTTCTGTGCCTGGCTTCTTATTTCACTTAGTATAACATATCCCCAGTTCATCCACATGACAAATGATAGTATTTCCTTCTTTTTAAAGGCTGAATTATATATATGTAAAACATTTTCTTTATCCATTAATCTGTCAATATCTTGGCTATTGTGGATAATGCTGCATGAACTTGGGAGTGCAGATCGTTTCATTTTCTGTGGATATATACCCAGAATGGGACTGCTGGGTCATATGGTAGTTCTATTTTTAATTTTTTAGGCAATCTCTATTCTGTTTTTCATAATGGCTATAACAATTTATATTCCCATCAACAATGTATAAGGGTTTCTTTTTCTCCATACCTTCACCAACACTTATCTCTTGCCTTTTTAATAATAGCCATCCTAACAGGTGTATAGTAACATCTCATTGTGGTTTCAATTTGCATTCCTTGATGATTGGTGATGTTAAGTATTTTTTCATATACCTGTTGGCCATTTGTATTTTATTTTGAGAAACATCCATTCAGGTCCTTTGATCATTTTTTAAATTATTTTTTCTGCTATTGTTTGCATACCTTACATATTTTGAATATTATCCCCTTATCAAATGTGTAGTTTGCAAATATTTCACCTCATTCCATAGGTTGCCTTTCATATTGCTAATTGTTTCCTTTGCTGTGCAGAAACTTTTTAATTTGATGTAGTCCCATTTGTTTATTTTTGTTTTCGTTGTCTGTGCTTTTGGTGTCATATCCAAAAAAAATCATCGCCACAACCAATTCAAGGACTTTTCCCCCTATGTTTAAATTTTATAGCTTTATGCCTTACATTTAATTCTTTTTTTTTTTTTTTTTTTTTTTTTTTTTGACCAAGCTTTGCTCTTGTTAACCAGGCTGGAGTGCAGTGGCATGATCTCAGCTCATTGCAACCTCTGCCTCGCAGGTTGAAGTGATTCTCCTGCTTCAGCCTCCCGTGTAGCTGGGATTGCAGGCATCTGCCACCACACCTGGCTAATTTTTTGTATTCTTAGAAGAGATGGGGTTTCACCATGTTGGCCAGGCTGGTCTCCAACACCTGACCTCAGGTAATCCACCAGCATTGGCCTCCCAAAGTGCTGGGATTACAGGCGTGAATCACCATGCCCAACCCATTTAATTCATTTTGAGTTGATTTTTGTGATGGTGTTAGATAAAGATCCAGTCTTATTATTCTACGTGTAGATGTCTAATTTTCCCAACACCATTCACTTAAGAGACTATCCTTTCCCCATTGTGCATTCTTGGCACCTTTGTCAAAGATTAGTTGACCATAAATGCACTGGTTTCTTTCTGAGTTTTCTATTCTGTTCTATTCTATACAACTATATTTATTCCAGTACCATATTATTTTGATTACTATAGGTTTATAATATAACTTGATATGAGACAATGTGGTATCTTCAGTTTTGTTCTTCTATTCAAGATTGCTTTAGCTAGTTTGGGTCTTTTGTGGTTCTGAAATAATTTTAGGACTATTTTTTCTACTTCTATGAAAATTGCCATTAAAATTTTGATAGAGATTACACTGAAATTTGTAGATTGCTTCTAGTGAGAAATCCACTGATAGCTTCATGAAGGCTTATCAAAGGGCTTCCTTGTATGGGATGAGCTTTTTTCTCTTGCTGCTTTCAAAATTCTCCCCTGGTCCTTAACTTTTGACAGTTTGATTTTAATGTGTGTTGGTGAACAATATAAATTCTTTGTTAGGCAATTTATAGGTCTCTGTTTCTTTAGGGAAATCATTATGTTCCTTTGGTGGTGTCATGTTTTCTTATTTTTTATGGGTCTTAATGCTTTGTGTTGCTGCTTTCACATTTGAAGAAGCAGTCCTTCTACAGTCCTTACTGACTGGCTTTGGGACAGAAATGCCTTCACTAGTTATCCCAGGTAGAGATTCTGAGGCCCTCAAACCCTTTCTATGGATGCACTCATTCAACACCTCTTTTTCCATCTTGAAGGTGAGGAGAATTCTTAAGATTGTGTGCTTCTCAATCTTGCAAAGCCAGGCCAGGTGCTGACCATCTCCTGTTTATTTTACCTAAGGTGATGCCTTAAATCCTCAAGTTTGTGTGCCTTCTCCTGCAGTGTCAAGCCAGTTTTCTGTGCAAGATGCTTGTACTTGCTGTCCACAGGTTGCTCTCATGGAGTCCACTTTGAGAAGGGCAATGGTGAGGTGTGCAGAGTGTTTGTGATGCTCACGGACCGGTTGGGAGGGGTCTTTAGGCCAGGTGTCCCAAGCAGCTCATGGGCAGGCTTCCTAATGGAGTCCACAAAGCAGTTAGTAGAGTCTGTAACCTCTCTTTTCTATTCCTGGCCTCTCTCAACCACTCAGCTGTGCCAACTACCTCAGAATTCTAGGTGTGATGGAAAGAAATAGGCCTCCTGTGCCAGATTCCACACAACTGAGGGAACCAGGCACTCATTTACTACACTCTCACTTTCCCCCATGGGAGAAAACATGGGTCGAGGGGTTATCTCTTGGCACTGAGCAGCGCTGCCTGGGGAAGGACCAACATGGGTAAAATGAAATTTTCTTACCCTCTTTGATGTGCCTATTCTTAAATTTTTTGCTCTAACAAAGTGCTGGAACTCATCCACTAGGTTCCTGGAGTCCCATCAAGGTACTGTTGTCTATGAGTAGTTCTCAAAATCAATGCTTCTGTAAGGGGTTGGGAGGGATGATAATAGAAAGCTCCTATTCTGCCATCTTACTGTTCCTATGATTTCTTTATGGTCCATTTAATGTAGATCCTGGCCCTACTTGCTAAATTTATTCCCCCAATATTTTCTTGTTTGTGTTACTATTGTGAAGAAAATATTTTTCTCATTTCTCCTTTTTGGTTTTAATTTTTGGCATAGAGAAAAGCTATTGATTTTTGTAATTCTATTTTATATCAAATCAACTTATGAAATTATCTTATTAATTCAAGAAGGCAATTTTCCTAGAGTTTCTGAGATTTTCTGGGTTACAATTATATTAACAAAAAGATTAATTCAATCTACTTTTATTGTTTACATAAACTATTTCATTATTTTTCTCTTACCACATTACCTTTACCCTCCAGGATTATATTGTGTAAGAGTAATAGCCAATTTCTCTGTATAGCTGCTAATTTTAATTGAAGTGGTTTTAGTGTTTAGAATAACAGTTTCTTTTTAAAAGTAAATAGCCTTTGTTATATTTAGGTAGTTTCCTAGTATTCTTATTTTATTCAGTGTCTTTATTAAGAATCAGTACTTAATTGCATCAAATTTTTGTCACTATAAGATTTTCTCTTATTTTATGGATTAATGTAATATATATTGGATTTTTCTCATACTGAACCATTCTTGCACTCTAGAAATTAACACAAAATTCTTATTTACATTTTATTTCGAAGTTTATCTTCTGGAGTTTTACAGAAGACTAGTCTACAATCATCTTTCATATTCTTTATATCAGATTTTGGTATTTTAAAAAATGGCTTTATAAAGAATACATTTCATTGGGCTTATCAATATTTTCTATAGCTTCAAGTAAGTTAAATAACACAGGTCTTATCTATTTATTAGAGTCGGATATAACTCAGCCAGAACCCATCTTGTTCTGGCACTTTTTTCAGTGATAGATCTTTACCCTTCTACATTGATCAGACAATTAGAGTGTTCCACTTCTTGTTGAATCAGTTTTTGTGATTTGCATTTTGTTAGGAAGTATCTACACTTTTTGGATCTATTGTCATGGAATTGAGTGTAGTACTCTCTTATAACATTTTCAAATGCTTCTGTATATCTATTCATGCCACCTCTGTTGTTCATGTCATTGTAAATGCCTGCTTACCCTCTTTTATCCTTAAACATTCTGAAATATGTTTATCAGTTTCACTGGCCTTTTCAAAACAATCAGGTATTTGAATTTGTTTCTTTTTTCTTGGTTTTTGTGCATTTGTTTTGTTTTTTGGTTCATCTTTTATCTTCTCCCCACTTACTTTGGTTTTTACTTTATGTTGTAAGTACAAAGTTATTTTGTTTTTCATTCTCTATTAATAAAATTAATTAAGTCTATGAATTTCTTCTGAGAACAGCTTTTCAGTGTTGCTAAGTTTTTATTAAAAACAAGTCCCTGTTTTCTAGACAACTGTGAGTCACATGTGTCAAATACATAGACAAACAAGATTGAAAATTAAGATGTAATTGTGAATGTGCATAGCAAAGACATAGAATCAACCTCGATGCCCATCGACAATGGGTTAGATAAAGAAAGTGTGATACATATATACGATGGCATACTATAAAGCCATAAACAAAAGAATAAAATTATGTCCTTTGCAGCAACATGGATGCAGCTGAAGGCCATTATCCTAAGTAAATTAACACAGAAACAGAAAACCAAATACCACATATTCTCACTTATACGTAGGAGCTAAACATTGGGTACACCCAAACAGAGATGGGAACAGTAGACACTACAGACTCCAAAAATGGGGAAAAAAGGGATGGGGCAGAGGTTGAAAAAATACCTACTGTGTGCTATGTTCACTATTTGGGTGATGGGTTCAATAGAAGCCCAAACCTTAGCACCACAAACTATATCCGGGTAACAAACCTGCACATGTACCCCCTGAATCTAAAATCAAATCAAAATAAAATTAAAAGAAGAAAAAAATATAAGTTGAGATATTTAAAGTAATGTGCAGGTGAAGGAAAAGTACATTTTATGAGTGGAGGGCATATATGCAATGAGGGCCAAGGTCATAAACAATTGTCATAATGACTGTCTATCTAAAACCCTTCCACACTGGGTCACAAATATATAGTCCTATTGACACTACCAATACAGGGCAGGTTCTCCAATTGGTCTATTGGAACACAAAATAAAACCTCTTTAGCATAAACAAGAAGGTATTGGTTAAAAGTGTATTCACTAGACAGAAATATGGCTAAATGATCAAGACACCATCTTAGCTCAGACTGCCATAAAAAATTGTCATGGGCCAGGCACTGTGGTTCCTGCCTATAATCCCAGCACTTTGGGAGGCCAAGGTGGGAGAAGCACTTGAATCCAGGAGTTCAAGACCAGCTTGACCAACATAATGAGAACCTGACTCTACCAAAAAAATAATTAGCCGGGCGAGGTGGCACATGCCTCTAGTCCCAGCAACTTGGAAGACTGAGGCAGGAGGATTACTTAAGCCTGCCCCGGGAGGTCAAGACTTCAATAAGCCATAATCATTCCACTGCACTCCAGCCTGGGTGACAGGGTGAGACCCTGTCTCAAAAAAAGAAAACAAAACAAAACAAAAGTCACTGATTGGGTGGCTTAAACAACAAGAATTTATTTCTCACAGTTCTGGAGTCTGGAAGTCCAAGATCAAGGGGCTAGCAGGCTCAGGTTATGGGTTATGCTCACAGATCCTTGGGTTGCAGACAGCCACCCTCTGTGTCCTTATATGGCCTTCCCTCAGTGTGTGCAGATGGAAACAGAGAAAAGAAGCAGTATCTCTGGTGTCTCTTCTTGTAAAGGTACTAATCTCATCACGTGGGCCCCACACCCATGACTTCATCTACACCTACGTACCTTCCAAAGGCCCCATCTTCAAACACTATCACATCAGGCATTAGGACTTCAACATACATAGTTCAGAGAATGAGGGGCACAGTCAATCCATAGGAGGCACCAAATTATTCTGTAATTTGCACCAAATTACAGGAGGCACCTGTATATATGGAGGCACCAAATGCTACAGAATGGGATGGCTTAAAAAACAAGAAGCCCTATTAGCTTTCTCATTCTTTGCTTTCACTAAATTTTATCAATTATATTCATCAAAAGATGAAATTCAGAGAAACCCATGTTGGTTGAAGTGCAAAATAAACCCTAGTGTGATATTCCTGAATGTTGAGGACCATCACATGGTTAATCAGAGATAAACTGTCTTTCAGCTCCTTTTTCAATTCAGTTCATATTACCACCTACACGTTTTTATTAAATCTTCCTGGCAGCTTAGAAGAACAGAAGCGTGGAGAAAAATTGTGTTTTGTGTAGTCTGCCCCCACAAGCTTTAGAGTTACAAAAATTCTCTTCACAGCAGGGAAGTATAAAAGCCTTTTCAGAGGTATGTTTGTGCTGCCCTTCCCAAAAAGAAAAAGATGGTGGTGCCTCTCCTGACTCCGTGAGAGGAAAGGCGCCTCCTTTGTCTCTGATCAGAGCATTTAAGCCTGAAGGGCTGGCCACAGAATTCTATGCATCTTTTAGAACTTTGATGTTAAACTGAATTCATACAAAAAAAAAAAAAAGTCTCCATCAGTCTAGGGTTGCTGGTAACATAGAAGAATACTGATTAAGGGTGATATATCCAGAGTTCTCCTGGTTCAACTCCTCCTACTTACTGGAAGGCTCTATCCCAATCTTTCTAAACCTTAATTACCTTCTGTGCTGCTAAAGACTCTGGTCAAATAAAAAAAAAAATGACAGATTTTCCTAAAACCAAGTCTGAAGCATTAGTAGGTGATAGTGTTTACAGTATATAAACATTGTCTTTTGACATTTTGAATTTCTAATTGAAGCTTTCTCTCTGCTTGTCTAGTGGTGGCTGAAGCAGGAGGGTTTGCAGTGATGCTCCAATCTGGTCTTGGTGCCATCACAGGTGCTAGATGACCTGTCACATTGAGTTTTACTTTAAATATTCTGAATTTTGCAATCATGTAGTGAATCATCCAGGTAAACTTAAACTTACACTTAAACCAGGCTGCTCAGATTCAAATCCTGACTCTCCTTATTTATTCAGCAAGTTAACCTCACTGTGTGTCAGTTTGCTCAGCTGTAAAATGGGGATAAAATAGAACCCACTTCATAGGGTTGCTCTGACCTAGCTGGTCTGACATAGCACCTAGAACAGAGCCTACCTAGCTCATACTAAACACTGAGTAGGCATTAGCTATCATTATTTCATCATGCTAAGCAAACCAAATGTCTCCTTTAATAGTACAACACATCTAAATTCTAGTGATGCCTAGATTTCTTAAAAAAGAAATTGTAGAATTCAGTACATTTATTAAATCCTGTATCCATCCTCCTAACATATTTTGACAACTTATGTACATTTAAAATTTTTTCAATTAAAACCCAATTTACACAGTTAATTTATATATTTGATATCTGATTTTCTGCTGGCAAGTATTGTTAAAAAATAATTACAGTTGTTTTTATGCACCACTTGGCTTAGGCATTTTGTATATGTATGTATTTCTAAAGCGTAATAAAATAAAATTGCCTGTAATCTGCCCTCCAACTCTAAGGTCTGATTAACCCCTTTTAAAAGTTTTCATGTCAAATCTTACAGAAATTTTCTGTGTTTGTACAGATATAGTTATACACACTATATATATAGATAGATACATATATGTATATATTTATAATAGAGGAACATGCTGTACATATTAGTTTGCAACTTGCTCTTTTCTTTTAATGATATATAGTGGATCTCATTTTGTGTCAAGATACATAAATCCATCTCATTTTTAAAAACTCTCTTTTTTAATATATCATAGACACTTCTCCATGTCAATATCAATAAGTTTACTTTATCCTTTTAACATATATTCAATTTCACTGGATGAGCTATGATAATATACTAACGGACATTTTGGTTATTTAAAATTTTTTTCATTTGAAAGTAATAGTGCAATAAATGCACTTACAGTTGTGTCTTTGCACACTTCCATTATTTCCTTAGGAATTGCTAGGTTTTGAGCATACATGATTTTTAGTATCAGATTTTTACTATAATTTTTGCGTATATTTCATATAACACAAACAAAATATTTACCTAGGCATGTAGTTAGCCATCTCTTCTCTAAAAAGAAATGAATTCCTTCTTCCTTTGCACACTGACATGCATTTTCCTGGAAAGAAAAAAAAATGCTGCCTTTCCTTGTCTCATTTTCAGTTAAGACTGAAAGATTTGAGCAAGGCAACAGAAACTCTTTCTTTTGAAGATTAAAAACTACATGATATGGCCAGGCACGGTGGCTCATGCCTGTAATCCCAGCACTTTGGGAGGCCGAGGCAGGCAGATCACCTGGGGTCGGGAGTTCAAGACCAGCCTGGCCAACATGGTGAAACCCCATCTCCACTAAAAATACAAAAATTAGCCAGGAGCAGTGGCGGGCACCTGTAATCCCAGCTACTTGGGAGGCTGAGGCAGGAGAATCACTTGAACCCAGGAGCCAGAGGTTGCAGTGAGCCAAGATCACACCACTGCACTCCAGCCTGGGCAACAGAGTGAGACCCGTCTCAAAAAAATAAAATAAATAAAATTATATGTGTGTGTGTGTGTGTGTGTGTGTGTATCCCAACAGCCAGTACCTGCTGCCTTCAAACCACCAGAAATGTGTGTGTGTGTATATATATATATATATACACACACACACACACACACATATGTATAACTACATGATAAAGTACATCAACTCGTGTATGCAAGGGTGGCAATGAAAATAGTAGCTTTGGTTGAGAAGGAATAGTTATTGATGAGCTACAGGGAGAGGGGCAATTTTGTTTTATTGCTCACCTTGTTGTGAAGACAGCCAAGTTGTGAGGTTAAATTGAAGTTGGTAAATACACAATTATTCAGCTTGTGTCTTGGTAATAAATGTGTCTCTAGGCAGTGAACCTGCCAGTCCTCAGAGTACCACTTTGCTGATTAAGGAGATAAAAAGAGGATGTTGTGGAAAGGGTCATTTCAAGAGTAATGAATCCTTATTCTGTCACTGTACTTTGCCGACAGGGAGAAGAAGTTTAACAGAGATGAGGCATCCTGGAATATCCAGGTGGCAACATGGAGTAGGGCAAATCAGAGATGACTATTTCTAGGCCATGAAAAACCAGCAGGATCCATGATGGCTGAGAAATGACAATATTGGTGAATTAAGTACATCTCAGGGAGAAGCCTTATTAAATTAGCCTAATACCTTATTGCATGATCAATAACAATGTATTTATTTTGTACTGTGGCCTTGAGTGACTTTTCATTAGGAATTTAAATGACCTTAGAAAGCCACTGAGTATAAATTTAGAATACTTTTAGGAGATATTAGCCTGGTCTCAGAGCAAAAGATGAGTGAAAATGCAGCTCATTATTTAAGTCAGAAAGAGAATGTCAAAAAACATTTCGCTGTGGCATTGAGGGAGGTAGTGCAAGTGATGTATGCCACCAAATGAGATTGCTTTGTTTTTTGGTTTTCTGGGCACAGAATAAAATAGATCAAGAAAGTGTCTGCAGTTCCAATAGATATTAACCCAGATAACTGTTGAGATTGAGAAGGTTGTGAGACTGGCAATGGCAGATGTTGCTTCAAAGTAAATGTGTCAGTGAATTGCAGGATTCTGTCAATGCTCCCCCATGCACACTCAGGTTTCTTTACCATTTCCATGCTCACAGATATTAGGTGGATTTTCACTCCCAAAAGCCAGTACCTGCTGCCCTCAAACCACCAGAAATATTTTAGGGGACCCTGAGTGTACATTCTGACAGTACCCCTGAACCAATGGCGGATGTGTAAACCAGGATTTCTCAACCTTGGCACTATTGACACTTGGGGACAGATAATTATTTATTGGGAAAGGAGGAGACTATCCAGTGTGTTGTAGGATTTGTAGAATTTTCAGCAGCGTCCTTGACTTCTCCCGCTGGGGTATCACACTTCCCCTAGTGTGACAACCAAAAACGTTTCCACATTATCATCAAATGTTCCCTGGAGGGTGAATCCTGCCAGGTTGAGAACCATGGCTGTAGACATATGAATACTGCAGCCCCGTTGTCCCTAACTGGACCATTCTGAGTTATGACCAACGTTGGCTTCACAGGGCTCCTGAGGGATTCCTTCTGTAGAACTTGGCTTGCTACTCTCGCTTAACCTCCTTCCTTTCTGCTCAGTTCCCAGTCCCCTGAATAGTGCTCCCTGGGACCATTTCCCAGTAGTCACACAAATCCTCATCTCAGTATCTGCTCCTGAGGATGCCAACCTCAATGGTAAGGCAGACTCTGTAACAACTGAGATGCTAGCTAAATGGTCACAGAGTTAGATGACACTATTCTGAATACCTTTGCTGACCCTTTTACTGTTCTCCACCTTCTACCTTTACTTGAAGTAAAGGGGAAAAAAAGTGTCAGTTCCTACTTGGTGTACTTAATAAAAGGGGGATGGTGGTAAATATTTGTAATTCTGAAATTCTGACACATTTTTTCTGGGCATTGACATCCTGATGCGCTTGCTTTCCCTCTTTCTCTCTGTCTCTGTCTCTGTCTCTCTCTCTCTCTCTCTCTCTCTCTCTCTCTCTCTCTCTAATTTACAAGCATGGGAGCAAGCTCCCTTTTGTTTTCATCATTTCATTCCTTCAAAGCAACAAGGGGAGCTTTCTCTGGCCTCTGTTGTCTCCCAGCTACCATCTTGAACTTTACTCTCCAGTCATTCACCAGCCTGATCTTCACCCCACCTTCCTTGGAGTGCTACAGGCACTCTCTGGTCTTTTCCTCTTAGCTTACCTACTTTTACTCTCAATGCCTTATCTAATATTCATTAACTCTCTATGTAACATGTCTTAAAACCTTTACTTGTTATCATTTCTATTACTTGTTCCAATAAGGATAAGAGAAAGAAAATAGAGGAAGCCTGAGAAAGTTTGAATCATCTTAGGTAGTTTGAGGTATCAAATTTATTCACACATATTTTAGGAGGAGAAAATGAATCAGAAGCTAAACCAGGCCAATGTCAATCTGAGACTGTCCTAAAGGAGGAAGCAGCAGTGTGAGCATACCTTTCCTCCAGCTGCAGCTTTTCCCTAAATCCCTGTTTACTACTCAAGACTTTAGAGTGATATCTTGAACACCACTAATCTGGTGCCTTTTATTTTACAAGTGGCCTTGGGACACATCTCAAAATGAAGACAAAAATGATCCCTTTCTGATGACCCTGCTAAGCCAATGAATAAAATCAATAAAAATGCAATTAATTTGGATTCATTTGGACTGAAGAATCAAAAGACAAAATAAGGAAGCATATTTGCCAGGGTATGTGATGTAGCTTTTGGCCAGAAATCCTGCTTCCGAAAGCATCCACCTCAGATCTAGCGGCAGTAATAAACTCCCTGTGTCTTATACATCCATAAATCCTTGTACCAACCAAGATTTCAATGGTCTCTTCTCTTCAACCCACACATAAAGCACTCCAGACACTAATTTAGAATATTAATTAATCTCAGAAAATTTTATTGAGACTCAGCAGATATTATTTCACAACCTGTATAACTTAAAAAAAGAAACAAAAACCCGGACTATCCACTTCAAAGAGATTCCTCTTATTGTGACCTTTTCCAAAGAAAATGTAATAAATTGCCCACTTTCCAAAATAATGATGCATTAGGAGGAGCTAACTTAGACTAGAAAAAACATCACAACTACATATGGCCAAATATAAATGGGAATTTGTAAAGTATTTTTTGAAGATAGATAAAATATATGAACATTGATTTTTAAAGGCAAGTGTATATTATATTGTAAAACTATCAATGGTGTTTTAAAAGGACTACAACGCAACTTAATATTCTACAGTGGAAGTACTAGCGACTAGATGTTGATATTAAAGGGGATTGCATGACTGTAAGAAGAGAGCATTGAGGGAGCTGATGGATGCAGTGACAGGTGGAGCTGATGAAACAGAAGGAAAGATATGGAGCCCAAGAAAGAAGAAATTAAGAAGGGAGAGGGCAATACAAGCATGGAGATGCTTCATCGGAGGTACATGGGAGAGGAATAAAGCCCATAAGAATATCCTAAGTCCAATAAAATAGGCAAGAGAAGAACATACCCCCTCTGCTTTCACAGAGAAAGCAGAAGCCATGTCAAAGGCATGAGAAAGGAACAAAGGTCGAAAGGTGAGTGTGGAGAAGGACCTAAGTGACCAAAGAAGGGCTGTACTTGGAAGCATGATTTAGCTTTTGAGCCATCCAGGAAACCTTATGAAATTTGCTCTCTCAATTCCCAAAGGGATTGGATCTCTCTAAGCATGTTGAACCCAGTGATCACAGAGATAGACATAGTACCCCCAAGAGAAGCCAGAGAATGAGGAAGATCCTGGGACATAACTCCTGTTATGGATGGAATGTTTGTGTCCCCCTATTGTTCATATATTAAAACCCCACCCCCTAATATGATGATACTAGAAGTAGGGTCTTTGGGAAGTAGTTAGGATTAAATGAGATCATGAGGAAAGAGCCTTCATGAAGGGGATTAGTGTCCTCATAAGAGTCCTGAGAGAGCTTGCTCCTTCTCTCCACCATGTGAAGACACGGTGAAAAGACTGCTGTCTATGAGCCAGGAAGCAGGCCCTCACCACACACTGAATCTTCCAGAGCCTTGATCTTGGACTTCCCAACCTCCTGAACTATGAAGAAGTCCATGTTCGTTGCTTAAGTCACCAGTTTATGGTATTTTGGTCTAGCAACCTGAGAGACTAAGACTGTACTGTACTGTAGTGTACTGTAAAAAAGGCTATTAGAAACATAACCTGTGTTTTATTGTTAGGGTGGAAGTCTAATGGGACCCTAGATATGAGAGACCACGATAACCCCAGCAAGAATTCGTTGTGATGCACAAATACTGAACAGACTTCATTGACTTAGGAAATAAGCATTTACTGAGCTCATCTCTGTTCCAGTCCCTGAGTTGGATCTGGGCCACAGAGGTGGGGGAACAGGGCCCCAGTCCTAGAAACTGAGCTCATAATTCCCAACATTGTAGATGGCAGTGAGCATTCCTGGATAGAGCAACTTGTTTCATGGTAAGTGGCCTAGATGAAGAGATTACTTTGTATTTATTATTAGAAATTAAATGGATCAAGCTTAAGATAAATCTCAAAAATACTTAGGTCCTCAGATTTGTAGTAACCTAAATGGAGTATAAATTCATATTTTGTGAATAACAGTTCTCAAGATTTCATGTTTTTATATAAGTTCTAATATTAAATATGCATAATTAGAAAAGTACTGTGCATTTTTATTCCAAACTATATCTGAATCCAGTTTATTTCTGGTGGCAGAATCAAGCACTGTTCCCTTATGAAAGGTAACTACACCACATGAGTTCCTCAATACGCCAGAAGGAAAATTCAGATAAACTAAACAAAAAATTCAGAAAACTGCAGTGAACGGATTTCACAGTTTAATGTATAGAATGGATCCGGAACCATTATCACATGATCCTGAATTATTATGTGAGGAAAATAATTAATCATTTTAGCCCCTTATGTATCACCATCCTTTTTTACAGTACAGTTGTCTCCCCAAAAGTGACTATAAAACCATACTGTGTCACTCCATATTTATTCTTCCTCATTTACTTCCATATCACATTCCTTCAGTTTACAAATAGAAAAATTATTTTCTGAAAGTCTTTGCACTGCCAGCTCCAGCTGAAAACCGGAAAACACAAACACACACACACACACACACACACACACAAAATATACTTCCTGTCTTTCATATTATCTGCAGCTAGAGGACTGAAAACATCAGTTTGCATTTTTGCTACAGATGCTTAAAGAAAGCTTTTTCTTCCACAGATTTCCTGGCTCAAACTCGCTGATAAAACCAAAACTGTATTTTATCAGGAGGCTCAAGATGCAGGGAGAAGTGCCCTGTTTTCTTCTGTCATTCATTCAACATGTATTTATTAGGTACAGTATAAAGAGCTGTGCTGGGTACATTAAAATACAGCAATGAATGACACACAAGCCTTAATGTTCCAATGAGAGGAAAAGGCAAGAAAACAGATTATGAATGAAAGGGACAGGAAAGGATCTACTGCCATAGGAACACAAGGGAGCAACGTCTGCTTTGGTATCGGGGCAGTCTTCACATAGGAAATGATGTCTAGGTTGCTGTTTGAAGGACAAGAAAGAATTATTCAGACACCTAGTGAAAGTATGTGAAGAGCACGGGTGGAGAGAGAATGAAATAGGAAATGAATGAAAGGTATAGGAACAAGGGCCACAACTCAAAAGTTCTTGGAATACAGGTTAACGACTTCTGACCTTGATTGAAGGCAATGAGGGGATGTGTTTGATAGATGAAAAAAAAAAAAAAAACCACATACTCTATTCTACTATGTTTGTGTGGTTGCCAATAACAGTGACTTTAAAGCAAATTACCTTTTCCCAAGCTGCACATGGCCAATGTATCTGGGATCCATTCTCTTTTTCTTGTTTTTCTTTCTCCTATTCTTCCTGAAGAGGGCATGAAGCATGACGCCACAATGATAGATGAATGAGCAAACAAGGAGTTCTTAAGAAACGCTTTCTGGTAGTGTTAATTAGGAACATAAACTATTATAATGCTTCTTTCATGATACCAATATAAAATTTCACGTCAAAAATCATTACATCTGTGTACATATATAATATTGAAGGAAAGATGGACACGTGGGAATATGTGAGAAGAGTGAATAATAATTCAAGAAGCAAAATCCCAGAATGTACTGAGAATTTTCAAGTATGTCATAGAAGACAAAGAGGCTGTTTTAGTTTTGGAAGGCATAGATATGATTTTTAGCATCAATGTAATATTGACTGATGACAAACAGAAAGCAGAGTTACTCAATTTTTATTTTGCTTTTATCTTCTATGTCAAGGAGAATAATTGATTGGGAAAAGTAGAGCAAATATTGGAATGAGAGAATTGAAGGCCATGACAAATGGCGAGAACAACAGACAGCCTTGTTCTAAATGTGTTCAAGTTTCTGTCAGCCATTATTAGAGGCCTCTGAGAAACTGTGTGGAAAATAGGCACAGTGCTGGATGGTGAGGAAAGTATGATATCTCAACTTTCAAAAAGGGAAGGGCAGCAGGTGCCCCAAACCATACATCAGGAGTTAACAACTCTGCCTGTGTGTCTCTGGCCCCACCCCGCTCTATGGAATCATGAGCTCCAAGGCTGAAATGCAAGCATCTAGATTTCTTAAAACTTTTCACGGGTAATTCTGATGCAAAGCCAGAGCTGAAACTCTGCTGTAAATCTATAAGCTTAAAGTCAACTTCAGCCAAATTTTAGAACTTATTATTGTTTGTTGGAGACATCAGTTTGTGAGCACATAAAGAGGAAACATGATTGTTAAGAGTCAACATGAGTTTATGAATAGCAACCCATTCCAGACAAATTTCATTTTAATTTTAATTGCAAGGAGTTTGTATATTAGCATCTTCCAAACCTCTTACACAGAACACTAGTTCTATCAGACATTAATAGCTATTGTGAGAACAAAGTATACCATGTTAAATAACTTTCGGAGTTTCTGACTTTAACAAAATTAAACTGATTTATTTGTTAGGTATTCTTGGATTCTTTAATAAGATAATACGTATTGGCCTCTTGGATGGATTTAATATGGAGTTTTTCCCAGATGCTTTTTTTTTTTTTTTTTTTTTTGAGACAGAGTCTAGCTCTTTACCCAGGCTGGAGTGCAGTGGCATGATCTTGACTCACTGCAACCTCTGCCTCCCAGATTCAAGCAATTCTCATGCCTCAGCCACCCAGATAGCTGGTATTACAGGCATGTGCCACCATGCCTGGCTAATTTTTGTATTTTTAGTGGAGACGGGGTTTCACCATGTCGGCCAGGCTGGTCTCAAACTCCTGACCTCAAGTTATCTGCCCCGCTCAGCCTCCCAAATTGCTGGGATTACACAGCACCTGGCCTACCCAGCCTCTTTCCTAGGACCAGTGTCTTTTGGAACATCTACTACAAAAAAGATTATTTTGGTTAAACCAATGCATTTGACAAAGCATTTCATGCAATTTTTGCAAGAAATATAGATAAATATTGGCTATTAGTTGTATATATAGTTCATATTTTGTAGAATGACAGTACTATTTATGTAGGGTTGTATATATCATGCATATCAAGTTTTCAAAGTTTCAGAGTTGGAATATAGAGAGAAAAAGTAGGATGTTGAATGACAGGGTTATGATTTGAAATCACTGCATCTAAACAGAATAATGAGCAACATATAATTAGATGAAATCCAATAGTGAAAAACTATTGTACAAATCTCAGCCCATGAGAAAAAGAATCAGTTGTATTGACTATAAACTCAATATAAGTTAACAAAAAATGTAAACAAAGCATTAGTATACATTAAGAAAAACTGTTCATTAAAATAAGTTTATATTTTAAACTTATTTTAATGCTGATTATTACCAAAATCAGACCAGAAGTAATGTGTTTAACATTGCCACCCTTGAAAGTAGACATCATTTACCAAGAATTCACCTAGAGAGGAGCACACCAGAATGGCTGGAATCTCAAATGCAGTAAACATGAAGAAGAGTTGCAAGAATGAAGATAAAAAAGAAATGAGTGGGTATTGCGAGTTCATGATAACTATGTTTAAATAAAAAGAGAAATTGATCCATTTGCCATTGGACATTTTTAATACTGATGAGTAGTTAATAAGTAGTATTTGCACTCAGCACAAGAAGAAATGGATAACAGTTAACCTGTCCAAAAATTTAGTAAGTTTCTTCTCCACTAAAAGTGTTTAAGCAGGGGCTGGTATACCACTTATCAAAAATGTTAGAAAATGTTGCACTATATTTTCTCAGTTTTCTCATCTGCAACAAGAAGAATTTGAACTATAAAATTATTTCCTTTCAGTAATATAATTTTGGTCCTATCAATGTTAATGAGGAATTTCTTTATCTGTGATCTGAACATCACAGTTTGCTATTTCCTTCATTCACAAGCCCTTATAAAATGCTTACTATACACCAGGTACTGTGATAATCACTGGGCATCATGAAAGAATAAGACATGCCTCCTGATCATGTAATTATAATCGAATCATTTTAAAAGAGTGATGAGAACTCAAAAGAAAGAGGGGTTTTTAATCGATCATTTCATTGAAGACTCGATTATCGTAAATAGGTTAGAACGGCTTTTTAAAGAAGGCATTTGCACCAGACCTTTTATTAATCAATGTATGTTACTTGCTTTCTAAAACTTGACATAAAGTTGTTTTCTTACATCAATTAAGACTTAATGCTTCATAAGCCTTGACACTTTAATTTCTACTATTTTTTGGCTAATATCTTTCATCTCTCTCTCCCTTTCTCTTCATGTTTACCTATTTGCCTTTGACAAACCTATTAAATTTGCCTTTTTTCCACTCCCCTTTCCTATCACTAGCTTCACTAGATATTTGCCTGGATTCTTTTAACAGGCTCCTCACCACTTTTTCCCATTCCCAAGACAATACTTCCTTCCACTCCCCAGCTCCCACCCCCATGTCTCATCATAAATGGCCATCATGAATATCATGCCAGACTCATCCTTTTAAAGTTCTTCTATTCCCCATTCAAGTCAATTGTGATTAATCTCTCTTTTCTAACAGATCAAATAAATCCCCCTTCTTGGGTTTCAGGTTTGATTATATTAGGTTACTCTTTATTTTTCACTCTCCCTCAATACCTATCTTCCAAGTCAGCTCTTTGCTGTCTCTTTCATGAACAATATTCACTCCAATTCACAAAATTTTGTTCCTATTCTCCTTACCTGGAATAGTTTATTCTCCATCCTTCCCCAGTTCTTCCTCACAAGATTCTAGCCACATTTTAAAATATAGCTTAAATACTACCTCCTTCTCTAGACTCTCATGATGTGAAGCTCAATAATACATAGTTCACTAGTGAAATCTCACTTGATAGTTTCATATATATTAGTTATATCTTCCCTGAGTTATAAACTTCTTGAGAACAAGAGTACTTTCTGTATCCCCAGGAGAGTCTTATGCCCATAACAAGCATGAATAAATACTTCTTGGCTAATCGTTTTTATTTTGAGAACAACCACCACCAAATGAAAAAAAAAAATCTATCACATCTCATGCTTGACTAAAGAATGGACTAGTGGAGTAATTGTACAGGGTAACATCCTATAAGATGTATTGAATTATCACTGGGGTATCGGAGACATTTGTGGAGATATGACAAAGAGGAAATAATGAACTTAGTACAACTCTTCTCAGGAAGAATATTTTATGTCCTTGGAAGAAATGCTGATTAAACCCTCCACAGGGCATCCTTGTCCTTGGGACATGAGACGGGCCTACACTTCCTTCCAAGGTCTCAAAGTCAAGTGACCAGCCAGGCTACAGCAGTTAGAGAAGCCACCAGCAGTCCCCTCTGTCTTTCCACATATGCTCAGGGCTCAGCTTCTCTCTAAAGAAATGTTAAAAATTATTTTACAACTATCAGTTCCCAGGCACATGAACGTTTTAGCCTTCTCTGGGCATTCAAATGTCACCATCTTTTATTAATCAACTCCACAGAGAACATGAAGTGAGGTTACCTCTTGCCTACCCTCAAACCTATCCCCATGTACAACTTATACAATGTGCTTTTGCATACAATTCATTGAAAAGAGTCCCCAAATATTTCTAGAAACTATGGTAGAGAGAAGAGAGGAGTTGTTGGCAGAGGATCCAGGCTGATGATGTGAACTCAAATCTAGTCTACTTGCACTGCCCTGGAGCATCTTAATTTTCTCGTCTGCCAAATGGGGTGTTTGTTAGCTCCAGAATGTGTATGGAAGGCCTTTGCAAACCTAAAGCACTTATTAATCTGTTTACAGGCAAAGCCAACAAGCATGGGCACTCTGTGTGTGGCCCTTTAGCTCTCGCTAAAAATTCCTTGTCAAAGGGACTGCTTTTGCTCTCTAGAAACTGAGTTATGATTGGATAATTTCTCTCCAATAAAGTACATTTTATGTGTTAATCACATTAGGTTGTTATAACCATTGTCTATTTTCAACTGTAATACCTCTAACTAAGAAATAATGGTGGTAGATTGACCAGTAGATAACCCTTCTTCATTATGAGTAACATCAGAGAGTATATCTTTCACACATTTTTGCTTTATTCAACAATTTTTTGGTATGAGTGACCTTATTCTTTTAATGTTAGGCAGAATTAATTAAAGACACCGTTATTTAATGCTGCAACACGTTTTGCTTAAAAAAATGTATCACTCACCAGTTCATGTTTCATGAATACAATTATCTCTTTTTTGCAGTTGTCATTGTTCCATATGCTTTCTTTATGAGCCACTATTTTTTAAATATAAATTTTAACCTACTGTATAAATGTGAACAGCTGTTGGGCTTGTAGTCCAGAAAGGACTATTCACATCTTCCAGCCAAATTGCAAGTGTCGTGACTGGAAAAGCTATTACTTTTGAGCTCATTATAGTGAAAAGAAAGAAGGTTTTACTCTTAGCAGATGTAAGTTTTGTAGATAAGCCAGGGTTTCATGGCTGGTTGAAATTGTGCAACAACAAACAATTTCAGTTCTATGACCCTCAGAATATTCCATCAACACATGCTGTTGTGGGCTTTTCTACTTCCATTTAGAGGTTTTTTAGTAGAAAAGTTAAGATTATAAATTTTGAAGTCAGGGCAGAAGTGAATTCAAATCCTGCCTTCACTTAATTACCTGCTGCGTGACTTTGGACATGTCTGTTAAAGGTCCCACGTTTCGGTTTTCCCACCTGTAAAATGGGAATAATAATTAGCCCATAGACCCTGTTTTGATAAAAAGATTACCAGAATGCCTGGCACATAGTAACTACTCAATAAATGTCCAATGATAGTATTACTATTTTTAGCTTTTTGTAGGTACCTTCCCTAACTTCCAGTTTTCTTTCTGTAAATGATATGTTTCCATATGGCTCTATATGGGCTATGTTTAAAGCCCATGACAAACATTTCTTTTGGCACCATGTCCATCCTTGGACATCTCTTCTGGAAATCTAGTGTTGGGCCACAGTCAGCTGGAGCAAAGGCCATGGTATTTGGGGGGTTTAAAAAAGGACAATACTCAAAAGAAATTAGGAAAAGCTCTGCTAGGTATTCAGTCAAAAAGACAGCAGACCCAACCTATGTAGACCTTTCTCCTTATCTCTCAAAGAGTGATTTTATAATCTCTTAACAGTCTTCATTCATTTGTCCATATTGTAGGATGTGTCCAGTTTAGATATTTTGTTATTTATCTTGTCCAGTAATGTGAAGTGAAGATGAATACAGGCAAAGATTTAAACAACAAAAATAAGAATGCTTGGGTCTACCTGAATATTTTTCCAGAATGTCTGAAACAAATCAAGATATAATATGAGCACCACAAAAATCCTAAAATCACTCTCCAAATGGATGCTGAGGTTGGGTTTGCAGGCTTCCCTCACATGTGTTTCCTACTAACATTGCTAGTTACAAGGTGTGGGTTGTTAGGATAATGGAGGCAAAGGCTGAAAGTGCGATATGGAGAAAAGCATGGTCTATGTAAACCCTATCAGAATTTCCTCCTCAGAGCTGGGTTTGAGATGTGAATTGCCTGCTTCATGGTACCAATGGCATCAAGAGGCCTATAAAGTGTCCTAATATATCAGTCAGCCTTGTCTCAGTCATTTCTAGATTATTTTCTTACCCTAAGGAGAGCACAGTCAACAAAATGGACCTCAGAAACAGTAACAATTTCCACTGACAACTGGAGAGAGGGCTGAGGGAGGAAAATGGAACACGGGTGTTTATCGTTCACCCTGTGAACAGAGCCACAGACTGTATTTTTTAAGAAGACACATCAAAAGAAGCTCCATTGGCTGGACTTTGACTCATTCCTTGATTTGGTTTGCTCCTATACCACACTTTGGCACTCAACTTCTTTCCTGGCTCTCCTTCTTCTTGGATTTCTCTACATCTCCTTTTGTGATTCTGCTTCTCAGCATCGTCAGCGTCCTCCAAAGCCCAACATCTTCTTGTCACTGACTTTCAAAGATCTCATCTACCCTCACTACTTCAGACCTCACTCTCTCTAAAGCTTCTTTATATGTCCACATCTGCCTAGTGAACAAGTCCACTTGGATATATTCCCTAAGCATGTAACTTTGGGTAGTAAAATTAAACATATTAAACATATCCATGTCTTTTCAAACCTGACTCCTCCCACTTCTCTATTCCTGTTCTTCTAAAAATCCTTTCCAAAATCTGGGCATCTCTTGTTTCTTATCCTTTCTTCCTCAATCTCTCAATATTCCTGGAAGCACCATGAATTACCAGTTATTATTTTGTAATAATTATTTAACTTCTCTCTCCCTTATTTTTATCACCATTATTCTTGTCCAGACCTATGTCCATTCATGGTATGTGAAGCAGTTAGTTGTTTTTCACATACTTTCTGTGGCTCTGTTTTATTTGCCTCCAATCCCTCACAAACTATCCAATCTTTCCAGCTATCGATGTGTAATTTCACTGCTAAAAGTGCCATACAAATAAATCTTTGAAATATTCCATACACCTGACTCCATTCTTTAAGATTCAGTAGAGACTAGGTGGCCTTGGACTATGGCTTTCAACATTTTTTTACCAGCAGAATTTCATTTTGCTCTTTCATGGATGGCTCCTGCCCAAAGCACTGAAAAGAAAGGTCTAAGTGTATCAAAAAGAAAAATGCATGAAAACTTTAAATTGGAGGAGTCAAGTGACAGCTGTAGTCTTATCAAATTCAGCATCCGAATTTATTTGTTGCACTTCACTGAAAACAAAAATGCTGATTCACACTGATCAGAAGCTGCAAAAGGCATACATTTTATATTAGCTCTCTGATGTAGTTTGTATATTTCTCCCTTCCAAATCTCATGTTGAAATGTGACCCCAGTGTTGGAGGTGGGGACAAATGGGAGGTGTTTGGGTCATGGGGGCAGATCCCTTATGAATGCATGGTGCCCTCCTTGCAGTAATGAAGGAGTTCTCACTCCATTAGCTGCCACAAGATCTGATTGTTAAAAAGAGCGTGGCACCTCCCCTCTCTCTCTCTTTCTCCTTGTCTCACCATGTGACATGCCTACTCCCCTTTGGCCCTCTGCCATGAGTAAAAGCTTCTTAAGGCCCCATCAGAAGCCAAGCAGATACTGGTGCCATGCTAGTATGGCCTGCAGAGCCCTGAGTCAAATAAACCTCTTTTCCTTATAGATTACCCAGCCTCAGCTATTCCTTTATAACAATGCAAAGTAGACTACTACACTATCTTAGCAAGTTCATATCACTTTCAGAATACAGACAAAATAACAGCAGAAGTTATATCCTAGGCCTGAACTCAATTAGTAAATTGGTGTCACAAGAGAGAATATAGAAGTGATATTCATTGTGTTATAATGTGGCAAATACCAAATTTGGGTGTGTACTTTATGTTACAGGTTTTTGTAATGATTCAAATAGATTTTAAAATAAAATTCCATTCAGAATGTCTGAAGTGCTTGTACCCAAGAGTTTTATTAAACAGTGTTTGAAAACCATTCCTTTAGAGAACACTATTTTCTAACCTATTGTTCTTTTTTATCTCTAGCTAAGCAGGACCTTTCCCAACCATCTCCAATGTGCCTTTTCAATCTTATCTCCACGAGTCCTCTGTCCACGCCCACATGCCTAAACAAAGGGCAATGCCCTGCTTCTCCTCCCTCCATGCCTCAGAAAACATCAATTCCCACTAACTCCAAAACGTCTTCCCTAACCACTCCAGTCCGCGGTAATCTCTACCTCATCTAAATTCCTGCAGCGTTAGTCAATCACAACCCTCAGACAAATAACTCTATGTGCCTATCACTGGGCTACACAAATGTTAGGTAGCCAAGAAAGGAGGAAGGGAGGAAAAGAGTAAGGGAAACTTCTCTGTGAATCATTGAGAAGAAGAGGGTAGAGGATGAAGTCACAGTAAATGTGTTGACATGAGGGATGTTTTAGTGTAAGAATAATTGGGATTGGAAGAAGAGGGATGAACATGTGGCTGAGCTGCTAGGTTAGATTCCCCCATTCTAGCCCCCCATTTGGGACCTAACGACTCTATAAATGTGTCATTTATTATTAAAATTCTGATACACTAAAAAGTTACTGATCTATTAAAAAGAGAAAGAATGATTGTTTCATATTAATCCATAAATTGCTTTACTCCACCAAAGGATACTGAAATATTTTACTGAAAACACTACTGATTTATCTTAGTTTTTGTATAATAATTTTACATTTAATTTAAATGTAGATGTTAAGCTTTTTCATTGTCATATACTATTATTTTGTCTGGACACAGAGCAGTAAGGATACTGCTTAGAAATGCCTTCTTTTTTTTTTTTCGAGACGGAGTCTCACCCTGTCACCCAGGCTGGAGTGCAATGGCGCAATCTCAGCTCACTGCAACCTCCGCCTCCCAGGTTCAAGTGATTCAAGTGATTCAAGTGATTCTCCTGCCTCAGCTGAGTAGCTGGGATTATAGGCATGCACACCATCATGCCCGGCTAATTTTTGTATTTTTAGTAGAGACAGGGTTTCACCATGTTGTTCAGGCTGCTCTCAACTCCTGACCTCGTGATCCGCCTGCCTCGGCCTTCCAAAGTGCTGGGATTACAGGCTAATAATGCCTTCTATGTGCTTTTCATATAATAATTCAAACAAATTGACATAGCAATCCTATAAGACAGATATTCTTAGGCCCATTATACAGACTTAATTGAGGCTTAAGGACATCTAGTCACTTGTTCTAGATCATATAATAAATTATGGCAAAGTCAGCATTCAAAACCATGGGAACCTTGCAACTTCTGCATTGGAATCAGCTTGAGTATTTACTAAACTGCAGATTACTGAGCCCCACTATGGATTTACAAAAGAACCTCTGGGGAGTGAGTGTAGGAGTCTGTGTTTCTTAGCACTCCAGATCCTGTGGAGACACTTTAATGTTTAATAACCCCTCATTTAACTGACAATGAGTTCTAAAACATTGCCATGTTTAGAGGATGGTGGAAGTGGATATAACCATTACTGGTTCCTTAACTTGAGGAAGTCAAGGAATTTTGAGGCAAGGTGTTTAGGCAACTACAACGCAGAGGCTGAGTAGTAAAGTATGCTGAGTTGCTTGAGTTTTGTAATTAGATTGTAGGTACAACTATCCAACTCTAAGTTTCCAGTAGAATGTTGCTGCTTTCTCAACTGTAAAATAAGGAAATTGCCTTGAATAATCTCTAAGTTTCCTCCCACACATTCCTTGATCTCATGATTCCTAGTTTCTTATCCTGATTTCCAACTTCTACTTTGCTAAATATCCAGGAGAATGGAAGGAAAAGGACTACATATTGATGATCTTTTCTTACGTTATTCAACTTATTTAACAGCCTCCCTTAAATGCTTCACTAGGAACAAAACAGCCTCTCTTGCCTCCTTCAGTATTTACCAAATAGAGAGGAAAAGGAAAATGAGAAAAAAAAGAAGATTAAAGAAGAAAAAATGACTAGCAAACAGAGGTTTTACCATCTGCTATATTTCATTTTGGTGCATTTATATTTCTGCTGCTAAGCTCAGAAGTCTTTGGGGAATGTGTATATTTTGGACAAATTTTATAATAAAGACTGTAAATAAATCCTAAATGCTGCTAGACCTGGAAGTAGATCATTAAACTTTTATAGAATCGACATAAGCTTGGGATCTGACAAATCTCATTTTAAATGCTGAATATAGCAGCTTCCCAGCAAAGCACAAAGCTGATAGTATACATTTAATCTCTATTAAGGTCTTGCAAACAATACGTTTTTAAATAATATTTAAATTCATTGTCACCTTTTTTTGCAAACAAATTATTACCAGAATTTAAGGTATAGGATTTCAAATTTTGACATGATGCATAAATACAAAGAATATACAAATAACAGGATTCTCTGAATACAGCCAACGTAATAACAAAACTGAATTCCCAAGAGATACCTAGTGTTTTATTTGTGCAAACACCAGCAATCTAACTGGATGGCCAGATTGACACCTACCACACCCCTTCTCTTTCTCCCTTGGGCAAGGAATGTTCATTCTTTTCCTAAAAGATCATCTCTTCCAATAAGTGTGCTCTTCTTTCTTTGTGTCCTGCCCTCAGTGACACCTCATCCTGTGAAAAATGACTTACAGGTTTTTCATCTTTTGAAACCATTATCACTGACCAGCAGTCCCTGTAGACAGAAGATGGATTGGATTATGAATCCCAACCCTGCTGCAAAACCTATTACTAAAGGAGCCCACCTCACACTCCGCTTCCTTTTCCCACCCCAACTGCTAAGCTCTTGGGCTGGTTAGACAAAAGCTTTGGAACTTGCGTAGCATACCACAGTCTACTTAGCGTGCAAGACTAAGCCACACTTCCAAGTTCTGCCCCAACCATTCTGCTTGGGAAATTGCCAGAGATGCTTCTTGCTCTAACCAGGCCTCTTTGCTATGGAGCTGGGTGTACCAAAATCAAGCATCTGTTGGGTTGATTTGGGTGGTCTTGTCCAGAAACACAAAGGTCTGGAGTCAGAAGTGAAGCAGTTAAAGCAGCCGAGGCATGTTTACTAAGCCATTTGAAGTTGATAGCCCACACGGCCTGGCTTTTTTCTCTATCTTCGTAAACCGCAGTGAATTGATGGAATGACCCGGACTTGATCTTCAGGGCAATATGTCTGATGGCACCGCTGGATTGATAAATTGATTCAAAACTATTACCATGGTGAAAAAGCAATAAGGTCATAAAAATTGCATCAGCTGGCTAAGTAAATCCTGGCATTTCATGACAAGTAATGCAGAAGAATCGCAAGAGGATCTGGGCATGAGGCTGAATGAGTGAGGGAGAAATGACTTTGAAGAGCTCATCATCTCCGATCTATTCTTCCTGCCAGCGATTCATGCCTTCGCATAGTGCCACTTCATTATGGGGAAATAACTGTACACTTCTAGCATATTCCTGGCCTCCCTGGCGGCCCCTGGAGGACCCTTAGCTGGTTAATACCTCATCACGGGCTTCATTGAACACTTTAATCTGCACTTGTGTGATCAATAGAATCCTGGTGTAAATTAAAAGGACAATTTCATGTAATCAAGCCTGTTAATGCTCATTTTGAAAACCATTATTTGTGGAAGGCATTTAGAAGAAAATTACAAAGTGACAGGCTGATGCACTCTGAGATGATTTGAAAGCAGGCCTTTTTTGTGTGACTGTATACCTGCTTTGGGAGCAGGATAGGAGTGAGCATTAGTGAATGCATGGGGGGAAGGGAGGGGAAATGGAGCCAGGAAAGAAGAGAGGAGCAGCCCAGCAGGAATATGTGTATGCCCTGCCTGCTTGCTTGCCTTCATGCAGGGAAGAAGAAAATGAAATTTTCCAGTGTTCTATTTCTGTGGCAAATTCAATTACTGTGGGGACTTGTTCAAAGCGGTGTAACTTCCAAGAGGCAGAAATTGAAAACCTTGCAGCTAATGAAATGGCAAATGACTAGGAAGTTCAGACGGGGGCCGTCAGTCAGATCAAACACCTGAAGAAAAATAGCAGCTATCCCCAATGCCTTCTTCAAGCCACTCTCTCATCTTCAGGAGAGAAGAGACCTCCTTCCCCCAACATTTTATCAAGCTGGAATAATATGTTAACAGTCACAAGCTTCCAAAGGCCCCTGTACTACAACACAGTGATGGTGCATGAAGCATGAAATGCAAAATAAAACCCACATGTTGTTTCTCTCCAATTCTGGGATGCATTTTGCATATGACTATGTAATATTTAATTAGATGATTTGCCCTCAAATGTATTTTTTAAGTCTTTGGTAGCTTTTAAAGACTTTCAAAGTCTTTTAATAGCTATATGCACTCACAGACATAATATATGGCAGTATATGACTTGGAAAGATTTTTAAGAATGCTAAAATGGAGCCTCCACTCCTAAAGATTCTTTCCTATTGGTCTCAAGTGGAATCTAGACTTTATACTTTTGAGAAACTCTCCAGGTGATTCTAATTCCCAGGTACTTTATGAGAAGTACTGGACTGTCCTGTGAGCATAAATGCACTAAGTTTTGCCATGGGTACCAGTAACCATACATTCAATAGTTTTTTTTTACATTATTGAAACTTGCATGCCAGTGATATTGACCCAGGTAGCATTACATCCCAGCAATACCAGAGATATGAAATTACAAGACCCAAGAAAAAGTGGCTTGTAGGCATGACAAACTGAAATCTAATTGAAATCACTTACCCAGAGCCGGCCATTGCTGGGGCATCACTCATCCAGGCTCAAGAGTATGAAAATTCAATGTCTGTTCTATTCCTTCCTCCATGCTCATCAGAACATTCCAAAAAGGAAAACCATTTCCATTTGTCATGTGACAAGCATTTCCAGTCAACTCTTATTAAGCTGATATTGGCTTATTCAAAATAAGATGCACTTCAGACGACCATTCTCTGGGCAACTAAATTTCCTATAGCTCTTTATTAAAATTGTCAGATAATCTGAGCATAGTTTATTCAAAATATGCTTGCTTTTATTTGATTTTATCAATACTTGCATGTCAAATAAGCATTTTAATGCATTGAGCTATAAATAATGTTTCCCCTTCTCTCTCCAAAAATGACAAAATGCCATCCTCCCTTCCCTTGTTCTGATACACTGGGGCTGACTTGGTTCTTTCTGATTCCTTTTCAGGATGCTCCTCCACCCCTATCTTCACCCAGTCACTTTAAATCATGCTTAATTTGATCTCTTAGAGCTGGGTCAGGCTTAACATTTTCTTGCAAGAGCTAACTACATCCATGTGAATTTGATTTCTCTATGATTTATATTCAACCATTATTTGGGGGCCTTAATATTATTTCAGATATATCCAGTATTTTTAATGACTTCTAAAAACATGAATCATTGAATGTGAGGTTTTTCTTCTTTGAACTTTTTATAAGTTAGATTCTGAAACTCTGACTTCATGAAATGTTCAATAAGACCTCAATATTCAGAGGAAGAGTATCTTCAAGTGCTTTGTTTATCTCCTAAACCTCAGGTGACACTCACTATGGCAGAGTGACTGGGTCTACTCCCTTTTAGATCTAATGACTTACGTAGGTAAGATGGCAGTAACTAAGCAGGAAAGTTGAATTTCTATCCTGAGGTCCACCTCACTTTCAAAATATCAGAATTTGCAAAAAGTTTCAAAGTGGATAATAAAGAGAATGAAGAAAACTAAATCCATCAATGAAATACGTAAAGCGGCTACTACATAAACCCCTTATTAAAGTGTCTGTCCAGGCTCAAGAGGCTCAACTAAGGTTTAAGATGTTTGGCGTTCAGGGGAAAAGAAAGTTGGGTCTTTTAGAAACCAGTAGTCGTGAATAAAGTTAAAACTTCACTTCTACGGCCGGGCACGGTGGCTCACGCCTATAATCCCAGCACTTTGGGAGGCCGAGGCGGGAGGATCACAAGGTCAGGAGATCGAGAACATCTTGGCCAACATGGTGAAACCCCGTCTCTACTAAAAATACAAAAATTAGCTGGGCATGGTGGCAGGTGCCTTTACTCCCAGCTACTTGGGAGGATGAGGCAGGAGAATCGCTTGAACCCAGGAGGTGGAGGTTGCAGTGAGCCGAGATCGTGCCACTCATTGCATTCCAGCCTGGCGACAGAGAGAGACTCAATCTCAAAAACAAACAAACAAACAAAACTTCACTGCTAGAAAGTGACAGGCTGACTAACACTTCTTTCAAAAACTAACTTAGTTTTTAAACTAAAAACTAAGTTATTGATTTAAAACTAGTTTTAAAATTTAGTTTTTTTGGCAGATTTAGCACACACACAAAAGAAAAACCTTAAGCTAAATAAGTGTTAGCTGGGAAAGAGGAATTGAGATGACTGAGGATCTAAAACCATGTTTCTCAACAGGTTTTTTAGAGCTGAAAAGAGAAGCTCTGAGGACCCAGGCACATGAATACCTCACAGGTTTTCTCTTTTAAAGTTAGCCACAAGGAAAAGGATGTGCTGGGAATTTTTGGTGCTGAAAACAATTGGATGGGTCTTAAGTATGTAAAACAAAAAGAAATTGTAGGAGTCCAGAACTCCTCCTCCGGATCTAAAGAGAGAGAAGAACTATAGATAATGTTGTTTCAAAGAAAATTAGTTGTGCGAGAAAGAGATATTAAATGTTTCATTCCAAAAGCCTACATTAAAGAGTAGTGTCTCTAACACCGCCACCAGACAGTCTCATATGCTGTTTCCTCTTCCTGTAACAATCTTTGGCCACTACTCCCACTGCCACTCATCTCCAGCCTTCTCCTTCACAGCTCTTCTCAAACATAAAACTTCCTCCAGGAAACTATCCTTTACAATCCCCTTCACGGATTCAGGAAGCTCACACGGCACCCCGTGCTTGCCTAGCATTACACTCATTCCACTGACTCCAATCCCAGTTGATTTGCCTCCTCATAGATGATAAATAGTGAGCGCTTGGACTGGCTCTGATTTACACCCCGTGGAGCCCAACACAGTGCCTGACACAAGGCAGGGCCTCTACAAATTTTTGTTGAATGAATGAAGTCTTCCAGAAGTCAGAATATGTACACAGGTCCAAGGTCTATACACCTACTTCCTAAGAGTTCTATGAGAGCATATTAAAGATTTAATGACAGCCAGAGGCAGTAGTGTGCACCTGTAGTCTCAGCTATTCAGAAGGTCAAGGCAGGAGGATTGCTTGAAGCGGGGAGTTTGAGGCTGTAATGCGCTAAGACTGTATGTCTGTGAGTAGTCACTGCCCTCTAGCCTGGGCAAAATAATCAGATGATCCCATCTGTAATTTTTTTTAAAAAAGAGGATTTATTGACAGAAGACATTACTCCACTTAGATGTTTATATTCAATTTACTCTGTCTCAATTATTAATTATATATTATTTGTATATATTACTTATATACGATACTTGTATATATTACTTGTATATGATAGGTCAAAAAAGGCTATTACGTAATTAAAGCATCTGTTTTTCATTTTAGAAACATCCATAAGCCAGGCACAGTGGTTCACACCTGTAATCCTAGCACTTTGGGAGGCCAAGGCAAGTGGATCCCTTGAGCCCAGGTGTTTGAGACCAGCCTGGACAACATAAAGAAACCCATCTCTACCAAAAAAAAGAAAAAACTTAGCCAGACATGCTGGCGTGCGCCTATAGTCCCAGCCACTCAGGACGCTAAGGTGGGAGGATTGCTTGAGCCCAGGCGGTTGAGGCTGCAGTGAGCCATGATCACCCCTGCACTCCAGCCCTGCACAACAGAGTGAGACCCCATCTCAAAAAAAAAAAAACTATGAGAAATTGAAATATGTGCCAGTGTTTACTCAATTTTTACACTGGAAAGCCTAAAAATTAGAACTCTCCTCTCAAGCACAAGGTCTCACCATCCATGGTCACAGTTACCTAAATTACCCAGAAGAAAATAATATTTTCCAGAGACTAAGCCTGGATGGGTCAACCCAAAACCACAAACTGATTTGAACTGATAGTTTTTTCCCCATCTTCTTGTAAGAGTCTTATTTAGGCATCAGATGCTTTAATATAGAAAATAATCAAGGTCCCATTTAGGTTTTTAAAATGTTTTGCTACAGTGAGATTAAAATAATGCCTCACACATATGGTTATGTCTTAATGCCAGGAGAGTTATTCTATAAATTCCTGTTTACTCACAGAAAATTTATCAACATACATACTTTAAATACTTTGACAGCATAAAAGTTAGAGAAAAGGGCTTTAGGAAATGATTTTTTTAATTTTAAAATTAAAAATTAATACACTGTGAAAAGCCCCAACTTACAAGCAAATTTTTTCCAAAGATACATTTTTATGTCAACAGTTAGAAATTCAGAATGTATTTACCATAGGATATAGGAGTTAGGCCAAATTTATTAACTAATCTTATGCCTAAGATGCTATAGAAATTTTCCTGCCATACAAAACATGTTTCTATTAGAATGTGTGTTCAGAACTTCATGACACTCTTGATTGGTTGATTCAACACTTACTCACAACCCCTTTGTGTCTTTCCACCATCTACCACAGACAGTAAAAAAACTAAATACTTGCTTTCCCTGCCTTCCTTTCAGCTAGAATATAGAATTTGTTAGGCTCTCCAGTGTAAAAATTGAGTGAACGTTACATGCCACCATGTGACATGGTTCCAGTCAATAACAGGTAAGCACAAGTCTAGTGGATCTTCTGAGAACTTTACTTCCTTATAACAGGAAGATGCACAGGAGGAAAGCTTCCTCACTGCCACTTCTCCCTTCTTGTTTTGGATTCAGACACGATACCTGAAGCTATGATAACCTTCTTGTGACCAGGAGACAACAAGCAGAAGGCCAAAAGTACCCAAGAATGGCAGAGCAGAAGGATGGAAGGAGCTGGGCTTCATTATAACATTGGAGAGTAGCCAGACCAACAACTCCAGCAACCAAATACCTCTGTCTTCTTTTTAAGTGTGTTATTAAATGACTGCATCACAATAATCAGTGTCAGGTTTTCTGTTATCTGTTACATGCAGCCAAAAGCATTCCTAAGTGAGACAAATGCCAACGTGAAACTCTAGAAATACATGGCTCCTACTGTAGTTGAATTGAGAGTTGCTCATTTCCTTCTGTCTGCTGGACAGTGGCTGTCAGGATTTCTGTTTTCAGAGCCTCCTTTCCATTTGTACCTTCAAATACAGTGGAGCGACAGGGGGAGAGGCAGGCCAAACGCAGGAAATATTCACATGGGTCCCAAAGGAACTGAAATTAAAAATTTCAAGTACTGGAGATTTCTGCCAGTATAAAATACATGGGGACCCACACCACCCCAGAGACTCACACATAAGACCCAGAGTAAGTTTTAAGACTACTTCATTTTTTTCTCACTTTGCAAAAAGTGATTCTCTCAACTCTATATCCTAATTGTGTTTCTCACCTTTCTTAACCTAATACAAAACTAAATCCAGCCTGTTTTCTTGCCTTCTGGCCCTGAAGCAAGTGCACAGGTATTTTGAAGTTTACTGAGAAATATATCCTGCAGATACTGCAAGGAAGCAGATGGGGGAAAATGTTTCTCATTTAGTATAAAATAGTACAACCTCTCTGGAAAGCAATTAGGCAATATGTATCAAATTTCTTACAAATGTAAATATTATATGGCTAGAAATCTTATCAAGGTTGTCACTCAGAATGCTGTGCACCCTTGTAAAATGTTCAGTAAACTTTGTAAAAATGTTAGTAATGTAAAACATTCAATAACATAAAAAAACTTCTTTGCAGCAATCATATTAACAAAAAGTTGGAAACAAAGTTCTAATAATACGTGTCCAGTAGTAATCATATTCAAGGCAGCACAGGATGTTCACTCTTTTACTATGAGGCCAACTCTAAGATGGCTCCCAACGATGCCTGGCATTCACCTGCTTGGGTAATTGCCTCCCTTTGAATGTGGGCTGGATTTAGTAAAAAGATTGTGACAGAGGTGATGGGCTGTCACTTCCCAGATTAGGTTACAAAAAGGCTTTGCCTTCTGTCTCGGGTGCTCTTTCTCACTGTCTCTCACTGGTTCATTTACTCTGAGAGAAGCTGGCTGCCATGCTGTGAGCTGCCCTGTGGAGAGGCTCAAATGGCAAAGAAGCAAAGTCTCCAACCAATGACCAGTGAGGGCCAGAGGCCTGCCAACAGCCATGAGGATGAGCTCATATGGATCTTCCTGAAGTAGAGCCTTGATATGACTGCAGCCCTGGTGGATACCTCAAGAGTCTAGGGCCAAGATCCTGAGCCAGAGGCACCCAGCTAAGCCCATCCAGGTTCCTGAACCACAGAAACTATGAGATAACAAGTGCTTGTCCTTGTAAGTCACTACATTTTATAATGATTAGTTACACAGCAATAGATAACAATTACACTTGTCATGTATAATAGGGGGACATTTGAAGCAACTTAAATGTCCAGCAGTGGACAAATACTTAAATTACAGTGCATCAGTTCAATGAATATAAGGCAGCCATTAAAAATCATGTTTTGAACATTTTTTGATGACAAAGAAATGATAATCACACAAATGAGGAAAAAGTTGAAGTACCTGATATCAATATTACCTTAATACCAGGAAATGTTTTCTTCTTTCCTTTTTTAATATTTTTGAAATCTTCTAAAACTAGATGTGTTATAATAAGAGAAAGTATCTTCCTTCATTTTTGTTACTTACACTTTTCCAAAAAAAGATGAAGATCTTTATAGAGAGAAATGGTGAACTTCTGTAAGCATCAGAAAAACATAGGAGCTGGGACTGATGTTGTGGGTGAGGAACATGAGAGCCCTTTGGGGAAATAAGATGGAATTGTGGCTGACGACCCTACTACCACGTCCACCTCTCAATCTGTGGGAATCTGTTGTGAGGAAGGAAATGGAAGAAGAAATCGCTACCTAAATTCTTCTTCTTCTTCTCTGTTTCTTAATCTCACTACCCCCAGGCTGTACCCTGCACACTGGAGTTGGATCACAGAGGGATAGAGAGCAAGGGTCTAAATGTAAATGGGATCAGCCACAAATTCTCAGATAAAATAGGTAGAGAGGAAAGGCAAGGGATATCAAAGGGCTCCCCAAGTGATTCTAATGCACAGCCAACGTTGAGAACCACTACCTTAGCCACCCATCGCTTGCTCTTATGTGGCTATAATGAAAGGCTGAGACAAGAACATAGGTCTTTCGGGATAATCCACCCATATATACTGCTGATCCTGCAAGTAAACAGAGGGGGGAGAAATTCTTCCCTCTTATTGTAAAATGGTATGACCTTTCTAGAAACCAATTAGGCCACATGGATCAAAATCCTTAAAAATATTAATATCATGCTGTTAAAAATCTGGCTGGGCTTTGGTCTAATGGTGCTCTCACCTCAGTGAACTGAGTGATATGGCATATCCTCTAAATTAAAAAAAAGAAAAAAGAAAAAGGCTGAATTTGTAAAATTTCCTAGCTTCATCCCAAAACACAATGCCACCTGATGTCACTTTTTAGCATTGTGCTTTTCTTCTGCCTCATTCAAAATCCTGATACATGTTGAGAGACTTAGGCCCTTTTATTGTTTCTCTCATTATTTTCCTTTGGTTTGTTTTGCTGTGTTCTCTTAGCAGTATTTTAACCTTGACTAGACGGCTGCTAAGGGGCTGCCTGGAGTGACACCCAGTGGTGATAATGAGGCCTGACGGCAGCTCCTGGCTTCCCAAGGGCAGCTAACTCAAAGAGCCTTTCCCATGAATGTCTCCCTCAAAATTCTCTTTCAGAACTTTTTTCCACATTTCCTATAAGTGATGTTTTTATTCCCCAAAGGTACCCATTTTTAGGAATCTAAGCCATTTTTTCTGTTAAAGGATGTTTATTAAGTAGCTGTTGATCAATCATCTATTCTATAGAAGCTTCTAGAAAAAAACTATTGTTAGCAAATGGTCAAGAGTGTTCTTTAAATAAAATAACAGGGTGGGAAGCTTCTTTGACATGAAACAGCCTTATCAAATGTCTTCTACGCTGATACCCTGTCAACGGAAAGCAGTCATTGCAGAAGCTCCTTTACTTAGAAACTTTTACAGAGAGGAGCGTAACTACACGCCAAGGTGAACAATGTGCCAGCTGTTCCCACCACCAACAGCAGTGGCGACAGTCACTTGGTACTTCTGAACATCTTTAGGAACCTAACCTATCAATAAACAAATGAATTAACAGGATCCTAGAGAAAGAGCTCAAGCAAATCACGACAAAAAGCAAGTAGTCAAAGTTTCTATCTCAAAGTCCCTGGTAGTATTTTACAAAGGTCTTTCCCTCATTTCCAAACGTCCTTCCAGTGATCTTCACTGGCCCCCTCCTTACATGTGAAATCCACATTCAGCTTTCCAAATACTATCTCCATAGTGCCTCAACACATTCTGTTGTTTCTGGCCAGTGAGATAAATAAGTAATTTCAAATTGACCAAAAGAAGTTAAGTCATTGAGTATTGTCAGAAATCAGGAGGTAGAACTGTCATAAATGAGAAAGCCCATGATCTTGAGGGGTATGAAAGCTACAGATATGTAGCTTTCTGTAAGGCAAAATCATTTTAGAAAACAGAAATGATATTATTTGAAACTCCCGTATTAAGACTATTCCAACATGGAGTTGTGAGATCAAGTTTTGCCAGTCACTTGGTTATATACTTTAGCCATTTTTGTAATGCCACAAGGTCAGATCAAGGCTTAATGTTGTCTTTTCTAATTAGAGTTCTTAATATAAATGGAGTAGGAACCCCCCTCCACCCCCACGAAAAGAATCAGTAGAGAAATCAGCTTGCTATTGCCAGAACACAACATTAATTAAGACTAAACACCCACCTGAGAACAGAACACCCCGGAAGTCAGCACACTCAA
The DNA here is from genome assembly GCF_028858775.2 of Pan troglodytes. Lineage (NCBI taxonomy): Eukaryota > Metazoa > Chordata > Mammalia > Primates > Hominidae > Pan > Pan troglodytes. Next base: position 46,368,680 of record NC_072401.2, read on the forward strand.
AGGGTGAGTGGCAGAAGCTCTGGAGTCACCGTTGGATTTGAATCCCCATCCACTACCTACTAGGCAGCTGACCTTGAACTAGGTATTTAATCCTCCCAAGCCTCAACTCACATCCACAAAATGTGGATAATATTAGTTCCCACCTGATCCCATCTGGTTGTTGGGAGGACTAAGTGAGGTAACGTATGTAAACTGCCTAGTAATGCACTTCACGTGTAGTAACTGCTACTAATGTTAGCCACTAGAATTAAAAGAAAATCAAAGCTACTTAAATCTTTAAAGAAATGGATATGGAGCAAATGTCAACATTTTCCACTTAAGAATAACATTTTTTTCTAGGTTTGGGGAAATCTCCCTCTAATTTTATAGCAGAATGAGAATGAGGGAAAAAACTGCATATGATCACAAAACAAAATAAATTATTTTCTCTCCAACTTAAAGAAAGAGCTACAGCCGGAAATGTGGTAGTTTTGACCTCCCCCTGAAAATATGTTCTATGGAGCAAGCTGTAAGAAGTGTATCCGAACAGAGAATGTCCCACTCATCAATGTCTACATCAGGACCTCTTATCAATGAGAACCGAAAGTCACAAGATTCCATTAGCCCGGAGCTATCAAGGTATTGATGAGGCTGTGGGAAGACTTGTCCTTTATTGTAAGCTGCCTAGACACGCTTTCCTGATGGGGAAAGGGGCCTGTGGTGTCCTCTGCATGCTTAAGTATCGTTAGAAATACACGGAAGGGGGAAGGATACCATTAAAGCAATTTTATCTTAGCCAAGGACTGCATCACATGTCTGAGATCAATATGACTCACAAGACATATAGGTGGTTGATAGAGAGTAAGTTATCTTTAGTAAATTAAGGTAAGAGGTGATGTGATTGGGGGTGGGGAGGAGGCACACTCTCTTTTGAAAGATTAAGCTAGAAACTTCCGCACGTAATTTGACACACCTCGGGGGAAAAAAAATGTTTCTTGCAACCGAATCTAAAATAGGTTCCATTCCCTAGAGTTTCATTTGTTGTGTAGCCCAGCTGAACAGATGAGGGCTGCCACCTCTAAGTCTAATTTTAAAGACATTTTTTATAAAAGAAACTATCTCCTAATAGATACTTATAAGCTGTACATCACTGGCTTCAAATGCCAACACGTTGGTTATTACTCTAGCATCATTTTCCAAAGTATATAATGAAGTTACTTTATTTTACTATAAACCTGATCAAAAGTAGGTAGGAAAATCATATATATTAATATACAGTATTGCACAGTAACATATAGTATATAGTTATAAGATAAAATTATTGAATATATAATTATAAGTA